>NC_092333.1:257766666-258415833 GCF_046630445.1 Rutidosis leptorrhynchoides
GACCAGGGCTGTTCTTTATTATCAGAGAGCACTAGATTCTAATACAACTACTGCTTTACTAGTATTTTTAAATGGTAACCAAGTGTTTAAGATAAAAATTTTAAAAATCCGAAAGAATTTAACCCCTTCTCACACTTAAGATCTTGCAATGCCCTCATTTGCAAGAAATCAGTAACAATTTAAATTATTGAGGGTGATTTGTGTGAAAATGATTAAATTTTACCAAAGTTTCCAAATATATTGGAGTTTGTTTGCTGAATGATAAATGGTGCACATCATTTGTTCATTCCGTCTTGTTGTTATTTCACATATATTTTGCATCTTGTCGTCAAAATTAGTTGCTTTTGCTGAACTTAATGCCAGTCTTTTAAAATGCGTTGTTTTACCCTGTTGTGTACATAAGATAAACTGCAAACATATATACATATTTTTGAAGTTTGGTATATTACCCCACATTCAAAAATTATTAAAATCTAAGAATAAAAGTTAGATAATTATAAAAATGATTACAATATTAACAAAAATATTAAATGTATCAATAATTACAAATTACAAAATAAAAAAAAATAATAATAAGTAAACTAAGGATGATATTGGTACCAATAGGGGTTCCAGGCATAACCATAAGTGCTATAGAATGCTTCGGCAGGGTTATACGTAGGATATGGTGGCTACATCTCTATCGACCAAGGAGGGAAGACGGGTTTCGGTGTAGGAATATAGTTTCTACCTATATGTTGGCAATGAGCTATGATCTGGTTCTGATGAACTTGCCAATCTTCAAATGCTCTCTGTCTAGCATTTTTGTATTCCTGAGAAGCTATAAACCTATGCATTTCTTGCATCTCATTCCCCCCTCCTACATTACCTTGTTGCTGGTTTCTCTCCACCTGTGGATGTCTACCATGGTATCGTACTGCGGCGTTATTCCGCCTCTTCAAAACTTTCGCACCATGGTATACATTTAAACCTATAGTATCGCGGGGTTCCGGCTCTTCTAGTAATAATCCCCCCCGACTTATATCCACACCGAGATATTCACCAATCAAAGTAATAAAAATACCACCTCCTATTATGCTATGTGGTCGCATCCCCCGAACCATAGCTGATAAATAATAACCCACACAATATGGTATACTTACAGCGCTCTGTGGGTCTCGAATACACATATGGTAAAACAAATCCTGTTCATTTACTTTTTCTTTGTTCTTACCCCTTTGTGTAATCGAATTAGCTAAAAACCTATGTATCACTCTTAATTCGGCTCTATCTATATCCAAATAAGAGTAGTTTCCCCCTTTGAAACGGTGATGGCTTGTCATTTGACTCCACACACCGTGTGTATCAAAATTTTCATCTATCTTTCTACCGTTTAGTATCAATCCTCTACAATCGGCAGACGCTAACTCCTCAGGCGTATATATACGTAAAGCCTGAGCCATGTCCAGTAAAGACATGTGGCGCATCGAACCGCCTAACAAAAATCTAATAAAAGAACGATCGGTTAAACTAGCTACCCGATCATTCAACTCTATACTACATAACAATTCTTCACACCATACTTTATATACAGGTCTGCGTATGGTGAATAAACATATCCAGTCATTAAAAGAAGAATTACCATACCTCTGTACAAGTAATTCCCTAATTGGCCCGGCCAATTCTACAGCTTCTAAGGGTCCCCATTCTATGACCCTTGGTACCTCAACAACCTTAGAGTGAAGAGTATGCAAACCCCGTTGATATTTTGGATAATCTATCCAAAGTCTGTCAAATCTCAGGTTCGGGTGCAATTCTTCCAAGTGCATATCGGAAAAGGTCATGACTGGATGAGGTACATCCTGCTTGTAGTAGTTATCCACCTCCTGTTGTTCCAAATTCTCAGCAGGAGCATTGCGGGCTTGGGATGAAGATTCACCCCTTTCATTCTGCAAAACACATCAAACACAAATTTTGTGCATCCAAATATGCATTAGTGTCAGCAAAATCATCAATCAAAATAATTACAATGACATTATCAATTTATATCAAACTTAAGCTCATTTTCATATTTTCATCAAATCTACACTTTTTCAAATAAGCATATACGAAAATGTTCGCCAAGTTCATAAGCATTCAACTCAAATAACATGTCAAAATAATCAGTACTAGCAATCAAACAAGTCTCAAATGGCATTATCTTTCAAAAATCAAGTTCATGAATTTTAGACTTGAAAAAGTCCACTTTAATTCTCAAAATCATGTTTAGGCTCAAAGTTTGGATCATTTAACTACCTAGACATGTTACACTACTCAATTTAGCAACAATTCATGACAAAAATCGGCCATAACCTGTTTATATCAAAAAGCCCCAAATTTGCTCAAGAACACAAACCCTAGATAACTCAAAATTTGAAGTTTAAGGCTTCTAATCATGTTAAACAGCATCAATCTAGGTTATACAAGCATAATACATAAACAATTTAAGCTTAATTACACTAAAAAGCATCAAAATCAAATTGAGAAAAAAATAGCTCAAGAACACCAAATTTTGAATTAAATGGTGTTTAGGTGTAGAAATTTACCGTTTTTCTTGAGTAATTCTTAGATAGCATCCTTCTCAACATGATTTTAGCAAAAAATTTGGTGATTAACGGTTAAAAATTGGGATTTTTGGGGGTGTTTTTCGGGTTTTTCGCAGTTATTTTCGAGCTGTATTTTTCTGTTTTGTGTGTGGGGGAGTGAAACTGATCAGTTCTTGCGTTATATTTTTTTTTCCTGTAAATTGGTCCCTCCGCGAGTCGCGGAGGTTTTTCACTTCAAACTCCGCGAGTCGTGGAGTTTGCTCTTTTTTTTTTTTTTTTATATAATCTTTAACTTATAAAACAATTAAGTATTTAATTTTAAAATTTTGTTTCCCTTGTTATTTAGGACGAGGTCGTTTCGGATCGATGTCCTAGTCCGTCCTTCGACAAAATTTTAAAATTTGTCTTTTTGTAGCGATTGTTTTAAAAGCTAAGATTTTTGGGTTTTTTCAATGTTTTTGGCATACTCTAATTCAATAAGATTAAAAATAATGATAATAAAAGTTCTCGTCCCTCCCTCGGGTAAAGCAATTTCGGTTCAAAGACCTAGTCTTCAACTTACGACGAATTTTAAAAATCATATTCTTAATTTAATGAGATAAAGTAAATTTTTGTTTTTAAATTCACACAACTTAAATATGAAATTCAAAATTAATATTAAAAATTCACACCAAACTTAAAATTTGAAATGCATAAAATTAAAATTTTATATTTTAAAAATTAAAAATTCACACCAAACTTAATTTAAAAATTTATAAATTCATATCAAACTTATATTAATTTTTCAAATATTTACAATTTTAAATATATTGTTTTTACAAAGTTTACAATATTAATTTAAGATTTAAATATTAATTTTTAAAATATGGTAAAAATAAAATTAAAAATCTTTTTGTCTTTTTATCCCACTTTAATCAATCAAATATTATCAAAAATATGCGCCCCTCTTTTCGGTAAAGTAATTTCGGTTCCAAGACCTAATTTGACTCATGACGAATTTTTGAAATATTTTGGGTTGATTGATTAAAGATATTTATACTTTAAGAATAAACGTTAAATTTCGCAGTGATGTAATAAATTTTTGAATGATATCAATAATTTCGGTCGCCAAACCTAATTTTATTCAATACCAATTTAATACTTTTTAGCGAACAAATTAGCGTTTATTATCAAAAGGTTAAAAATAAAAATAAAAATAAAAACTGTACAGACATACCTGTGAAATAGATTTCTTAGTTATATGATCTATTCCATTCATAAGATAGTCGGTTTAATTGGTTTTCCATGGCTACATAAGCGTAACCTCGAGCATTCAGTGTCTTTTCTTCTAAACATATGAACGGTCCGTCTCTGCATAAAGTAACAAATTCGGTATTTGAATAGGTTTGATTATTTGAACATTTACCTCCATGTGACCATTTTCCGCATTTGTGACATCTTTCTAGGTGTCGTGCTCTTCTTTTCGCTGCGGATTTTGATTTTCCTTTACCAAATTGTAACTTATTATCTTCGCATCTGGATTCTTTTCTAACTCCGTCCATTCTTTCTCTGATTACTGATACTATTTCACTTGGTAGTATGTCATTATTACGTTTAGTGATCAAAGCGTGTAGCATTAGACCATGGTTTAGTTCACAGGCAGTCTTCATTTTGTAAAAACCTAAAAAAAAAATAAAAATTCAGAATGGGGGGAGAAGACTAGTTCTTTAGGGTCTGCTAGGGAAAGGCCATTCGGGTTCCATTTTCGAGAACTACACGAAAACAGACAATCTAACTCTAACAGAAATACATATTATCCTTTAAAGACTTGATTCTCCCCACACTTAGTTAGCTGTGGTATCGAAATTGTGATTAACTTCGTTGTCGACTTCCATCGGACCATGTATGTAATGTTTAACTCTGTGACCATTAACTTTAAATTCAATCCCATTTGAATTTATTAATTCTATCGTTCCGTATGGGAAAACTCTTTTGACTATGAATGGTCCAGACCATCTTGATTTCAATTTTCCAGGAAATAGCTTGAATCGTGAATTGAAAAGAAGAACTCTGTCTCCTTCTTTAAATTCTTTTGAACTTCTGATTCTTTTATCATGCCATTTCTTCGTTCTTTCTTTATAGATTAACGAATTTTCGTATGCTTCATGTCTTAATTCTTCTAATTCGTTTAGTTGACTTAATCGTAGACGTCCGGCTTCATGTAAATCAAGATTACATGTCTTCAAAGCCCAAAATGCTTTGTGTTCAATTTCTACTGGAAGATGACATGCTTTTCCATAAACAAGTCTAAAAGGTGTGGTTCCAATTGGAGTTTTGTAGGCTGTTCTAAAAGCCCAGAGTGCATCCTCCAATTTTATGGACCATTCCTTTGGATTTGATCCTACGGTTTTCTCTAGAATACGTTTTAAAGCTCGGTTGGTATTTTCAACTTGTCCACTTGTTTGTGGATGATATGCGGTGGAGATTTTATGAGTTACTCCATATCTTTTAAGAACTTTCTCAAGTTGATTATTACAGAAATGAGTACCCCGATCACTTATTAAAGCTTTCGGTGTTCCAAACCTTGCAAAAAGACGTTTTAAAAAGTTGACTACAACTCGTGCATCGTTAGTTGGGAGAGCTTGTGCTTCCGCCCATTTAGATACATAATCAATGGCTACGAGTATATATAGATTATTATGAGATTTTGTAAATGGACCCATAAAGTCAATACCCCAAATGTCAAATACTTCACATACTTGGATGATATTTTGTGGCATTTCATCACGTTGACTTATTTTTCTGGCCCTTTGACATGCATCACAGGATTTGCAAAGAAGGTGTGCGTCTTTGTAAATTGTAGGCCAATAGAATCCAGCTTCATAAACTTTTCTTGCTGTTAGTTGAGGCCCATAATGCCCTCCTGTTGGTCCTGTGTGACAATGGTTTAAAATTTTACTAGCTTCATCTCCAAATACACATCGGCGTATTATTCCATCGGGACAACTTTTAAACAAATGTGGATCTTCCCAGAAATAGTGGCTTATATCACTGAAGAATTTCTTTCGTCTTTGATACGATAATCCTTTTTCAAGGAATCCACAAACTAAGTAGTTTGCATAGTTTGCAAACCATGGGATTTCTTTATAATCTATCTTCAATAGATATTCATCAGGAAAGTTGTCTTGTATGGCCGATTCATTTAGAACTTCTAACTCGGGATTTTCAAGACGAGAAAGATAATCAGCGGCGAGATTTTCTGCTCCTCTTTTATCTCGGATTTCAATATCAAACTCTTGTAAGAGTAAGATCCAACGGATTAATCTTGGTTTAGCATCTTGTTTTGAAAATAGGTATCTAAGAGCAGAATGGTCGGTATAGACCACCGTTTTTGCTAGAACGAGATATGATCGAAATTTGTCAAAAGCAAAGACAATAGCAAGGAGTTCTTTTTCAGTAGTTGTATAGTTTATTTGTACTCCTTGTAACGTCTTACTAGCATAATATATAGGTTGAAATCGTTTTTCAATCCTTTGTCCTAAAACGGCTCCCATTGCAAAATCACTTGCATCGCACATTAGTTCAAATGGTAGATTCCAATTTGGTGTTATCATGATCGGTGCATTAGTGAGTTTTTCTTTAAGAATATTAAAAGATTTGATACACTCATCTGAAAAGATGAATGGAGCATCCTTTTCTAGGAGTTTATTCATAGGAGTGGCAATTTTAGAAAAATCTTTTATGAAACGTCGGTAAAAACCGGCATGCCCTAGAAAACTCCTAACTCCTCTAACATTGGTGGGATGTGGAAGTTTAGCAATTACATCTACTTTAGCTCTATCCACTTCAATTCCTTCTTTTGAAATTTTATGTCCAAGAACGATGCCTTCTTTAACCATGAAATGGCATTTCTCCTAATTAAGTACTAGATTTGATTTTTCGCATCTAATTAGCATTCGTTCTAGATTAACTAGACATGATTTAAATGTATCACCGAAGACTGAAAAGTCATCCATGAATACTTCCATGCATTCTTCTATCATGTCATGAAAAATCGCCATCATACACCTTTTAAAGGTTGCAGGGGCGTTGCAAAGTCCAAATGGCATGCGTTTGTAAGCAAAAGTACCATAAGGGCACGTGCATGTGGTTTTCTCTTGATCTTCGGGTGCTATTGGAATTTGAAAATATCCGGAAAATCCATCTAGAAAACAATAGTAACTATTTCCGGCTAATCTTTCCAACATTCGATCTATGAAAGGTAAGGGAAAGTGATCTTTTCTGGTGGCGTCATTTAATTTTCTATAATCAATACATACACGCCATCCTGTTACAGTCCTAGTAGGAATAAGCTCATTTTTCTCATTTGTAATGACAGTCATGCCACCCTTCTTAGGTACGCATTGAACTGGGCTTACCCATGGACTATCAGAAATTGGATATATCAAACATGCATCTAGCAGTTTAATAATCTCTTTCTTAACTACATCTTGCATATTAGGATTTAGTCTTCATTGGCGTTGCACATACGTTTTATGACCTTCTTCCATAAGGATTTTATGTGTGCAATACGAAGGACTTATTCCTTTAATATCATGAATCTTCCATGCAATGGCTGGTTTATGAGCTTTCAACACAGAAATGAGTTGTGATTTCTCATTTTCAGTAAGAGAAGATGATATTATTACAGGTAATTCAGATTCACCATGTAAATAAGCGTATTCCAAATGATTTGGAAGTGGCTTTAACTCTAATTTTGGAGGTTCTTCTATCGATGATTTATATCGATATCTGTCTTCTTCTTTTAGCATTTGAATTTCTTCTGTTGTTGGTTCATATCCATTAGCTATAAGTGTAGCTAACATTTCAGCTTCATCAATTGGTTCATTACCTTCTCCTAAAGAACATTCTCCTGTTCCTTGTAATTCTGGAAATTCTTCTAATAATTCTGCATGTGCATCTATAGTTTGAATATAATAACATGTATCATCTGCAGATTGTGGTTGTTGCATTGCTCTATCAACTGAAAAGGTAACACTCTCATCCTCTATACTTAGGGTCAATTTCTTATCGAACACGTCTATCATTGCTTTAGCCGTGTTTAAGAATGGTCTTCCTAATATTAGAGGAACTTGAGAATCTTCTTCCATGTCTAAAACAACAAAATCTACTGGAAATACTAAAGTACCAACTTTAACTAGCATGTTCTCCATTATCCCTCTAGGATATTTTATTGATCTATCGGCTAGTTGTATGCTTATTCTGGTTGGTTTCAATTCTCCAAGGTCTAGTTTAGCGTATAGTGAATACGGCATTAGATTTATACTAGCACCTAAGTCTGCCAATGCTTCTATTGAACTAAGACTACCCAGAAAACATGGAATTGTGAAACTTCCTGGATCAGATAATTTTTCTGGTATCTTATTCAACAGCACTGCTGAACAATTAGCATTCATAGTAACAGCCGAGAGTTCTTCCATTTTCTTTCTATTTGAGATTAGATCTTTCAAGAATTTAGCATATCTTGGCATTCCTGAAATCACATCAATGAAAGGAAGATTTACATTTATCTGTTTAAACATATCCAAGAATTTGGATTGCTCGGCTTCAAGTTTTTCTTTCTTCATTTTACTCGGGTAAGGAAGTGGTGGTTGGTATGGTTTAACATAAGGTTTATCCTTAACTGTGTTATCTTCATTAACCTTCTCAACTACCGGTTCTTTTTCTTTATCTTGATCAGGTTGTGGTTCTTGTGGAGTAGGAATAGTTTCATCAGAAGTTACAGGTATTTCAGGTGGTTTAAGTGTTGTACCACTTCTTATGGTAATAGCTTTAGCTGTTTCATTCCGGGGGTTAGCGTTTGTATCACTAGGTAGACTTCCCGGTTTTCTTTCACCTATTAACCTTGCTAGGTTACTTACTTCTTGTTCCAGATTTTCAATAGAAGCTTGTTGATTTCTAAATGCTTGAGCATTTTGTTCATTAGTTTGTTTTCGAGATGTGAAAAACTGCGTTTGAGTTTCAACTAGCTTCGTCATCATATCTTCTAAATTCGGCTTTTTATCATCGGTTTGTTGTGGTGGTTTGTTTTGAAAATTAGGTCTTTGCTGATTATAAGTATTATTAGATACTTGTTGATTGCTAGGACCTTGTTGGTTGTTGTATGGAACATTTCGGTTATAATTCTGGTTTTGATTGTAAATCGGTCTTGGCGGTTGATAATTATTCTGATAATTATTTCCAGGCCTTTGGTTTATGTATGAAATATTCTCTCTTTGTTCCATTGTTAATTCAATACTGAGACAATCTTTTGTCAAATGTGGTCCTCCACACTGCTCACAACTAATTCGTATTGAGTGAATATCCTTAGTCATCTTTTCCATTCGTCTCTCCACAGCATCTATCTTTGCGGAAATGGAATCTAAGTCATGGCTAGAATCGGCTCTAGCTGCTTTAGATGATCTAATGATATCTTTTTCTTGGTGCCACTCATGTGAGTGGGAAGCAGTGTTATCAATAATTTTGTAAGCATCAGTTTCGGTTTTCTTCATAATAGAACCACCAGCTGCTATATCTATATCTTTTCTTGTAGTGATGTCGCATCCTTGGTAGAATATTTGTACTATTTGACAGGTGTCTAAACCATGTTGCGGACATCCTCTTAATAACTTTCCATATCTTGTCCACGCCTCATATAGAGTTTCATTTGGTTTCTGTGTGAACGTAACAATTTCTGCTTGAAGTCTTACGGCTTTAGATGCAGGAAAGAATTGTTTAAGAAATTTGTCAATTAAAACATCCCATGTATCAATCGCCCCTTCAGGTAACGATTCCAACCAATCTTTGGCTTCTCCCTTTAAAGTCCAGGGAAATAACATGAGATATATCTGTTCATCCTCCACTTCTCGGATTTTAAATAGTGTGCAGATTCTATTAAAGGTACGTAGATGTTCATTTGGATCTTCCTTCGGCGCACCACTAAATTGGCATTGATTAGTCACCATGTGTAGAATTTGTCCTTTGATTTCATAATCTGGCGCATTAATGTCTGGATGAGTAATTGCGTGACCTTGACCAGTGCGTTTAGCTCTCATTCGGTCTTCCATACTTAAAGGTTCCAGATTCTCCATAATTGAATTTGTTGAATCGGTATCACTAGATGATTCTGATTTAATAGTTAGTTCCTCAACAATCTCTGTTTGAATGATTGGTGGCTCCGGAGGAAAGTTTAATGGTTCAGGATCTACGAACCGTTCCTGAATATTTTCCGGATTCTCAATTGTGAGGTTGGGTTCAAAAAATGGATTATCGGAAATTTGAACTGAAGTACTTGGTTAACTGGATGACGATTCTAAAGAAAAATCAACGGCGGTTATATTTGTTAAACGATGTCTTGATCGAGTTACAGGTGGTGAACGTACAAAAGGTGATGAACGTCTTGCTCGGTGCATTCACTGAATATCCTATTAGTTTTAAAAAGGAAAGAAAAATTATAATAAGTTATCCAATCAATAGACTTTTCTGATTTTGCCCACGTTTCGAATAGCCAAAAGATGCAGCAGAGGGGCAGGATTCGTTTGGTCTCAATATAATTGAGGACTGTTTGGCTCCAATAACCCGGTCCACGTACAAATCTAACTATTACTACGAACCAGAAAATTTTGATGTCTATTAATTTAACCACTTAAAATAAATTTTCGTAATTTTAAGAAATTTAGATAAGAAGTAGAAAAAATTCTAAGTCCTAAAAACTAGAATGGCGAGAAATAAGAGAGAAAAAGAGTTCGTCGCAAAAGGTCGAAAAAGAAAAAAAAAATGGTTGAAAAATAAAAGGTGACGGAAAAATAAAAGAAACTTATAAAAACTTAAAAATACTTAACTAACCTAACCTTATTACTACAACTAACTTAAAATTATAATCGCAAATTGAGATTACTAATTGGAATGATAATTGATACATAGTAAAAGGTCTAAAAATATTAAAGCTTACAGGAAAAACTAAATCCCAAATAGAAATAACTTAAAAAGAAACTAAAACTTAAAAAGGCGTCGCAAAATTCTAAAGCACCTAAATCTTAGTCTAAAGAAAAAGCACTTAAGGAATTCTACGGCAAAGCCTAAAAATCTAGGAGTAAAAATAACTATAGCAAAAACTAAGTTTAAAATTAAATATGAGCTAAAAATACAAATATTACGCTACAATGATTAAAAAGGGACAAAATATAAAAATATACAAAAAGTTGTAAAAAGTACAATTTTTATAAAAATATTATTTTTATATTATTTATTTAATAAAACTACTAATTTTACAATTTAATAAAACTAATTAATACTAAATACATAAATTAAATAAAAAGTAAAAAGAAAAATAAAACTAATAATAATAATAATAATAATAATTAGGTTTAAATAATAATTATAAATAATTAAAATCGTAATTAATGCAGGATTAGTGCTTTTTTGTCGCCTGTCAGAAAGCCTCCGCGAGTCGCGGCAATTAAAGCATCAAACCCCGCGAGTCGCGGGGTTCCAGAATTCAGCTGACAGGTTTGAATTTTTTACGCGTTTTTCTTAATTTATTTTTTTTATTTTCTGTTTTCTATTTTTAAATAAATAAAAGATTTTAAAATAAAACTTATATTTTTATAAACTAAAATAAAAATAAAGAAACTTATAAAACTTAAATATTTTAACAAAATCTTAAAAATGCTTATATTTTTGTTTTCCTTTTTATATTTTCGAATTTTTAAAACGTATTTTTACAAAAACGACTTTTAATAAAAGTAACTAAAAATCTTTTTTTTTTTTTTTTATATTAGCGTTGCGCTTCCGGCGTTTAAGATAGTTCCCCGGCAGCGGCGCCAAAAATACTTGATGTCGTACGAGGTGTATATAAAATAGCTTATATTTTACTAGGAAAAACTATTAAATACGATACAATTTTACACAAGATATTTATTTATTTATAGAATGGATATACTTTAAACCTTGCTACAACACTTATAGGCAGTGTACCTAATCGTACAGTAGTGTAGTTTTTAGTAAGTCCGGTTCGTTCCACAGGGAAATCTTTAAACAAAGCTCAACGCTATATTAGTTTACTTTTATAAAAATACAAATATATATATAGGTAATATTATTAGTATAAAGGGGGGTTTTTTACCGTTTAATGACCGGTTTGTCGATTTTAAGACTTTAGTCGCAGTTAAAACCTAATGTAAAATATTAAATAAATAAAAGACTTAAATTAAAACTTAAAGTAAATAACGATAATGAAATTGCGAATAATAAAAGTGCGATAAAATAAAATTGCGATAATTAAAAAGTACGATAATTAAAAGTGCGATTAAATAACAATAAATAAAAGTGCGATAATTAGAAGTGCAATTAAATATAAAATAAAGGAAATTAAATATGAAATAAAATAATTATGCTTATTTAAACTTCCGTAATCATGATGTTTGACGTGTTGATTTTAGTTTTATGCCCATGGGTTAATTGTCCTTTGTCCTGGATTATTTAATATGTCCGTCTGGTTTTTGTCCATAACAGTCCATCAGTCATAAATATAAAGTGCGAGTGTCCTCATCAAATTATTCTTATACCCGAAGTTAAATATTCCAACTAATTGGGGATTCGAATTGTAACAAGGTTTTAATACTTTGTTTAATGAATACACCAGGTTATCGACTGCGTGTAAACCAAGGTTTTACTACTTTGTTAACAATTACACCAATTACCCTTGAATGTAATTTCACCCCTGTTTTAATTATTCTAGTGGCTATTAATCCATTCCCGTGTCCGGTTAAATGAACGATTAGTCGTACATATAAATACCCCGCCCATCGTATCCGATCGAGTGTATATGGTAATTTATAAGGACGCCCAATTGTAAATCTTTATATTAACATTATCAAACTTTCATTTAGTTAAACAAATATAAAGCCCATTAATAGCCCATAGTCTAATTTCCACAAGTGTCGTTCTTTTGTCCAAACCCCAATTATGGTACAAAGCCCAATTACCCAATTTTAGTAATTAGCCCAACATCATGATTACTTCGTTTTAAATAAGCATAATAATAACTTAGCTACGAGACATTAATATAAAAAGGTTGAACATAACTTACAATGATTAAAAATAGCGTAGCGTTACACGGACAGAATTTCGACTTACACCCTTACAACATTCGCTAACATACCCTTATTATTAGAATTATAATTAAAATTAAAATTAAAATATAAATTATATATATATATATATATATATATATATATATATATATATATATATATATATATATATATATATATATATATATATATATATATATATATATATCGTATAGATAGAGAAGAGAGAAATAGAATATGAAATTTGATCAGAATTCGGTTTGCTTTATAGCCAGAGTTGAAATTTGGGGCTCCGCGACTCGCGGCAAAATGCTCTTCAAACTCCGCGAGTCGCGGAGGATGAATTTACAGCTCACACCCTTGGAGTTTCTCTGCCGACGGTTTTATAATATATATATATATATATAATATATATAATTAATATAATTAATTATATATTATATTATATTTATATGCATAGTTAACTTGTAATTTTTAGTCCGTTGCGTCGAGCGTTAAGAGTTGACTCTGGTCCCGGTTCCGGATTTTCGAACGTCCTTGCGTACAATTTTATATTTTGTATTTTGCGTTTTGAATCTTGTACTCTTGTAATTTCGAGACGTTTCTTATCAATAATTGGAACCTCTTTGATTGTCTTTTGTACTTTTGAGCTTTTTGGTCGTTTGCGTCTTCAATTCGTCGAATCTGTCTTTTGTCTTCACCTTTTATTATTTAAACGAATATCACTTGTAAATAGAACAATTGCAACTAAAAGCTTGTCTTTCTTGAGGAATAATGCTATGAAATATATGTTCATTTTTAGCATTATCAGTTGCCTTACTTGACTGTAAACCGTACAAGCTGCTTGCTTACTTTTCAATCCGAGCTTTTTCGAAGATGAGTTATAGTCCCACCTTTTTCTAATGTTTTAAATCTTTTGGTATGAGAATACATGCTTTTTGTTTTACATGTTAGACACAAGTGGCAAATCATGGTAAATTAATCATTGTGAGTTGAAACACAGATATTCCCTAATTTGGTAACTTTTAATTACTGGTTCTTGCTGGTAAACGCGAATCCTATGGATAGATCTATCGGGCCTGGCAGCCCCATTCTGTGCTAGTCGCGCTAGTTTTTAACGGAATGTCGAGTACTTCGTTAGAAGATACACATGTTCCTGTGTATATTATATATTGCAAGGACAAATTAAATGAGACAAGTTAAGTTACCAAGTGCTCACGGAAGATGTAATAATATTTTTAAGACGTTTCTCAACATTAAATTTCGTGATCTAATTTTATACAGTTGTTATACTAAACCTATAATTCACTCAACATTTTTGTGGACTTTTACTCGCATGTTTTATTCTCAGGTATTAATTGCTTCCGCTGTAAAACTTTGATATTACGTAGAAGTCAAGCGAAGTACTGGGACCAGCGTTAACATTCCATTAATGGATTTTTATGGGATTTTACATTTGGTATCAGAGCGTTGGTCTTAGCGAACCAGAATTTGTATTAGTGTGTCTAACCGGTAGTTATTAGGATGCATTAGTGAGTTTGGACTTTGACCGTACCTGTTTATTTTAAGTTTTGCTTATCATTTCTTGCCGGAAAATATATGCTTATCATTCTTAGTTTAGATACATCTTACTGCATTTATTGCGTAGGTTGCGTATAGACTAATCCTATTTTATCTTATTTATTACGTTAGATATTACCTAACACATTTCCTTAATTTTCTCCGTAATCTACGGGATCTTTTGTACTATATATATGTATTATATGTAATTAGAATATCATCCGATATCTGAAAATCATTTCATATCAAAAATACCTTTATCTGACCGTGTAAGATAGATCCTGCACAAAGTTTGAGTTCCTACAATTCCGAGAGCGATCCTGAAAACTCTAAAGGCAGTGTAACATAAGTACCTCAACTGGTTAGCTATACTTCTTTTTGGATGAGATGGGGGTGGGTTCGAGATGTACTCACTCAATGGAGAAATGAATATGGAGAACCCTACCGCGAACCAAATTTACCTCTCCAACATCGGAGAACTTGATGCGCTCACTGGTCAACCTGTTCGCAACACCGTTTTCACACTCTTTGCCAGAATATTCCGTCTTGAAGAACGCTTACATAGAATTATGTTGGTAATTCAACCCCTACTCCCTACTACTAATCAAGTAGGATTAGTGGAAGAAGTCAGGGAGCTTCGTGTGACGACCCGGAAATTTCCGACCAAATTTAAACTTAATCTTTATATGATTTCGATACGATAAGCAAAGTATGTAACAATGAGTCTAGAAAATTTTGGAAAGATGTTCATATATTCAATTGACCTTCGACTGCTCTCGACGATTCACGAACAATTAATTTTAAATAGAAATGTGTGTATGTATATATAAATAATAATAATTCGAAATATAATTTGAAGTATTATATGTTGTTATTATTAAAAAAAAAATTAATAAAATAAAAATAGGATATTATAATAATTATTATTTAAAATATATCTCTATATATATAAATAAAGTATGTTAAAAATAAAAATTAAACGATTGTAATACTCATTTAATGTTTCGATTTATAATAAGCAAGTTAAATTCAAACTTATATAATTTTAAAGTAAACGGTGATCCGAAAATGAGTTATATAAATTTTAGGCTTATTAAAAATGTATTTAGGAACTATTTGTTGAATTTTAAAACTTTTCATATTTTACTTGGAGTTGGGAGTGAATAATGAATGTAATTTTTATTTAATAGTTAATACTCGAATTTTATATCAAAATGACCAAAATAAATAAATATAATCACTGTAAAAATTTGGAATTTTTATGAATACTTTTATCCGCCATTGATTAAGAACAGAGTAGGAAACTATATCCGGATAAGTTGGATGTCGACTACTAACATCCAAAAGTGAGGCTGCTAAGAATTTCCTACATGTTTAAAAATTGTAAAGGTTAATTATATAATATTTAAAAGGTTATAGTATTTGTTTTGTTTCCTTTCTTCATCACATTATTATATAGGTATATGATATTAGCATTCACTCAAATCACTACCACTTGCATAAACTGTTTCTACTATTGTTTCACGAGAACACCATGCTTATGATGATAAAAACCATCAAGACAATCGCCACTTTGATCATTGTTTCTTTAACCATCAACCATCATACAACCATCATAATCATCATATTTGATCACTATCATCTTCAACTTGATCACCAAACTTTAACTACGAGGTTGCCATTCGATCGCCACAAAACCACCATCACCTTCGATGATCATTCTAGTTTCCAATACCATCAAATAGTAACCAAGCCAAATACCCACCGGTTGCTACTACTATACTAGTTCCTGTGTACGGATTCAAATTACCACCTCAAACCCATTTCACATTCGAGAAAAACCTTCGCCACCTCCACCCTAAATCCCCACCATATAACCTCCACCTTCTACTACTTCTTCACTACTACGTGATTCTGTCTCTACTCGATAATACCCAACAACATAACCCTCCTCAAAAATTGTTACTGTCACGATTCCGTTTCCATTTCAGATTCAAAACAACACTCACTCGCTTGTATATGTTCCTGTTAAAAAAATAATAATAATAATAAATCATCACTATTGAAGACCACTTGCTTGCTTCTATTTTCTAATTAAACCGAACCAAGGATTATTTTTTTACGGACACTGATGTGTTGCGAGGTGTATACGAAATAGTTATATTTTTATTACGAAATACGATACAATTTACACAAGTTTTATTTATTTTTATAGATGGGATATACTTAAACCTTGCTACAACACTTATAGGCAGTGTACCTAATCGTAGAGTAGTGTAGTTTTTAGTAAGTCCGGTTCATTCCACAGGGAGCTAGCTGAGTTTAACGCTATATTTTTAACAACTATATTTATATAAAATATATATAATTAAATATAGTAATATTATTATAAAAGGGAGTTTTTACCGTTTAATGACCGGTTTGTCGATTTTATATTTTAAGCGTAAAGATAAATGATGATAATATAAATGATAGAATTTAAATTGCTATAAAGTAAATTGCAGTAATTAAAATGACAGTAAATAAAGGTACGATGAAATATGAAATAAAAGTATTATGCTTATTTAAACTTCCGTAATCATGATGTTTGACGTTTTGATTTTAATTTATTACCCTGGGTTAATTGTCCTTTGTCCTGGATTATTTGATACCTATTTGGTTTTTGTCCATAATAGTCCATCGGTCATAATTATAAAATGCTCGTCAAATTAACCTTATTCCCGAAGTCAAATATTCCAACTAATTAGGGATTCGAACTGTTACAAGGTTTTAATACTTTGTTTAATGATTACACTAGGTTATCGATTGCGCGTAATCCAAGGTTTTAATACTTTGTTAACAATTACACCAATTATCCTTGTATGTAATCCACCCCTGTTTTAATGAGATATAAATATTAATTTACCCACTTGATCAGAATGAATAATCAATTACCCAACCCGAATAATTAATTAAATGATCGTAAAAGATGTCGTATAAACGTCACTAAATAGGAGATACATAATCATTCTAATAATTATTAGATTAACTAATTTGAAGATAGGTTCGACAGGTTCCAATGAGTTGTCGCTCAATTAGACAATACCCCTTATCTATTAATAGTCATAGTCCAATGTCCACAAGTGTCGGTCTTTTGTCCAAACCTTAATTATGGTACAAAATCTAATAACCCAATCTTAATTTTTAGTCCAACATCACGATTACTTTGGCTTAAATAAGCATAATAATAACTTAGTTACGAGACATTAATTTAAAAAGGAAGAACATAGCTTACAGTGATTATTTATAGCGTAGCGTTACACGGACAGAGTTCCGAATTAAAACCCGTAAAACATTCCTTACAATAACCCAATTATTATTAAACTTAATTTAAAATAAAAATTATAAATATAAATATAAATATAAATATAAATATAAATATAAATATATATATATATATATATATATATATATATATATATATATATATATATATATATATATATATATATATATATTGAGATAGAGAGTAGATAGAAAAAAATGTGTTTTTACTCGCAGAAAACTGGCGAATTTATAGAATGTGGCCTGCTACAATAACTCATGCGGTCGCATGAAATTTTATTGCAAATCTCATGCACTCGCATGGGCTCATGCACTCGCAAGAGTTTTATGCCTATTTCCCATGCGATCGCATGGCCGTCAGATCCAGCTCACATATTTTTTGTTTGCTAGTTTGTCGACGTTATTTAATATAATATATAAATAATTTATATAATTATTTAAATATTATATTATATTCTTGTGCATAGTTGACTTGTAATTTTAGCTCCGTTGCGTCGTGCGTTGATAGTTGGCTCAGGTCCCGGTTCCGATTTTTCGAACGTCCTTTCGTATAATTTAATATCTTGTACTTTGCATTTTGCGGCTCATACTCTTGTAATTTTGAGACGTTTCTCATCAATAAATTGAACCACTTGAATTATATCTTGTACATTTGAGTTTTTTGGTCATTTGCGTCTTCAAATTGTCGTTTTCTTCTGTTGTCTTCGCACTTATTTATTTAAACGAATATTACATAAAAATTGAACAATTGCAACTAAAAACTTTACATATTGGAAGGATATTGATACTAAATATATGTTCCTTTTTAGCATTATCAAATATCCCCACACTTGAACATTGCTTGTCCTCAAGAAATACAGAATTTTAAATTAAATCATACTTCACTCGAATCACTTTTTTATTTTCACACTTTATACATTAGTGATTTTGATATGACGGTATGAACAATGATAGTAACGATGTGGTTTACAGTCCCACATGACAATGAAAATTTAGATCCTTTAAGGAAATTGGATCTTTATGAAAACATTTGATCTTTTGAAAATTCATTCTAGATTTTACCCTAGATAAGTTTTCCGGAATAACCCTTCACCAGTGTTTGCAAATTGTTTTTGTGGGTTTGGTGGGTTTTAGATTTGAAAATTTTAGCTCAAAACTTGAGGTTTTGTGTCACCCACTTGCTAACCTTGTATTAGGAAAGCACACATCCAGTATACTTGCTCCGTATATTACCTTTCGATAAACTACTGTCTAGTTGTAAAGGAAAGCGTTGAACAAGCAACTGTTAAGGCATTGTCTAATGACATGCATTTGTTCATGGTCTACAACGTGTCGGATGCAATTACTATCCTTTGTAGGAGCAATAGTAAAGATCACCCTATAGTTTTTCGATCTGGCACAAGGTCCTGTCTTCGACCATGCTATGCAACCACTGTTCTTACGGTTGACACCCAATTTGGTTCAGGTGACCTAATGAATTCCAGGTGAATTCCTAGGATTTTACGTTCAATGGTAATGAACGCATTGAAAGTAGGTTTTAAGAAAACAAATCGGTTTTAATTTTGATCAAAATATTTTCTCGTTCAAGCTCGAGTTTAGATATCATTGAATTCCATGAGTTTGTAATTCTCAATCTTTAAGGTCAATCTCAAGGATTGAGTAATATCAGTCTTAAAAGCTGATTTTTAATCTTTAAGGAGATTATCCTTTTATGGGGGTCTGATTCATTAGTCTTATCAAGCTAATTTGCAAGGCGCCCTCCCCATTTTATGAGACAGATCCTCTCATGGTTAGGATAAGTCTGACCACTTGGCGACCCTGTTTGATGCTGAGGTCCGTGGATTTCCTGCTGATTTTAGAGATGACTTTTCTAGATTTTTCATCAACCTACAGCTGGTCTGGACGACAACTTCCTGACCTAAATCAAGAAGCGCGTGTCTTTTTTGGAAGACTTTACTTCCTTTTAATGATGGAATTGATTCATCGTGCAGATCCATCTTTCTTTCAAATATATTACAGTAATTTAGGTAAAAATGATTAAAATCGTCCAAAACAAAAGTACCTGCAATAATCTTGTACAAAAATATGTGATATATGTTTTAAAGAACTTGGTAAATTCTTCCCACACTTAGCTTTTATTTATTTTTTTCTTTGCCTTTTTATTCTCCTTTATTCCATTTTAAATGAATTCAAGCGTTTTGGGTTGTTTCTCCATTTATGTTCTCTCCGAGGTAACAATAATTTCGGTATTAACACCTAGTTTTATCGTTCATAAATATGTATAAACATAATTTTGAATTCATTTAGTTGAAAATTTTTCAAATTTTCACAAAATTTGGCAATTAAACTAAGTGTAAACCCGAGAGAATTTATAACCCCTTCCCACACTTGAGATCATGCAATGCCCTCATTTGTATGAAATCAGACTATAATTATAAATTCATGAGGGTGATTAGTGTAGAAAAGTGATTAAAAATACCGAGTTTGCAAACATATTATTTTATATCACATTTGATATTTTGCGTCTTGTCGTCAAAATTAGTAACTTTTGCTGAACTTTAATGTCAGTCTTTGAAAATGCGCTGTTTTACCATGTTTTGTACATAAAATAAAATACAAACATATATATATATATATATATATATATATATATACATATTTTTATTATATATATTTTTTATATAAAACCTTTATTTATTAAAACAATTTAAATGAATAATTTTTTAAAATTTTGTTTCCTTTTACTTTAGGTAGTTTCGGTATGTTTACTTAGTCCGTCCCTCGACAAAATTTAAAATTTGTCGTTTTTAAAGTGATTGTTTTAAAAGTAAAGATTTTTTGTTTTTTTTAAT
The DNA here is from genome assembly GCF_046630445.1 of Rutidosis leptorrhynchoides. Classification (NCBI taxonomy): domain Eukaryota; kingdom Viridiplantae; phylum Streptophyta; class Magnoliopsida; order Asterales; family Asteraceae; genus Rutidosis; species Rutidosis leptorrhynchoides. The sequence goes on from NC_092333.1 coordinate 257,787,079, forward strand.
TTTTTTGGTATACTTTAGATCAATAAAATTAAAAATAATGATAACAAAATTTTTCGCCCCGCCCTCGGTTAAAGCAATTTTGGTTCCATGACCTAGTCTTCAACTTACGACGAATTTTAGAAATCATTTTTTTAAAACTTAATGAAATAAAGTAAATTTTGTTTTTAAATTCACACAAAACTTAAATTGAAAAAGCGTATTAATTTCATACAAAACCTACAAAACAAAAATTCAGAATGGGGGAAGAAAATTAGTTCGTTAGTGTCTGCTAGTGGAAAAGACCAATCGGATTCCATTCTCGGAACTACACGAGAACAGAACAACTAACTCTAGACAGCATTTTCTTTTTAGAGCATTTGAATCTCCCCACACTTATGTAGCTGTGGTGTCAAAATTGTGGTTAACTTCATTGTTAATTTCTCTTGGACCATAATCAACTTGCATATCTGTGACTTTTGCTTTAAGCCATTGGTCGGATTCCTGTGTAATATCCACAAATTCAACTAGTTTTGCCTTTTGTTTAGGCGATAGATTGGATACTAACCGGTTACATAACTTAAAGTTCCCCTTTGGTTCTAGCATCGCGAATCCGTGTAATAAGTTTCTTCATTAAACTACTAATAACGGGGTCATTTAATTTCATTTCAAAAACAGGGTTCTTTGTTATCAGGTCATCATTAGGTGTTACTTCATTTTCCCCACACTTAGGCATTTTATTATTGTTAAGCACTACCGTTGGAGTTGGTAAAACAATATGGTTTTTATCAATCGTTTTTGTTGGTTCAACGGTTTTGGTTGGTGGAGATTTAGACTTTCGACTTACAAAGGTGACCAATTTTTCACCATCACTAAGTGTCATTCTACCTTTTCTTACATCAAATAATGCCCCGGTGGACGCTAAGAATGGTCGAACTAAAATTAGAGGAATGTTTGAGTCCTTTTCTATGTCAATGACAATGAATTCGACTAGAAAGGTTAAATTACCCACTTGAACGGGTAGGTTGTCAGCAATTCCAACTGGGTGCCTAATGGTTTGATCAAAGAGTCGGACACTCATCTCTGTTGGACTTAACTCACCTACTCCTAATCTCTTATATAATGAAAGGGGCACAACACTCACACTTGCACCTAAATCTGCTAGTGCATCATACATAACACAATCACTAAGTAGACAAAGAACAATAAATTCACCCGGATCACCTAACCTGGGTGGAACTTTTGGTGGAACTGTCTTCATCGAGTTTATCTTTACGGTTTTTATTTCTTGTACTTTCTTATTCTTCTTCTTCTTTCCAGAGGTATCACAAACTTTATTACCTATCACTTGCTCATACTCAACTCCTTTTCTTGGAAATGGGATGTGTGGTCTGTATGGTGCCACCATTGGCTTTACATACTCGGGTGGTGGTGGTGTGGTTGTAACTTCTTCATTGTTACTCACATCAAAAACCTTCCCATCTTCTAATGCTGGTTTTTCAGAATTCGTTGACACCATATTAACATTCTCATTCCGAGGATTTACTTCAGTATCACTCGGTAGCTTTCCTTGTTCCCTTTCACTCATCATGCTAGCAAGGGTACCTACGTGTTTTTCTAGATTCAAAATGGAAGCTTGTTGAGTTCTTAATGACTGATCAAACCTCTCATTTGTTTGGGTTTGAGATGTAATAAATTGTGTTTGAGATTCCATTCGCTTTGCCATCATTTCTTCCAGATTTGGCTTTTTCTCTTCGGTTTGTTGTTGTGGTTTATATAAGCTAGGTTTTTGTTGATTGAAAGTGTTGTTTTGAGTTGTTTGGTTATTCAGACCTTGTTGGTTGTACGAGTTATTGTTTGGCCCATTTGGATTGTAAAGAATGTTTTGATTTAGATTAAAGTTTGGCCTTGGCGGTTGATAATTATTTTGATAATTATTTCCCGGCCTTTGGTTCATGTAGGAAACATTCTCTCGTTGTTCCATGGTTTGCTCAATGTGACAATCTTTCATTAAGTGTGGTCCACCGCATTGCTCACAACTGATTCTTATTGCGTGAATATCTTTAGTAATCTTTTCCATTCTTCTTTCAAAAGCATCTATTTTTGCGGAAAAGGAATTAAAGTCATGGCTAGAATAGGCTCTAGCCGCTTTAGATGAACGAAAGATATCTTTTTCCTGATGCCACTCATGTGAGTGGGAAGCAGTGTTATCAATAATTTTGTAAGCTTCAGTTGCGGTTTTCTTCATAATGGAACCACCAGCTGCTATATCTATGTCTTTTCTTGTAGTGATGTCGCATCCTTGGTAGAATATTTGTACTATTTGATAAGTGTCTAAACCATGGTGCGGACATCCTCTCAATAACTTTCCAGATCTTGTTCATGCTTCATATAAAGTTTCATTCGGCTTTTGTGTGAAAGTAACAATTTCTCCTTGAAGTCTCACGGCTTTAGATGTCGGAAAGAATTGTTTAAGAAATTTTTCAACTAAGACATCACATGTATCAATCGCCTCTTCAGGTAACGATTCTAACCAATCATTGACTTCTCCCTTTAAAGTCCAGGGAAATAACATGAGATAGATCTGTTCATCGTCAACTTCTCTGATTTTGAATATAGTACAGATCCTATTAAAGGTTCGAAGATGTTCGTTTGGAGCTTCTTTTGGCGTACCACTATATTGGCATTGATTAGTTACCATGTGTAGGATTTGTCCTTTGATTTCATAATCTGGCGCATTAATATCTGGCTTAATAATAGCGTGACCTTGGCCCGTGCGTGTGGCTCTCATTCGGTCTTCCATACTTAGAGGCTCTGTTACTTCCATAATTGAATTTGTTGAATACGAATCACTAGAGGATTCTGATTTAATGGTTTCTTCCTCGACAATCTCTGGATGAGTAATTTGTGGTTCAGGAGGAATGATTAGTGGTTCAGGATCTCTGAATTGTCCCTGAATATCCTCCGGATTCTCAATTGTGAGGTTGGGTTCAAAAAATGGATTATCGGAAATTTGAATTGGAGTACTTGGTCGACTAGATGACGATTCTAAAGAAAAATCAACGGCGACAATATTAGCTAGATGTCTTGATCGAGTTACAGGTGGTGAACGTATGAAAGGTGGTGAACGTTTTGCTCGGTGCATTCACTGAATATCCTATTAGTTATAAAAATAAAAAAATTATATAAGTTATCAAATTAATAGACTTTTCTGATTTTGCACACGTTTCGAATAGCCAATAGATGTAGCAGGTAGCCAGGACCCTTTAAATCGGAAGCCCACAACTCGCCACTAACAAATCCAACTATTACTACGAACCAGAAAATTTTGAATGTCTTTCAATTTAACCGCTTAAAATAATTTTTCGTTTTGAAATTTTAGAGAAGAAATAGAAAATTCTATGTCCTAAAAACTTGAGCGTCGAGAAATAAGAAAGAAATATAGTGCGTCGAAAAATGTCAAAAAATAAAAGGTCAAAAAATAATAAAAAGAACGTAGCGCATCGAAACTTAAAAGTCTAAAAACTAAATATTAAAAGTTGGGTCTAAAGGTATTAAAGTTTAAAGGAATTCGATATCCAAAACGGCAATAACTTAAAAAGTACTAAAATATTAAAACGGCGTCGCAAAATTTTAAAGCACTTAAATCTTAGTCTAAAGAAAAAGCACTTAAGGGATTTTACGGCATAGCCTAAAAATCTAGAGCTACTATGGCAAAATACTAAGTTTAAAACTAGTTACGAACGATAAATATTTAAATTACGAATTAAACGATTAAAATATACAATTTATAAAAAGATATAAACAAATAATAAAATTACTTATTTTTATAAAAATATTATTTTTATATTATTATTTTATAAAAGTATTAATTTATATATTTATAAAACTAATTAAAACTTAAAAATACAAATTTAATTAAAACTTAAACTAATTATTATTAAATTAAACCCTAACTATAATTAATTAATAATAATAATAATTAAACAAACCCTAATCCGTACCAGCTATGTTTCAGACCTGTCAGACAGGGTCATGCGGTCGCATGACTTTGTAACTGAATCCTCATGCGATTGCATGAGGGTCAGGTTCAGTTCACATGCAGGTTCAGATCGACAGGTTCAGTTTCTATTTTTTTTTTACTTTTTAATCTTTTACAAATTAATACAAGTAAAATTTATTAAAGTAAACTTAAATTTTTAAAAACTAAAGAAAAAAATACTTGTATACTTTATAAAAAATATATTTTCTTTTTATCTAAACACTTAAATATATATATATATATATATATATATATATATATATATATATATATATATATATATATATATATATATATATATATATATATATATATATATATATATATATATATATATATATATATATATATGTACTTTTTTCTTATATTTTTGTATTTCAATATTTATATGAAAAATATTTTTACAAAAATAACTTAAAAAATAAATTTTTTTTTATATAGCGTTTCGCTTTCGGTTCCCCGGCAGCGGCGCCAAAAACTTGATGTGTTGCGAGGTGTATAGGAAATAGTTATATTTTTATTACAAAATACGATACAATTTACACAAGTTTTATTTATTTATATAGATGGGATATACTTAAACCTTGCTACAACACTTATAGGCAGTGTACCTAATCGTAGAGTAGTGTAGTTTTTAGTAAGTCCGGTTCGTTCCAAAGGGAGCTAGCTGAGTTTAACGCTATATTTTTAACAAATATATTTATATAAAATATATATAATTATATATAGTAATATTATAATAAAAGGGGGTTTTTACCGTTTAATGACCGGTTTGTCGATTTTATATTTTAAGCGTAAAGATAAATGATGATAATATAAATGATAGAATTTAAATTGTGATAAAGTAAATTACAGTAATTAAAATGACAGTAAATAAAGGTACGATAAAATATGAAATAAAAGTATTATGCTTATTTAAACTTCCGTAATCATGATGTTTGACGTTTTGATTTTAATTTATTACCCTGGGTTAATTGTCCTTTGTCCTGGATTATTTGATACCTATTTGGTTTTTGTCCATAATAGTCCATCAGTCATAATTATAAAATGTTCGTCAAATTAACCTTATTCCCGAAGTCAAATATTCCAACTAATTAGGGATTCGAACTGTAAGAAAGTTTTAATACTTTGTTTAATGATAACACTAGGTTATCGATTGCGCGTAATCCAAGGTTTTAATACTTTGTTAACAATTACACCAATTATCCTTGTATGTAATCCACCCCTATTTTAATGAGATATGAATATTAATTTACCCACTTGATCAGAATGAATAATCAATTACTCAACCGGAATAATTAATTAAATGATCGTAAAAGATGTCGTATAAACGTCACTAAATAGGACATACATAATCATTTTAATAATTATTAGATTAACTAATTTGAAGATAGGTCCGACAGATTTCAATGAGTTGTCGCTCAATTAGACAATACCCCGTATCTATTAATAGTCATAGTCCAATGTCCACAAGTGTCGGTCTTTTGTCCAAACCTTAATTATGGTACAAAATCTAATAACCCAATCTTAATTTTTAGTCCAACATCACGATTACTTTGGCTTAAATAAGCATAATAATAACTTAGTTACGAGACATTAATTTAAAAAGGAAGAACATAGCTTACATTGATTATTTATAGCGTAGCGTTACACGGACAGAGTTCCGACTTAAAACCCATAAAACATTCGTTACAATAACCCAATTATTATTAAACTTAATTTAAAATTAAAATTATAAATAAATAAATAAATATATATATATATATATATATATATATATATATATATATATATATATATATATATATATATATATATATATATATATATATATATATATATATATATATATATATATATTGAGATAGAGAGTAGATAGAAAAAAATGTGTTTTACTCGCAGAAAACTGGCAAATTTATAGAATGTGGTCTGCTACAGTAACTCATGCGGTCGCATGAGATTTTAGTGCAAATCTCATGCACTCACATGGGCTCATGCACTCGCATGAGTTTTATGCCTATTTTCCATGCGATCGCATGGCCGTCAGATCCAGCTCACATATTTTTTGTTTGCTAGTTTATCGACATTATTTAAAATAATATATAATATATAAATAATTTATATAATTATATAAATATTATATTATATTCTTGTGCATAGTTGACTTGTAATTTTAGCTCCGTTGCGTCGCGCGTTGATAGTTGGCTCAGGTCCCGGTTCTGGTTTTTCGAACGTCCTTTCGTATAATTTAATATCTTGTACTTTGTGTTTTAAGGCTCGTACTCTTGTAATTTTGAGACGTTTCTCATCAATAAATTGAACCACTTGAATTATATCTTGTACATTTGAGCTTTTTGGTCATTTGTGTCTTCAAATCATCGTTTTCTTCTTTTGTCTTCGCACTTATTTATTTAAACGAATATTACATAAAAATAGAACAATTGCAACTAAAAGCTTTACATATTGGAAGGATATTGATACTAAATATATGTTCTTTTTTAGCATTATCAGACACAATGATAATGGACAAGATAATGTTGTTGTCCAAGAGTGTTTTGTGTGTATCTCTTTCCAATGGTGGTCGACAAACATATGTTAACAAGTAGTCCCACTTTTCCAAGTTCCAAATTGTTTCTATTAAACCGAATTGTTTTATTTGTTCACGAATCATTTTGCTGCCAGTTTTTTATTTTATTTTATATTGGGCTGCCACATATTCTAATGAGCCGTGAATTTATTTTTGTTGGGCTAACGATCCAGTTGCTGTTGGGCCATATTAAAAGCCCACTAAATTTTCGATTCAATTAATGGCCACTCGATTATACTGCTATTACTACTACTTTGTTCTATTATTCGCTAAATTCTGTTAAGGAAATTACACGCGAATGATTAGAAGTAGAAGATGACGTTTAAGATTAGGATATACACATGTAAGGTTGAAATTGACGATTTAATGATAATAAGGTGAATAAAGATGGTGATGATAAAAGTGACGTGAATAATGATGATTATGATTATGAGTACGAGTATGATTGGGATAATGATACGTTAATAATGAAGATAATGAGTGAAGATCATAAAGATGATGATGATGAAGAATAAATGGGTTTTAGAGACGAATGATGAAAACAGATAGATACAAGATATATAGATAATAGGTTCGGATATTTTCAGAAAAACAGAAATGGTGCAATGGTTGAGAGGGTGTTCGGGTTAGCGGGATGTCGCGGGTTTAAACCCGGACTTGGGCATTTTTTTTAGGACTACTCCTTTGATGTAGTTACTTATCTATTCATTTATTAATATTATCATCTTATTATTATTATTATTATTATTATTAATATTATTATTATTATTATTATTATTATTATTATTATTATTATTATTATTATTATTATTATTATTATTATTATTATTATTATTATTATTATTATTGTTATTGTTATTGTTATTATCATTAACATTAAAAATTAACATTATAATTAAAATTATTACTATCATTAGAATAATTATTATTTTTATCATTATCAATATTATTATAAGAATTAACATCTTACTTATCATTATAATTATTATTATTAGAATTATTATTATTATTATTATTATTATTATTATTATTATTATTATTATTATTATTATTATTATTATTATTAGTATTATTAGTATTATTAGTATTATTATTATTATTATTATTATTATTATTATTATTATTATTATTATTATTATTATTATTATTATTATTATTATTATTATTATTACTACTACTACTACTACTACTACTACTACTACCTTTACCATTAGGATTATTATTACAACTAAACTAGTATCATAATTATCAATAGCAGAAAAAATATTAGTTTTATAGTTATTATAATTATCAGTATTATTATTATCAAATATTATTTTTAAGTATTATTGTTTTTATTGTAAAAATAATACAACTTTTTATTTAGTATTATTATTATTTTTTCTACCAAACAAATTTTATGTAATATATATATTATATTTATTATATATATCAATTATCAATAAATTAGTTAATTAAAGTAGTTTAATAAGTATTTGATATATTAATATTAAGAACTTACTTAAATTAAAAATAGATATTAATTATTTATTAACGAGATAGAAAATGAAAATATAAAATATATTACTAATATTAATATATAAACTTATTTGATTTCGATTATATGTGTTAATATACACACTTGATATAGGTTCGTGAATCCAAGGCCAACCCTATACTTGTTCAATGTCGTCATATGTATTTTTACTACAAAATACAGTAATGTGAGTTTCATTTGTTCCCTTTTTAAATACTTTTGCAATATATATTTTTGGGACTGAGAATACATGCGTTATTTTATAAATGTTTGACGAAATAGACACAAGTAATCGAAACTATATTCTATGGCTGGATTATTAAACCGAATATGCCCCTTTTTAGTCTGGTAATCTAAGAATTAGGGAACAGACACCCTAATTGATGCGAATCCTAAAGATAGATCTATTGGGCCCAACAAGCCCCATCCAAAGTACCGAATGCTTTAGTACTTCGAAGTTATCATGTTCGAAGGGAGTCCCAGAATGATAGGGGATATTCTATATGCATCTTGTTAAGGTCGATTACCAGGTGTTCACCATATGAATGATTATTTTTTTCTCTATGCATGGGACGTATATTTATGAGAAATGAAAATGAAAATCTTGTGGTGTATTAAAATGATGAAAATGATTGATTATGATAAACTAATGAACTCACCAACCTTTTGGTTGACACTTGAAAGTATGTTTATTCTCAGGTATGAAAGAAATCTTCCGCTGTGCATTTGCTCATTTTAGAGATATTACTTGGAGTCATTCATGACATATTTCAAAAGACGTTGCATTCGAGTCGTCGAGTTCATCAAGATTATTATTAAGTCAATTATAGTTGAATATATTATGAAATGGTATGCATACCGTCAACTTTCGATGAAATGAAAGTTTGTCTTTGAAAAACGAATGCAATGTTTGTAAAATGTATCATATAGAGGTCAAGTACCTCGCGATGTAACCAAGTGCAATGTATTCGTTCTTATGGATTAGGACGGGTCTTGAAAGTTGGTATCAGAGCGGTGGTCTTAGCGAATCAGGTCTTGCATTAGTGTGTCTAACTGATAGTTGTTTTGATGCATTAGTGGGTCTGGACTTCGACCGTGTCTGCATGTCAAAAGTTTTGCTTATCATTTAGTGTCAAAAATTATTTGCTTATCATCCTTAAAGTCTAGACACATCTTACTGCCTCTATTTCAAAGACAGTGTATAGATAAATTCATATCTTAGCGTATCTATTATTATTACCTTTGCCTGACAGCTTCCGTAGATTCCTCCGTAACTTATGGGATTTTAGTATTATATTTGCATATGTAAATTATGTATTGCAGGGTACTAATCTACATCCTATAATCTATTTCTTACCGAGAATATTCATCTGATCATACGAGATGAATCCCTCAATCAGTTCGAGTCCCTCAGATTTCGATAGCTATTCCGATAGTTATTCCGACAGCTATTCCGATATGGATTTCCACTCGAGCTCCAAAAGCAGTGTAACTGGAATGAATCAATCAATTAGCCATCATCTATTCTGGATGAATTGGAGATGGGTTCGTAGTCTACTTAATCAATGGAGACGCGAAGAAGGCGATCCCTTCCACCAACCGAATTCACCTCTTGGTGAAGAACCTGAAACATATACCGGCGAACCCATTCGAAACACCATTTCCACATTTATTTCCAGAGTATTTCTTCACGATTATATTCTATCCACAATTCTTCCGACCGACAATCATCCCGGATTAATCGAAGAAGTCAACAAGCTTAGCGCCCGAGTAATGATTTTTGGATAATATAGTGCAAAATTTACCAGCTTCAACAACATCATCGGCATCAACAGTACCAGCAGTAACAACACCAGTACCATCAACAATCCATGCCTCAACATCTTATTCTGTACCTCGAGTATAATCATCGTTCTACGTATCGTTCTACATCAGTTATCTTCATTCTTCATGGCGATTATGTAATCTCTAATGTTATAGAGATTGTGTATTCTAGTTTTGACGGTAAACCAAATGAGTTTAATACTATATTAACTCATTAAATCCATGATTACATCTGAAGAAAATATATATGTAAGTATATTTTCACAAAGATTGTAATTAAAAATTCTTTCGTACAAACTGTTAATGGTGAAAATATTTTAACGGGTAGGTAATACCCGAGGAATATTTAGATTTCACCTTAATAAGTTACACTTTACGTTCTTCGAAGCTGATTCAACCGTCATTTACTATCCTACTTACAACTACCAATATACGTATCCGTTCACCACAGAATAACCATTTTCATTCAATTTTGTGATACCCCGTACAAAACCATCGTGTACGAATCATCAACAACAGGATCATTACAAGGTTAAGTACTATATGCTGTAATAAAAGAAGTTGCATTCACCATAAAAAGGTGACGTCATAATCGACATCAAATGTTTTACACCAACAGTATGCTTCTACGAATAGCAAGCATGAATAAATGTATGTGACCCTTAGGTCGTTACAAAACATAGTTCAAAAGTATTAAAGTTTGAATGCAAGATAAACAGTTCATGCGGTGATAACACTAGAGCAGCGGGTGTCTACGGCAAGACTAGCACGACAGTGAAGCAAATAACCTTAAACACCTGAGAAAAACATGCTTAAAAACGTCAACACAATGGTTGGTGAGCTATAGTTTAGGTATAACAGTAAGTAAGGTAGGCCACGAGATTTCAGTGCTACAAAGAGCGTTTCAAAATAGTATGATAAAGTATATGTTAACCGTGGGCACTTGGTAACTAACTTAACGTTTATACCCCCTGAAAGTACACTTGGCAAGTGCGTATATTTACGAAGTATTAAACACTCGTTAAATGCTAGCGCTACTAGCCCGAGTGGGGATGTCAAACCCTATAGATCCATATCTAAGATTCGCGTTCACCGGTTCAAAAACCAATGACTAAACGTTACCGAGCTAAAGGGAATGTTTCTGCCGTTATATAACCCACACATATATAAGTTTAAGTACACGTTCCTAGTATGTAAAATATAAAATCCGCATGTATTCTCAGTTCCCAAAATAAGTTAAAGTAAAAAGGGAATGCTATAACTCACAATGATAAAGTAGCGGTAAAGTATGACTCGAAAAGTAAGCAAGTAATGAAGGTTGTCCAAACGGGTCCTCAACCTAAGTCAAATAGTACAAAGTTAGTAAATCGTCCGAATAGGTTTAAAAGTATGTAAATAAGGTCGTAAGGGTCATCATCATTCATCATCAAACAAAAGGCGTAAAGTACGTTTCGTTCATGAAAGTAGTTTAAAACAAAAGCTGACTTCGATCAGTCACCACGGCCTCTATCCTTACTGAATCAAGGTGAGACCAGTGGCCATGGCTCCGTTTATGAGTCCTTTAAGTGTGGTAAAATTTACAGAAGCAAATTCTCTTCATTTGACCGTGGCGATGGTCTAAGTGCGAGTAGGTCAGAAATTTCTGCACAACGTTAAAAGGACATAGTGACGATTGGAGGGCCATAAATCCTAAACTGTAACTCGGATTAAGACGAGTCCTATATGAAAAATTATCTAATCGAAAAGATATATCTGAAAATGAAAGTTACAGTAGCCCAGGTGTATTGTTCTGTTACAGAACCCAGAAAACAGTAGGCAGAAGACAGTAAACAGAAAAATAGTGGGTTCCGGTGGTCTTGGTGCTCGATGCTTATCACGGTTCTCATCCTTGATGCATATAGCTTCAAGTATACAACTAGTTGATGTGTTTGAATCATTTTCACCAAGGTTTGACCATCATAACCCAAGTGTAAGTCTAAGACATGAAGCACAACTCACTTAAGAGTTGTATGAAGTTTGATGAACCAAAGTTACATCAAGGGCTTAGATTCAACACATACATGAATTTTAAAACTAATAATAAGCTACAAACTTGAAAGTAAACTCATGAAATCAAGATCTTGAGTTGTAGAACATAGTTCATTAGTTTGATCTTGAAGATCCAAGACTCAAAAGTCTAGATCTAACATAAGTGTACCAAGCTATAATTAAAGAAACTTACTTACATGTTCTTGAACTTTTAAAGTTAATTTTAGTACAAGAAAGTATGAGATCAAGACTAACTTGTAATACTTGACCATTTAAACTAACAAACATGAAATTAAAGTGCAAGTAAATGAAATAACAAACTAATTTAAACAAGTTAATAGGTCATGGTTGTTCATACTTTAAAGATTCAAACCAAAGTTTGATCTTTAAGAAAGTAAACTTTAAAGTTTACTAACATGAATTACAAGTATGAGTTTAACAACTATGAACTTACAAACTTTTGAAACAATAAATGTAGAATCTTAAACTAGTAAGTTTATGTTCTTGTGTTCTTGAAAATTCAAGATATTATGAAGAATCAAACTAATAAGTTTGATTCTTGTAAACAATAAAGAACAATAACAACAACTAGTAATTAAGTAACAAACAACAACATGAACCAAGTAACAACAAACAACAAAGAATGATGATGATAAAGGGTGTCTTGGTTTCGGTTTTACAAGAGAAAAAGAATGGAAGAAAAAGCTTCAAGTTTACTTACAAGAACTATAGAAAAGAGAGAAAGTGTTTGAGAGAAAGTAAGTGTGTTTGAATGAGAGAAAATGCAAGTGAACAAGTAATGTAAAAAAAAGATTTTAAATCCCCTCTAACCCCTTTGGAAGCCCACGGCTTTCAGCAGGAAAAAAGGGGGGAAGGGTAATGTTTAATGGTTCTTCATGTGTTAAAGCTTAAAAGTTGGATAATGAGGATGCATGTGTAACATCCCGCCCTTTTCCTTTTACTTTCCGTTTAACTATTTTAAAGTCCGTTATATATTTATAACATCTTTCGTTAATACGCGTTTTAAATTATCTCGATTAGGTAATTCACGCACCCGATTCAAACTTGAGGGACTAAAATTGACACGGGGCAAACTAGTTGACTAGGTCAACTAGTCCACCCCAATCACCACCATTCAATCATCTCCATCTCTCTCTCTTTCTCTCTAGCAAGAACACACACACATTTACCAAATTCATTCAATCATCATCTAAATTCGATCTAGGAGGCTTACAACAAAATAAATTACATATTCGTGATCCTCTCTTCATCCTCTTCATTTTGGTACCAACTTCATCTCGTTTGGGTAACATTTCTAAAACTCTAGATTTTTCTAAATTCGTGTTTTTGACTTGAAATGGTGTTAGTTAGTGTCTATGGCTCATTGTGATATCGTGTATGTAAATTGTATGCTCGATCTTGTTATTCGGTGTAACTAGCATGAACACTTGAAATGGGTTAGTTTAATCTTTGATTTTGAGTGATTAAATGTTGTTAGATGTTAAACCCATTGTGCTAAAAGTGTTACTAGCATCATTAGTTTCGTTTTGGTATGTTGGATGATATGAAAACCTTGCGTTAACATGATTATTGATTTTGTGATTCTTAATTAGGGTTTGATGAACCTTAAAATGAACTTTTGATGCATTGAATGCTTGTTAATGTTATTAGTAAGTGTTAGGTTGTATTGTATGCTTGATTACCTACGAAATGGCGTATTGTATGTAGGTAGAAAGTTTCCGAATCATTGATTTGTATTTATGAACTTGGATGCGGTTAATGATGAGCATTAGATGTGGTTTTGGTTGTTATAAGTGTTGAATTGATAGACGAAATGTGTTTAATCGTTTTCCTCGTCAAAATACCTTCCCAACGGTGTATGATACATGTTCTAGGTGTTTTCGGTTCGCAAATTGTATTTGTTTTAGTTTTGGTTCGTGCACTTGAGAGTTGCTGTAAACAGGCCTGGATAATAATCTGGACGCCGTCCAGACTTTTGGATGCCGTCCAGGCTTTCAAACTTGGACGCCATCCAGCCTTTTGGACGCCGTCCAGGCCTTCAAAGCTGGACGCCGTCCAGACAATCTGGACGCCGTCCAGACAATCTGGACGCCGTCCAGATACCCTGGCAGGCTACTGTCTTCGTTGGTCATTTTACGGAAAATGTTTGCTGTGCTATGGACCTCCGATTCACATGTAACTTGTTCTAACATGCTCATATATGATTAAAAATCCTCAGAGAAATAGTTCGGGACCCTACCCGAACGTGTTGACTTTTTCGTTGACCTTGACCCGACCAAGTTGACTTTTAATCAAACTTAACCAAATGTTTGTGCAATCATTCTAACATGCTTTGATACTTGTACCTTGCATGAAACATGACAATTTGATTCACATGCTATTATGATCGAGTCTTAACGAGCCATAGGACTAATTGAACATCTTTGACCTATCGTGTTTACCATTATTGATACGACTTATTGTTTAGGTCAAGACTAGCATTGTTCCTTGCACACGTTTACTTGTTGAAGTACTTTACTACTCGTGCACTCAAGGTGAGATCATAGTCCCACTTTTACTCTTTTTGAACTTACATTTGGGATGAGAAAACATAAACATTTCTTTTACTAAGTGAACGCAAGTACAGGAAAACAAACATTCTACATACGAGTTTAGAACAAAATCCTCAATTCGATTATCATTAGTTACACTTGCCGGGTGTAAGCGAGAACTTATGTTGTATGGATCTATATGGGTTTGACAAACCCTCATTCAAACGGTTCGCTACCGTTTACGAATGAAATATACTTTCGAGAAACAGTGTATGTTCTAGCACTAACGTGATGGGGTTCTATGGAAGGAATGTTAAGCATTGATAATTGGGTGCTCGTGAAACAAACTTTTGGAATGTATTACTATTATCTCATTGTTGCAAATCTTGTGGTTCACTTGTACTTACTTACTCAAACCTATGATTTCACCAACGTTTTCGTTGACAGATTTTTATGTTTTTCTCAGGTCCTTGAACGATACATGATACATGCTTCCGCTCATTATTTTGATACTTGCATTGGATGTCGAGTATATATGCATACATGGAGCGTCTTTTGGCTACTTTTAAATTGTGTCGCATAAGTTTCATTTGTACTTATAACTTTGTAACATAACTTGTGGTGGAACTATTCTTGTAAACTTTGAACAATCTTTACATTTGAAATGAATGCGACATATCTTTTGGTCAAATGTTGTTTTAAAGACTTATGGCCACGTAACGGGACCTAAGTAGACGGCGCCGTCAATGACGATTTTGCCGGGTCGCTACAGATGGTATTAGAGCGTTGGTTGTAGGGATTTAGAGTTCATTGGTGTCAACCTCGAGTCATAGGGTACATTGGTGAGTCTAGACTACAACCGGCATATAGACTTGAAGTAGGAATTACTTGACTACTTGTGCATTTATACTCGAACTCTTCTATTCATATCTACTCTTAGTTCATATTAATCTCACGTTGTTTAAATTTGATTGACACGCCACCTTGACTATATGAAATGATGTCGAATGCACATATGAATCAGGGTAATATAATTTTCGGGATTATATTACGGTGACTCATATGAACGTTCTGACATTATGACATAAAGAATTTAAGGCGAGTCGAGGAAAAACTTCTCTTTATCTTTATTCTATATCACGGTTAGTATTATTGAAAATACTAATCAATGATATTCTTGTGTCTTGAAGGAACAATGGCTCCTCGTCGTGTACGCCGCAATGAAACTCCCGAACAAGCTCTCGAACGGATGATAGCTACCGCCGTAGATGCGGCCATGGCCGGTCACTCATCCAACAACAACAACAATAATAACAACAACCACAACAACAACAACAATGGAGCCGGTAACTCAAACGAAGGGTGCTCCTACAAATCCTTCATGGGGTGCAAACCTCTCACTTTTGATGGAACCGGGGGACCGGTCGTGCTCACCCGATGGTTTGAGCAAACGGAAGCTGTCTTTAGCATAAGCGGTTGTCGGGACCAAGACAAGGTCAAATACTCCACTCACACCTTCGCCGGTGTCGCTCTTACATGGTGGAATACTTATGTACAATCGGTGGGTACCGATGAAGCTCACGCCCTCTCTTGGGCCGACTTGAGGGAAAAGATGATTGTCGAATATTTCCCTCGTGAAGAAACCCGAAGGCTCGAACAAGAGCTAAGAACTTTAAAGGCGATCGGAAATGATCTCAAGGCTTATAATCAACGATTTTCCGAACTAGCCTTGATGTGCCCAAATCTTGTGAACCCCGAAGCTTTAAGGGTTGAACTTTACATGGATGGTCTTCCAAAGAGTATCAAACACGGAGTAATGTCATCCAAACCCACTAATCATCAAGAAGCTTTGAACATGGCCCGCAAATTGATAGAAACGGTTGACGAAATCGTAGTTCTGGCACCTAAAGCCGAGGACAAGTCGGGTAACAACAAAAGAAAATGGGAAGCTCCCCAATCAAGCAACAACAACTTTGCCAAGAAATCTTTCACCTCCGACGGCAAGAAGGGTTATGCTGGAAATCCACCTCTTTGCAACAAATGCAACAAACATCACTTTGGCGAATGTAGTAAGCTAATTTGCCATCGGTGCCAAGGAATTGGTCATAAGGCCAACGATTGTTTTAGTGCCACTCCCGTCGCTCGAAAGTGGCCCAATGCACCAAAGACGGACACTTGTTATGAATGTGGCCAAACGGGTCATTATAGAAATGCAAGCCCAAAGAAGAAAGATAACCCCAACACGCGCGGCCGAGCTTTCAACATCAACACCGAGGAAGCCCGGGATGACACTGAACTAGTCACGGGTACGTTTCTTCTCAACAATTCTTATGTCTCTTGCTTATTTGATTCGGGTGCCGATAAATGCTTTGTATCCAAGACTTTGACTCATTCTTTTAGCACTCCACCTCTCCCATTAGATACCACTTATACCATTAAAGTGGCCAACAGAAAACTATTGAGTGCCGACACATATTACCGGGGGTGTACGTTAAACATTTTGGGTAATGAGTTTGAAATCGACTTGATAAAGGTAGCTTCGATGTAATAATCGGTATGAATTGGCTAGTCAAAATGAAATCTCACATCCTTTGTGATCTTAACGCAATCCGAATTCCTATCGAGAATGGTGAACCTTTGATTGTTTATGGCGATAAGAGTTGCACCAGACTCAACCTCGTTTCGTGTATTAAAGTTAGAAAACTACTCCATAAGGGTTGTTTTGCGATCCTTGCTCACGTTAAGAAAGTCGAGTCCGATGAGAAGCACATCGATGATGTGCCAATTGTTAGTGACTATTCCGATGTATTTCCTGACGAATTGCCGGGTCTTCCACCTCATCGACTGGTTGAATTCCAAATCGATCTTATTCCGGGAGCCGCACCCGTAGCACGTGCACCGTATAGACTTGCTCCATCCGAAATGCAAGAATTGCAAAGTCAAATCCAAGAACTACTTGACCGTGGTTTTACCCACCTAGCCATTCACCATGGGGCGCTCCGATTTTGTTTGTTAAAAAGAAAGACGGATCCCTACGAATGTGCATTGACTATCATGAACTAAACAAATTAACGGTTAAGAACCGATATCCTCTTCCTCGCATCGATGACCTCTTTGATCAATTACAAGGGTCTTGTGTATATTCAAAAATCGATCTCCTCTCGGGTTATCATCAATTGAGGGTTAAGGGGGAATATGTCTCCAAAACCGCCTTCCGAACTCGTTATGGTAGTTATGAATTTCTTGTAATGTCATTTGGTCTCACTAACGCACCGGCGGTGTTCATGGATCTTATGAACCGCGTGTGCAAACCGTATCTCGATAAATTCGTTATTGTATTCATCGATGACATATTGATCTATTCTAAAAATGAAGAAGAGCACGAACAACATCTCCGACTGGTGCTTGAACTTTTAAGACAAGAACAACTCTATGCCAAATTCTCCAAGTGTGAATTTTGGTTGAAGGAAGTTCAATTTCTTGGTCATGTTGTAAGTGATCAAGGTATTAAAGTCGATCCCATGAAAATCGAAGCCATTAGTAAATGGGAGACTCCTACTACTCCTACTCACATTCGTCAATTCTTGGGTCTCGCTGGGTACTATCGTAGATTCATTGAAAACTTCTCTTTGGTTGCACGTCCTCTAACCGCATTAACTCACAAGGGAAAGAAATTCATTTGGGCGACCGAGCAAGAATCCGCGTTCCAAATCTTGAAAACGAAGCTAACCACCGCTCCTATCTTGTCACTTCCCGAAGGCAATGATGACTTTGTTGTATATTGCGATGCCTCGAAACATGGTTTTGGGTGTGTATTGATGCAACGAACGAAAGTCATTGCTTATGCTTCTCGACAACTCAAAATTCATGAACGAAACTACACGACGCAAGATTTCGAACTCGGAGCCGTTGTCTTTGCACTTAAAATGTGGAGACACTATCTTTATGGAACCAAGAGTACTATCTTTACCGACCACAAAAGTCTCCAACACATTTTCGATCAAAAGCAACTAAACATGAGACAACGAAGGTGGATTGAAACCTTAAACGATTACGATTGCGAGCTTCGTTACCATCCCGGGAAGGCAAATGTAGTAGCCGATGCCTTAAGTCGAAAAGAAAGAGCGGTGCCTCTTCGTGTCCGAGCTTTAAACATCACCATTCACACCAACCTTAATAGCCAAATTCGGGTAGCCCAAGATGAGGCTCTCAAGGATGAAAACGTTTCACACGAGCTCTTGAACATTCTCGTCTCTCGATTCGAAGTTAGGGAGACCGGACTTCGATATTTCACCGGAAGGATTTGGGTGCCTAGATATGGGGACCTACGAAGTCTTATTTTAGATGAAGCCCATAAGTCACGATACTCGATTCACCCCAGTGCCAATAAGATGTACCACGACCTTAAGGAACAATATTGGTGGCCGAACATCAAAAGGGACGTAGCTACTTATGTTTCCAAGTGTTTGACATATTCCAAAGTCAAAGCCGAACACCAAAGACCGTCTGGACTACTTCAACAACCCGAGATCCCGCAATGGAAGTGGGAAAGGATAACGATGGATTTTATCACCAAGCTACCAAAAACGACGGGCGGTTATGATACCATTTGGGTTATTGTTGACCGTCTCACCAAATCCGCACACTTCCTTGCCATGAAAGAAACGGACAAAATGGAGAAACTTGCACAACTTTACATTAAGGAGATCGTAGCCCGACACGGTGTACCTTTATCGATTATCTCCGACCGAGATGGCCGTTTCGTTTCTAGATTTTGGCGTACTTTGCAAGAAGTGTTGGGAACGCGTTTAGACATGAGCACCGCATATCATCCTCAAACCGATGGACAAAGCGAACGTATAATTCAAACCTTAGAGGACATGTTACGGGCTTGCGTGGTTGATTTCGAAAAAGCTTGGGACAAGCACTTACCTCTCGCCGAGTTCTCTTACAACAATAGTTATCACGCGAGTATTAAAGCCGCACCTTTTGAAGCGCTATATGGCCGAAAATGTCGTTCACCTCTTTGTTGGGCCGAGGTAGGCGACGTGCAAATCACCGGACCCGAACTCATTCACGAAACCACCGAGAAAATCGTTCAAATCTGAGATAGGCTTAGGACGGCCCGAAGTCGTCAAAAGAGCTATACCGACAAACGACGCAACGATCTTGAATTTCAAGTCGATGACCGAGTAATGTTAAAAGTCGCGCCTTGGAAAGGTGTAATCCGTTTTGGGAAACGCGGGAAGCTGAATCCAAGGTATATTGGTCCTTTCGAAATCTTGGAGCGTATTGGAACCGTTGCTTATCGTTTAGATCTTCCGCCTCAATTGAACTCCGTTCATCCTACTTTCCATGTATCTAACTTGAAAAAGTGCCTTGCCGAACCCGATATCGTCATTCCTCTCGAGGAACTCACTATTGATGACAAACTTCATTTTGTGGAGGAACCGGTTGAAATTGTGGACACCTCCGTCAAGACATTGAAACAAAGCCGAATTCCAATTGTTAAAGTCCGTTGGAATGCCAAAAGGGGACCCGAGTTTACTTGGGAAAGGCAAGATCAAATGCAAAAGAAATACCCTAACTTATTCCCGATTCCGGAAACGCAAGATTTCGAGGAAGAAACAACGACTACTATGCCTACTTAAATTTCGGGATGAAATTTCTTTTAAGGAGTAGGTAATGTAACATCCCGCCCTTTTCCTTTTACTTTCCGTTTAACTATTTTAAAGTCCGTTATATATTTATAACATCTTTCGTTAATACGCGTTTTAAATTATCTCGATTAGGTAATTCACGCACCCGATTCAAACTTGAGGGACTAAAATTGACACGGGGCAAACTAGTTGACTAGGTCAACTAGTCCACCCCAATCACCACCATTCAATCATCTCTATCTCTCTCTCTTTCTCTCTAGCAAGAACACACACACATTTACCAAATTCATTCAATCATCATCTAAATTCGATCTAGGAGGCTTACAACAAAATAAATTACATATTCGTGATCCTCTCTTCATCCTCTTCATTTTGGTACCAACTTCATCTCGTTTGGGTAACATTTCTAAAACTCTAGATTTCTCTAAATTCGTGTTTTTGACTTGAAATGGTGTTAGTTAGTGTCTATGGCTCATTGTGATGTCGTGTATGTAAATTGTATGCTCGATCTTGTTATTCGGTGTAACTAGCATGAACACTTGAAATGGGTTAGTTTAATCTTTGATTTTGAGTGATTAAATGTTGTTAGATGTTAAACCCATTGTGTTAAAAGTGTTACTAGCATCGTTAGTTTCGTTTTGGTATGTTGGATGATATGAAAACCTTGCGTTAACATGATTATTGATTTTGTGATTCTTAATTAGGGTTTGATGAACCTTAAAACGAACTTTTGATGCATTGAATGCTTGTTAGTGTTATTAGTAAGTGTTAGGTTGTATTGTATGCTTGATTACCTACGAAATGGCGTATTGTATGTAGGTAGAAAGTTTCTGAATCATTGATTTGTATTTATGAACTTGGATGCGGTTAATGATGAGCATTAGATGCGGTTTTGGTTGTTGTAAGTGTTGAATTGATAGACGAAATGTGTTTAATCGTTTTCCTTGTCAAAATACCTTCCCAATGGTGTATGATACATGTTCTAGGTGTTTTCGGTTCGCAAATTTATTTGTTTGAGTTTTGGTTCGTGCACTTGAGAGTTGCTGTAAACAGGCCTGGATAATAATCTGGACGCCATCCAGACTTTTGGACGCCGTCCAGGCTTTCAAACTTGGACACCGTCCAGCCTTTTGGACACCGTCCAGGCCTTCAAAGCTGGACACTTTCCAGACAATCTGGACGCCGTCCAGATACCCTGGCAGGCTACTGTCTTCGTTGGTCATTTTACGAAAAATGTTTGCTGTGCTATGGACCTCCGATTCACATGTAACTTGTTCTAACATGCTCATATATGATTAAAAATCCTCAGATAAATAGTTCGGGACCTGACCCGAACGTGTTGACTTTTTCGTTGACCTTGACTAGACCAAGTTGACTTTTAATCAAACTTAACCAAATGTTTGTGCAATCATTCTAACATGCTTTTATACTTGTACCTTGCATGAAACATGACAATTTGATTCACATGCTATTATGATCGAGTCTTAACGAGCCATAGGACTAATTGAACATCTTTGACCTATCGTGTTTACCATTATTGATACGACTTATTGTTTAGGTCAAGACTAGCATTGTTCCTTGCACACGTTTACTTGTTGAAGTACTTTACTACTCGTGCACTCAAGGTGAGATCATAGTCCCACTTTTACTCTTTTTGAACTTACATTTGGGATGAGAAAACATAAACATTTCTTTTACTAAGTGAACACAAGTACAGGAAAACAAACATTCTACATACGAGTTTAGAACAAAATCCTCAATTCGATTATCATTAGTTACACTTGCCGGGTGTAAGCGAGAACTTATGTTGTATGGATCCATATGGTTTTGACAAACCCTCATTCAAACGGTTCACTACCGTTTACGAATGAAATATACTTTCGAGAAACAGTGTATGTTCTAGCACTAACGTGATGGGGTTCTATGGAAGGAATGTTAAGCATTGATAATTGGGTGCTCGTGAAACAAACTTTTGGAATGTATTACTATTATCTCATTGTTGCAAATCTTGTGGTTCACTTGTACTTACTTACTCAAACCTATGATTTCACCAACGTTTTCGTTGACAGATTTCTATGTTTTTCTCAGGTCCTTGAACGATACATGATACATGCTTCCGCTCATTATTTTGATACTTGCATTGGATGTCGAGTATATATGCATACATGGAGCATCTTTTGGCTACTTTTAAATTGTGTCGCATAAGTTTCATTTGTACTTATAACTTTGTAACATAACTTGTGGTGGAACTATTCTTGTAAACTTTGAACAATCTTTACATTTGAAATGAATGCGACATATCTTTTGGTTAAACGTTGTTTTAAAGACTTATGACCACGTAACGGGACCTAAGTAGACGGCGCCGTCAATGACGATTTTGCCGGGTCGCTACAGCATGCATGGAGATTATATGTTAACTAGATTCCAAGGTGAATTAACTAAATAGTTACACTTACAAGTACTACTTACATGTCTAAGTGGGCTAGTTAATCCATATAAATGGGTAGGGTGGGCTTATAAGCCCATGTTCAAGAGTCCACAACATTAATCAAAGCCCAAGTTCAATTAATTAACAAATAAGTCCAATAAAAACCCATGTAATTAACTAGTAACCTTATTTAAATAAAATGATTAATAAAACTTAATCATGAATGTAAATAATACTTGAAAATATTATTCGTGCAAGTTTCGTGTGTCACAAAGACGTTTCGGGCAATTAAAGTCAAGTACGGGCAATCATGGCAACATGTAAATGTAATAACATACATTCGTTTAATCACAAGTATTAATAATAATTATTATTAATAAATAAACGTTGGAAAATCCAGGGTCGTTACAAATTTCATATTTGAATTTTGACTTATCATAATCCAACAAGTGGTATAAAGAAGAAAACATTGGACAAAATAAAATTTGTTAGAAACAAACGAATTAACTATGAGAAATTCTATTAAGAATCCACGCTAACAAAATCCTAGCTAACTGTTTCTAGCTAACTGTTAATTCTGTATTACCTTTTATTTATCGCAATTTATTTATCGCATTTTATTTCTCGCAATTTTATTTATCGTCATTTAATTTCTGTTATTTATTTTACGCACTTTATTTATCGTCATTTAAATACTGTTATTTACGCATTTAAATATCGGGATACGTATACAAGGTTTTGACATATCATATCGACGCATCTGTATATATTATTTGGAATAACCATAAACACTCTATATGCAGTAATGATTGAGTTCTCTATACAGGGTTGAGGTTGATTCTACAATAATATATATACTTTGAGTTGTGATCGAGTCTGAGACATGTACACGGGTCACGATACGTATTAATTAATTCGAATATTATATGTTAAACTATATATGAATTATTGGACTGTTAACTGTGGACTATCGACTGTGGACTAATAACATTGGACAATTAAAATGAATTAAAATATTGATTATAACATATGAAACTAAACATTTCTTCAAGTTTGCCACTTGATTTCATCTTAAACCTCGTTTGCATCTTGACGATTACAACCTGCGTTCAAACCTTTCACGATTCTTAAAAACACTTCAATCGAGATGATGAACCAACCATATTTCATCTACGGGAGAAAAGATTGATGCATATAGTTATGCACCTGAAAATACTCGGAACCTGAGTAAACGTTTAACACGTATCTGTGTTAGTTCCTTTGGCGTTGTTATTACAGAAAATAATTTTACAATCCCTCTCTAAATTAGCCAATTTTGTCACAGCTCCAGCAAGTCGACTTCGACTTTTCAATCGTACTAGCCTTATTATAACTTCCATATATAAGTTGCCTTTCATCATCGTTACCGGGGAACCTTTTATATTCCACCACATTAGCAGTAAACTTACCAGTAACTTCATTGATCTTTAACTTTCTGAAAAGTTATTATATTCATTGAAACATTATCATCTACTCATCCGTATCTTGTAACAAGAATTTCTATACCAATTATCGAGAATCAGCAATCAGTATTTTGAAATCTCGCAGCGTTTCTACATCAACAGTTATATGTATACATATAACATTTATCTCTTAGAATTATGATCTTCCATTCTGAAATTCTGAAAAGCACTCAGTCTGCGAATCAATACTCTGAATTTTAAAAAGATGAATGAAGCAGCAAAAAAACTGTAAATTAGCTTAACAGCCAAAAGTTTGATGATAAAGAATTGTATGTTGGCAAAGCTCAGAAACGTTAGAACTGGAAAACGGATTGAGCAACCCTTGAAGGAGGCTGTGGACAAATCACAAAGACTAAACTTGCCATCAAGGAATTCAGATGATTGAGTATCTGCTAAAATCATTGACGAATACCTTGCTCCTAACTCTAAATCCTTACGGATAAATCTTCATCATCATCCATCGATATTAGAAATTCTAAGATATCATCGTATCTTTTATTATAAATATCCTCTATATTTCTGAAAATATTTTCATAAATATTCTTATCTGAAATCGTTTATCTTTTCGCGATATCAGTGTTATCTCATAAAAGAAAACTGTTTTAGTTTCTATATTCTGTAAATCTTCGAATTTAAAATAAGAATGTTTTTAAAGTAGTGTTGGGACCTGAAGCATGAGTTAGTATAATATAATGGCACTTGATAAACGTGATTATATTACGGTAACTCATGTTGAGTTTCTAATGAAACATGATGATTCACTGACTATAACATCATCATGTGCCATGTTACACGACTCTTACATTCTATCTAATCTCTAAACATATCAAGAACATATTTTCTTGATAGTCCTATCTTTTCTCTTGAATTCTAGTAATTTGACAAATCAAATCGTGCGATTACATTCTTTCTTGTTTAGAACATTAAGTTCATTCGAAACTCCATACCTACAAATTCTGGACCATTACTTGTGGAAAGAAAACAAAAGCATGATGCTCCGAAATAGAAAGGGGGTATAAATCGCAGCAAATAAGAAAGAGCATTAGTTGTGAATGATAATGATTATAGAAGATTAAAGCAGGGACTCCGAAATATAAGGGAGAATATAAAGCCAGATAACAACACATAAATTACAAACTGTGGATATCAATGTTTATCGCAACTTAAAGACACGGGAGAATTAAAAATACTATAACCCCAAGGGTAAAGTAGAAGTAAACAGATTCCTCTGGTGAAAGTTGGAAAAGAAGAATGATTGTTGCGATAGTCAAGATAAGGACAAGGATCAGAACTGGATTAAGCATTTTCACAATCTTTTGAATTTGGGAATTGAATATAGAAGTGGTGAAAACTAATGGAACAGAAAAGTAAATTTATAATAGAAATATCAGACATAGTAATCGGGACAGATAATCGAATTTAATTAAAGAGATCCTAATTTCCTTAATTCCGAGGAAATCAGATCTTATTCAAATTTCAAAGGTTTTCTCTAAAATCCCTTAAATTCCGGAAATCAACCGTGACTACGTCACCGGTTAAGACAAACTTGCATTTACTCATTTCATTCTTTTGTGATAACTTCACTTATACTCTTCTTGTAATTGAATTGTTTTATCCATATTACTCAATGATGATAAAACTCTATTTATCAACTCATATTCGTCATGAAAACATTTTTATTGTTAGCCATGACCACCTCACTCAAATTTCGAGACGAAATTTCTTTAACGGGTAGGTACTGTGACGACCCGAAAATTTCCGACCAAATTTAAACTTAATCTTTATATGATTTCGATATGATAAGCAAAGTATGTAACGATGAGTCTAGAAAATTTTGGAAAGATGTTCATATATTCAATTGACCTTCGACTGCTCTCAAACGATTCACGAACAATTAATTTTAAATAGAAATGTGTGTATGTATATATAAATAATAATAATTCAAAATATAATTTGAAGTATTATATATTGTTATTATTAAAAAAAATTTATAAAATAAAAATAGGATATTATAATAATTATTATTTAAAATATATCTCTATATATATAAATAAAGTATGTTAAAAATAAATATTAAACGATTGTAATACTCATTTAATGTTTCGATTTATAATAAGCAAGTTAAATTCAAATTTATTTAATTTTAAAGTAAACGGTGATCCGAAAATGAGTTATATAAATTTTAGGCTTATTAAAAATGTATTTAGGAACTATTTGTTGAATTTTAAAACTTTTCATATTTTACTTGGGGTTGGGAGTGAATAATTAATGTAATTTTTATTTAATAGTTAATACTTGAATTTTATATCAAAATGACCAAAATAAATAAATATAGTCACTGTAAAAGTTTGGAATTTTTCCGAATACTTTTATCCGCCATTGATTAACAACAGAGTAGGAAACTATATCCGGATAAGTTGGATGTCGACTACTAACATCCAAAAGTGAGGCTGCTAAGAATTTCCTACATGTTTAAAAATTGTAAAGGTTAATTAAATAATATTTAAAAGGTTACAGTATTTGTTTTGTTTCCTTTCTTCATCACATTATTATATAGGTATATGATATTAGCATTCACTCAGATCACTACCACTTGCATAAACTGTTTCTACTATTGTTTCACGAGAACACCATGCTTATGATGATAAAAACCATCAAGACAATCGCCACTTTGATCATTGTTTCTTTAACCATCAACCATCATACAACCATCATAATCATCATATTTGATCACTATCATCTTCAACTTGATCACCAAACTTTAACTACGAGGTTGCCATTCGATCGCCACAAAACCACCATCACCTTCGATGATCATTCTAGTTTCCAATACCATCGAGTAGTAACCAAGCCAAATACCCACCGTTTGCTACTACTATACTAGTTCCTGTGTACGGATTCAAATTACCACCTCAAACCCATTTCGCATTAGAGAAAAACCTTCACCACCTCCACCCTAAATCCCCACCATATAACCTCCACCTTCTACTACTTCTTCGCTACTACGTGATTCTGTCTCTACTCGATAATACCCAACAACATAACCCTCCTCAAAAACTATTATTGTCACACTTCCGTTTCCATTTCAGATGCAAAACAACACTCACTCGCTTGTATATGTTCCTGTTAAAAAAATAATAAAAATAATAAATCATCACTATTGAAGACCACTTGCATGCTTCCGTTTTCTAATTAAACCGAACCAAGGATTATTTTTTTTACGGACACAATGATAATGGATAAGATAATGTTGTTGTCCAAGAGTGTTTTGTGTGTATCTCTTTCCCATAGTGGCCGACAAACATATGTTAACAAGTAGTCCCACTTTTCCAAGTTCCAAATTGTTTCTATTAAACCGAATTGATTTATTTATTCACGAATCATTTTGCTGCCAGTTTTTTTATTTATTTTATATTGGGCTGCCACATATTCTAATGAGCCGTGAATTCATTTTTTTTGGCTAACGATCCAGTTGCTGTTGGGCCATATTAAAAGACTACTAAATTTTTGATTCAATTAATGGCCACTCGATTATACTGCTATTACTACTACTTGGTTCTATTATTCGTTAAATTCTGTTAAGGAAATTACACGCGAATGACTAGAAGTAGAAGATGACGTTTAAGATTAGGATATACACATGTAAGGTTGAAATTGATGATTTAATGATAATAAGGTGAATAAAGATGGTGATGATAAAAGTGACGTGAATAATGATGATTATGATTATGAGTACGAGTATGATTGGGATAATTATACGTTAATAATGAAGATAATGAGTGAAGATCATAAAGATGATGATGATGAAGAATAAATGGGTTTTAGAGAAGAATGATGAAAACATATAGATACTAGATATATAGATACTAGGTTCGGATATTTTCAGAAAAACAGAAATGGTGCAATGGTTGAGAGGGTGTTCGGGTTAGCAGGACGTCGCGGGTTCAAACCCGGACTTGGGCATTTTTTTTTTAAGAATACTCCTTTGAGGTAGTTACTTATCTATTCATTTATTAATATTATCATCTTATTATTATTATTATTATTATTATTATTATTATTATTATTATTATTATTATTATTATTATTATTATTATTATTATTATTATTATTATTATTATTATTATTGATATTATCATTAACATTAAAAATTAACATTATAATTAAAATTATTACTATCATAAGAATTATTATTATTATTATTTTTATCATTATCAATATTATTATAAGAATTAACATCTTACTTATCATTATAATTATTATTAGAATTATTATTATTATTATTATTATTATCAGTATTATTATTATTATTATTATTATTATTATTATTATTATTATTATTATTATTACAACTACGACTACTTTTTCCATTAGGATTATTATTACAACTAAACTAGTATCATAATTATCATTAGCAGAAAAAATATTAGTTTTATAGTTATTATAATTATCAGTATTATTATTATCAAATATTATTTTTAAGTATTATTGTTTTTATTGTAAAAATAATACAACTTTTTATTTAGTATTATTATTATTATTTCTACCAAACAAATATTAAGTTATATATATTATATTTATTATATATATCAATTATCAATAAATTAGTTAATTAAAGTAGTTTAATAAGTATTTGATATATTAATATTAAGAACTTACTTAAGTTAAAAATAGATATTAATTATTTATTAACGAGATAGAAAATGAAAATATAAAATATATTACTAATATTAATATATAAACTTATTTGATTTCGATTATATGTGTTAATATACATACTTGATATAGGTTCATGAATCCAAGGCCAACCCTATACTTGTTCAATGTCGTCATATGTATTTTTACTACAAAATACAGTAATGTGAGTTTCATTAGCTCCCTTTTTAAATGCTTTTGCAATATATATTTTTGGGACTGAGAATACATGCACTATTTTATAAATGTTTGATGAAATAGACACAAGTAATCGAAACTACATTCTATGGCTGGATTATTAAACCGAATATGCCCCTTTTTAGTCTGGTAATCTAAGAATTAGGGAACAGACACCCTAATTGATGCGAATCCTAAAGATAGATCTATTGGGCCCAACAAGCCCCATCCAAAGTACCGAATGCTTTAGTACTTCGAAGTTATCATGTTCGAAGGGAGTCTCAGAATGATAGGGGATATTCTATATGCATCTTGTTAAGGTCGATTACCAGGTGTTCACCATATAAATGATTATTTTTGTCTCTATGCATGGGACGTATATTTATGAGAAATGAAAATGAAAATCTTGTGGTCTATTAAAATGATGAAAATGATTGATTATGATAAACTAATGAACTCACCAACCTTTTGGTTGAAACTTGAAAGCATGTTTATTCTCAGGTAAGAAAGAAATCTTTCGCTGTGCATTTGCTCATTTTAGAGATATTACTTGGAGTCATTCATGACATATTTCAAAAGACGTTGCATTCGAGTCGTCGAGTTCATCAAGATTATTATTAAGTTAATTATAGTTGAATATATTATGAAATGGTATGCATGCCGTCAACTTTCGATGAAATGAAAGTTTGTCTTTGAAAAACGAATGCAATGTTTGTAAAATGTATCATATAGAGGTCAAGTACCTCGCGATGTAACCAAGTGCAATGTATTCGTTCTTATGGATTGGGACTGGTCATGAAACTTCGTGCTAGGCTCAACATCACAATCTGTACATCACCAGCAGCACCACCAGCACCAGTAGCAATAGCACCACCAACAACAACATTAGCAGCATCACAAGCCTCAACATCACAATCTGTACATCGAGCATCTACATCATACGCACCATAGACACCGAGGAATACCAATAAAAATGAATGATGAATTATTGATTGATAACTTCATTTAGAATTGGAGAAATATTTCGCGGTGATTATGTAATCTCTAATGTTTTAGAGTTATGTAATCTCTAATGTTTTAGAGATTATTCATTTCTAGTTCCAATCGAATACCAAATGAGATTAATATTATATTAATTCATTAAATCCAGGATTACATATGAGGAATATATACCTGTAGGTATCTTTCCATTAATATTGTAATAAAAATTCTTTTGTACAAACTATTACTTGTGAAATTCTTTCGGATTTTTAAAATTTTTTTTATACACTTGGTTACCATTAAAAATACTAGTAACGTAGTAGTTGTATTAGAATCTAGTGCTCTCTGATAATAAAGAACAGCCCTGGTCTTATATACTGACTACCCAATTCTAGTAAAAATTTTTAAAATTTTCAATTAAATGAACTCAAAATCATATTTATACATATTTATGAACGATAAAACTAGGTGTTAACACTAAAATTATTATTACCTCTGAAAGGACATAAATTGAGAAACAACCCAAAATGTTAGAATTCATTTAAAATGGAATAGAGGACAATAAAAAGGCAAAGAAAGGAAAATAAAAGCCAAGTGTGGGAAAAATTTACCAAGTTATTTAAAACATATATCACATATTTTTGTACAAATAACTGAAGATACTTTTGTTTTGGACAATTTTATCAGTTTTACCCAATTTACTGTAATATATTTGAAAGAAAGATGGATCTACACGATGAATCAATTCCATCATTAAAAGGAAGTAAAGTCTTCCGAAAAAGACACGCGCTTCTTGATTTAGGTCAGGAAGTTGTCGTCCAGACCAGTTGTAGAGTCTACGAAAAATCTTGAAAAGTTTTCTCAAAAATTAGCTGGAAATCCACGGACCTCAGCATCAAACAGGGTCGCCAAGTGTTCAGACTTATCCTAACCATGAGAGGATCTGTCTCGTAAAATGGGGAGGGCACCGTGCAAATTAGCTTGATAAGACTAATGAATCAGATCCCCAGAAAGGATAATCTCCTTAAAGATCAAAAATCAGCTTTTAAGACTGATATTACTCAATCCTTGAGATTGACTTTTAAAGATTGAGAATTCAAACTCATGGAATTCGATGATATCTAAACTCGAGCTTGAACGAGAAAATATTTTGATCAAAATTACAAACCGATTTGTTTTCTGAAAAATCCATTTTTAATGCGTTCATTACCATTGAACGTAAAATCCTAGGAATTCACCTGGAATTCATTAGGTCACCTGAACCAAATCGGGTGTCAACCGTAAGAACGGTGGTTGCATAGCATGGTCGAAGACAGGACCTTGTGCCAGACCAAAAAACTATAGGGTGAGCTTTACTATTTCTCCTATAAAGGATAGTAATTGCATCCGACACGTTATAGACCATAATTAAAAGCATGTCATGGGACATTGCCTTAACAGTTGCTTGTTCAACGCTTTCCTTTACAACCAGACGGTAGTTTACCGAAAGGTAATATACGGAGCAAGTAAACTGGACGTGTTGCTTTCCTAATACAAGGTTAGCAAGTGGGTGACACAAAACCATAAGTTTTGAGCTAAAATTTTCAAATCTGAAACCCACAAAACCCACAAAAACAATTTCGCAAACACCGGTGAAGGGTTATTCCGGAAAACTTATCTAGGGTAAAAGCTAGATTTTCAAAAGATCAAATGTTTTCATAAAGATCCAATTTCCTAAAGGATCTAAATTTTTATAGTCATGTGGGACTGTAAACCACAACGTTACTATCATTGTTTATACCGCCGTATAGAAATCACTGATGTACAAAGTGTGAAGAATAAAGAAGTGATTCTAGTGTATTTTTATTTCAAGACTATATTGCTTGAGGACAAGCAACGCTCAAGTGTGGGAATATTTGATAATGCTAAAAACGAAGATATATTTCATAGCATTATCCCTCAAGAAAGACAAGCTTTTAGTTGCAATTGTTCTATTTACAAGTGATATTTGTTTAAATAATAAAAGGTGAAGAAAAAAGACAGTTTCGACGAATTGAATACGCAAATGACCAAAAAGTTAAAAAGTACAAAGTACAATAATAAGTGGTTCAAATTATTGATGAGAAACGTCTCAAAATTACAAGAATACAAGACGCAAAATGCAAAATACAAGATATTAAATTGTGCGCAAGGACGTTCGAAAATCCGGAACTGGGACCCGAGTCAACTTTCAACGCTCGACGCAACGGACTAAAAATTACAAGTCAACTATGCACATGAATATAATATAATATTTAAATAATTCTATAAATTATTTATATATTATATTATTATTAAATACCGTCGGCAAGAAAGAAAACAAGCTCATGTGAGCTGGAAAAAGAGGCCATGCGATTGCATGGCCTGGAGGTGCATTTTCCATGCGATCGCATGGCAGTAGGTAGCTGGCCACACTCCAATAAATTTCGCAGTTTGGTGATCAATTAATCCATCTTTTTCTCTATCTCTCTCATATATATATATATATATATATATATATATATATATATATATATATATATATATATAATTTTAATTTTAATTTTAATTTTAAATTCTAATAATAAGGGTATGTTAACGAATGTTGTAAGGGTGTAAGTCAAAATTCTGTTCGTGTAACGCTACGCTATTTTTAATCATTGTAAGTTATGTTCAACCTTTTTAAATTAATGTCTCGTAGCTAAGTTATTATTATGCTTATTTAATGCCGAAGTAATCGTGATGTTGGGCTAAATATTAAAATTGGGTAATTGGGCTTTGTACCATAATTGGGGTTTGGATAAAAGAACGACACTTGTGGAAATTAGACTATGGGCTATTAATGGGTTTTATATTAACTTAATGATACCTCGTTAATTTAATATAAAGGTTATAATTTGATGTATCTATAAATAACCACATACGCTTAATCGGGTACGGTGGGCGGGATATCTATAAATACAAATAATTGTTCATTTCACCGGAAACGGGATTGGATTAATAGTTAATGGACTAGTTAAAACAGGGGTGGATTACATTCAAGGGTAATTGGTGTAATTGTTAACAAAGTAGTAAAACCTTGGACTACACGCAGTCGATAACCTGGTGTATTCATTAAACAAAGTATTAAGACCTTGTTACAATTCGAATCCCCAATTAGTTGGAATATTTGACTTCGGGAATAAGAATAATTTGACTAGGACACTCGTACTTTATATTTATGACTGATGGACTATTATCGACAAATCCGTATGGACATATCAAATAATCCAAGACAAAGGACAATTAACCCATGGGAATAAACTAAAATCAACACGTCAAACATCATGATTACGGAAGTTTAAATAAGCATAATTTATTTTATTTCATATTTAATTGCACTTTTAATTATCGCACTTTTATTTATTGTCATTTTATTTAATTGCACTTTTAATTATCGTACTTTTAATTATCACAAATTTTATTTTATCGCACTTTTATTTATCGCAATTTCATTATCGTTATTTACTTTACGCTTTAAATTAAGTTATATTTATTTTTAATATTTTACATTAGGTTTTAACTGCGACCAAAGTTTTAAAATCGACAAACCGATCATTAAACGGTAAAAACCCCCTTTTATAATAATAATTGTAATATATATATCTATTTACAAATATAGTTTTAAAAATATACCGTTAAACTTGCCGAGTTCCCTGTGGACGAACCGGACTTACTAAAAACTACACTACTGTACGATTAGGTATACTGCCTATAAGTGTTGTAGCAAGGTTTAGGTATATCCACTCTATAAATAAATAAATAACTTGTGTAAAATTGTATCGTATTTAATAATATTTTCCTAGTAAAAATTAATACTATTTTGTATACACCTCTACGCACATCAATAATAAATACAACAATCTCTAGAGCATTGTAGAAGTAAAAAGATTTCTCTGGCAGTAGTTGAAAAATAAGGATGATTGTGGCAATAGTTAGGATAATGTCAAGAACCAGAGCTGGATTGAGCATTTTCATAATCTTTGGAATAAGAATCGAGGAAGAGAAGAAATGAGTTGAGAAAAATAAGAAAACGGATAAGGTAAATTTATAATGAAATATCAGACATAGCAATTGAGGCAGATTACCGCATTTAATTACAGAGGATCATAATTTCCTTAATTACCGAAGGATCAAATTTTATATAGATTGCGAATATTTTCTTTAAATTCCTTGAATTCTGAAAATCAACCTTGAATATGTCAAAAGTTAAGACGGACCTTTATTTTTCTCATTTTCCTCTTTTGCGATAGCTTCCCTCATACTCTTCGTGTAATCGAATTTTTTATTCATATTACTCAATGGTGATAAACTCTATTTTTATTCCACTTGGATTTTTCATTAAAATATTCTTGTTGTCAACCATGACGACCTCAGTTAAATTTAAATTTCGGGATGAAATTTCTTGAACGGGTAGGTACTGTCATGACCCTACTTTTTTTGTTATCTTTTTCTGTTAAGTTATTTAACTATCGTTAATCGATATTCTTGCCATGTCATTTTTATGTAACTAATTATATTGTGAATAAATTAAATTATATTTCAATATTGTTTGTCAAATGAAAATTTTGCGATTACATTTTATTACGTTTCAATGTGTATCGGGTTCTATTCGAAGATTCGTTCTTATATATATATTTTGCAACCATAAAAGTTATAGAATTTTTGGCCTAATTCGTGTCAATTGTATTTTTTTTGACATTATCAATGCATGTCATGAATTGCATTTTATGTGTTTAAGTTACTCCTAATTTCGAGCCCCCATATTTTAATGTGATCACCACCTTAGGTTACGAAATCATATTTAAGTAGCATATGTTATAATAATCCGGAAAAAAATTTAATACAAATAAAATTATAAATAATCTTCGTCATACTAATTGATTAAGTATTTAATATTGATATTTGATATAAGATTAATACTTGATTAAAATACTTTTACAATAAATAAATAAGATATTATTAATAAGTAATTACAATTACAATATTATATAACTCTTGACAGATAATTGAAGACTATGTCAATATACTACATATGTTATGGCAATTATTTTAGTAGTTAGAGTCACCTAATCCATTTTAAATATAGAACCACCACCTCAATTGATCCATATGCAAATTCCAATAATGTAGTACACACTTTTTGACTTTCCAGTTTTCTTTTAACATGATAAATACAAATGCCGTTAAATATGCATCATTTTAGATGATACTTTCATCAAATAAAATGTGACCAACACTTGTCCACATTGTATTAACTTACAATTATATTAAAATACTAGGGCATGTGTATCAATATTTTAATATGAATCAACTACCACAAATTTGTCACTTTTTGTTATTCGTATCATATATTAATCAATCAATTTCTTTAGTAGGTATACATAACCTAACACACTTTGTTTACTATCTAATTAATAATAAATAATTGAACAACTTTGTATCCACTCAATTTAGTAATTTACATGCTTTTAATAGTAGGAGTAATAATTAAAATCTAATTGCCACATGATATCTAACCATATTAATCAACTCATAACAAATTTGTTCCAGTATTATTTTTGTCGTAAATCATCTTTCAAAATTTAAGGGCTAAGTAAACATACATTAAATAATATGGGATATCTAATGTCAATTTTAGGATGATATTATATTATATTATATTATATTATATTATATTATATTATATTATATTATATTATATTATATTATATTATATTATATTATATTATATTATATTATATTATATTATATTATATTATATTATATTGTATTATATTATATTATATTATATTATATTATATTATATTATATTATATTATATTAAACAGTTGATAAACCTATCGATTCGTAAATTTGATTTTTGAAGAAAAAGATAGAATTTGTTGAGGAATAAAGGGAGTCAAACACACACATGCATTTTTCTTTTCTCTTTCTTAAGAAAACCCACCTTCATCCATCAATAAATCCTCAAGAACATCATCACACAATTGCTTGATCGTTAAATTACTTGCGAATTCGTGTTCCTCTCGTTCTCCTCTACGCGTAGACACAAGTAATTGCTTGATTGGTGGTAAAATCTGTTAAACCTAGATTGTTAAAAATCTGATTTTTATAAAGTTTCATATTGTATGTTCTCAATTTCTCAAGTCTATACGCATATATGTTAATTGCTTTCGTTAATTTGATCGTTTGATGTGATTAGGGTTAATCCTGAATTTGTTTTGTGTGATTACAGAAACTTGATTTTGCTAAATGTTAAATATTATGATATATTTGGAATCCTCTCGAAAAACTAATAATTTTAGGCTTTGGATTCGCGTATTTTCGTTACCGTATGCTTATGTTATGATTGATTGATGTTTTGTTGATGAATCTGTGAAAATGTCAAATTCTGGAAAATTGTGCATGAAATTGAATTACATACTGATCATGAATGGATAGAGGACTTAAAAACACTCAATTAAGACTAGGATATCATACGATTTGGATTTGTACTGCTCCCGTTATACCTAATTGATCGTACATGAAAAACTGATTTGCGCGGTAAGATAAAATAAATGTTTAAGGCTAATTGAAATGAGATGATGAATCAAGTATTTGCATATCTGGAAAATTTACATTTGGTAGATTACTTTTCATCTAGGCCTTGCATCATTTAGATTTGTGAAGCTTGTGTAATGTGCGTGCGAACATAGTAACTTGTATGCTGTCCAAATCTGTAATGTATGCATCTTTTACCCTATAAGTTGAATTTAAATGGTTTGCAAACTTGAGCTTCTGGATTATTGAACTTTGAATGTTATGTGATATATGTCTAGTTTATTGCAACATCTGATACCTTATGCATTGTGCATACTAAGGCCATAGTTTTGGTAATTACTGAATTGAGCTGAAACAGAATGTCCAACTTGATTGAATAAACTGTACCAATTGGCTAAACCAAAGTTTCTCATTTTTAGGTATGTGGTAATTTGACTTGTCCTTGAACCATGTCCACTAACCTAGCTTAATTTTCATGTTCCTAACTCCGGTTAAAGCCATTACGATATTGGTGCGCAGTCAGAAATGGATTTAGTGAACCATAAATGTATCCCTTCTGAAACCTGACTTGTAGACATCGTATGAGACCCTGGTTATGCTTTTTGAAAACTTTTATATGTCTAGTTAAGTTCTGGAGTTTGCCATATTGCCATGAATTATGTGCTATGAGATATTATGCGTTGTTTGCAACTTGTACATGAACGTTATGCTTGACGATTATATGTGATCGCATATTTGACAAATTATGAACCGGAATGTTTTAGTTGACCTAGGTTTGACATGTTGACCAACATTTGACATGAACCTACTGATGTTGACCTTTGACTACTTTGACCAAGTTTGACTTTTGGTTTGACTTTGGTTGACTCTTGTTGACTTGCATGAACTAGTTGACTATGTATTGACTTTTACTTTGAAACACGTCGAGTTGAGCAATAAGATAACTTACTCTATGAACCCCATATTGTATAAGACATATATGTTGACCAGCTTAAATACGTATACTTAGGTTGCCTTACTTGACTGTAAACCGTACAAGCTGCTTGCTTACTTTTCAATCCGAGCTTTTTCGAAGGTGAGTTATAGTCCCACCTTTTTCTAATGTTTTAAATCTTTTGGGATGAGAATACATGTTTTTTGTTTTACATGTTAGACACAAGTGGCAAATCATGGTAAATTATTCATTGTGAGTTGAAACACAAATATTCCCTTTGGTAACTTTTAATGACTGGTTCTTGCTGGTAAATGCGAATCCTATGGATAGATCTATTGGGCCTGGCCGCCTCATTCTGTGCTAGTCGCGCTTGTTTTTAACGGAATATCTATTACTTCGTTAGAAGATACACATGTTTCTGTGTATATTATATATTGTAAGGGTAAATAAAATGAGACAAGTTAAGTTACCAAGTGCTCACGGAAGATGTAATAATATTTTTAAGATGTTTCTCAACATTAAATCTTGTGGTATAATTTTATACAGTTGTTATACTAAACCTATAATTCACTCAACATTTTTGTTGACTTTTACTCGCATGTTTTATTCTCAGGTATTAATTGCTTCGACTTTAAAACTTTGCTATTACGTAAAAGTCAAGCCAAGCGTTGGGACCAGAGTTAACATTCTGTTAATGGATTTTGACGGGATGTTACAGTCTTTTACACTTTTGTTATGAAGTATTTGTTCAAGCTGAGATGCTATTATAATCATGATTCAATTTGGGAAGTTAGAGTTGGTTAATTTCAAGTGGGAGCCATGTCGGTGGATTTTACGTTTCATATTGAGTTCAAGGCTTTTCGGTTCTACATATGTTTTTGAAGACTTATCATTTGGTAGAGGTTATTGAGTTGAAGATTTGAGTTGATGATTGTTTGAGGACAAACAAATAGCAAGTGTGGGGAGTTGATCGGGTCATAAATGCCAATCATTATTGAGGTTAAGGGTTGAATCTTATGTGTATATTTGAGGTTTAAAATTCTTTTTCATGAGGTTTTTATAACGGGTAATGATTTGGGATGAAAACGCGAAAAATAGAGCTTAAACGATAAAAAGGTTAAAAAGCATAATCCCAGCCGCAATTTGCGGCTGGGAGGCGCAAATTGCGACTGAGGCTGAAGTAAAAATCCCCTCAGGGGTGATTTGGGCGAATTTTGGCGGCTGTTTTTGCGGTCTGGCCACAAATTGCGGTCGTGAGGTGCAATTTGCGTCTGGGACTATATTTGGATAAAATTTGAGGCCAAATTTGAGGGATTTGTTACTTAGGAAGCACTTTACTTGATCCCTATAAATATGAAACTCTAAGCTACAAATTTATCATCATTCACATCAGTTCTTAGAGCCCTAATCACACCAAATCACATCACAAAACATCATTATTCAAGATTCAAGTCAAGATTAAGGAGGTGTTCTTCATGCAACTTCAAGAAATCATCATGTTCATCACCTTCAACATGAGTGGCTAGTTTATTTATCTTTATTCCTTCCACGAACAATTGATGCATGTGTTTTTCATTCAAGTTTATGTGGTTTGTAGTGTCATAAAACTTATGCCTTTTGGATTATGATGTTATAAACTGATTTTTTATTGATCAATGCAAGTATTATTGATTTTGATTATTGCAAGTTGAGTTATAGTGATTTAACATTGTGTTCTTGATTCAACTTAGTGTTAATTACATTAAGGATAAAGACATAGTGTCTAGGTTGCATAGTTCAATCTCAAAATAGTTAGAATTGATAGACCTAAGACATCTTGTTAAGATTTGATCAATACTTTATGAGCATAATACTTGTTTGAATGAATGCATGCTAGATTGGTATTGTGAAGAGATAAAGGCCTTTAATCTTATTGTTTACATATTAATCTTTCATTTGTGCTCTTAGTTTAAGTATTCAAGTTTCAATTTAGTTGATTAATCTTAGTTACTTAATAGTTAAACAAACAACGAAAATCCTGAAAATTGCTTGTGCTCAACCATTATTTCCCGTGGAACGAATCCTACTTACCCTAGCTAATCTAGAGTATTTAGTTCATTTTTGACCGGCCCTTCGACACCGATCGCCAGGAATAATAAAAAATCCAGAATTTGCAAAAATGCATGGTTTCAGTCAACAACAACAACAAAACCAAATCCCACAAAAGTGGGATATTGGAAGGTGAGATGTAGACAATCATTCCCCTATCATAGATTTAAAAGAAGTCATTTCTACACACATAGTGAAACAGCCCAAGAGTAAAGAAAGTCCTTCATCTCAATGTTTTATGGATAGAGAGATTGTGTCCAAATGGATCTCCGGTCCATAAATAGGTTAGAAAAAAAGTGTGAAACGCCATAAAAATGTTAGAATCAAATTTCCATGAGTTTTAAACATGTCTGAAGTTCAATTTAGGCTCTAAACAAAAATCAAGTCGTCAAT
Source organism: Rutidosis leptorrhynchoides (assembly GCF_046630445.1). Lineage (NCBI taxonomy): Eukaryota > Viridiplantae > Streptophyta > Magnoliopsida > Asterales > Asteraceae > Rutidosis > Rutidosis leptorrhynchoides. The sequence continues at coordinate 257,827,041 of NC_092333.1, forward strand.
AAATCGACGCTCGCTATTTCGGTCAATACATTATGATATATATCAACAAAGAGTAAAACAACGTTATTGCATTCTGTTAGAATTTTATTTTATTGTCTAAGCATGTGGAAAATAGGCACTAGTACTATTTAGTGCAAATCATACATGTGATCAAGATGTGATCAAGGCATTATGTATCAGATAGAATGATTAACTTATAATATTCCCTCATTTTCTGCACTCAAGATTGCTTGCAATAATGTCTTCTTTCAATGTTCAAAGTCAACTAATTAAAGAGACATGACCTGGTAAGCATCTGCTATTTGTTTAGTTAATTATTAATTAATAATAACTGTACATGGAATTATATTATATATATATTATAATATACAATATAACAGTTGAACTAGAATTGATATATTATTATTTGCAAAACACATCATTTGTATCCTTCATCTCCACCCTTAAACACTAGTTAATCCGAGTACTGAAATTTTCTTCTGTTATACAACAGTTGACTTGAAGTTTCTTTATAATTTTTAATTTAATGGATTTGACAATAATGGATCCATTCACGAAGGAGTTTCAACATCTTATAATCGAACTCGAAAAGATAAATTTAGCCTCCAGCGACTTTGATCAAACCAAAGTTATCGGGGAAGGTGGTTTCGGGAAGGTGTACAAAGGAGAAGTGTCGCATCATAAAGGGAGAAGCCTTTTTGCCATTAAGCGTCTAGATCGTAAATTCGGGCAAGGAGATTCTGAGTTCTAGAGACAGATCATGATGCTTTCCCGTTACTCGCATAAAAATCTCATCTCTCTCATCGGATATTGCAACGAGTCAGTTGAGAACATCTTGGTTTACGAGTATGCATCTAATGGAAGCCTCGATCGCTATTTAAGTAGCAAAGCTCTCACTTGGTCTCAACGTATCAAGATATGTCTTGATGCTGCAAGGGGGCTAAGCTACTGATATTGATCCATTTATATATCTTTTATTACGCAATATCGACCTCATTTCATTCGGTTTTGATGTTCGTTGGGCCCCAAAAGTTGTTTTCCTGTGCCAAAGTGTCAACTCAAGGCAAAATGCCTAACTTGGTGTAAAATTGATCAAAAAATGCTCAAAAAGTGCAACGAAAATTACAAGTGCAGGAAACAGCTCAAAAGCGCGGAGGAACGCCGCTCCTGAAGGCCCAAAAGCGCCGCTCCAGAAGGAAAAGTTGCGCTCTTATGCATGATTTCTTCATTTTTCATCAGTGAGCAGAAGCGCCGTTCTTCAAGCCAAAAGCGTAGTGAGCAGAAGCGCCGTTCTTCAAGCCAAAAGCGTCGCTCCTGTCAAGCCAAAAGTGACGCACCAAAGTCAAAAGCGTCATTCCTGTTTTAAGCTAAAAGCGTCGCTCCTTAAGAAAAAGCGGCGCTCCTGACGCTGTTTCAGCCCGAATTTTCACCACTATAAAAGGAAAGAGATAGGTCATTTTTCAAGAGAGCTGCAGTTTTTACTCCGAATTTCACACACAAAACCCTAATTTCATCACCCGTTAGAGTTTTAAGGTGAATTGAAGGAAGCAAGCTCAAGTTTCATCATCATTAGCTCTAGATCTTTCTGTTTTATTCAATTTGGGTTGTAATCTCTACTTTACTTTATCTATTTTGCACTAATTAGTTGTAATCTTCACTTTATCTTCATCTAGCTTTGAATCTTTGCTTGTAATCACTCAAGATAATGTTTATTGATGCTTTTATGATTATTTCTAGTGTAATCTTTGCTATGTTTGGCTAAATCACTTGTGTTTGCTTATCTATGAATCTCTAATGCATAAGATGTGCCCTTAATCTATTGAATGAGGTTGTTTTGAATGAAAATGCATGAGCTAGTGTTATTGAGTTAGCTATGAGGTCCATTGCTATGTTTGTTATTGGTTTTACTTTAATTACATAGGTTGAGTAGCTCTCTAAGTGATTTGAGAAGTGAATCAACTTATGCTTCAACACCTTAGGTGATCAAGACAACTAGAATAGGGATTTCAAGTGATTGTGTTTCTAGTCTAGGTTGGTGTTTAATTGACCTTTGTTCATCATAGTGGTGTTTGACTATCTTAGGTGACTTTGATAGTTGAAGGGTTTTAAGTGATTTCAACCCAAGCGTAATCTCAATAATCAACTCATACATTACTTGATCTTAGGATACCTTGCTTATGTGAATTTGCTAAAGTATAATTTGATTAAGAACATTTACTAGTTCAAACAACTTAAGTGATATCAAATTGGGTAAAACAAGGGCCATCCAAGCATAGAGAGGATTAGATAAGTGAACACTCTTTGTCTTATTGATTAAATCTCATTTCTTAATCACTTATTACTTGTTGCTAGTTAAGTTTTAGTTTGTTTAATTGTAAAGTTTAGTTTTTAGTTAAAATCTCTCGCAAAAACCCCAATCAAACAAAACCCTAGGATAACTATTAGTTTCAAGTATTCAACTTACACCGCTCTCACGGGATGAACTTGATAAGAATACTTACATTAAGTGCTATAATAACCGGGTTTTAAGTGCTCGATAGTTGTGCGTGCTTATTTGTAATATTTGCATCTTGTATAAATTTTGAGAGTTATGTATGGTATCCCAACGTCACATCACACTTCTCTTGGAGCCACTGCCGAGGAGCGGTTAGCTAAGTTAAGTTGGGTATTTGATTTAAGCTTTTAGTTATTCGATCCTTTTATAAGGATCCGTCCTTACAAAAGTTACTTTTATTGTCTTTTTGTATATTATTTTGTATTGGATAACCGTTTGTGTTTGTGTTGTCTTTAAAGGTTAGGTCTTTTGGTGTATGAGAAGAAAGTCCCAAAAGGATCAAGAGTTCACACAACCATTTTCCGACCCTGAAAAACAAGTACACGGGGTTTATATGCGTAGAGAAGAACGGGATTTAAGGAAGAATTTTGAGGTTTTGCCATTTTGTTTGATAGAAATGGACGGAGAAGAAAAGGGTAATCCACATGTTAATGTTGATCCGGTGAATGATGAAATTGCAAACGATCCAAACGACACTCCAATGTGGAATGTTAGGTTGGTGGCACAAACGGTTGTGTCTCCGGCTATCACAAAACCACCAATTGAAGCGGATAATTAGAAGATCGAAGGTAACTTTTTCACGATGATCAAGGATAGGTTCTTTTACAGGTTAATGGATGAGAATCCCTTCGAACACATCCAACACTTTAACGATATTTGTGACATCTGTAAAACCAAAAATGTCTCCGATGACGCTTTTAAGTAAGGGCATTCCCCTTCACGCTTGAAGGAGAAGCAACAGCTTGGTTAAGGAATTTACCATCCGATTCTATTAGATCTTTTCAAGATTGAAACGATGCATTTATCAATCACTTTTTCCCACCTTCAAAGGTGGAACGGTTAAGAATGGAAATCAATGGGTTTACGCAATGGGGTACGTTTCAAGAATTTATTAAGAGCTTGCCCACCGCATGGTTTAACTAAGAAGGAGTACATCAACACATTCTACCGGGTACTAATGCTTTGACTAAGCAATATCTTGAATCGTCTTCGGGTGGAGTGTTTATGTACAAATCACCCAATGCAGCCGAAATTTTACTAGAAGACATCTCGGTTAATACATATGAATGGGCACCTTCACCAAGAGAATTGACTAAGAAGAGTGTAGCTCAAGTGGAGAGAGAAGATGGGCAAATTACCTTAGCAAGCTTGAACAATCAATTTCAAATGTATGGAAAAGAGTTGAAGATGCTACAACAATCGATAGTCACGATGCAAGTCGGTGGTCAAAGGTGCGAAGGACCACACCTCACCAAAAATTGTCCCCAAATTAATCAATGCAACCACATTGACTTGGATGACATTCCTATGAATTCGGAAGCTCACGTGAACTATGTGAGTAATCAAAACATTCAAATGGGAGGAACTTCAAACCAAGACAACAATTCTTATCAATCGAACAATAGCTACTACAACCCTAACCAAAAGCAAGTTTCGTTCAACACTCAAACCAATGCACCACCCGAATTCACTAACCAAAATCGAAACCAAGGTTACAACTCCAATTACAACCAAAACCGAGGAAACAACTTCCAATCCCACAACCAACAAAATTACAACAATCAATCCTACAATAACCATTCCAATCCAAATTACCAAGGAAATCAAAGTTATCAAAACCAAGGTTAAAGTCAACCACAAAATAACCAAGGTTACATTCAACAAAATCAACAAAACAACCAACCTTCCCAACCTTCTAAGGGACTAGAAGAGATTATGCAAAACTATATTAAGAAGGCGGAAACCACCGAAGCATTTTTGTTAAAGGAAAACGAGTTCTTGAAGCAACAACTTAAGCAACAACAAGCCTCATTCCAAAATCTTGAGAGCACCGTTGGGAGACTTTCAAGTCATGTTGCCGAAAGACCTCAAGGCACCTTACCATCCAACACTCAAGTTAACCCAAACACTTACAACAATAACCGACAACAAAACTAAAACCAAAACAACAACAACACTACAAGGGTCATTCCTATTGAAAGCAACACCAATCAAAACCCTAACTACCCAAACCGAAATGAACACGTCAATGCCATAACCATTCAAAGCGGTCTAACCACTCAAGGAGTTGAAGATCCACAACCACAACCCTTTATCACCCAAGAACCACTACAAAGCTTCATTGAGGAGGATATCGGGGTTAACAATGAGAAGGGTAAAGAAAAGGTTGATGCAACCGGGGTTAATGGTAATGATGCAAAGGGTAAAGATGAAAGGGGTAAGGATAAGGGTGAAGAGCCTTTGAAGTTTACACGGCCGGTTCCATATCTAAAAGCTTTAAGGAAGGATAAGTTGGTGGCTCAATACAAAAAGTTCCAAGATATGATGAAAAATTTGTCGGTCAACTTGCCTATTACCGATGTGCTCAAAGGGATTCCCAATTATGGACGCTTCATCAAAGAGTTAATCTCTCAAAGGGGTAAATATCGTGAGGAAACATCATTATTTATTGAAGAGGAGTGCATAAAGATACTTGCATCAAGGCCAAGAATCCCTAAAAAGTTAGGTGATCCGAGAAAATTTGTTTTCCCATGTAAGTTTGGTGAATCGGAAGTGTTTAATGCACTAGCCGACTTAGGAGCAAGCATTAACCTAATGCCCCACTCAGTTTATGAAACAGTTAGCCTTGGACCTCTTAAACTAACTCGAATTCGTATAAGATTGGCCAACCATTCGTTTGACACCGCTAATGGAATCGCCGAGGACATCTTGGTTAGCATTGACTCCTTGGTATTCCCGGTTGATTTTGTTATCATGGAGATGAAGGAGGACCTTCAAGTCCCCCTCATCTTAGGTAGACCATTTCTTGAAACCGCCGACAATATCATCTTGGTGCAACGCAGCCAACTCAACATTGGAGTTGGTGAAGAGCGTGTGACCATAAATATTCGGGAAGCTATGAAGCAACCGAGCAACACCGATGATGATGAGTGTTATGCCCTTGACCATATTGACGTTTATGTTGATGAGGAGCTTGAAAAGCTGTTGGGGGTTGATACCTCGGGGTTCAACCAAGTTTTTGAAAATGAAATTATGGACTTAGAAGCCGATTTTAATGAATTGATGAATGTTAGTGTCGATGATAATGAGCTTAAAAGTGAAACAATTTGGGAAGAGTCATTTGAGGCTATTCCTAATGAGGATAGATTTAGAACAAAGTCCTCATGGGAAGAACCTCCTACTCTTGAGCTTAAAGAGCTCCCCGAGCATCTTGAGTATGCTTATCTAAAAGAATCGGGTCAACTTCTGGTGATCATCTCATCTAGACTCACCGTTGACCAAAATTCAAAGCTTGTTTCACTTATCAAGTCTCACCATAAAGCAATTGCATGGAAGACCACGGATATCCCGGGGATCAATCCATCATATTGCACTCACAAAATCCTCATGGAGGAAAACTATAAACCGGTTGTCCAACGATAATGGAGACTTAACCCTAATATGAAAGATGTTGTGAAGAAGGAGGTTATAAAACTGTTAGATGCGGTCCTAATCTACCCCATCTCGAAATCACCATGGGTGAGTCCCGTGCAAGTGGTTCCCAAAAAGGGTGAGACCACGGTGATCTTAAACGACCAAAATGAGCTTGTCCCGACCCGAACCATCACGGGATGGCGGGTGTAACATCTCATCAAAATCCATTAACGGAATGTTAACTCTGGTCCCAGCGCTTGGCTTGACTTCTACGTAATAGCAAAGTTTTACAGCGGAAGCAATTAATACCTTAGAATAAAACATGCGAGTAAAAGTCAACAAAAACGTTGAGTGAATTATAGGTTTAGTATAACAACTGTATAAAATTATACCACAAGATTTAATGTTGAGAGACATCTTAAAAATATAATTACATCTTCCGTGAGCACTTGGTAACTTAACTTGTCTCATTTTATTTACCCTTGCAATATATAATATACACAGAAACATGTGTATCTCCTAACGAAGTACTAGACATTCCATTAAAAACTAGCGCGACTAGCACAGAATGGGGTGGCCAGGCTCGATAGATCTATCCATAGGATTCGCGTTTACCAGCAAGAACCAGTAATTAAAAGTTACCAAATTAGGGAATATTTGTGTTTCAACTCACAATGAATAATTTACCATGATTTGCCACTTGTGTCTAATATGTAAAACAAAAGCATGTATTCTCAACCCAAAATATTTAAACATTAGAAAAAGGTGGGACTATAACACACCTTCGAAAAAGCTCGGATTGAAAAGTAAGCAAGCAGCTTGTACGGTTTACAGTCAAGTAAGGCAACCTAAGTATACGTATTTAAGTTGGTCAACATATATGTCTTATACAATATAGGTTTCATATAGTAATTTATCTTATTGCTCGACTCGACACGTTTCAAAGTAAAAGTCAATACATAGTCAACTAGTTCATGCAAGTCAACAAGAGTCAACCAAAAGTCAAACTTGGTCAAAGTAGTCAACTAAGGTCAATATCAGTAGGTTCATGTCAAATGTTGGTCAACATGTCAAACCTAGGTCAAATAACATGTTTCATTCATAATTTGTCAAGTATGCGATCACATATAATCGTCAAGCATAACGTTCATATACAAGTTGCAAACAACGCATAATATCTCATAGCACATAATTCATGGCAATATGGCAAACTCCAGAACTTAATTAGACATAGAGAAGTTTCCAAAAAGCATAACCAGGGTCTCATACAATGTCTACAAGTTAGGTTTCAGAAGGAATACATTTATGGTTCACTAAATCCGTTTCTGACTGCGCACCAATCTCGTAATGGCTATAACCGGAGCTAGTGACATGTAAATTAAGCTAGGTTAGTGGCCATGGTTCAAGGACAAGTCAAATTACTACATATCCAAAAATGAGAAGCTTTGGTTTAGCCAATTGGTACCGTTTATTCAATCAATTTGGACATTCTGTTTCAGCTCAATTCAGTAATTACCAAAACTATGGCCTTAGTGTGCACAATGCATAAGGTTTCAGAGGTTGAAATTAACTAGACATATATCACATAACATTCAACATTCAATAATCCAGAAGCTCAAGTTCTCAAACCTTGTAAAATTCAACTTATAGGGTAAAAGATGCATACATTACAGATTTGGACAACATACAAGTTACTATGTTCGCACGCACATTACACAAGCTTCACAAATCCAAATGATGCAACGCCTAGATGAAAAGTTATCTACCAAATTAATATTTTCCGATATGCAATGACTTGATTCTTCATCTCATTTCAAATAGCCTTAAACATTTATTTTATGTTACCGCGCAAATCAGTTTTTCATGTTCGATCAATTAGGCATAAAGGGAGCAGTACAAATCCAAATTGTACGATATACAAGTCTAACTTGAGTGTTTTTAAGTCCTCTATCCATTCATGATCAGTATGTAATTCAATTTCATGCACAATTGTCCAGAATTTGACATTTTCACAGATTCGTCAACAAAATATCAATCAATCATAACTTAAGCATACGTTAACGAAAATACGCGAATCCAAAGCCTAAAATTATTAGTTTTTTGAGAGGATTCCAAATATATCATAATATTTAACATTTATCAAAGTAAAGTGTCTGTAATCACACAAAACAAATTTGGGATTAACCCTAATCACATCAAACGATCAAATTAACGAAAGCAATTAACATGTATGCGTATAGACTTGAGTAATTGACAACATACACTATGAAACTTTATAAAAATCAGATTTTAAACAAATTTGGGTTTGAGAGGTTTTACCACCAATCAGGCAGTTACTTGTATCTACGCGTAGAGGAGAACGAGAGGAACACAAATTCGCAAGTAATTTAACGATCAAGCAATTGTGTGATGATGTTCTTGAGGATTTATTGATGGATGAAAGTGGGTTTTCTTAAGGAAGAGAAAAGAAAAATGTAAGTGTGTGTTTGACTCCCTTTATTCCTCAACAAAGTCTATCTTTTTCTTCAAAAATCAAATTTACGAAGCGATAGGTTTATCAACTGTTTATATTAATACAGATATAATATAATATAATTTCATTCTAAAATTGACATTAGATATCCTATATTATTTAATGTATGTTTAGTTAGCCCATAAATTTTGAAAGATGATTTACGAAAAAAATAATACTGGAACAAATTTGTTATGAGTAGATTAATATGATTAGATATCATGCGGCAATTAGATTTTAATTATTACTCCTACTATTAAAAGCATGTAAATTACTAAATTGAGTGGATACAAAGTTGTTCAATTATTTATTATTAATTAGATAGTAAACAAAGTGTGGTAGGTTATGTATACCTAATAAAGAAATCGATTGATTAATATATGATACGAATAACAAAAAGTCACAAATTTGTGGTAGTTGATTCACATTAACATATTGATACACATGCCCTAGTATTTTAATATAATTGTAAGATAATACAATGTGGACAAGTGTTGGTCACATTTTATTTGATGAAAGTATCATCTAAAATGATGCATATTTAACGGGATTTGTATTTATCATGTTAAAAGAAAACTGGAAAGTCAAAAAGTGTGTACTACATTATTGGAATTTGCATATGGATCAATTGAGGAGGTGGTTCTATATTTAAAATAGATTAGGTGACTCTAACTACTAAAATAATTGCCATAACATATGTAGTATATTGACATAGTCTTCAATTATCTGTCAAGAGTTATATAGTATTGTAATTACTTATTAATAATATCTTATTTATTTATTGTAAAAGTAGTTTAATCAAGTAATAATCTTATATCAAATATCAATATTAAATACTTAATCAATTAGTATGACGAAAATTATTTATAATTTCATTAGTATTAAATTTTTATCCGGATTATTATAACATATGCTACTTCAATATGATTTCGTAACCTAAGGTGGTGATCACATTTAAATATGAGGGCTCGAAATTAGGAGTAACTTAAACACATAAAATGCAATTCATTACATGCATCGATAATGTCAAAAAGAAATGACACGAATTAGGCCAAAAATTCTATAACTTTTATGGTTACAATATATATATATATATATATATATATATATATATATATATATATATATATATATATATATATATATATATATATAAGTTTTGAAAAACCAAAACGAATCTTCGAATAGAACCCGATACACGTTGAAATGTAATAAAACGTAATCACAAATTTTTCATTTGACAAATAATATTGAAATATAATTTAATTTATTCACAATATAATTAGTCACATAAAAATGACATGGCAAGAATATCGATTAACGATAGTTAAATAACTTAACAGAAATAGATAACGAAAAAAGTATGGTCGTGACAGTACCTACCCGTTAAAGAAATTTCGTCCCGAAATTTAACTTAGGTCGTCATGGTTAACAACAAGATTATTTTAATGAAGAATCTAAGTGGAATAAAAATAGAGTTTATCACCATTGAGTAATATGAATAAAACAATTCGATTACACGAAGAGTATGAGTGAAGCTATCGTAAAAGAGGAAAATAAGGAAAATAAAGGTCCGTCTTAACTTTTGACGTATTCACGGTTGATTTTCGGATTTCAAGGAATTTAAAGAAAATCTTCGTAATCTATATAAGATTTGATCCTTCGGTAATTAAGGAAATTATGATCCTCTTTAATTAAATGCGGTAATCTGCCTCGATTGCTATGTCTGATATTTCATTATAAATTTACCTTCCCCGTTTCCTTATTTTTCTCAACTCATTTCTTCTCTTTCTCGATTCTTATTCCAAAGATTGTGAAAATGCTAAATCCAGATCTGGTTCTTGACATTATCCTGACTATTGCCACAATCATCCTTATTTTTCAACTACCGCCAGAGGAATCTGTTTACTTCTACTATGCTCTAGGGATTGTTGTATTTATTATTCTCCGATGTCTTTATATTGCTATACGCATTGATATATGCGGTTTGTAATTTCTCGGTTGTTGTCATGCTTATATTTTCATCTACATTTCGAAGCTCCATGCATTTGTTTTTTTTCCTTCTCGACTTTAAGTAAGATAAGTAAAATGTCTCGAATTTGTAGGTATGAAGTTTCGAATGAACATAACTAATGTTCTAAGCAAGAAAGAAATTGTAATAGCACGATTTAATTAGTAGGAATCACTGAAAGGATAGAACTATCAAGAAAAATATTTTCTTGATATGTTCAGAGGTTAAGTAGAATAAAATAGTCATGTAACATGGCACATGGTGAGGGTAAGGTCTGCAAAGTATTACCATCATCTCGTCCCATGAAATTCAGCATGAATCACTGTAAGATAACCATGTTGGCTGGACGTCATTATATATATTACACAAACTCATGCTTCCATTCAAATACTACTCTCAAAATATTCATAGCTTTAAACTCGAATGTTACAGAAGTTTAGAAACTAAAACAGTTTCCTTTATTATGGGATACAAATAGCGCGAGGATATCAAAAATTACGGACAAGAAGGATTATAGAGATATCCTTCAGAAATGTTGAGGATATTTATAATGAAGGAAGATATGATGATATCTTGGAGTTTGTAGATATTCATAATCGAAGAATGATAAAGAAGATTTATTCTTCAAGAATTTATAATATAAAAGGAGCAAGATGTTCTCTAAGGATTTCATAGGATATCGAATCATCTAAATTCTTTTTGTACTGATTTAGTCCTTGTAATTTTTTGACAACCTCCTTGATGGTTTGTTCAATCCGCTTTTCAGTTCCAAATTTCCTCTTAGTCTTTCTCTAAGCTTTGCCAACATACCATTCTTTATTATGAAATTTTGTCCATTAAGACCATCAACAACTTTTGCTGCTTCATCAGCATTCTCCATGGTAACAAATCTGAATCAATGATTATTGATCTGAGGTGTTTTCAAGAATTTTGAATTGACGACTTTATGCGCGGAATCTAACCATCAATATATATAATGGTTGATGCAAAAATGTTGTAAATTTCAAAAGTAATGAATGATAGTTTTGGTGGTTTGATATGGTGATTCATCACAGAATATGAATGAGTATAAAATATGATTCGAGAATGTAATGATTTTTAGGGAGATAGCACCTGCTGAAGCTTTTCTTGGATTCGAGTATGTCACAATCAGAATATGTAATCGACTTCGTATGGAATTGGTTATCCTGTTTTTTATGAAAGAGTGTATATCAGCATAAGAGAAGTGAATATAATTAATGATTATTGAATCAAAATTGAAGAATGTACAGTGTAACATAGTAATTGTGAACTTAAATATTTCTCGGGTATTATCTACCCGTTAAAAGAAAAAAATTTCACAAGTAATAGTTTGTACAAAAGAATTTTTATTACAATATTAATGAAAATATACGTACATGTATATTTTCCTCAGATGTAATCCTGGATTTAATGAATTAATATAATATTAATCACATTTGGTTTTCGGTTAGAACTAGAAATGAATAATCTCTAAACATTAGAGATTACATAATCTCCACGAAATATTTCTCCAATTCTAAATGAAGTTATGAATCAATACTTCATCATTCATTTTTATAGGTATTCCTCGGTGTCTATGGTGCGTATGATGTTGATGGTTGAGGTACAGATTGTGATGTTGAGGCTTGTGATGCTTCTAATGTTGTTGGTGGTGGTGCTGGTGGTGCTGCTAGTGCTTGTGCCAGTGGTGATGTCGCTTGTGAGGTTTAGACTTGAGGTGCTGCTGGTATAGTAGACGTGGGTCCAGCCTTCAAATTGCGCAATGTGCCTTCCAGGGTCTCCATTCTTCCTTCAAGCCTAGCACGAAGCTCCCTGACTTCTTCCACTAATACTACTTGATTAGTAGTCAGGAGTAGCGGTTAAATTACCAACATAATTCTATGTAAGCGTTCTTCAAGATGGAATATTCTGGCAAAGAGTGTGAAAACGGTGTTGCGAACAGGTTGACCAGTGAGCGCATCAAGTTCTCCGATGTTGGGAGGTAAATTTGGTTTGCAGTAGGGTTCTTTGATGTGTGCGAGGTGTACTAGGAAATAGTATTATTTTTTACAACGAAATACTATTAAATACGATACAATTTTACACAAGTTATTTATTTATTTATAGAGTGAATATACCTAAACCTTGCTACAACACTTATAGGCAGTGTAACTAATCGTACAGTAGTGTAGTTTTTAGTAAGTCCAGTTCGTTCCACATGGATCTTAAAAACAAGCTTAACGCTATAGTTTTAAAAACTATATTTGTAAAAATAAAAAAATATATAAGTAATATTATTATTATAAAAAGGGGATTTTTACCTTTTAATGACCGGTTTGTCGATTTTAAAACTTTAGTTGCAGTTAAAACCTAATGTAAAATTTTAAAAATAAATATAACTTAATTTAAAGCGTAAAGTAAATAACGAATATGAAATTGCGATAAATAAAATTGCGATAATTAAAAAGTATGATAATTAAAAGTGCAATTAAATACAATGACAATAAATAAAAGTGCGATAATTAGAAGTGTAATTAAATATGAAATAAAAGGAATTATGCTTATTTAAACTTCCGTAATCATGATGTTTGACGTGTTGATTTTAGTTTATTCCCATGGGTTAATTGTCCTTTGTCCTGAATTATTCAATATGTCCGTCTGGTTTTTGTCCATAACAGTCCATCAGTCATAAATATAAAGTGCGAGTGTCCTCGTCAAATTATCCTTATATCCGAAGTCAAATATTCCAACTAATTGGGGAATTAAACTGTAACAAGGTCTTAATACTTTGTTTAATAATTACACAAGGATATCGACTGCGTGTAACCCAAGGTTTTAATACTTTGTTAACAATTACGCCAAGTGTCCTTGTACATAATTCACCCCTGTTTTAATAAGTCTATTAAGTATTAATCCATTCCCGTGTCCGGTTAAATGAACGATTATTTGTACATATAAATATCCCGCCCATCGTGTTCGATCGAGTATATATGGTTATTTATAGCCACGTCCAATTGTAAATCTTTATATTAAATTAACAAACTATCATTTAATTAAACAAATATAAAGCCCATTAATAGCCCATAGTCTAATTTCCACAAGTTTCGTTCTTTTGTCCAAACCCCAATTATGGTACAAAGCCCAATTATCCCGTCTTTAATATTTAGCCCAACATCATGATTACTTCGATTTAAATAAGCATAATATTAACTTAGCTACGAGACATTAATTTAAATACAACATTAACCATAACTTACAGTGATTAAAAATAGCGTAGCGTTACACGGACAGAATTTCGACTTATACCCTTACAACATTCGCTAACATACCCTTATTATTAGAATTAAAATTAAAATTAAAATTAAAATTAATATATATATATATATATATATATATATATATATATATATATATATATATATATATATATATATATTTACGTTTGAGAGAAAGGAAAGAAAAAAATGGTTAAAATCATCACCAAACTGCGAAATTTATAGGACCTGAGCTGAAAAAGTGTGCCATGCGATCGCATGGCTTTTGTGCCTCCAGGCCATGCGATCGCATAGAGGTAGGTACCAGCTCACATGTTTTTGTTCACAAGCTTGTCGACGTTTTAATAAATAAATATAATATATAAATAATTATAAGAATTATTTAAATATTATATTATATTTATGTGCATAGCTGATTTATAATTTTTAGTCCGTTGCGTCGAGCGTTGAGAGTTGACTCTGGTCCCGGTTCCGGATTTTCGAACGTCCTTGCGTACAATTTAATATGTTGTATTTTGCGTTTCGCGTCTTGTACTCTTGTAATTTTGAGACGTTTCTCATCAATAATTGGAACCACTTTGATTGTACTTTGTACTTTTGAGCTTTTTGGTCGTTTGCGTCTTCAATTCGTTGAATCTGTCTTTTGTCTTCACCTTTTATTATTTAAACGAATATTACTTGTACGTAGAACAATTGCAACTAAAAGCTTGTCTTTCTTGAGGGATAATGCTATGAAATATATGTTCGCTTTTAGCATTATCATATATTCCCACACTTGAGCGTTGCTTGTCCTCAAGCAATATAGTCTTGAAATAAAAATACTAGAATCACTTCTTTATTCTTCACACTTTGTACATCAGTGATTTCTATACGGCGGTATGAACAATGGTAGTAACGTTGTGGTTTACAGTCCCACATGATTATGAAAATTTAGATCCTTTAGGAAATTGGATCTTTATGAAAACATTTGATCTTTTAAAAATTCAATCTAGCTTTTACCCTAGATAAGTTTTTTTTTTCAAAATAACCCTTCACCGGTGTTTGCAAATTGTTTTTGTGGGTTTGGTGGGTTTCAGATTTGAAAACTTTAGCTCAAAACTTGCGGTTTTGTGTCACCTACTTGCTAACCTTGTATTGGGAAAGCAACACGTCCAGTATACTTGCCCCGTATATTACCTTTCGGTAAACTACCATCCGGTCGTAAAGGAAAGCGTTGAACAAGCAACTATTAAGGCAATGTCCCCTGACATGCTTTTAATTATGGTCTATAACGTGTCGGATGCAATTACTATCCTTGGTAGGAGCAATAGTAAAGCTCACCCTTATGGTTTTTCGGTTTGGCACAAGGTCCTGTCTTCGACCATACTATGCAACCACTGTTCTTACGGTTGACACTCGATTTGGTTCAGGTGACCTAATGAATTCCAGGTGAATTCCTAGGTTTTTACGTTCAATGGTAATGAACACATTGAAAATGGGTTTTCAGAAAACAAATCGGTTTGTAATTTGATCAAAATATTTTCTCGTTCAAGCTCGAGTTTAGATATCATCAAATTCCATAAGTTTGTAATTCTCAATCTTTAAGATCAATCTCTAGGATTGAGTAATATCAGGCTTAAATGCTGATTTTTGATCTTTTAAGGAGATTATCCTTTCTGGGGATCTGGTTCATTAGTCTTATCCAGCTAATTTTCACGGCGCCCTCCCCATTTTATAAGACAGATCCTCTCATGGTTAGGATAAGTCTGACCACTTGGCGACCCTGTTTGATGCTGAGGTCCGTGGATTTCCTGCTGATTTTAGAGATGACTTTTATAGATTTTTCGTCAACCTACAGCTGGTCTGGAAGACAATTTCCTGACCTAAATCAAGAAGCGCGTATCTTTTTCGGAAGACTTTACTTCCTTTTAATGATGAAATTGATTCATCGTGTAGATCTATCTTTCTTTTAAATATATTATAATAAATCGGGTAAAACTGATTAGTTTAGTCCAAAGCAAAAGTATTTTCAATTATTTGTTACAAAAAATATGTGACATATGTTCAAAATAACTTGGTAAATTTTCTCACACTTGGCTTTTATTTTTTTTCTTTCTTTGCCTTTTTATTGTCCTCTATTCCATTTTAAATGAATTCTAATTGTTTCTCAATTTATGTCCTTTTCGAGGTAACAATAATTTCGGTGTTAACACCTAGTTTTATCGTTCATAAATATGTATAAACATGATTTTGAATTCATTTATTTGAAAATTTTGAAAAATTTTACTAGAATTGGGTAGTCAGTATATAAGACTAGGGTTGTTCTTTATTATTAGAGAGCACTAGATTCTAATACAACTACTGCGTTACTAGTATTTTTAATGGTAACCAAGTATATAAGTCAAAAATTTTAAAAATCCGAAAGAATTTAACCCCTTCCCACACTGAAGATCTTGCAATGCCCTCATTTGCAAGAAATCAGTAACAATTTAAATTATTGAGGGTGATTAGCGTAAAAAAATGATTAAATTTTACCAAAGTTTCCAAACATATTGGCGTTTGTTTGTTGAATGATAAATGGTGCACATCATTTGTTCATTCCGTCTTATTGTTACATCACATTTGTTTTTCGTTTTGTCGTCAAAAGTACTAGCTTTTACTGAACTTAATGCTAGTCTTTGAAAATATGCTGTTTTACCCTGTTGTGTACAATTGACAATATACATACATTACAAATATAAACATGCAGTATAATTTTGAAATGGGACTTAAAATCCCACTTTCAAATCAAATATGAAATATTAGTACAACATAATAAAAATATTAAACTTACATAAAAGTATCAAAATATAATGTGTTTAAACATAAATAAATAGAAATAATAACAATAAAAATCATAAAATTACGAACAGGAACTATGTCAATCTGGATAGGGGTTCCAGTTTATGTCATCGTCCGGGTTCCATGGTTGGTGATAGGTGTACTGGTATGCCTGGTTAGGGTCGTAGAGAGTAAATGTTGGTCTCATCTCGGGCTAGTGTGGAGGATAATAAGCGGGTCGGGTCGGGACGTAGTGCTCCTGAGGTGACAGCCGGCTCATAATCTGACGCTGATGATAGTCCCATCTATCATGCTGTCGTTGCCTGGAATGCTCGTAATCATTCCAGGCTTGCCACTGCTCCATCCGACGAAATCTCTCCGCGTTTGTCATATCTACCTCATCTACACGCTGGTAGACATCAGTCATAGCCTCCCGAGTGACATCCCTAATGTCATCTGCTTCCTCCATTTCCTCGTCTGAACCTCTCTCTACCTGAGGATGATTACCTTCATAGGGTACTGGCTGATTGCGTCTACTCTTTAATACCTTAGCACCCGCATAAATCCTCAATCCTAAAGGCTCAACCTGTTCCCTACATACCATAAGTGGACCCCCTTGGTACCTATCTACACCTAAATACTCTCCAATGAGAGTAACAAAAATACCTCCTCCAATTATCCACCCTTCCTGCATTCCTTCCACCATCTTAGACAAATAAAAACCAACACAGTAAGGGATATTAACAAAGCCTCTTGGGTCTCGAATACACTTTAGGTAAAATAAATCATGTAAGGTCAATTTTTCCTTGTTGTGACCTCTCTGTGTAATCGAGTTAGCCAAAAATCTATGAATTATACGAAGCTCAGCTCTGTTAATATGTAAGTAGATATGTGTTCCTGCCCGCCCAAAAACATTATAATCTGACATACGCCTCCAGACGGCGTTCGCATCAAAATTCCTATCTACCCTTTCACCACGATAAATCAAATTAATACAATCGGGTAGTAGCAATTCAGCGGGCGTATATATCTGCAAAGCCCTGGCCATGTCCAGCATGGACATCCTGTACATCCTACGGCCAAGTATAAATCTAAGAAAACTTCTATCATCTAACTATCTACATCTACATTTAATGCTATAGTACTCATCAGCTCAACACACCATTCTTTATATATAGGCCTACGAATGGTAAACAGACGTTCCCAATCAGTAAAAGAAGAACTGCCATACCTTTGAATAAGTAGCAGTCTAACACGGTCAGCTAGATGTACCGTTTCCAAAGGATTCCAATCAATTACCCTAGGCACCTCTACATCTTTCGTTACTAATTTGAATTTATTACTTTGATATGCCGGGTAATCTCTCCAGCTTCTATCAAATCTCAGATTAGGATGCAATGTATGTTCAGGAATCGTTGGGTATTCTACTGGCGGATGCATCGAAAATACTATGAAGTCATCAACAAACTGTAGCGGATCATAATAAGGTACATGTTGATCAGATTAATGTTGTTGTTCTTGTTGTGGTTCTTGTTCGGGTTCTGGCTCGTATTGCGGCTCATATTCTGGTTCAGGTTCTTGTTGTGGTTTTCCAGATGATGATGAAGCACCAGCAGTATCGGTTTTTTGCAAAACACATTAAACACAAAATTTGTGCATCCGAATATGTATTAGTGTTAGCAAAATAACAACTTGAAACAATTACAATAACATGTTCAATCAAAATTAAACTTATACACATTTTCACATTTTTTACAATTCTACACTTTTTCAAATAAGCACATATGAAAATGTATGCAAAGTTCGTAAGCATTTAACTCAAATAACATGTCAAAATAGTCATTACTAACAATTAAACAAGTCTCAAATGGCAATTATATCAAATTAATCAAGTTCATGAATTTTAGATTTAAAAATTCTACTTTAATCTCCAAAACTCATGTTTAGGATCAATGTTTGGATCATTTAGATACCTAAACATGTTACACTACTTAATTTAGCAATAATTCATGACAAAAATCGGCCATAACCTGTTTATATCAAAAAGCCCCAAATTGTTCAAGAACACAAATCCTAGATTTCTAAAAATTTTGAAGTTTTTGGCTTCAAATCATGTTAAATAGTATCAATCTAGGCTATACATGCATAATATACTAACAATTTAACACTAATTACAATAGAAATTAACAAAATTGCATTAGGTAAAATATTGGTAATTATCACAAAAACTAGAAATTTTTAGAGTTTAGGGGTGTAATTTTTACCTTTTTGTTGAAGAATTCGAACCTAGGCATGATTAGAGCAAGAAATTTGACGAATTACGGTGAAAATTTGCCTTTTTTAGAGATTATTTGGGAGTAGGTTCGTGTGTTTTGTGTGTGTGTTTTTGAAGAGAGCAGAACAGACTGCCTTTTGTTTCTGGCCAAAATTCCAGCTCCATGCGATCGCATGGATTGGAAGGCCAAATTCCATGCGATCGCATGGGGTTCGGGTACAGTAACTTTTGTTTTTTTTTTTATTATATATAAAAACCTTATACTTAATAAAACATATAATTAATTAAAAATTAAAATTTTGTTTCTTTTTAGGATGAGGGCGTTTCGGATCATCGTCCTAGTCCGTCCCTCGACAAAATTTTAAAATTTGTCATTTTTAAGCTCAGTTTTAAAAGCAAAGATTTTTGGTTTTTTTTTAATATAAAAACCTTATACTTAATAAAATATATAATTAATTAAAAATTAAAATTTTGTTTCTTTTTAGGATGAGGGCATTTTGGATCATCGTCCTAGTCCGTCCCTTGACAAAATTTTAAAATTTGTCATTTTTAAGCTCAGTTTTAAAAGCAAAGATTTTTGATTTTTTTTAATGTTTTTGGCATACTTTAATTCAATAAGGCTAAAAATAATGATAATAAAAGTTCTCGTCCCTCCTTTGGGTAAAGCAATTTCGGTTCAATGACCTAGTCTTCAACTTACGACGAATTTTAAAAATCATATTTTTAACTTAACGAAATAAAGTAAATTTTTGTTTTTAAATTCACACCAAACTTAAATTTAAAATGCATAAAATTAAAAATTCATATTAATAATAATTAAAAATTCACATCAAACTTATATTATATTTTTGTTTTTATACAACAAACTTATATTAAAAATATTAATTTTTCAAATATTTACAAACTTAAATATATTGATTTTAAAAAGTTTACAATAATAATTTAATATTTAAATATTAATTTTAAAAACATGGTAAAATAAAATTAAAAATCTTTTAGGTCTTTTATCCCACTTTAATCAATCAAATATTATCAAAAATATACGCCCCTCTTTTCGGTAAAGTAATTTCGGCTATATTACCTAGTTTTACTCCTGACGAATTTTTGAAATATTTTGGGTTGATTAATTAAAGATATTTATACCTTAAGAATAAACGGTAAATTTCGCAGTGATGTAATAAATTTTTGTATGATATCAATAATTTCGGTCGCAAAACCTAATTTTATTGAATACCAATTTAATACTTTATAGTGAACGATTTAGCGTTTATTATCAAAAAGTTAAAAACAATAAAATAAAAATAAAAAATGTACATACTTACCTGTGAAATAAAATTCTCAGTGACCTGTTTTAGCCCACTCATAAGATAGTCGGACTAATTGGTTTTCCATAGCTACATAGGCGTAACCTCGAGCATTCAATGTTTTTTCTTCGAAACATATGAACGGTCCATCTCTGCATAAAGTAACGAATTCGATATTGTTATAAAAATATGGAATTTTTCTGAAGACTTTTTATTCGCCACTGAGTGAACAACGGGACATGAAATGGCAGTCCGTGAAAACTGTCGGTAGGATACTTACAAAAATATGATGGCTTAACTATTTTCCTTTCCAATTCTTCATTTCACGTTAGATTCTTTTTACTTAAATACATTATTATATTAATTATTATTATTATTATATTACTGTTAATTTGTGAATGGGTTTTACTGTATTTGTTTGTATTGCCTAAATTCTATCGATATATAGAATATACATATACTGCATATTGAGAACCACTTCCTTTTTTTTTCAATCAATCCCCACTCAATTTGTTTTACTCCTTGATTGGTACTAATTTGTTTTCTGTCAAACTCAAGTTCCATCACCACTTTCTTTCTAAAATCTATATATTATTACATATGCTCGACATACAGAGAAAACCCACAACCACTTAATTTACTACTTCTATTTCATTACACATGGTTAACTATAAATATATCTAAATCTATGTGTGTGTGTATATATATATATATGCATATGTGATAATATATCTACATCAAAACCACCACCTCCCATGAATGAATCACTTTAACTGTCATCGAACCACAATCATCTTGTGTTTCCACTTCAGTTTCTTCAACCCACACACGCACACCATTATCAGTGAAGATGCTATGCTCCTGTTTCTATTTGAGTGAACCGGACAATCACCACTCTCGATCACCATTAACGACCACCACCTGGGTGTTTACTTTCTTCAACCGCTCGACAACCCAACATCATATTTTTTTTTGGTCACTATGCAACACCACCAAGAACACCACAAGATCACCACCATGAACAACCATTATCGATCACCCTTTTTATTTTTTTTTCTTTCTTCGCTACCACTTTAATGCTTGTTGCTACATTGCATTTATTTTATGTTTTCGGTTTTGATGATCGAAACCAACGAAACCCGGTTACTTCTATTTCCTGTTTCTGTTGGAACTAAGAACAACGCAACACCTATCTCCCTCTCTATTTGTAAACCAACACCACTTTGAACCTATTTGTTACTGCCATTTTTGTTTATTCTTTTCCTGTCCAAAACGGCCCGTACCATCACAACCACCTTCGGTTTTTGATATTTTTTTTTTGTTTCATTACCGTGATACACCAAACACAACCACCTTCTCTATTTGATCACTTTTGAACACCCTTATCATCACCCACACGATCACCATTTTCAAATCAAAACCCACTCGAAAATATATATATATATATATATATATATATATATATATATATATATATATATATATATATATATATATATATATATATATATATATATATTTTCTCGATACTGCCACTGCAGCTTCTTTCTGTTTCTTGTTCGAGCTTCGCTTGTTTACTATTCGAAACCCATTTTCCTGTAAATGGTACAGTAACATGTATGTAGATGATGATAATAGATGATGTAGAAGACTGTCAGACAAGGGTTAAAAGAATTTAATCCGTGAACTAAATCAGAAAGAAATGGGTAGCTCGATGGTTTAGGAGTGAAGGATTAAACGTGAGGTCCTGAGTTCGATAACAGGCTGCTACGTTTTTTTTTTCTTCCAATTATTTAATCAGCAACTACACAAGACAGGCCCATTTACCTTTGTAGTGTAACAGTCCATATCATTAGCCCAACTCGCATTTGTTTGAATTTGTAGCTGAAGCCCAGTGGAGATGAATAACAGAAATAAAATAAATATATAGAGGATACATATAAATCAGATAAAATAGAAATGGCGTGATGGTTAAGTGTGTTTGTGGGTAAGCGGGAGGTCACGGGTTCGAGCCCGAGCGTGTTCTACTATCTTTTTTTTTTAAAAAAGCTTTGGAGAGGTAGTCTTCTTATCCAAAATTTGTTTTTATTATTGTTATTATGATTATTATTATTATTATTATTATTATTATTATTATTATTATTATTATTATTATTATTATTATTATTATTATTATTATTATTATTATTATTATTATTATTATTATTATTATTATTATTATTATTATATATTATTAGTTATTGTTATTATTACTATGATAATTATTATTACTCCAAATATATTAGAAGAACCCTTATCATTAATCACATTAAGAGTAGTAACATTATTGTTATTATAAGTAGTATAAATATAATTAGGATTATTATTATTATTATTATTATTATTATTATTATTATTATTATTATTATTATTATTATTATTATTATTATTATTATTATTATTATTATTATTATTATCATTATTATCATAAGTATTAGTGTTATTATTATTAGTAGTATTATTATCATTATAATTATTAATATAAATATTAGTATCATTATTGGTATTAGTAAAATCATTATTTTTATAGTTATTATTATTAGTATTAATTATTATTAAAATTAACGTTTTCTATTAAAAGAATCATTTTTATTAAAGTTATCATTTTTATCATTAATATTAAAAGTATCATTTTTAACTCTATTATCATTATTATTATTTTTATCATTACTAGTATCATTTTAGTATGATTATAATTTTAACAAAACAAACGACATATAAATATATACAAAAAAAATATATTTAATACATATGACATAACAAAATTAATATTAATATTTTAATTATATAAAATGAATATATGAAACATGTAGGTTATTAATATAAAAATGATATAACTAATAAATTTATATATATATAAATTTGTTTGATTACAATGATGTATGTTAATATATATATAAATGATATAGGTTCGTGAATTCGAGGCCAACTCTGCGTTGTTCAGTATCGTCATATGCATATTTTTACTACAAAATATCGTATCGTGAGTTTCATTTGCTCCCTTTTACTCTTTACATTTTTGGGACTGAGAATACATGCGCTATTTTTACGACTGTTTTATTAAATGTTTTTGAAATATATTTTGAACTGCGGATACATGAAATGCTTTTATAAATGTTTGACGATATAGACACAAGCAAAACATTCCTCGAATGAATTATTATGCAGACAGAAGTTCTGCGGATTATTATTGAATTATGTGGACATGATAATTGCCACCATTGAATTATGTGGACATGATAATTGCCACCATTGAATTATGTGGACAGGATAATTGCCACCATTTAATTATGTGGACATGATAATTGCCACCAATTGATGTGAATGTTATGTATCGAGAGAATGATTTTTATACACAGGTTATGTGTATTATATTTTGTACACGAAATATGTGTACGGTTACTAAGATTTATGAAAGATGATTTCGTACACAAGAAAGGTGTACTATATTTAAAATATATCGCATGTACATTACAGGTGGGTATAGGATTCGGGCCCATTTGTACCATGCAGCATTTAAATCTTGTGGACTATCAAAATTACTGAATTTTATTGTTTTATGATAAACTTATGAACTCACCAACCTTTTGGTTGACACTTTTAAAACATGTTTATTCTCAGGAAATCTTCCGCTGTGCATTTGTTCATTTTAAAGATATTACATGGAGTCGTTCATGGCATATAGAAGTTAGTTCATCGCGATGGTACCATGTTATTGTATTCGTTCGGAAGATTTTGGACGGGGTATGACAAGTCAGACTAATTGGTTTTCCATAGCTACATAGGCGTAACCTCGAGCATTCAACGTTTTTTCTTCGAAACATATGAACGGTCCATCTCTGCATAAAGTAACGAATTCGGTATTGGAATATGTCTGATTCGTCGAGCATTTTCCTTCGTGTGACCATTTTCTGCATTTGTGACATCTTTCAAGGTGTCGTGCTCTTCTTTTAGCTGCGGATTTTGATTTTCCTTTACCAAAATGTAACTTATTATTTTCGTTCCTGGATTCTTTTCTTACTCCGTCCAATTTACCTCTGATTAATGATACCAATTCACTTGGAAGGGTGTCATTATTACGTTTAGGGATCAAAGCGTGTAGCATTAGACCATGGTTTAGTTCACAGGAAGTCTTCATCTCGTAAAACCTAAAAAAATAAAAATTCAGAATGGGGGGAGGAGACTAGTTCTTTAGTGTCTGCTAAGGAAAGACCATTCGGATTCCATTCTCGAGAAGTACACGAAAACAGAACATCTAACTCTAACAGAAATATATATTATCCTTTAAAGACTTGATTCTCCCCACACTTAGTTAGCTGTGGTGTCGAAATTGTGATTAACTTCGTTTTCAACTTCCATTGGACTATCTATGTAATGTTTAACTCTGTGACCATTAACTTTAAATTCAATCCCATTTGAATTTATTAACTCTACTGTTCCGTATGGGAAAACTCTTTTAACTATGAATGGTCCAGACCATCTTGAATTCAATTTTCCAGGAAATAGCTTGAATCGTGAATTGAAAAGAAGAACTCTATCTCCTTCTTTAAATTCTTTTGAACTTCTGATTCTTTTATCATCCATTTCTTCGTTCTTTCCTTATAGATTAACGAATTTTCGTATGCTTCATGTCTTAAATCTTCTAATTCGTTTAGTTGACTTAATCTTAGACGTCCGGCTTCATGTAAATCAAGATTACATGTCTTCAAAGCCCAAAATGCTTTGTGTTCAATTTCTACTGTAAGATGACATGCTTTTTCATAAATGAGTTTAAAAGGTGTGGTTCCAATTGGAGTTTTGTAGGCTGTTCTAAAGCCCAGAGTGCATCTTCCAATTTAATGGACCATTCCTTTGGATTTGATCCTACGGTTTTCTCTAGAATACGTTTTAAAGCTCGGTTGGTATTTTCAACTTATCCGCTTATTTGCGGATGATAAGCGGTGGAGATTTTATGAGTTACTCCATATCTTTTAAGAACTTTCTCAAGTTGATTATTACAAAAATGAGTACCCCGAT
Organism: Rutidosis leptorrhynchoides; assembly: GCF_046630445.1. NCBI lineage: Eukaryota > Viridiplantae > Streptophyta > Magnoliopsida > Asterales > Asteraceae > Rutidosis > Rutidosis leptorrhynchoides. Next base: position 257,852,240 of record NC_092333.1, read on the forward strand.
CACTTATTAAAGCTTTCGGTTTTCCAAACCTGGCAAAAAGACATTTTAAAAAGTTGACTACAACTCGTGCATCATTAATTGGGAGAGCTTGTGCTTCTGCCCATTTAGATACATAATCAATGGCAACGAGAATGTAGAGATTATTATGAGATTTTGGAAATGGACCCATAAATTCAATACCCCAAATGTCAAATACTTCACATACTTGAATGACATTTTGTGGCATTTCATCACGTTGACTTATTTTTCCGCCCCTTTGACAAGCATCACAGGATTTGCAAAGAAGGTGTGCGTCTTTGAAAATTGTAGGCCAATAGAATCCAGCATCATAAACTTTTCTTGCTGTAAGTTGAGGCCCATAATGCCCTCCTGTTGGTCCTGTGTAACAATGGTTTAAAATTTTACTAGCTTCATCTCCGAATACACATCGGCGTATTATTCCATAGGGACAACTTTTAAAAAAATGTGGCTCTTCCCAGAAATAGTGTTTTATATCACTAAAGAATTTCTTTCGTTTTTTGGTACGACAATCCTTTTTCAAGAAATTCACATACTAAGTAGTTTCCATTGTCTGCAAACCATGGAATTTCATTATAATCTATCTTCAATAGATATTCATCAAGAAAGTTATCTTGTATGGCCGATTCATTTAGAACTTCTAATTCTAGATTTTCAAGACGAGAAAGATGATCAGCGGCGAGATTTTCTGCTCCCTTTTTATCTCGAATTTCAATATCGAACTCTTGTAAGAGTAAGATCCAACGGATTAATCGTGGTTTGGCATCTTGTATCAAAAATAGGTATCTAAGAGCAGAATGGTCGGTATAGACCACCGTTTTATCTAGAACGAGATATGAACGAAATTTATCAAAAGCAAAGACAATAGCAAGGAGTTCTTTTTCAGTAGTTGTGTAATTCGTTTGTGCTCCTTGTAACGTCTTACTAGCATAATATATAGGTTGAAATCGTTTTTCAATCCTTTGTCCTAAAACGGCTCCCATTGCAAAATCACTTGCATCGCACATAAGTTCAAATGGTAGATTCCAATTTGGAGTTATCATAATCGGTGCATTAGTGACTTTTTTTTAAGTATATTAAAAGATTTTATGCATTCATCTGAAAAGATGAATGGAGCATCCTTTTCTAGGAGTTTATTCATAGGAGTGGCAATTTTAGAAAAATCTTTTATGAACGTCGGTAAAAACCGACATGCCCTAGAAAACTCCTAACTCCTCTAACATTGGTGGGATGTGGAAGTTTAGTAATTACATCTACTTTAGCTCTATCCACTTCAATTCCTTCCTTTGAAATTTTATGACCAAGAACGATGCCTTCTTTAACCATGAAATGGCATTTCTCCCAATTAAGTACTAGATTTGATTGTTCGCATCTAATAAGCATTCGTTCAAGATTAACTAGACATGATTCAAATGTATCACCGAAGACTGAAAAGTCATCCATGAAAACTTCCATGCATTCTTCTATCATGTCGTGAAAAATCGCAATCATGCACCTTTGAAAGGTTGCAGGGGTGTTGCAAAGTCCAAATGGCATGCGTTTGTAAGTAAAAGTACCATAAGGGCACGTGAATGTGGTTTTCTCTTGGTCCTCGGGTGCTATTGGAAATTGAAAATATCCGGAAAAATCATCAAGAAAACAATAGTAACTATTTCCGGCTAATCTTTCCAACATTTGATCAATAAAAGGTAAGAAAAAGTGATCTTTTCTGGTGGCGTCATTTAATTTTCTATAATCAATACAAACACGCCATCCTGTTACAGTCCTAGTAGGAATAAGCTCATTTTTTTCATTTGTGATGACAGTCATGCCACCCTTCTTAGGTACGCATTTAACTGGGCTTACCCATGGACTATCAGAGATTGGATAAATTAAACCTGCATCAAGCAGTTTAATAATTTCTTTCTTAACAACATCTTGCATATTAGGATTTAGTTTTCGTTGGCGTTGCACATACATTTTATGACCTTCTTCCATAAGGATTTTATGTGTGCAATACGAACGACTTATTCCTTTAATATCATGAATTTTCCATGCAATAGCTGGTTTATGAGCTTTTAGCACAGAAATGAATTGAGATTTTTCATTTTCAGTAAGAGAAGACGATATTATTACAGGTAATTCAGATTCACCATGTAAATAAGCATATTCCAAATGGTTTGGAAGTGGCTTTAACTCTAATGTCGGTGGTTCTTCTATCGATGATTTGTATCGATATCTGTCTTCTTCTTTTAGCATTTGAATTTCTTCTATTGTTGGTTCATATCCATTAGCCATAAGTGTAGCTAACATTTCAGTTTCATCAATTGGTTCAGTTCCTTCTCCTAAAGAACATTCTCCTGTTCCTTGTAATTCTGGAAATTCTTCTAACAATTCTGTATGTGAATCTATAGTTTGAATATAATGACATGTATCATCTGCAGATTGCGGTTGTTGCATGGCTCTATCAATAGAAAAGGTAACACTCTCATCCTCTATACTTAGGGTCAGTTTCTTACCAAACACATCTATTATTGCTTTAGCCGTGTTTAAGAATGGTCTTCCTAATATGAGAGGTACTCGAGAATCTTCTTCCATGTCCAGAATAACAAAATCTACTGGAAATACTAAAGTACCAACTTTAACTAGCATGTTCTCCATTATCCCTCTAGGATATTTTACTGATCGATCGGCTAGTTGTATACTTATTCGTGTTGGTTTCAATTCTCTAAGGTCTAGTTTAGCGTATAGTGAATACGGCATTAAATTTATACTAGCACCTAAGTCTGCCAATGCTTCTATTGAACTAAGACTACCCAGAAAACATGGAATCTTGAAACTTCCTGGATTAGATAATTTTTCTGGTATCTTATTCAACAACAATGCAGAGCAATTTGCATTCATAGTAACAGCCGAGAGTTCTTCCATTTTATTTCTATTTGTGATTAGATCTTTTAGAAATTTAGCATATCTAGGCATTCCTGAAATCACATCAATGAAAGGAAGATTGACATTTATTTGTTTAAACATATCCAAGAATTTAGATTGCTCGGCTTCAAGTCTCTCTTTTCTCATTTTACTTGGGTAAGGAAGTGGTTGTTGGTATGGTTTAACATAAGGTTTAGCCTTAACTGTGTTATCTTCATTAACCTTTTCAACTACCGGTTCTTTTTCCTTATCTTGCTCAGATTGTGGTTCTTGTGGAGTAGGAATAGCTTCATCAGAAATTACAGGCATTTCAGGTGGTTTAAGTGTAATACCACTTCTTGTGGTAATGGCTTTAGCTGTTTCATTACGGGGGTTAGCATTTGTATCACTAGGTAGACTTCCCGATTTTCTTTCACCTATTAACCTTGCTAGGTTACTTACTTTAGCTGATTTCTAAATGTTTGAGCATTTTGTTCATAGGTTTGTTTCTGAGATGTGAAAAATTGAGTTTGAGATTCAACTAGCTTCGACATCATAGCTTCTAAATTTGGCTTTTTATCATCGGTTTGTGGTGGTTTGTTTTGAAAAATAGGTCTTTGCTGATTGTAAGAATTATTAGATACTTGTTGATTGCTAGGACCTTGTTGATTGTTGTATGGAACATTTCAGTTATAATTCTGGTTTTGATTTTAGATCGGTCTTGGAGGTTGATAATTATTATGATAATTATTTCCAGGCCTTTGGTTTATGTATGAAACATTCTCTCTTTGTTCCATTGTTAGTTCAATACTGAGACAATCTTTTGTTAAATGTGGTCCTCCACACTGCTCACAACTAATTCGTATTGAGTGAATATCTTTAGTCATCTTTTCCATTCGTCTCTCGACAGCATCTATCTTTGAGGAAATGGAATCTAAGTCATGGCTAGAATCGGCTCTAGCTGCTTTAGATGATCTAACGATATATTTTTCTTGGTGCCACTCATGTGAGTGGGAAGCAGTGTTATCAATAATTTTGTAAGCGTCAGTTGCGGTTTTCATAATAATGGAACCACCAGCTGCTATATCGATGTCTTTTCTTGTAGTGATGTCGCATTCTTGGTAGAATATTTGTACTATTTGACCAGTGTCTAAATCATATTGCGGACATCCTCTCAATAATTTTCCGAATCTTGTCCATGCTTCATATAGAGTTTCATTTGGCTTTTGCGTGAATGTAACAATTTCTCCTTGAAGTCTCACGGCTTTAGATGCCGGAAAGAATTATTTAAGAAATTTTTCAACTAAAATATCCCATGTATCAATCGCCCCTTCAGGTAACGATTCTAACCAATCTTTGGCTTCTCCCTTCAAAGTCCAGGGAAATAACATGAGATATATCTGTTCATCCTCCACTTCTCGGATTTTAAATAGTGTACAGATCCTATTAAAGGTTCGAAGATGTTCATTTGGATCTTCCTTCGGTGCACCACTAAATTGGCATTGATTTGTTACCATGTATAGGATTTGTCCTTTGATTTCATAATATGGCGCATTAATGTCAGGTTGAGTAATTGCGTGACCTTGGCCAGTGTGTTTAGCTCGCATTCGGTCTTCCATACTTAAAGGTTCCAGATTCTCCATAATTGAATTTGTTGAATCTGAATCACTAGAGTATTCTGATTTAATGGTAGGTTCCTCAACAATCTCTGTTTGAATGATTGGTGGTTCCGGAGGAAATATTAATGGTTCAGGATCTCTGAATTATCCCTGAAGATCCTCCGGATTCTCAATTCTGAGGTCGAGTTCAAAAAATGGATTATCGGAAATTTGAATTGGAGTAATTGGTCGACCGGATGACGATTCTAAAGAAAAATCAATGGCGACAATATTTGCTAGATGTCTTGATCGAGTTACAGGTGGTGAACGTACCAAAGGTGGTGAACATTTTGCTCGGTGCATTCACTGAATATCCTATTAGTTATAAAAATAAAAATTATATAAGTTTTCAAATTAATAGACTTTTCTGCTTTTGCCCACGTTTCGAATAGCCAATAGATGCAGCAGGGAGCCAGAACCCTTTAAATCGGAAGCTCACAACTCAGCCACTAACAAATCCAACTATTACTACGAAGCAGAAAATTTGGATGTCTATAAATTTAACCGCTTAAAATAATTTTTCGTTGAAATTTAAAGAAATTTTAGAGAAGAAATAGAAAATTCTAAGTCCTAAAAATCAAAGTGGCGAAAAATAAGAAAGAAAAAAAGAGCGCGTCGAAAAACGTCGAAAAATAAAAGGTCGAAAAATAATAGGCGTCGAAAAATAAAAATAAGAAAGTAGCGCGTCGAAACTTAAAAAGGAACTAAAAACTAAGAATTAAAAGTTACGTCTAAAAATATTAAAGCTTAGAGAAATACTATATCCCAAAACGGCAATAACTTAAAAGTACTAAAATATTAAAAACGGCATCGCAAAATTCTAAAGCACCTAAATTTTAGTCTAAAGAAAAAGCACTTAAGGGATTTTACGGCAAAGCCTAAAAATCTAGAAATAAAAATAACTATATAAAAAACTATAACTTAGAACTAAATACGAACGAAAAATACAAATATTACGCTAAAACAAATAAAAAGATACAAAATATAAAAATAAACTTGAAGTTGTAAAAAGTACAATTTTTATAAAAATATTATTTTTATATTATTTATTTTATAAAACTATTAATTTTATAATTTATTAAAACTAAATAAACTTAAAATACAAATTAATTAAAAATTTAACTAATTAATTAAATACTAAACCCTAATTAGGGTTTTAATAATAATAATAATAATAATATACTCCGTAATTATTGCTCGGATCAGGTCAAACCTGGCGTGTCAGGTATGTTCATACGATCGCATGAATTTTTGCCTTCGGGCTCATGCGATCACATGAGCTAGGGTTTCGGGCCAGGTTATGGGCTGCTACAGTACCAGGCCTCGAGTGTTTTTATATTTTTTTTTTGTTTTAATATAAATAAATATTTATATAAATTAAATAAAAACTTAATTCTTAAAAACTAAAAATAAAGATAAAGAAACTTTATAATTTTATATATATATATGTAACAAACTCTTAAATATATATATATATATATATATATATATATATATATATATATATATATATATATATATATATATATATATATTGTTTTTCTTTTTATATATTTTTTATATTTTAAAAAAACGTATATTTTTAATAAAAACTTAATAAAACTTTAAAAAAAATCTTTTTTTTATATAGCGTTGCGCTTTCGGCGTTTAAGCAAGAGTTTCCCGGCAGCGGCGCCAAAAATACTTGATGTATGCGAGGTGTACTAGGAAATAGTATTAATTTTTACAACGAAATACTATTAAATACGATACAATTTTACACAAGTTATATTTATTTATAGAGTGGATATACCTAAACCTTGCTACAACACTTATAGGCAGTGTACCTAATCGTACAGTAGTGTAGTTTTTAGTAAGTCCGGTTCGTTCCACAGGGATCTTTAAAACAAGATTAACACTATATTTTTAAAAACTATATTTGTAAAAATACAAAAATATATAAGTAATATTATTATTATAAAAAGGGGGTTTTTACCGTTTAATGACCGGTTTGTCGATTTTAAAACTTTAGTCGTAGTTAAAACCTAATGTAAAATTTTAAAAATAAATATAACTTAATTTAAAGCGTAAAGTAAATAACGAATATGAAATTGCGATAAATAAAATTGCAATAATTAAAAAGTACGATAATTAAAAGTGCAATTAAATACAATGACAATAAATAAAAGTGCGATAATTAGAAGTGCAATTAAATATGAAATAAAAGGAATTATGCTTATTTAAACTTCCGTAATCATGATGTTTGACGTGTTGATTTTAGTTTATTCCCATTGGTTAATTGTCCTTTGTCCTGAATTATTCAATATATCCGTCTGGTTTTTGTCCATAACAGTCCATCAGTCATAAATATAAAGTACGAGTGTCCTCGTCAAATTATCCTTATATCCGAAGTCAAATATTCCAACTAATTGGGGACTTAAACTGTAACAAGGTCTTAATACTTTGTTTAATAATTACACCAGGATATCGACTGCGTGTAACCCAAGGTTTTAATACTTTGTTAACAATTATGTCAAGTGTCCTAGTACATAATTCACCCCTGTTTTAATAAGTCTATTAACTATTAATCCATTCCCGTGTCCGGTTAAATGAATGATTATTCGTACATATAAATATCCCGCCCATCGTGTCCGATCAAGTGTATATGGTTATTTATAGGCACGTCCAATTGTAAATCTTTATATTAAATTAACAAACTATCATTTAATTAAACAAATATAAATCCCATTAATAGCCCATAGTCTAATTTCCACAAGTGTCGTTCTTTTGTCCAAACCCCAATTATGATACAAAGCCCAATTACCCCGTCTTTAATATTTAGCCCAACATCATGATTACTTCGATTTAAATAAGCATAATATTAACTTAGCTACGAGACATCAATTTAAAAATAACATTAACCATAACTTACAGTGATTAAAAATAGCGTAGCGTTACACGGACAGAATTTCGACTTATACCCTTACAACATTCGCTAACATACCCTTATTATTAGAATTAAAATTAAAATTAAAATTCTAATTAATATATATATATATATATATATATATATATATATATATATATATATATATATATATATATATATATATATATATATATATATATATATATATATATATATATATATATATATATATATATTTACGTATGTGAGAAAGGAAAGAAAAAGATGGTTAAAATCATCACCAAACTGCGAAATTTATAGGACCTGAGCTAAAAAAGTGTGCCATGCGATCGCATGGATTTTGTGCCTCCAGGCCATGCGATCGCATGGAGGTAGGTACCAGCTCACATGTTTTTGTTCACAAGCTTGTCGACGTTTTAATAAATAAATATAATATATAAATAATTATAAGAATTATTTAAATATTATATTATATTTATGTGCATAGCTGATTTGTAATTTTTAGTCCGTTGCGTCGAGCGTTGAGAGTTGACTCTGGTCCCGGTTCCGGATTTTCGAACGTCCTTGCGTACAATTTAATATCTTGTATTTTGCGTTTCGCGTCTTGTACTCTTGTAATTTTGAGACGTTTCTCATCAATAATTGGAACCACTTTGATTGTACTTTGTACTTTTGAGCTTTTTGGCTGTTTGCATCTTCAATTCGTCGAATCTGTCTTTTGTCTTCACCTTTTACTATTTAAACGAATATTACTTGTACGTAGAACAATTGCAACTAAAAGCTTGTCTTTCTTGAGGGATAATGCTATGAAATATATGTTCGCTTTTAGCATTATCATTCTTCTTCTTCATTTCTTCGTCAAGTGAGTATGTCTCGAACCCACCCCCATCTCATCCAAAAAGAAGTATAGTTAACCAGTTGAGGTACTTCTGTTACACTGCTTTCAGAGTTTTCAGGATCGCTCTCGGAATTGTATGAACTCAAAATTTGTGCAGGATCCATCTTACACGGTTAGATAAAGGTATTTTCGATATGAAATGATTTTCGGATATAAGATGATATTCTAGTTACATAGAATACATATATATATAGTACAAAAGATCCCGTAGATTACGGAGGAAATTAAGGAAATGTGTTAGGTAAAATCTAATGTAATAAGTACGATAAAATAGGATTAGTCTATACGCAACCTACGCAATAAATGCAGTAAGATGCATCTAAACTAAGAATGATAAGCATATATTTTCCGGCAAGAAATGTTAATCAAAACTTAAAATAAACAGGTACGGTCAAAGTCCAGACTCACTAATGCATCCTAACAACTACTGATTAGACACACTAATGCAAATTCTAGTTCTCTAAGACCAAGGCTCTGATACCAAATGTAACATCCCGTCAAAATCCATTAACAGAATGTTAACTCTGGTCCCAGCGCTTGGCTTAACTTCTACGTAATAGTAAAGTTTTACAGCGGAAGTAATTAATACCTGAGAATAAAACATGCGAGTAAAAGTCAACAAAAATGTTGAGTGAATTATAGGTTTAGTATAACAACTGTATAAAATTAGACCACAAGATTTAATGTTGAGAAACGTCTTAAAAATATTATTACATCTTCTGTGAGTACTTGGTAACTTAACTTGTCTTATTTAATTTACCCTTACAATATATAACATACATAGAAACATGTATATCTTCTAATGAAGTACTAGACATTCCGTTAAAAACTAGCGCGACTAGCACAGAATGGGGCGGCCAGGCCCTATAGATCTATCCATAGGATTCGCGTTTATCAGCAAGAACCATTAATTAAAAGTTACCAAAGTTACCAAGTTACCAAATTAGGGAATATTTATTTTTTCTTAAGGAAGAGAAAAGAAAAATGTATGTGTGTGTTTGACTCCCTTTATTCCTCAACAAAATCTATCTTTTTCTTCAAAAATAAAATTTATGAATCGATACGTTTATCAACTGTTTATATTAATATAATATAATATAATATAATATAATATAATATAATATAATATAATATAATATAATATAATATAATATAATATAATATAATATAATATAATATAATATAATATAATATAATATAATATAATATAATATAATATAATCCTAAAATTGACATTAGATATCCCATATTATTTAATGTATGTTTAGTTAGCCCTTAAATTTTGAAAGATGATTTACGACAAAAATAATACAGGAACAAATTTGTTATGAGTTGATTAATATGATTAGATATCATGTGGAAATTAGATTTTAATTATTACTCCTACTATTAAAAGCATGTAAATTACTAACTTGAGTAGATACAAAGTTGTTCAATTATTTATTATTAATTACATAGTAAATAAAGTGTGTTAGGTTATGTATACCTACTAAAGAAATCGATTGATTAATATATGATACGAATAATAAAAAGTGACAAATATGTGGTAGCTGATTCACATTAAAATATTGATACACATGCCCTAATATTTTAATATAATTGTAAGTTAATACAATGTGGACAAGTGTTGGTCACATTTTATTTGATGAAAGTATCATCTAAAATGATGCATATTTAATGGGATTTGTATTTATCATGTTAAAAGAAAATTGGAAAGTCAAAAAGTGTGTACTAGTGTATTGGAATTTGCATATGGATCAATTGATGAGGTGGTTCTATATTTAAAATGGATTAGGTGACTCTAACTACTAAAATAATTCCCATAACATATGTAGTATATTGACATAGTCTTCAATTATCTGTCAAGAGTTATATAATATTGTAATTGTAATTACTTATTAATAATATCTTATTTATTTATTGTAAAAGTAGTTTAATCAAGTAATAATCTTATATCAAATATCAATATTAAATAATTAATCAATTAGTATGATGAAAATTATTTATAATTTTATTAGTATTAAATTTTTATCCGGATTATTATAACATATGCTACTTAAATATGATTTCGTAACCTAAGGTGGTAATCACATTAAAATATGGGGGCTCGATATTAGGAGTAACTTAAACACATAAAATGCAATTCATGGCATGCATCGATAATGTCAAAAAGAAATGACACGAATTATGCCAAAAATTATATAACTTTTATGGTTGCAAAATATATATATAAGTTTTGAAAAACCAAAACGAATCTTCGAATAGAACCCAATACATGTTGAAACGTAATAAAACGTAATCACAAATTTTTCATTTGACAAATAATATTGAAATATAATTTAATTTATTCACAATATAATTAGTCACATAAAAATGACATGGCAAGAATACCGATTAACGATAGTTAAATAACTTAACAGAAAAAGATAACGGAAAAAGTAGGGTGGTGACAGCGGGTGTGTATTGACTATCGGCATTTAAATGACGCCACGAGGAAGGATCATTTCCCTCTCCCGTATATCGACCAAATGATTGAGCGTTTAAGTGGAAAAGAATTTTATTGTTTTCTTGACGGGTTTTCAGGATACTTCCAAATCCCCATTGACCCCATAGACCAAGAAAAAACGACCTTTACATGCCCATATGGTACTTTTGAATATCGCCGAATGCCCTTCGGGTTGTGTAATGCCCCGGGGACGTTCCAAAGGTGTATGCTTGCGATTTTCTCGGATATGGTAGAGGATTCCATGGAGGTTTTCATGGACGATTTTTCAGTTTTTGGAGACTCTTTAGACCATTGTCTCCAAAACCTTGATAAAATGTTAACACGTTGCGAAAAAGCTAATTTGGTGCTTAATTGGGAAAAATGTCATTTTATGGTAAATGAAGGGGTGGTTTGGGGACACAAAATTTCTAAAGCGGGAATCGAGGTTGATAAAGCTAAGGTTACCGCGATAAAAGACTTACCCATACTCTCGGATGTCAAAGCAATCCGAAGTTTTCTTAGGCACGCGGGATTTTACCGCCGATTCATAAAGGATTTTTCTAAAATTGCCCGACCCATGACCAAATTGCTAGAAAAGGACCAACCTTTCTTGTTTAATGATGATTGTATCGAGGCATTTAATTTACTTAAGGAAAAGCTCATTAAACCTCTGATTCTTATATCTCCCGATTAGGATAAAGATTTTGAATTGATGTGTGCCGCGAGCGATTATGCGCTCGGGGCTGTCCTTGGTCAAAGAGTTGACCAACATTTTCGATCAATTTATTATGCGAGTAAGACATTGACTGAGGCATAATTGAACTACACTACCACCGAGAAAGAACTTCTCGCGGTAGTGTTTGCTTTTGGCAAATTTCGTTTTTACCTTGTACTTTCCAAAACGGTCGTATACACGGACCACTCCGCGTTATGATACCTTTTTCAAAAACAAGATTCGAAACATAGGTTAATTAGGTGGGTTCTTCTCTTGCAAGAATTTGATATAGACATAAGGGATAAAAGGGGGCCGAGAATGTGGCGGCCGATCATTTGTTTAGGTTAGACAACCCCGGGTAACAACCATTAGATGAGTCCAAAATTCGGGACACTTTCCCGGATGAACATTTAATGGGGATTGAGTTAATTGATGAGGTTCCATGGTTTGCCGATTTTGCAAACTATTTAGCTTCAAATGTTTTGATAAAAGGTCTTTTGTATCAACAAAAGAAGAAATTTTTCAATGACCTAAGGTATTACTTTTGGGACGACCCGGATTTGTTTCGCATAGGGGCGGATCAAGTGATCCGGCGGTGTGTATGGGCAAGAAGCCTGGGATATTTTGAAAAGTTGTCATAGTGGGCCCACGGGTGGCCATTTTAGACCGAATCACACCGCAAAAAAGGTGTTCGATTCGAGTTTCTATTGGCCCACTATATTTAAGGATGCTCATGATTTGGTAAAACATTGTGATTCGTGTCAAAAGTCCGGTTTCATTTCAAAAAGAGACGAAATGCCTCAAACTGGGATTCAAATATGCGAGTGTTCGATGTATAGGGCCTAGATTTCATGGGGCCATTTCCAAACTCTAATAAATGCCTTTACATTTTAGTAGCGGTCGATTATGTCTCGAAATGGGTCGAGGCTAAAGCATTGCCAACGAATGATGCAAGAGTCGTTGTGAAGTTCTTAAAAAGCTTGTTTGCTAGGTTTGGTGTTCCGAAAGCATGATCTCGGATCGAGGAACGCATTTCACAAACCATCTTATGGAGAAAGTCATGGAAAAATGAAATGTCCCGTTCATATTGATTATAAACGTTCCATATTAATTGATTTCGTTGCGAGGTTTTGACCTCTATATGAGAACTTTTTCAAAGACTGCATTCATTTTTAAAACAACCATAACCTTTATTTTATCAATAAAGGTTTTAAAAACATTACGTAGATTATCAAATAATGATAATCTAAAATATACTGTTTACACACGACCATTACATAATGGTTTACAATAGAAATATATTACATCGACAAATGTTTCTTAAATGCAATTTTTACACAATATCATACAAACATGGACTCCAGATCTTGTCCTTATTTTAGTATGCAACAGCAGAAGCTCTTAGTATTCACCTGAGAATAAACATGCTTTAAACGTCAACAAAAATGTTGGTGAGTTATAGGTTTAACCTATATATATCAAATCGTAACAATAGACCACAAGATTTCATATTTCAATACACATCCCATACATAGAGATAAAAATCATTCATATGGTGAACACCTGGTAACCGACATTAACAAGATGCATATATAAGAATATCCCCATCATTCCGGGACACCCTTCGGATATGATATAAATTTCAAAGTACTAAAGCATCCGGTACTTTGGATGGGGTTTGTTAGGCCCAATAGATCTATCTTTAGGATTCGCGTCAATTAGGGTGTCTGTTCCCTAATTCTTAGATTACCAGACTTAATAAAAAGGGGCATATTCGATTTCGATAATTCAACCATAGAATGTAGTTTCACGTACTTGTGTCTATTTTGTAAATCATTTATAAAACCTGCATGTATTCTCATCCCAAAAATATTAGATTTTAAAAGTGGGACTATAAATCAGTTTCACAGATATTTCCTTCCTCGAAAATAAGACTTGGCCACGGATCGATTCACGAACCTATACAAATAAGTACATATATATCAAAGTATGATCAAAGTATAATTACAACCTTTTTTATTATGTTTTAAAGATTTGAGTGTATTAAGTCACCTGTCCTCGTTAGTAACCTACAACTAGTTGTCCACAGTTAGATGTACATAAATAAATCGATATATATTATCTTGAATTAATCCACGACCCAGTGTATACACGTCTCAGGCTAGATCACAACTCAAAGTATATATATTTTTGGAATCAACCTCAACCCTGTATAGCTAACTCCAACATTACTGCATATAGAGTGTCTATGGTTGTTCCAAATAATATATATACATGGGTCGATATGATATGTCAAAACATTTGCATACGTGTCTATGGTATCCCAAGATTATATAATATATTAGAATACATGTATAATACAATATAAGTTAGTTAGGATATGATTTGTATAGATTTGTTAAACATTTCCCGTAGCTAAAAAGATCAAAAATATCCAATCTTGTTTTACCCATAACTTCTTCATTTTAAATCCGTTTTGAGTGAATCAAATTGCTATGGTTTCATATTAAACTCTAATTTAAGAATCCAAACAGAAAAAGTATAAGTTTATAGTCAGAAATTTAAGTTACATGTCAATTACTAAAGAGGTAGTCATTTCCGTCGAAAGAACGACATCTTGATGACCATTTTGAAAAACATACTTTCACTTTGAGTTTAACCAAGATTTTTGGATATAGTTTCATGTTCATATGAAAAATCATTTTCCCAGAAGAACAACTTTTAAATCAAAGTTTATCATAGTTTTTAATTATCCAAACCAAAACAGCCCCCGGTTTCACTACGACGGCGTATATCCGATTTTATGGTGTTCATCGTGTTTCCAGGATTTTAAATCATTAAGTTAGCATATCATATAGATATAGAACACGTGTTTAGTTGATTTTAAAATTCAAGTTAGAAGGATTAACGTTTGTTTGCGAACAAGTTTAGAATTAACTAAACTATGTTCTAGTGATTACAAGTTTAAACCTTCGAATAAGATAGCTTTATATGTATGAATCGAATGATGTTATGAACATCATTACTACCTCAAGTTTTCTGGATAAAACTACTGGAAATGAGAAAAATGGATCTAGCTTCAAAGGATCCTTGGATGGCTTGAAAATTCTTGAAGCAGAATCATGACACGAAAACAGTTCAAGTAAGATTTTCACTTGAAATAAGATTGTTATAGTTGTAGAAATTGAATCAAAGTTTGAATATGAATATTACCTTGAATTATAAAGATAACCTACTATAAATAACAAAGGTTCCTTGATCTTAGATGATTACTTGGAATGGATTAGAAAGCTTGGAAGTAGACTTGCAAACTTGGAAGTATTCTTGATTTTTATGAAACTATACTTATGGAATTTATGAAGAACACTTAGAACTTGAAGATGAAACTTGAGAGAGATCAATTAGATGAAGAAAATTGAAGAATTAAAGTGTTTGTAGGTCTTTTTGGTCGTTGGTATATGGATTAGATATAAAGGATATGTAATTTTGTTTTCATGTAAATAAGTCATGAATGATTACTAATATTTTTGTAATTTTATGAGATATTTCATGCTAGTTGCCAAATGATGGTTCTCACATGTGTTAGGTGAATCACATGGGCTGCTAAGAGCTGATCATTGGAGTGTATATACCAATAGTACATACATCTAAAAGCTGTGTATTGTACGAGTACGAATACGGGTGCATACGAGTAGAATTGTTGATGAAACTGAACGAGGATGTAATTGTAAGCATTTTTGTTAAGTAGAAGTACTTTGATTTATGTCATGAAGTCTTTCAAAAGTGTAAGAATACATATCAAAACACAACATGTATATACATTTTAATGGATTCGTTAAGTCTTCGTTAGTCGTTACATGTAAGTGTTGTTTTGAAACCTTTAAGTTAACGATCTCAGTTAATGTTGTTAACCCAATGTTTATTATATCAAATGAGATGTTAAATTATTATATTATCATGATATTATGATGTATGAATATCTCTTAATATGATACATACATTAAAATATCGTTACAACGATAATCGTTACATATAAGTCTCGTTTCGTAATTCTTGAGTTAGTAGTCTTGTTTTTACATATGTAGTTCATTGTTAACACACTTAATGATATATTTAAATATCATTTTATCATGTTAAATATAGTGTATCAATATCTTAATATGATACATATGTATTTAGTAAACGTTATCATAACGATAATCGTTATATATATCATTTCGAGTTTCTTAACTTAGTAATCTCATTTCTTATGTATATCACACATTGTTAATATACTTAGTGAGATACTTACTCATCATAATCTCATCTCAACCATATATATATGTCTATATATACCACAACATGTAGTTTTCACAATTTTGTAACGTTCGTGAATCGCCGGTCAACTTGGGTGATCAATTGTCTATATGAAACTTATTTCATTTAATCAAGTCTTAACAAGTTTGATTGCTTAACACGTTGGAAACATTTAGTCATGTAAATATCAATCTCAATTAATATATATAAACATGGAAAAGTTTGGGTCACTACAGTACCTACCCGTTAAATAAATTTCGTCCCCAAATTTTATGCTGTTGAAGGTGTTGACGAATCTTCTGGAAATAGATGCGGGAATTTCTTCTTCATCTGATCTTCATGCTCCCAGGTGAACTCGGGTCCTCTACGAGCATTCCATTGAACCTTAACAATCGGTATCTTGTTTTGCTTAAGTCTCTTAACCTCACGATCCATTATTTCGACGGGTTCTTCAATGAATTGAAGCTTTTGATTGATTTGGATTTCGTCCAACGGAATAGTGAGATCTTCTTTAGCAAAACATTTCTTTAAATTCAAGATGTGGAAAGTGTTATGTACAGCCGCGAGTTGTTGAGGTAGCTCCAGTTGGTAAGCTACTAGTCCGACACGATCTATAATCTTGAATGGTCCAATGTACCCTGGATTTAGTTTCCCCCGTTTACCAAATCGAACAACGCCTTTCCAAGGTGAAACCTTAAGCATGACCATTTCTCCAATTTCAAACTCTATATCTTTTCTTTTACTGTCCGCGTAGCTCTTTTGGATGATTTTCTCGGTAGTTTCTTGTATTATCTCCGGACCCGTAATCCGTCTATCCCCCACTTCATTCCAACAAATCAGAGACCTGCACTTTCTACCATAAAGTGTCTCAAATGGCGCCATCTCAATACTAGAATGATAACTGTTGTTATAGGAAAATTATGCTAACGCTAAGTGTCGATCCCAACTATTTTCGAAATCAATAACACATGCTCGTAGCATGTCTTCAAGCTTTTGTATCGTCCTTTCGCTCTGCCCATCAGTTTGTGGATGATAGGTAGTACTCATGTCTAGACGATTCCCCAATGCTTGTTACAACGTCTGCCAGAACCTTGAAACAAATCTACCATCCCTATCAGAGATAATAGAGACGGGTATTCCATGTCTGGAGACAACCTCCTTCAAATACAATCGCGCCAACTTCTCCATTTTGTCATCTTCTCTCATTGGCAGGAAGTGTGCTGACTTGGTGAGACGATCAACTATTACCCAAATAGTATCATAACCACTTGCAGTCCTTGGCAATTTAGTAATGAAATCCATGGTAATGTTTTCCCATTTCCATTCTGGGATTTCAGGTTGTTGTAGTAGACCTGATGGTTTCTGATGTTTAGCTTTGACCTTAGAACACGTCAAACATTCTCTACATATTTAGTAATATTGGCTTTCATACCCGGCCACCAAAAGTGTTTCTTGAGATCTTTATACATCTTCCCCGCTCCGGGATGTATTGAATATCTGGTTTTATGTGCTTCTTTAAGTACCATTTCTCTCACATCTCCAAACCTTGGTACCCAAGTTCTATCAGCCCTATATCGGGTTCCGTCTTCCCAAATATTAAGATGTTTCTCTGATCCTTTGGGTGTCTCATTCTTCAACTTTCCTTCTTTTACAACTCCCTGTTGCACCTCCTTTATTTGAGTAGTAAGGTTAGTACGAATAATTATATTCTTAGCTTTTACCCGTATAGGTTCTCTGTCCTTTCTACTCAAAGCGTCGGCTACCACATTCGCCTTCTTCGGGTGGTATCGAATCTCAAAATCATAATCATTCAACAGTTCAATCCACCTGCGTTGTCTCGTATTCAGTTGCTTCTGATTAAATATATGTTGGAGACTTTTGTGGTCAGTATATATAATACTTTTGACCCCATATAAATAATGCCTCCAAGTCTTTAATGCAAAAACAACAGCACCCAATTCCAAATCATGAGTTGTATAATTTTGCTCGTGAATCTTCAATTGTCTAGACGCATAAGCAATCACCTTTGTTCGTTGCATTAATACACAACCGAGACCTTGCTTTGATGCGTCACAATAAATCACAAAATCATAATTTCCTTCGGGCAATGACAATATAGGTGCCGTAGTTAGCTTTTTCTTCAATAACTGAAACGCCTTCTCTTGTTCATCCTTCCATTCAAATTTCTTCCCATTATGCGTTAATGTAGTCAAGGGTTTTGCTATTTTGTAGAAATCTTGGATGAATCTTCTGTAGTAACCAGCCAATCCTAAAAATTGACGTATATGCTTCAGAGTTTTTGGGGTTTCCCACTTTTCAACGGTTTCGATCTTTGCTGGGTCTACCTGGATACCTTCTTTGTTCACTATGTGACCGAGGAATTGAACTTCTTCCAACCAAAATGCACACTTTGAAAACTTAGCGTACAGTTTTTCTTTCCTCAATACTTCTAGCACTTTTCTCAAATGTTCTTCGTTCTCTTGATCATTATTTGAGTAAATAAGTATGTCATCGATGAAAACAATGACAAACTTGTCAAGATATGGCCCACACACTCGGTTCATAAGGTCCATGAACACAGCTGGTGCGTTAGTCAATCCAAACGGCATAACAATAAACTCGTAATGACCATAACGCGTCCTAAAAGCAGTTTTTGGAATATCATCCTCCTTTACTCGCATTTGATGATATCCAGAACGTAAATCGATTTTCGAATAAACCGACGAGCCTTGTAGTTGATCAAATAAGTCGTCGATTCTCGGTAGTGGGTAACGGTTCTTGATGGTAAGTTTATTCAACTCTCTGTAGTCAATACACAACCTAAATGTACCATCCTTCTTCTTGACAAACAAAACAGGAGCTCCCCATGGTGATGTGCTTGGTTGAATGAAACCACGTTCTAATAGTTCTTGCAGTTGGCTTTACAGTTCTTTCATCTCGCTGGGTGCGAGTCTATAAGGAGCACGAGCTATTGGTGCAGCTCCTGGTACAAGATCTATTTGAAATTCAACAGATCGATGTGGAGGTAGTCCCGGTAATTCTTTCGAAAATACATCGGGAAATTCTTTTGCGACGGGAACATCATTGATACTCTTTTCTTCAGTTTGTACTTTCTCGCCGTGTGCTAGAACAGCATAGCAACCTTTTCTTATTAGTTTTTGTGCCTTCAAATTACTAATAAGATGTAGCTTCGTGTTGCCCTTTTCTCCGTACACCATTAAGGGTTCTCCTTCTTCTCGTACAATGCGAATTGCATTTTTGTAACATACGATCTCTGCTTTCATCTCCATCAGCCAGTCCATGCCAACTATTACATCGAAACTCCATAACTCTACTGGTATCAAATCAATCTTAAATATTTCGCTACCCAGTTTAATTTCTCGATTCCGGCATATATAATCTGCTGAAATTAATTTACCGTTTGCTAATTCGAGTAAAAATTTACTATCCAACGGCGTCAATGGACAACTTAATTTAGCACAAAAATCTCTACTCATATAGCTTCTATCCGCACCCGAATCAAATAAAACGTAAGCAGATTTATTGTCAATAAGAAACGTACCCGTAACAAGCTCCGGGTCTTCCTGTGCCTCTGCCGCATTAATATTGAAAACTCTTCCGCGGCCTTGTCAATTCGTGTTCTCCTGGTTCGGGCAATTTCTAATAATGTGGCCCGGTTTTCCACATTTATAACAAACTACATTGGCATAACTTGCTCCGACACTACTTGCTCTGCCATTACTCGTTCCGACACCATTTGTTCCTTTCGTTCTGTTAACCCCTGGTCCGTAGACCTCACACTTCACCGCGCTATGACCATTTCTTTTACACTTGTTGCAAAATTTGGTGCAGAACCCCGAGTGATACTTTTCACACCTTTGGCATAGCTGCTTCTGATTGTTGTTATTGTTACGGTTGTTATTGTTGTTGGGATGATTGTTGTAGTTGTTGTTGTTGTTGTTGTGCCGTTTGTTGTAGTTGCGATTGATGTTACGATTGTTGGGATAGTTGTTGTTGTTTTGGTGACTCTTATCACCGTTTTCCTCCCACTTTCTTTTGACTAGCTTCACGTTAGCCTCTTCGGCTGCCTGTTCTTTAATTCTTCCTCCAATCTGGTTCACTAGTTTATGAGCCATTCTACATGCCTTTTGTATGGAGGCAGGCTCGTGTGAACTTATATCTTCTTGGATTCTCTCCGGTAACCCTTTCACAAACGCGTCGATCTTCTCTTCCTCATCTTCGAACGCTCTTGGACACAATAGGCACAATTCTGTGAATCGTCTTTCGTACGAAGTAATATCGAATCCCTGTGTTCGTAACCCTCTAAGTTCTGACTTGAGCTTATTGACTCCGGTTCTGGGACGGTACTTCTCGTTCATCAAGTGCTTGAATGCTGACCACGGTAGCGCGTAAGCAGCATCTTGTCCCACTTCCTCTAGATAGGTATTCCACCATGTTAACGCAGTACCTGTGAAGGTATGCGTAGTGTACTTACTTATGAAAAACACCGATTCAACTTTCTCGGTCCACCGTTTCAATCCGATTGGTCCTTCGATCCCATCAAATTCTGAAGGTTTACAGGCAGTGAATTCCTTGTAGGAGCATCCTACACAATTTCTTGCGCCGTTAGCTGTATTGCTAGATTCAGAGTTATTGTTGGTATGTAACGCGGCCTGTACTGTGGCTATATTTGAAGCAAGAAAGGCATGAAATTCCTCTTCGCTCATATTCAAGGTGTGTCGAGTAGTCGGTGCTATTTCCTTCAAAATAGTCAAATGAAACAAGTTAATCATACAGAATATTAAGAGTAGTCAATAGTATCTCGTAGCATAATATGAACTCATTTATAAAAGCTTTTTCTTCATATTAGCGTTTTATAAGTTTAAATTCGGGTACTACCTACCCGTTAAGTTCATACTTAGTAGCTAATATACAATTCAACTACTACAATTTCATATGAAAAACTGATTATAATAATATATCACATACAAATATTCTTCAAACTTACAACTTCGCTATATTACATATAACATGAAATATAGTACACTATGATACAGGATAGTTTTGAAGATAAATCTAGTTAATACGCAAGTTGTTCAGCAAAGGAAATAAAGACAAGTAATTCATAAGTCCAGAAACAAGTCATGCATTCTGGTTTTACTAAGACGACTTCCCATCCTTGGTCTTGTGGAAAATAACCGTTATGACCATTGGCTAGGCAGCATGTTGTAATGTCGTCAAAAGGACGAGGGTTTCGTAATGTCCAACAGCCCCGTAATAATCTAAAAACCTTGTTTCTCACCCCAACTACTGAATCCGTCACTTGTGGGAAAGTTTTATTTAAAAGCTGCAATCCGATGTTCTTTTTGACACTTTGGTAAGAAGCGAACATCACTAACCCGTAAGCATAACATGCTTCTTTATGTTGCATGTTAGAAGCTCTTTCTAATTCACGAAATCCTATGTTGGGATATGTTGAGTCAAAATAGCTTCTTAACCCGTAGCGTAAAATTGCATTTGGGTTCCCCGCATTTAACGCCTTAAAGAAAACACGGCGTAACTTAAAGTCTCCCCAATGTGATATACCCCACCTATCAAAGGAAAGCCTTTTATAAACAAAGGCATTTCTGGAAAGTCTTTCAAATGTTTGACAAGTTAATTTCGCCATAACTAAATGTGCCGATGAATTCTGACCGACTCTAGACAAGATTTCCTCAATCATATCCTCTGGTAGGTCTTCTAAAATATTCGGTTGTCTACCCTTAATGTCCATTTTGTTTTTATACTGTAAAATAGACAAGGATTAGATTCGTAATAACAAACAATACATGCAATTTTTACATAGAACATAAAAGTACAAGCACACTACAATACATTTATTACACAACATGCTCACACCCCTCTAATTTGAATCACTGGTTTCTTTTTCTTCGGACTTGGTTCTTTTTCCTAATCTTCTAGGGATAAATGATGTTCCTCTAATACGAGTCATCGTTTTCCACATTGGTTTAGAAAAACCTGGTGGTTTAGAGGTTCCCGGGTTATTGTCATGATATTGAAAATACGGGTGTTGACGGTACATATAAAGTTCATCGGGGTCGGAATCAGATTTCTCTATTTTGATGCCTTTTCCCTTATTATTTTCTTTTGCCTCATTAAATTGGGTCGGGGTAATTTCTATAACATCATCGGAATACTCATTAGGATCCAATTCATCGGAAAATTGGTAATTTTCCCAATATTTTGCTTCCTTAGCGGAAACACCATTGACCATTATTAACTTTGGTCCATTGGTTGAGGATTTTCTTTTATTTGATCGGTTTCCTGTGGTTCCTACTATTCCCCCTCCGGAACCTCTTCTTCTTCTTCCAGTTTCTCTTCTTTTGGTTCCTCTTCTTCCGGTTCCTCTTCTTTCGGTTCTTCGGGAACTTGTGAATCTTGCCAATATATATTCGACTCTTCGTTATTATTAGGTGAGTCAATGGGATTTGTGCTAGAGGTAGACATCTATCACACAATATCAAACAAGTTAAGAGATTAATATATCACATAATATTTACATGTTAATAATATATAGTTTCCAACAAAAATGTTAAGCAATCATTTTTTTAAAGAAAACACGGTCGAAGTCCAGACTCACTAATGCATCCTAACAAACTCGATAAGACACACTAATGCAAATTTTCTGTTTCTCTAAGACCAACGCTCTGATACCAACTTAAATGTCCCGTTCATATTGACTATAAACGTTCCATATTAATTGATTTCGTTACGAGGATTTGACCTCTATATGAGACGTTTTTCAAAGACTGCATTCATTTTTAAAACAACCATAACCTTTATTTTATCAATAAAGGTTTTAAAAACATTACGTAGATTATCAAATAATGATAATCTAAAATATACTGTTTACACACGACCATTACATAATGGTTTACAATAGAAATATATTACATCGACATATGTTTCTTGAATGCAGTTTTTACACAATATCATACAAACATGGACTCCAAATCTTGACCTTATTTTAGTATGCAACAGCGGAAGCTCTTAGTATTCACCTGAGAATAAACATGCTTTAAACATCAACAAAAATGTTGGTGAGTTATAGGTTTAACCTATATATATCAAATCATAACAATAGACTACAAGATTTCATATTTCAATACACATCCCATACATAGAGATAAAAATTATTCATATGGTGAACACCTGGTAACCGACATTAACAAGATGCATATATAAGAATATCCCCATCATTCCGGGACACCCTTCGGATATGATATAAATTTTGAAGTACTAAAGCATCTGGTACTTTGGATGGGGTTTGTTAGGCCCAATATATCTATCTTTAGGATTCGCGTCAATTAGGTTGTCTGTTCCCTAATTCTTAGATTACCAGACTTAATAAAAAGGGGCATATTCGATTTCAATAATTCAACCATAGAATGTAGTTTCACGTACTTGTGTCTATTTTGTAAATCATTTATAAAACCTGCATGTATTCTCATCCCAAAAATATTAGATTTTAAAAGTGGGACTATAACTCACTTTCACAGATATTTCCTTCCTCGGAAATAAGACTTGGCCACGGATCGATTCACGAACCTATACAAATATGTAAATATATATCAAAGTATGATCAAAGTATAATTACAACCATTTTTATTATGTTTTAAAGATTTGAGTGTATTAAGTCAGATGTCCTCGTTAGTAACCTACAACTAGTTGTCCACAGTTAGATGTACATAAATAAATCGATATATATATTATCTTGAATCAATCCATGACCCAGTGTATACACGTCTCAGGCTAGATCACAACTCAAAGTATATATATTTTTGGAATCAATCTCAACCCTGTATAGCTAACTCCAACATTACTGCATATAGAGTGTATATGGTTGTTCCAAACAATATATATACATGGGTCGATATGATATGTCAAAACATTTGCATACGTGTCTATGGTATCCCAAGATTACATAATATATTAGAATACATGTATAATACAATATAAGTTAGTTAGGATATGATTTGTATAGATTTGTTAAACATTTCCCGTAGCTAAAAAGATCAAAAATATCCAATCTTGTTTTACCCATAACTTCTTCATTTTAAATCCGTTTTGAGTGAATCAAATTGCTATGGTTTCATATTGAACTCTAATTTAAGAATCAAAATAGAAAAAGTATAGGTTTATAGTCAGAAATTTAAGTTACATGTCAATTACTAAAGAGGTAGTCATTTCCGTCGAAAGAACGACATCTTGATGACCATTTTGAAAAACATAATTTCACTTTGAGTTTAACCAAGATTTTTGGATATAGTTTCATGTTCATATGAAAAATCATTTTTCCAGAAGAACAACTTTTAAATCAAAGTTAATCATAGTTTTTAATTATCCAAACCAAAACAGCCCCCAGTTTCTCTACGACGGCGTATATCCGATTTTATGGTGTTCATCATGTTTCCAGAATTTTAAATCATTAAGTTAGCATATCATATAGATATAGAACATGTGTTTAGTTTACTTTAAAAGTCAAGTTAGAAGGATTAACTTTTGTTTGCGAACAAGTTTAAAATTAACTAAACTATGTTCTAGTGATTACAAGTTTAAACCTTCGAATAAGATAGCTTTATATGTATGAATTGAATGATGTTATGAACATTATTACTACCTCAAGTTTTCTGGATAAAACTACTGGAAATGAGAAAAATGGATCTAGCTTCAAAGGATCCTTGGATGGCTTGAAAATTCTTGAAGCAGAATCATGACATGAAAACAGTTCAAGTAAGATTTTCACTCGAAATAAGATTGTTATAGTTGTAGAAATTGAATCAAAGTTTGAATATGAATATTATCTTGAATTAGAAAGATAACCTTCTGTAAATAACAAAGGTTCCTTGATCTTAGATGATTACTTGGAATGGATTAGAAAGCTTGGAAGTAGACTTGCAAACTTGGAAGTATTCTTGATTTTTATGAAACTATACTTATGGAATTTATGAAGAACACTTAGAACTTGAAGATGGAACTTGAGAGAGATCAATTAGATGAACAAAATTGAAGAACAAAAGTGTTTGTAGGTGTTTTTGCTCGTTGGTATATGGATTAGATATAAAGGATATGTAATTTTGTTTTCATGTAAATAAGTCATGAATGATTACTAATATTTTTGTAATTTTATGAGATATTTCATGCTAGTTGCCAAATGATGGTTCTCACATGTGTTAGGTGAATCACATGGGCTGCTAAGAGCTGATCATTGGAGTGTATATACCAATAGTACATACATCTAAAAGCTGTGTATTGTACGAGTACGAATACGGGTGCATACGAGTAGAATTGTTGATGAAACTGAACGAGGATGTAATTGTAAGCATTTTTGTTAAGTAGAAGTACTTTGATTTATGTCATGAAGTCTTTCAAAAGTGTAAGAATACATATCAAAACACAACATGTATATACATTTTAATGGATTCGTTAAGTCTTCGTTAGTCGTTACATGTAAGTGTTGTTTTGAAACCTTTAAGTTAACGATCTCAGTTAATGTTGTTAACCCAATGTTTATTATATCAAATGAGATGTTAAATTATTATATTATCATGATATTATGATGTATGAATATCTCTTAATATGATACATACATTAAAATATCGTTACAACGATAATCGTTACATATAAGTCTCGTTTCGTAATTCTTGAGTTAGTAGTCTTGTTTTTACATATGTAGTTCATTGTTAACACACTTAATGATATATTTAAATATCATTTTATCATGTTAAATATAGTGTATCAATATCTTAATATGATACATATGTATTTAGTAAACGTTATCATAACGATAATCGTTATATATATCATTTCGAGTTTCTTAACTTAGTAATCTCATTTCTTATGTATATCACACATTGTTAATATACTTAGTGAGATACTTACTCATCATAATCTCATCTCAACCATATATATATGTCTATATATACCACAACATGTAGTTTTCACAATTTTGTAACGTTCGTGAATCGCCGGTCAACTTGGGTGATCAATTGTCTATATGAAACTTATTTCATTTAATCAAGTCTTAACAAGTTTGATTTCTTAACACGTTGGAAACATTTAGTCATGTAAATATCAATCTCAATTAATATATATAAACATGGAAAAGTTTGGGTCACTACAAAAAATATGGTGTAGTGCATAGGTTCTCGGCTCCTTACCACCCCCAAACGAGTGGTCAAGTCGTGAACACTAATCATGCCTTGAGAAGGATATTAGAGAAGATGGTTCAAAATAACTGAAGGTATGGTCCACTAAGCTAGAAGATGCATTATGGGCATTTGGGACCGCCTATAAGACACCCATAAGAACGACACCGTTTAGACTAGTGTATGATAAAGCTTGTCACCTCCCGGTGGAGGTTGAACATAGAGCGTTTTGGGCACTAAAGGAGGTTAACCTAGATTTGACCAAGTCAAAAGAAAAACGGGTCATGAAACTTCATGAGTTAGAGGAATTAAGGTTAGATGCATACGAGAATTCGTTATCATATAAGGAGAAAACAAAGAAGTGGCATGATGCCCGATTGAAAGGCCCTAAGGAATTTCACCCGAACAACAAGGTGCTTATTATTAACTCAAGGTTCAAGTTCTCACAGGGGAAAATTAAGTCTAGGTGGTCGGGTCCATATGTGGTCAAGAGAGCATACCCTACGGGTTATGTGGAATTATTTGGGAATGGAAACACTTTCAAGGTAAACGGTCATAGGCTCAAGAGTTACAATGATGAAGTCAATGCTTTTGAGCTTGATGACATCAAGCTTTACTCCAAGTAACATCTTTGTGGCAAAATGGGTCAAGTGATAGACCCGTGATCAAAAATAATCACACTTGTATTATATGTTCATTTTTAGCTTGCATCTCATTTAGAATTGTATGATATTTCTTTTTGGTAGTTGCAATTGCATTTAACTGCATTTCATGCATATGGGAAAACTACAAAATGTCAAAAATAGCTTGTGAATGAGTCGAATTGAACTTGAATTGTGAAAAATTGCTTCCAGGTTGAAGAGCGACGCTTTTCTATGAAAAGCGACGCTTTTAGCTCTGTAAGAGCGGCGCTCCTGTAACAAGAGCGGCACTTTTGGTGGTAATTTTTGATCAATTTTGATCAGTAGCCAGAAGCGGCGCTTCTGAATTTGAAAAGCGGCGCTTTTGATCCCAGGAACGCCGCTCCTACACCAGGTGCGGCGCTCCTGTACCTGGTACTTTAAAAGTCGACTAGACCCAGAAAATTTCAAATTTTTCTTTCACCCATTTCATTTCTCTCTCTCTCTAAAACGGCTGAGCTTGCTAAAATTTGAACTCTAGCATCAACTTAACATCTTTTGTGAAGATTTCTTGCACTTTTATCAACATTTAACATGAGTCATGTAAGATTTATGCTTCATTAACACTTCTCTTTAATTTATTACATGATTCTTGCTATGTTCTTACTTTTACTTGTTGCTAGATCTCTAAGCATTTGATGATGATTGTGACAAATTGGTGATAGATTCTAGTTATTCTTATGATTCATAAAATGATTTGTATGTTTAATTTCACAAATTTGAATCTTGAATTTGTAGGGTTCATCCCAATTTGGGAGTTTTTGAATTTGGTGATTAATTGAGAGTTTAATGATGAAATTGGTTGGAATACACTTCTACAATATGCTTAAATCAACAAGAATCAAACTTTCATGCTTGTATGATCTTAACTTGGAATTAGGGTTCTTGATTTTTGGATGTTGACTTTGTTTGACCAAATTGGGTAACTTTATGATTGAACCTTCTTGTGTATGATGAGAATTGAGACATTATGGCTAATTGCTTTACAATTTTTCATGCTACTAGTCTTAAATTTAATTTGACTTTTGAATTTTGACTAAAAGTTTGACTTTTGCATGTGAGCAATTTTGACCATACTTGTTGTCTATGAAGATTTTTGTTTTGAATTAAATGTAGGGGGCATTTTGTGCCATTGATGTTTGAATGTGAGATAACCACTTCATGCTAACATCACAAAATTGTTTTTGCATTTATTGTTTGATGGAGTCTATTTTAGGGAAGTACTTCAAAAGGATAAGGGTATGAAAAGTCCACCGATGCTCACGAGTGGTTACAAGTGCTTTTGTTGGATGAAACAATTCAATATCAAGTGGTTAATAGGCTACACATGCCTGTTTGCCCGGCCAAGTACATCAATTGGACCGATTTTGAATTGGCATGGTTAGGTCATCAGATTAGGGAAACATTCACCATTGAAGAGGGTAATAAGGTTATGCGCCCATAGGAGATGCTCCTTTACATGAAAGAAAGTATCTACCCATTGCTAACCCGTGAGTTCTTAGCAACTCTTAGGGTTGATTTCAAGGTCATCTCCCCATGGATCCGCAACTACCTCAGACTTAGGCTAGGGGGTGCGGAATGGCAAATGAGCATGGCTCAATTCATAGCATGCCTAGGAGTCTACATAGATTCTGATCCCGACTCTACCTTCGCATACTTGGCAAAATGTGAAACCTACAACCCAAATGAGTTTGATCCCAAGCAAGCATGGAGTGAAATTAGTCATGTCAAGTTAACCCCCACTAATTAAGTTCCTGGCGCACTCAAAAGCCCCATACTTCGTTGCATCCAAAGGTTCTTTGCCCAATCGGTTTTCCATCGAACGGATCATGTTGATAAGATGACGATGTTTAATATTTGGTTGATTCATAGCATCTACAAGAAAAAGCACATTCACATTCCCAACCTTATCGCAAGTTATCTTTTTGACCCAAGTGGCGAGAAGTCGGAGCATCCAAGTGTTGGTGGTCACTACGTGACTCGAATCACTAAGTTTTTAAAATTCAATTTCAATGAGTCGGATGAGATTCCCATGGAGTATTTGGGTTATCAAGAGTGCATTCGGAAGCATGCCGAGATGGCAAACAAACAATATGTGGAATTTCGGTAATCAATCTTCATCATGGTTTGTGAAACAATTTATCTTATGAATTGGCATGTAACTTAACTCTATTTGATATTGTGTGTGTGAAACTTTAAATTGTCGATTCGTTGTGAGGTAGTAGACCCATATTGCTACTCTCACACAAGATCATCTCTATGTTTGTAATAATTTGACAATTGGCGTGTGTGGATATTCTTGTAGTTGCCTGTATTTTCTTGCTTATGTGGTTCTTAGTGGCAGGATACACTTTGATGATTGATCCAAACCTGGCATTAAGTTCAGGCGTCAAGCTCATCAACTTGCATTCTTTGGTGATTAAGTTTCTCGAATGGTGACAACAAAGATCAATTGATCTACTCCGGTTTCTATTTTCTCTTTTCTTTTCTATTCTAATTCAAAATGTCCCTCAATTTTATTAAAAAATTTTTTCGTTTAATACAATGAGGGCATTGCATCAAACTAAATGTAGGGGAGAGTAAATCTCGGGTCATTTTTGAAATTTTTCGGGTTAAACTTGTCGCATATGCTTACTAAGGATTAAGGTTACAATGTTGATGAAAACAAAATTTTTGGAACAAGTTTTCAACCATTACATTAAATTATATCATACACACTAAAATGGTTAAAACTTGAAATTTTTGGGGAAAAAGTAAAGTCTTTTTTCCTTTGTGCTTTAAAATTAGGGAAGTAAAGTCTTCCCTTTGTGCTTGTAATTGTAATCTCAAGTGAAAGTAAAGTCTTTCACTTTTCAAATGATTGTGCTTCAAATGTTAAAATTTTGAGAAAAATCAAAACTTGTGCTTGAAAGTTAAAGTCTTTCATGCACATTGCTTCAAAACCAAGTGTTTAAAGCTTCGTGCTTTAACACTTCCAGATGACTCAAGTCCATCCACTTCGGTAGGGAGTAAAGTCTCTCGAATTTCGTACTACTTGCTGTAGGACACTTCCTAATCCACACAATTTCATATTGACATTGGTTGTCTCATCATTTCAAGATGGTTCAACCGATGTATCATACCGTGGGTAGAGGAGCCACTGAGCTTCAATGTGTGTTATCTTCTTGATGAAGAGCAATGCTTCGTGCTAGTGTTGCTAGACCACACAACCCATAGCCAAAAGCTATGGCACCCCATTGATCTTTCAACTAACGGAAAGGTAGTAACTACTTCCTACCTTTTTCTTAAAATAAGCATAAATGCTTGTTATGTGGGAAGTAGAACAACACTTGGAAGTAAAGTCTTCCAAGTACTTTTGCACTCCAAACTTGGAAGTAAAGTCTTCCATGTATTCTCGTGTACCAAACTTGAAAGTAAAGTCTTTCAAGTCAAGTTTTTGTTCCAAACTTGGGAGTAAAGTCTCCCAAGTTAAGTTTGAAACATTTAGGGAGTAAAGTCTCCCTAGCCGGGTGTTAAAGGTCTCATCTTTATAAATCATGAGTGGCTTACACCCGTTCTTCAAGGAATTTAAATTCTGCCCAAATTTTGGAATTGATGGATCTCTTATTTTAGCCACGTGGGGACTAATTCCACGAACCTCCGTCAATGCTTTCGCCCTACTATGAGAGAAACCATAGAGTTGTGATAGAAAGCTTGATGAGTGTCGGTGGGCCTGAGCCCGGGTTGACCAATAAAGATAGGGGTACCCAGTCCTCTAGCTTTGGCGCACCCACCTTAACCTAAACATGGAATTGACGATATTATATTTGGAATTGACGAAACATTGGTGTTTTGGGGGCATAGAGGTGGAAGAGGGATAGCCATCGTGGGGTTGACTAAAGGATCATACTTTTTAGGGCATACGCTTATTACACGAAGGAATCCTTGGCGAACGGTAATTTTGACGATTTTCATGACCCATTCTCAATCTGGTACATTTTGTGAGCTTTATGGTGATTTGAGCTTGTTGCAATATGTTGAGTCACCTTGTTTGTATTTTGGCGAATTTGATTATATTGTGAATAGTGTTGATGTTTGATTTGGTTGAAATGATGGCTATCCCGCGAATCCTACACAATTGGTCAAAGTCAAGGAGGTCAAAGTTTGATATTGTGAAAAATCTTAGGCTTGATGATTTGGTGTTTGATGACCTCTTAGGTGATGGAGTTGACTTTGACCGGGGAATGATTGTTTCGGGTAAACCTAGGTTTTAATTGTAGTTGATTTGGTGGTGATTGAAGACTATTGATGTAGCGACCCGACAAAATCGTCATTGGCGGCGCCGTCTACTAAGGTCCCGCTACGTGGTCATAAGTCTTTAAAACAACGTTTGACCAAAATATGTCGCATTCATTTCAAATGTGAGGATGTTTCAAGGTTTACAAAAGTAGTTCAATGGCTAGTTACATTACAACGTTTTAATTACAAATGAAACCTATGCGACACAATTTAAGTAAAGCCAAAAGACGCTCCATGTATGCAAGTATACTCGACATCCACGCAAGTATCAAAAAAGAGTGTGGAAGCATGTATCACTTAGTATTCAAGGACCTGAGAAAAACATTGAAAATCTGTCAACGAAAAAAGTTGGTGAAATAATAGGTTTAGTAAGTATATTGCATTGAACCACAAGATTTAGTATAAATTGATTATCTGAATCGTTTACATTCCAAAAGATGTTATTTGTATCATGAGCACCCAATTATCAAAGCTTAACTGAATAGTACCTCTGAATCCATAGTGTTAGAACTTACACTATACACGATAAAATTATATTTCATTCGCTAACGGTAGCGAACCGTCCGAATGAGGGTTCGTCAAACCCGTATGTCCACACAACATAATTACTCGCTTACACCCTGCAAGTGTAACTAATGATAATTGAATTGAGGATTTTGTTCTAACTCGTACGTGGAATGTTTGTTTTCGTAGTTGTGTTCACTTTGTAAAACGAAATGTTTATGTTTTCTCATCCCAAGTATAAGTATAAAAGAGTAAAAGTGGGACTACGATCTCACCTTGAGTGCACATATGTAAAAGTACTTCACAAAGTAAATGTATGCAAGAAAGAATGCTAGTCTCGACCTAAACAATAGGTTGTATCAATATCGATAAAGCATGAAGTCGGTCAAAGTTGTTCAATTAGTCCTTTGGCTCGCTACGACTCGATTATATAGCATGTGAGTCAAGTTGTCAGGTTTCATGCAAGATACAAGTATAAAAGCACGTTAAAATGATTGCATAAGTATTTGGTTAAGTTTGACTAAAAGTCAAACTTGGTCAAAGTCAAAGTCAATGGGTTCAGGTCGGGTATCCGACAATTTTTCTATGAAAGATAAGAATATATAAGTATGTTGGCCAAGTTTCATGTTAATCGGACATGTATAGCATAGCGGGAATTAAACGGAAAAAAAAGAAATTTTTGGACAACCCACATCTGATGCGCCGCATCCCTTAGTGATGCGCCGCATCAGTCCACTGATGTGCCGCATCCCTTAGTGATGCACCGCATCAGTCCACTGATGCGCTGCATCCAATAGTGATGCATCGCATCACTACCTGACTCCAGTGGAAATGCTGAAAATTTGACAAGTCTCGAACCAAACTTCATTTAAGCATAACTAATGAACCGTAAATACTTAAAACGCATACCATACATCGTTGGAAAGGTAATTTAACGAGGAATACAAATAAACACATTTCATCAATCAAATTTAACATTTATAGTAACCAAATTCATGCCGAATGATCATTTAATGATCATCATTTAATGTTTCAAGCTCATAAATGTAATTAGTGATTCGGAAAATTAACACACACATATAATACGCCGTTTCGTCGGTATTTATGCATACAATACTACTAAGCACTTACAAACAATATTTCAAAGCATTTAATGCATCGAAAATCACATTTAAGGCTACCAAACCCTAACCAAAAATCATAACTTCATCAATCATATTAATGGAATCTTTCTAAGTCAACCTACACATCAATTTGAAGCTAGTGATGCTAGTAACACATTTAATACATGAACTTTAACATTTAAACAACATTTAATCAACCAAAACTCAAGATTAAACACACCCATCTATCAAGTTCATGTTAGTTACTCAAAATAACAAGATCGAGCATATAAATCATATATTCATGTTGGACTCGAGCCATAGACACTAACTAACACTTTTATAAGTCAAAAACATCAATAATATGAAATCTAGTGTTTTTAGAAAGTTACCCAAATGAGATGAAGTTGGTATGGATTCGAAGAGGAAGATGCAAGGATTCCGAATATGTAATTTGTTTTGAAGAACGTTTTGTAGATCGAAAATGGATGATGAATCTTTGATTTGGTGTTTGAGAGAATAAAGTGGAAGTATTAAAGTGAGGAGGTGAATGAATGGAGGAGATGGATCTTGACTAGTTGACCTAGTCAACTAGTTTGGCTCCTTGGCGAGTTTAGTCCCTTGAGTTTAAAAGCGGGTGCGTGAATTACCTAAACGAAATATTTTAAAAACGCGTATTAACGGAAGATGTTATAATTAAATAACGGACTTTAAATTATGTAAACGAAAAGTAAACGGAAAAAGGCGAGATGTTACATTACCTACTCCTTAAAAGAAATTTCGTCCCGAAATTGAAGTAGGCGTAGTAGTCGTTGTTTCTTCTTCGAGATCTTGTGTTTCCGAATCCACGAATAAATGAGGGTACTTCTTTTTCATTTGATCTTGTCTTTCCCAAGTAAACTCGGGTCCTCTTTTGGCATTCCAACGGACCTTGACTATCGGAATTCGGATTTGTTTTAGCGTTTTGACAGAGTGGTCCACAATTTCAACCGGTTCTTCCACAAAATGAAGTTTCTCATCAATAGTAAGCTCCTCGAGAGGGATGGCGAGTTCGGGTTCGGCAAGGCACTTCTTCAAATTTGATACATGGAAAGGAGGATGAACGGAGCTCAAATGGGTTAGAAGATCTAATCGGTAAGCGACGGGTCCGATACGCTCCAAGATTTCAAAAGGACCAATGTACCTCGGATTTAGTTTCCCGTGTTTCTCGAAATGGATTACACCTTTCCAAGGTGCGACTTTTAACATTACACGATCACCGACTTGGAACTCGAGATCATTACCTCTTCTGTCAGTATAGCTCTTTTGACAACTACGGGCCGTCTTAAGCCTATCTCAGATTTGAACGATCTTTTCGGTTGTTTCATGAATGAGTTCGGGTCCGGTGATTTGCTTGTCGCCTACCTCGGCCCAACAAAGAGGAGAACGACATTTTCGGCCATATAACGCTACGAATGGCGCGTCGTTAATACTCGCGTGATAGCTATTGTTGTAAGAGAATTCGGTGAGAGGCAAGTGCTTGTCCCAAGCTTTTCCGAAATCGATAACGTAAGATCGTAACATATCTTCCAAAGTTTGAATCATGTGTTCGATCTGTCCATCGGTTTGTGGATGATATGCGGTGCTCATGCCTAATCGTGTTCCCAACGCTTCTTGTAAGGTACGCTAAAATCTAGAAACAAAATGGCCATCTCGATCAGAAATAATAGATAAAGGCACACCGTGAAGGGCTACGATGTAACACCCTAGTTATTATCGTACAGAAGTATATATAGTGTACATAAAGCGAGGGGAACTGTGTGTAATTAAACTGTGATCAGAATCTGTTCAGACCATAGTGCGTACCGCGCACCCTTACAGGAGCGCGCCACGCACCACTACTGTAGTCGGGTTCTTTTTCTTTTAATCAGATATTTTTGAAGGGTATTAAGGTAATTTCACTTGGGGACGAGTTAAGGTCACAGATCAGTGGTTTGGGTGAGTCATAACTCCACTTTCAACAACCATTTTCATCCTACTTTAATTCTAGTAAGAGAAACCAAAATTTAGAGAGAGAAAGCTCAAGTAAAGGAAGAAGGAGCTAGTTTCGGGTCTTAGCTCGGGTTATAAAGTTGTTCATCTCCTCGCTAGCTACAATTTGGTTGTGTTGGTAAGTTCTAATTTTGATTTCCTTGATTTAATTTGTTTAAAGGTTAGAACTTGGGTTAGTGATGAACACAAAACCCATTAATGGTGATTTTGGGGGTTTTGGGTAAGATTGAGTCATTAGGACTCAAGGATGACTAACCTAGGGTTTCAAGGTAATAATTGGTGTTATTGAGTCTATAATGGTTAGTTATTCACTAGCTTACTTGTGTTGTTAATAAAATTGATTCTAGGGTTCATGGTGGACTTGAAATGGGTCAAATGGGTAGGTTTGACCTAGTGGGTTAAATTATGTATGAAAACACCCTATTTATGTATTGATGGAAGTCTTAGAACCTTAATCACTAGCTTTTAGTGATTAGTTGGGAGTATTGACCTCTAATGAGTGTTTATAGTGCAAATGGGTCATAAATACACTAGTGGGTCTAGTTGGTGGAAAGTCCAACTTATTATGTGAATTAATTGAGAATTAATTGTGTTAGGTGACTCGCTTTGAAGTTACAAGTGTATTTGAAAATCTCTCCAAGTCGACAAGGTGAGTGGAATGATTATACATGTGTGTATATAATGTATCTATTTGTAGGGCGGGGAAGGGGCCGGGGTATATGTTGTTTATACCACCAAGAGTTAGTGATATATTTCATTGTACACTAACGATGGATATTTCGTTGTCCAAATTGCCCAAGAGTTAGTGATATATTTCGTTGTACACTAACGATTACTTGAACGGATATTTCGTTGTCCGTGTCACCTCGGGGTTAGTGATATATTTCGTTGTACACTAACGGTTGTTATGAACACCGATGGGAAATTCGAAGTACCATTCCCTTGTGTGTTGGTTAACCTTAATTATGCGTTGTATTGTAGTATATTATATCATTCGGGTTATATATATGCTATTGTGGTGCTAGCTTGTGATCTTGAAGGGTTTAGAGTTATACTTGCGATGGTATGCTATGTAAATTGCTAGCGTGTATGAGGTAATTGTGTAAGTGCTTGCAAGTAGGTGTATTATATATGTATATGTAAATTATTGCATTCACTAAGCGTTAGCTTACCCTCTCGTTGTTAACCTTTTTAGGATCCGGCTTGGTTAAAGGAAAAGGTATTCGCTTGGACTAGTAGCGCCTCGGGGGTTTTAGCTTTTTGGAAGTTCGACCAAGATTTCGGTAGTTTAACCCCAAACACCATGCTCTAGTGACGTTTGGCAATTAAACTTTTTGTGGTCGAAACTCGTATTTCGTACTTAATGGCATTTTGGGCATATGTGGGCCCCGCAATGTAAAACTCGTTTTGTCATTGATTCGTGCTTGTTTTACTTATACTAATATGATGTGAAAAGCATTTCGCCTAAAAATGATGGGAAGTGTTAGATCTTTTTACGAAAACGGAACATTTTGGACAGCGGGCTGCCAGGCCCAGTGTGCGCCGCGCACAGGTAGGGGTGCGCGCCGTGCACCCTGCCTGGGCAGGCCTGCTTCGAATAATTTTTTTTTATTTCGCAGTTTTAGTTGGTTAACGGGTTGGGTCGTTACAAGTGGTATCAGAGCATGGTCTAAGGGATTTAGGTGACTTGAGATAGGCGCCTAGACTTAGACTTTTGTGTTGTGGAATTATATGCGGGACTTGTAGGACTACGGGTCAGTGCGGGGTTTGGCTAGTTCTTTGATGCATAAGTGGACAACTATGCTATGTTATGATGTTACTAATCGTGTGATATCGTTTTGAACATCGAGCAAGATGATTGTGATACGTTTGAGCATGGCACGGCATGTGAGCGTAATAGTGAGTCGCGACCACTATTACGGTTGCAAGTCAAGTCAAGCAAGGATGTGCGACAAGTATCGAGCTAGATGTGGTGTGTGTGCGGTCATATGCATAGGTATATATGTGTATTAAATTGTTGGTGATGTCTAATCTGTTTTTAATCTTTAGAATGAAGACGAGAAAAGGAACAAATACGAATGGCAATGGTGGTCCCTCTCATGTAGAGGAAGATGAGATGACTACCAAGATCGAGACCGCTTTAGAAAACTATGTTTCGGTTTTCTCATGAAGGGTTAAACAAATATTCGAAGAGTCGGTTTCGGAACAAATTGTTGATATGATTCTTGAACGGATGACCAATGCCGTTAAAGAAGAAGTTGAAAAGAGGTTTCCTAGACCTCAAAATGTGGGCGAGTTGGAGTTTAGCTATAAGAACTTCTTGGCGACTAAGCCTCCTCACTTTCACGGGGATCCCGACCCCATGAAAAGTGCGGCTTGGATCTCCGATGTTGAAGTTTGTTTTCGCACGACCGAGTGCCCACCCGAGAAGAAGACTAGACTTGCTACTAGTTTGTTGAGGGGTCATGCTAAAGATTGGCTCGATGGTAAAATTGATATGGTGGGTGATGCGGATTTTGTAGGGTTATCTTGGGCGGATTTCAAGAAAGAGTTTTTCCTTGAATATCGTACGCAAGCGGATCTTTCCAAATTGCGCAATGAGTTAAGGAACATGCGTCAAGGGTCTTTGGACCTAAACACTCTCAAAACCAACTTTAACGCAAAGGCGCGTTTTTGCCCCGAGTATGTGGGGAATGATCAATTGTTAATGGAAGACTTTCATGCGACCCTTAGAGACGATTTGAAGGGTAAAATTAGTATTGGTCAAGTTGAGACTTTTGCTAAGCTTTTGGCCGTGGCGAAGGGGTTTGAAGCGCAAGCTCCGAGTCCGGTTAGTTATGCGCCAAGTAAAAGAAAGTTTGAAGCTTCTAGTTTTTCGAACAAGAAGAGTAAAGGAGTATCCGAAAGTGTTGGTAGTGTGAAGAAGGGTGCTCCTAGTGTTCACGTGACCACATGTTACAATTGTGGGCAAAAGGGTCACTACTCTCGTGATTGCCCAAAACCGCGTACTAATGTGATCACATGTTTTAATTGTCAACAAGAAGGGCACCGAAAGTCGGAGTGTCCCGAACTCCGAAATGATCAAGTTAAAAGAATGGAGAAGGCATCGGGGTCAGCTAGGGGACGTAATTATTTGATGACCAATGACGAAGCCAAGCAATCCAATGAATTCGTTTCAGGTACTTTCATGGTTAACTCTAATCCGGCAAGGATTCTATTTGATAGCGGTGCAAATTTATCGTTTGTGTCTCCAAAATTTGTGCCTAAACTTAATAAACCGTTAGCTAAGTTAAGTCGTCCAGTAGAATTCGAAATAGCGGATGGCAAGACGGTGCTAGTGGTTGATGTATGTAAGAATTGTAATGTTGTATTTGGTTCCGAGAACTTTAATATTGATCTCATTCCGATGACTTTGGGTGATTTTGATATCGTGGTTGGTATCGATTGGCTCGATCATAATAGAGCCGATATTTCGTGCCATGAAAAATCTATTCATGTAAAGACCCCAAGCGGAGGACTGTCAATTATTCATGGTGATAAGCGTAGAAGACTTGTGCCGATATGCATTTTTGCACGGGCACGTTGTTTCCTTGTTAATGGTGGCATGGCTTTTCTTGCCCATGTTGTCGATAATCGTGATGAGCCACCACCCATTCGTGAAATTCCGGTGGTAAGTGAATTTGAAGATGTTTTTCCGGATGAATTACCGGGTGTTCCGGCGGAAAGACAAATCGAATTTCGCATTGAGTTGGTTCCGGGAGCTACTCTAATTGCTAAAACTCCTTATCGTTTAGCACCAACGGAAATGCAAGAATTGTTGAATCAAATTCAAGAGTTACATGAGAAGGGTTTTATTCGACTGAGTGCTTCGCCAAGGGGTGCTCCGGTCTTGTTCGTGAAGAAGAAAGATGGTAGTATGCGTATGTGCATCGACTATCGGGAGTTAAATAAAGTGACGATCAAAAATCGTTATCTGTTGCCTAGGATTGACGATTTATTCGACCAACTTCAAGGCGCTACGTACTTCTCAAAAATTGACCTACGGTCCGGCTATCATCAAATGCGAGTCCGTGAGGAAGATATCGAGAAAACGGCCTTTGGTACTCATTATGGGCATTTCGAATTTGTGGTTATGCCTTTCGGTCTTACGAATGCACCGGAGGCGTTCATGGATCTTATGAACTGAGTGTGCCAACCTATGTTGGACAAGTCGGTAATTGTGTTCATTGACGATATTCTTGTCTATTCTAAGAGCATGACGGAGCATGAACACCACTTGCGTGAAGTATTGAAGACGTTGAGAAGAGAGAAGTTGTATGCTAAATTCTCAAAATGTGAATTTTGGCTAAGGGAGGTTCAATTCCTTGGCCATATTGTGAACAAGAATGGTATTCAAGTGGATCTGGGGAAGATAGAGACGGTAAAGGATTGGGGACGACCGACTACGCCTACGGAAATCCGAAGTTTTCTCGGATTGGCCGGTTACTATCATCGGTTTATCCAAGACTTTTCTAAAATTGCTTCTCCATTGACGAGATTGACGAGGAAGAACGCGAGTTTTAATTGGGAAAACGAGCAAGAAATCGCTTTTCAATTATTGAAGGAGAAATTGTGTAAAGCTCCGGTCTTAGTATTGCCGGAAGGTGTAGATGATATGACGGTCTATTGTGATGCTTCTTTGAATGGGCTCGGGTGTGTTCTAATGCAACGAGGTAAAGTCATCGCTTACGCCTCTCGCCAATTAAAGGAACATGAAAATAGATACCCGACTCATGATCTCGAATTTGCGGCGGTGGTCCATGCTTTGAAAATTTGGCGCCATTACTTGTATGGTGTCAAGTGTACGATTTATTCGGATCACAAGAGTTTGAAACATCTTTTTGATCAACGGGATTTGAATTATCGTCAACGTAGATGGATGGATGTGGTGAAGGACTATGATTGTGAGATACTCTATCATCCGGGCAAAGCGAATGTGGTCGAGGATGCATTAAGCCGAAAGAGTCACCACCCGGCGTTACGATTGGGATTGTTACGTATGGTTATTACTAACGATTTTCTCGAAAAGCTTGGTGAAGTTCAAATAGAGGCTTACGTTCACAACAAGCATGCGGAACGAATCGTGGGGCAATCGGAATCCATTACTATGGGTTCGCTCGGGTTGTTGTCTTTTCAAGAAAGAGTATGGGTGCCAAAGATGGGTGACTTCCGAAAGGTGCTTCTTGATGAAGCGCATAAGTCTAAATATTCTATTCATCCGGGTGCGACGAAAATGTATCTTGATTTGAAGAAAGATTACTGGTGGCCGGGCATGAAACGCGACGTTGTTAAGTATGTTGAGCAATGCGTCACGTGTTTGCAAGTTAAAGCCGAACACCAAAAGCCGTATGATAAGTTGCAACCGCTAGAAATTCCAATGTGGAAGTGGGAGCATATTACCATGGATTTTATTACCAAGTTGCAGAAAACGGCAAGAACCCAATTTGACACTATTTAGGTGATTGTCGATAGATTGACGAAGAGTGCGTTGTTTCTTCCTATTAAAGAAGCAATATCGTTGGAGGCACTCGCGAAGATTTTCATTAAAGAGGTGATATCGAGACATGGCGTTCCCGCGTCTATTGTTTCGGATCGGGACACGCGTTTTACTTCTCGATTTTGGAAGAAGTTTCATGAAGACATGGGTACGAGGGTGAATATGAGTACGGCGTATCATCCTCAAATGGATGGTCAAACCGAACGTACGAATCAAACATTGGAGGATATGTTACGTGCGTGTATTATTGATTTTGGCGGTAGTTGGGACGAACATTTACCATTGGTGGAATTCTCGTACAATAATAGTTTTCACTCTAGTATTGGAATGCCACCATATGAGATGTTATACGGTAGGAGGTGTCGAACCCCGATTTGTTGGGGCGAAGTGGGTCAAAAGGAAGTCGGGAGCACCGACTTGGTATTGGAGACAAATAGCAAAATTGATATGATTCGGGGTCGTATAAAGGCGGCGCAAGATAGACAAAGTCTTACGTCGATAAACGTAGGCAACCGATTGAATTTGAAGAAGGCGATATGGTGATGCTTAAGGTTTCACCATGGAAGGGTATTATTCGGTTTCGAAAACGGGGAAAGTTAGCTCCTCGGTTTATTGGGCCATTTAAGGTTTTAGCTCGTGTTGGTGAAGTTGCGTATCATTTGGAATTACCCGAAGAGCTTGCGGGGATCCATAATACATTTCATGTTTCCCATCTTCGTAAGTGTCTTGCGGATGATTCATCATGGATGCCATTAGATGAGATCGAATTAAACAACAAGTTAGAGTATGTTGAGGAGCCGATAGCTATACTTAATGAGAAGGTGAAAATGTTGCGTAACAAAGAGGTGAGGACCTTCAAGGTCCAATGGCGTCGTAGTAAAGGCTCCGAATTTACATGGGAACCCGAAGAATTTGTGTTGGTTTATCTTCCTGCTTGTCATGCAGCTTGGATCGCGAGGACGCGCTCCGATTCAAGTGGGGGAGAGTTGTAACACCCTAGTTATTATCGTACAGAAGTGTATATAGTGTACATAAAGCGAGGAGAACTGTGTATAATTAAACTGTGATCAGAATCTGTTCAGACCATAGTGCGCGCCGCGCACCCTTAAAGGAGCGCGCCGCGCACCACTACTGTAACCGGGTTCTTTTTCTTTTAATCAGATATTTTGGAAGGGTATTGAGGTAATTTCACTTGGGGACGAGTTAAGGTCACAGATCAGTGGTTTGGGTGAGTCATAACTCCACTTTCAACAACCATTTTCATCCTACTTTAATTCTAGTAAGAGAAACCCAAAATTTAGAGAGAGAAAGCTCAAGTAAAGGAAGAAGGAGCTAGTTTCGGGTCTTAGCTCGGGTTATAAAGTTGTTCATCTCCTCGCTAGCTACAATTTGGTTGTGTTGGTAAGTTCTAATTTTGATTTCCTTGATTTAATTTGTTTAAAGGTTAGAACTTGGGTTAGTGATGAACACAAAACCCATTAATGGTGATTTTGGGGGTTTTGGGTAAGATTGAGTCATTAGGACTCAAGGATGACTAACCTAGGGTTTCAAGGTAAAAATTGGTGTTATTGAGTCTATAATGGTTAGTTATTCACTAGCTTACTTGTGTTGTTAATAAAATTGGTTCTAGGGTTCATGGTGGACTTGAAATGGGTCAAATGGGTAGGTTTGACCTAGTGGGTTAAATTATGTATGAAAACACCCTATTTATGTGTTGATGGAAGTCTTAGAACCTTAATCGCTAGCTTTTAGTGATTAGTTGGGAGTATTGACCTCTAATGAGTGTTTATAGTGCAAATGGGTCATAAATACACTAGTGGGTCTAGTTGGTGGAAAGTCCAACTTATTATGTGAATTAATTGAGAATTAATTGTGTTAGGTGACTCGCTTTGAAGTTACAAGTGTTATTCGAAATCTCGCCAAGTCGCAAGGTGAGTGGAATGATTATACATGTGTGTATATAATGTATCTATTTGTAGGGCGGGGAAGGGGCCGGGATATATGTTGTTTATACCACCAAGAGTTAGTGATATATTTCGTTATACACTAACGATGGATATTTCGTTGTCCAAATTGCCCAAGAGTTAGTGATATATTTCGTTGTACACTAACGATTGCTTGAACGGATATTTCGTTATCCGTGTCACTTCGGGGTTAGTGATATATTTCGTTGTACACTAACGGTTGTTCTGAACACCGATGGGAAATTTGAAGTTCCATTCCCTTGTGTGTTGGTTAACCTTAATTATGCATTGTATTGTAGTATATTATATCATTCGGGTTATATATATGCTATTGTGGTGCTAGCTTGTGATCTTGAAGGGTTTAGAGTTATACTTGCGATGGTATGCTATGTAAATTGCTAGCGTGTATGAGGTAATTGTGTAAGTGCTTGCAAGTAGGTGTATTATATATGTATATGTATAATTATTGTATTCACTAAGCGTTAGCTTACCCTCTCGTTGTTTACCTTTTTAGGATCTGGCTTGGTTAAAGGAAAAGGTATTCGCTTGGACTAGTGGCGCCTCGGGGGTTTTAGCTTTTTGGAAGTTCGACCAAGATTTGGGTAGTTTAACCCCAAACACCATGCTCTAGTGACGTTTGGCAATTAAACTTTTTGTGGTCGAAACTCGTATTTCGTACTTAATGGCATTTTGGGCATATGTGGGCCCCACAATGTAAAACTCGTTTTATCATTGATTCGTGCTTGTTTTACTTATACTAATATGATGTGAAAAGCATTTCGCCTAAAAATGATGGGAAGTGTTAGATC
Source organism: Rutidosis leptorrhynchoides (assembly GCF_046630445.1). Lineage (NCBI taxonomy): Eukaryota > Viridiplantae > Streptophyta > Magnoliopsida > Asterales > Asteraceae > Rutidosis > Rutidosis leptorrhynchoides. The sequence goes on from NC_092333.1 coordinate 257,895,217, forward strand.
TTTTTACGAAAACGGAACATTTTAGACAGCGGGCTGCCAGGCCCTGTACGCGCCGCGCACAGGTAGGGGTGCGCGCCGCGCACCCAGCCTGGGCAGGCCTGCTTCGAATAAATTTTTTTTTTATTTCGCAGTTTTGGTTGGTTAACGGGTTGGGTCGTTACATATGATCTCTTTAATGTGAAGTTGTGCAAGTTTTTCCATTTTTTTTGGTTTCCTTCATAGCTCAAAAGTGGGCGGATTTGGGGAGACGATCAACAATAATCCAAATGGTATCATAACCGCCTAATGTCTTTGGTAGTTTTGTGATAAAATCCATCGTTATTCTTTCCCACTTCCATTGCGGGATTTTGGGTTGTTGAAGTAATCCGGACGGTCTTTGATGTTCGGCTTTGACTTTGGAGCAAGTTAGGCATTTTCCAACATAAGTAGCGATGTCCCTTTTAATTTCCGACCACCAATATTGTTCTTTGAGGTCGTGGTACATCTTATTGGCACCGGGGTGAATCGAATACCTTGACTTATGGGCTTCGTCTAGGATAAGGCTTCGTAAATCCCCATGACTAGGCACTCAAATTCTTTCGGCAAAAAATCGTAGTCCGGTCTCTTTAACTTCGAATCGTGAGGCGAGGATGTTTAAGCGTTTGAGAGAAATATTCTCATCTTTGAGAGCCACATCTTGGGCTACATTAATTTGGTTATTGAGATTGGTGTGGATGGTGATGTTTAGAGATCGAACACGAAGAGGCACCATTCTTTCCTTTCGACTTAAGGCATCGGCGACTACATTTTCCTTTTCCGGATGGTAGCGAAGCTCACAATCATAATCATTCAAAGTTTCAATCCACCGTCGTTGTCTCATGTTTAGTTGTTTTTGATCGAAGATGTGTTGGAGGCTTTTGTGATCGGTGAAGATGGTACTTTTGGTCCCATAAAGATAATTTCTCTACATTTTGAGTGCAAAGACAATGGCTCCGAGTTCGAGGTCATGTGTCATGTAGTTTCATTCATCGATTTTCAATTGTCGGGAAGCATAAGCAATAACCTTCTTCCGTTGCATCAACACGCACCCAAAACCATGTTTTGAGGCATCACAATATACAACAAAATCATTATTGCCTTCAGGAAGTGACAAGATAGGGGCAGTGGTTAACTTTTTCTTCAAGATTTGAAACGCGGACTCTTGTTCGGTTGCCCAAACGAATTTCTTTCCCTTATGAGTTAACGCGGTTAAGGGACGAGCAACCAAGGAAAAATCTTCGATAAATCTACGGTAATATCCGGCGAGGCCCAAGAATTGACGAATGTGAGTAGGTGTAGTAGGGTTTTTCCATTTGCTAATGGCTTCGTTTTTCCATTTGCCAAAATTAAACTTCCTTTAGCCAAGATTCGTTCTTGTCTAAGGAGTTCAAGTACGAGTCGGAGGTGTTATTCATGTTCTTCTTCGCTTTTAGAATAGACCAAGATATCGTCTATGAATACGATAACGAATTTGTCGAGATACGGTTTGCACACGCGGTTCATAAGGTCCATGAACACCGTCAGTGCATTAGTTAACCTGAAAGGCATCACAAGAAACTCATAACTACCGTAACGAGTCCGGAAAGCGGTTTTGGAGACATCTTCCCCCTTAACTCTTAGTTGGTGATAACCCGAGCGGAGATCAATTTTTGAATATACACAAGAACCTTGTAGTTGATCAAAGAGGTCTTCGATGCGAGGAAGAGGATATCGGTTCTTAACCTCAATTTATTTAGTTCACGATAATCAATGCACATTCGTAGGGATCCATATTTCTTTTTAATGAATAAAATCGGAGCGCCCCATGGTGAATGGCTAGGTTGGATAAAACCACGGTCAAATAGTTCTTGAATTTAACTTTGCAATTCTTGCATTTCGGATTGAGAAAGTCTATACGATGCACGTGCTACAGGTGCAGCTCTCGGAATAAGATCGATTTGAAATTCAACTGGTCGATGAGGTGGAAGACCCGGTAATTCGTCGGGAAAAACATCGAAAAAGTCACTAACAATTGGCACATCATCGATATGCTTTTCATCGGCCTCGACTTTCTTAATGTGTGCTAGAATCGCAAAACAACCTTTACGAAGGTATTTTTCAACTTTAAGGCACGAGACGAGATTGAGTCCGGTGCAAATCTTATCGCCATAGACAATCAAGGGTTCACCATTCTCGATAGGAATTTGAATCGCTTTAAGATCACAAAGGATGTGAGATTTTGTTTTGGCTAACCAATCCATACCAATTATTACTGAAGCTCCCTAGTTCTATAGGTATCAAGTCAATTTCAAACTCTTTACCCATTAAGTTTAACGTATACCCCTGATAAAATTTGTCAGCACTCAATAGTTTTCCGTTAGCCACTTCAATGGTATAAGTAGTATCTAGTGGGAGTAGTGGGGTGCTAAAAGAATGAGTCAAAGTCTTGGATATAAAACTCTTATCGGCACCCAAATCGAATAAGCAAGAGACATAAGAATAAATGTACCCGTGACTAGTTCATTGTCATCTCGGGCATCCTTGGTGTTAACATTGAAAGCTCAGCCGCGTGCATTGGGGTTAGCTTTCTTCTTTGGGCATGCATTTCTATAAATGACCCATTTGGCCACATTCAAAACAAGTGACCGTCTTTGGTGAATTGTGACCCTTTTGATAGACGAGGGCGGTGTTTCTACAATCGTTGGCCACATGGCCACTTCTTTGACACTTGTGACAAAATGGCTTGCCACATTCACCCAAAAGGTGTTTGTAGCACTTGTTACAAAAAGGTAGATATCCGGCATAACCTTTCGTGCCGTCAGAGGTGAAAGGTTTTTTGGCGAAGTTGTTGTTGTTGTAGTTGCTTGATTGAGAGGCATCCCATTTTCTTTTGTTGCCACCTGATTTATCCTCGGCCTTAGGTGCCGGTACTACGATTTCATCCACTGTTTCAATCAATTAGCGGGCCATCTTTAAAGCTTCTTGTAGGTTGGCGGGTTTGGATGACATTACCCCGTGTTTAATGCTCTTAGGAAGGCCATCCATGTAAAGTTCAACTCTTAGGGACTCGGGAGTCACGAGAGCCGGACACATTAAGTCTAGCTCGGCAAAGTGTTGATTATAAGCCTTGAGGTCATTTCCAACCGCTTTCAAACTTCTTAGCTCGCTTTTGAGCCTTCAAGTCTCTTCGCACGGGAAGTATTCGGTGATCATATTTTCTTTTAAATCGGACTAAGAGAAAGCGTGAGCTTCATCGGTATCGATACCGGCAAAAGTGTGGGTGGAATATTTGACCTTGTCTTGGTCCCGGCAATCGCTTATGCTAAAAACGGCTTCCGTTTGCTCAAACCATCGAGTGAGAGCAACCGGTCCTCCGGTCCCATCGAAAGTGTGAGGTTTGCACCCCATGAAAGCTTTTTAGGAGCATCCCTCGTTTGAATTACCGGCTCCATAATTTAAAGTCCATTATTTAATTATAACATCTTCCGTTAATACGCTTTTTTAAAATATTTCATTTAGGTAATTCACGCACCCGCTTTTAAACTCGAGGGACTAAACTCGCCAAGGAGCCAAACTAGTTGACTAGGTCAACTAGTCAAGATCCATCTCCTCCATTCATTCACCTCCTCACTATAATACTTCCACTTTATTCTCTCAAACACCAAATCAAAGATTCATCATCCATTTTCGATCTAGCAAACGTTCTTCAAAACAAATTACATATTCGGAATCCTTACATCTTGCTCTTCGAATCCATACCAACTTCATCTCATTTGGGTAACTTTCTAAAAACACTACATTTCATGTTCTTGATATTTTTGACTTATAAAAGTGTTAGTTAGTGTCTATGGCTCGAGTCTAACATGAATATATGATTTGTATGCTCGATCTTATTATTTTGAGTAACTAGCATGAACTTGATAAATGGGTGTGTTTAATCTTGAGTTTTGGTTGATTAAATGTTGTTTAAATATTAAAGTTCATGTATTAAATGTGTTACTAGCATCACTAACTTCAAATTGATGTGTAGGTTGACTTAGAAAGATTCCATTAATATGATTGATGAAGTTATGATTTTTGGTTAGGGTTTGGTAGCCTTAAATGTGATTTTCGATGCATTAAATGCTTTGCAATGTTGTTTGTAAGTGCTTAGTAGTATTGTATGCATAAATACCTACGAAACAGCGTATTATGTGTGTGTTAAGTTTCCGAATCACTAATTGCATTTATGAGCTTGAAACATTAAATGGTGATCATTAAATGATCATTCTGTAGTGACCCGAACTTTTCCATGTTTATATATATATTAAATGAAATTGATATTTGCATGATTAAGTGTTTCCAACATGTTAAGCTATCAAACTTGTTATGACTTGATTAATTGAAATAGGTTTCATATAGACAATTGACCACCCAAGTTGACCATCGATTCACGAACGTTAAAACTAGTAAAAAAACTATATGATGACATATATATATATATATATATATATATATATATATATATATATATATATATATATATATATATATATATATATATATATATATATATATATATATATATATATATATATATATAGTTAACATAATATTATGATAAGTAAGTAACTCATTAGGTATTTTAACAATGAGTTATATACATAAAAATGAGACTACTGAATTAAGAAACTTGAAAACGATATATATAACGATTATCGTTATAACAACGTCTTATTAAATACATATGAATCATATTAAGATATTGTTGCACTATACTTAAACATGATAAATGATAAGTAAACATATCATTAAGTGTATTAACAATAAACTACATATGTAAAAACAAGACTACTAACTTAAGGATTTCGATACGAGACATATATGTAACGATTATCGTTGTAACGACATTTAATTGTATATATATATATCATATTAAGATATATTAATACATCATAATATCATGATAATGTAATAATTTTACATCTCATTAGACATAATAAACAATGGGTTAACAACATTTAACAAGATCGTTATATTAAAGGTTTCAAAACAACACTTACATGTAACGACTAACGATGACTTAACGACTCAGTTAAAATGTATATACATGTAGTGCTTTAATATGTATTCATAAACTTTTGAAAGACTTCAAGATACTTATCAAAGTACTTCTACTTAACAAAAATGCTTTCAATTACATCCTCATTCATTTTCATCAACAATTCTACTCGCATGCACCCGTATTCGTACTCGTACAATACCCAGCTTCTAAATGTATTTACTATTGGTATATACACTCCAATGATCAGCTCTTAGTAGCCCTTTTGAGTCATCTAACACATGTGGGAACCATTATTTAGCAACTAGCATGAAATATCTAACAAAACAACAAAATAATGGAGCCTATATTGACTCCATTTTCAAACCTAACTACACCTACCACAAACACACTTTGATTTCCATTTTTATGCATAAAATTACTCTCTATCAATTAATCTCTTAGTTTTCTAAGTGTTATTCATCATTTCCTTCATAATCTAGCTCAATCTAGGTAACCTAGATCAACGAACAAAACAACAACTCAAGAACACACCAACAACACTTCCAAGTTTGCTAGCTTACTTTTAATCTTGCAAATCCATTTCAAGTGATCATCCAATCTCAAGAAATCTTTCTTATTTACAGTAATATATCTTTCTAATTCAAGGTAATACTCATACTCAAACTTTGATTCAATTTCTATAACTATAACAATCTTAATTCGAGTGGAAATCATACTTGAACTTGTTTTCGTGTCATGATTTTGCTTCAAGAACTCTCAAGCCATCCAAGGATCCTTTGAAGCTAGATCTATTTTTCTAATTTATAGTAGGTTTATCCACAAAACTTGAGGTAGTAATGATGTTCATAACATCATTCGAATCATATATATAAAACTATCTTATTCGAAGGTTTAAACTTGTAATCACTAGAACATAGTTTAGTTAATTCTAAACTTGTTCGCAAACAAAAGTAAATCCATCTAACTTGACTTTCAAAATCAACTAGACACATGTTCTATATCTATATTATATGCTAACTTAACGATTTAAAACCTAAAAACACAAAAAACACCGTAAAACCGGATATACGCCGTCGTAGTAACACCGCGGGCTGTTTTGGGTTAGTTAATTAAAAACTATGATAAACTTTGATTTAAAAGTTTTTCTTCTGGGAAAATGATTTTTATTATGAACATGAAACTATATCCAAAAATCATGGTTAAACTCAAAGTGGAAGTATGTTTTTCAAAATGGTCATCAAGACGTCGTTCTTTCGACTAAAATGACTACCTCTTATAATATTGAATTGTATCCTGTATTTCCGACTATAAACTTATATTTTTTCTGTTTATATTCATAAACTTAAGTTCAATATGAAACCATAGCAACTTGAATCACTCAAAACGGATTTAAAACGAAGAAGTTATGGGTAAAACAAGATTGGATAATTTTGTTTGTTGTAGCTACATGAAAATTGGTAACAAATCTATATTAACCATATCCTAGCTAACTTATATTGTATAATACATGTATTCTAATATATTATGTAATCTTGGGATGCCATAGACACGTATACAAATGTTTTGACATATCATATCGACCCATGTATATATATTATTTGGAACAACCATAGACACTCTATATGCAGTAATGTTTGAGTTAGCTATACAGGGTTGAGGTTGATTCCAAAAATGTATATACTTTGAGTTGTGATCTAGCCGGAGACGTGTATATACTGGGTCCTGGATTGATTCAAGATAATTGATATCAATTTATTTCTGTACATCTTATTGGGATTTAACAAGTTTCATAATACTTAAAACCTTTTAAGAATCATTCAAAGCGGAAGCATGTAAATAACCATTTATAGACTTGTTAATATTTAACCAATTAAAGTTAAAATCCCAATTAGGATCAAGTTATGAAATATGCTTACAAACTACAAGCAAGTAAGGAGTTTATACCTTCCCCAAGCTAGGTAGTGAGTGATGAAGATGATGATGAAGAATAGAGCTCCAAATGGATGAAACCTCAAGTAGATATACCCCAAACTTGTGCACCAACATCTAGCTTTTAGTTAGGATTTTTCTAAAACTTGAATGTAGCTTAAAAAAAATAAAATGGACTCTCTCCTTCCCTCAAAAGCTCACGGCAGCAGCTGAATAAAATGGGAGAGTGCAGTTTTTTTTTTCAAGTTCTTTTGATGTGTTAATGCATGTATGTCTTGGTCTTGCAAAATGTATTGGTTAAAATGCACATGGAATGCAAGTAACAAGGTAAAAGCAAGTCAAAAGAGCATGCCTTCTCCAGACTCCCATGTCACTTCCAATTATTTTATAAACTTATTTTATAAGGCTAGATTTTATAAAACTAGTTTTTATAAAACTAGTTTTTATAAAACTAGAGTTTATAAAATACATTTTTATAAATTTGCACATTATATATTTTACAAAACCAACTTTACAAAATGTAACATAACTTAATTAATTATTTAACCTATAAATAATTAAATCCATATTATAAGTTATGTTTACATTATTTTATAAAACCAATTTTATAAAATGTAATTAAACTTTATTAATTATTTAACCTATAAATAATTAAATTCTTGTTATATAAATTATACCATAATTTATATACACATCAAATAATATTATTTAAGAAAACCTTTTTTCTTAAATCTCAAGTGTTGTGTAATTTAATCAACGATCCAATCGTTAAGATCAAAATACGATTAAGGTGTCGGTAAGCTTGTTATTGGGTATGACCCGACTTGGATCAAAACATATTAGCCACGTTAATTTAATATGTCTCTCGGGCATACGAAATACCTTCAATCTCCCACTTGCACGAGAAACATAAGAAATTAATGCAAGTGATGGATACCACCTAACGACCGTCCATCACCCCCAATATGCTATGACTTTGTGCCATTCAATAACATCATCCCTTTTGAGTTCCCATCTCGAATATGAACAGGTGAATCTTTCATTATTTCCTTTCGTCCTAGATGTCATGTTAAATCCAAGAGACACGGAGTGATCACTCCCTTTTAGATTTAACTTTATCAGGCCTTAGACATCTGACTCTCAACGAATAAGAGGAACAAATTCCATCTTGACTACATACGTCCTAAATATATACCTTACATTATACCTGAGCTCTTCCTTATGAACTACCATATTTCAGAATAGTGAAGGAAAGAATCAAGGTACAATACTTAGTGAATATCCGAACCCAATATGCATCTCAGGTCAGAGGATACAATGATATTCGCCTTTACTCAAGATTACATGTGATCAACCACGAAGGCTCCATTTAGTATATCTTGAGGGCGGGTCTTCCAATATTTGTATCCCACAAATATCTATGAACCTTGGTTGCAACCTTGCCCCACATTCAACCCATGAACGTATACCAATCCGAGTTCATAATAGTCTAAACCTCACACTTGTTCCCACAAATGTGATCGACTACGAAATTTAGAATAATTACTTATTCATGGATAAAATATGCAAAATGGGAACATGACTCAAGATTAAAATAACACCATAATTATATTAATGAGTTTGAACAATTTCGTTCCGTTACAATACTTAAAACAGATCATGACCAATCACTAGAATATCGAACCCCTAATGCACAAACATGTCCTGTATGTTTTGATCCATGTAAGAGCTTCGTGAGAGGATCCGCTATATTAAGATCTGTGTGAACTTTGCGAATACATATCTTTCCCTTTTCAACTTCATCCCTTATGTAGTTGAATCTCCGCTCAATGTGACGGGTCTTTTGGTGAGCACGAGGTTCCTTGATTTGAGCAATCGCACCTTCGTTGTCACAAAAGATCTCAAGAGGGTCCTGAATGGAAGGGACTACTCCTAAGTCGTCGATGAATTTCTTCATCCATGCAGCTTCCTGCGCTGCCAATGAGGCGGCAATGTACTCCGATTCTGTAGTGGATAAGGCAACAACATCCTGTTTTGAACTCTTCCAAGAGACCGCACCTCCATTTAATGTAAAAACATAACCAGATTGTGATCGAGAATCATCTCTATCAGTTTGGAAACTCGCGTCCACGTAACCTTTTACAACGAGTTCCTCCTCACCAGACCCATATATTAGAAATATATCCTTAGTCCTCCTAAGGTATTTCAATATACTTTTAACAGCAATCCAATGATTGTTTCCTGGGTTATTCTGGTACCTACTTGTCAGGCTAAGAGCGCATGACACATCCGGTCTAGTGCATATCATTGCATACATGATTGACCCAATAGCAGATGCGTACGGGACTTTCTTCATTCTCTCTTGTTCATCTTTTGTGGTAGGACACTGAGATGAACTGAGAAGTGTTCCTCTTTGAATAGGTACCAAACCTTTCTTAGAATTGTCCATCTTGAACCTTTTCAAGATCTTTTCAATGTATGCACTTTGATTCAAACCTATCAGTTTCTTGGATCTATCCCTGTAGATCCTAATCCCCAAAACGTATTGTGCTTCTCCAAGATCCTTAATGGAGAAGCATTTACTTAGCCAAGTTTTAACTCCTTGCATTGCCGAGATATCATTTCCAAATAACAATATATCATCCACATATAGTACAAGGAACATGATAGTGCTCCCACTAGCTTTCTTATATACACAAGCTTCATCACCATTTTTAATGAAGCCAAATTTCTCGGCTTCCTCATTAAAATGATGATTCCACATTCTAGATGCTTATTTCAATCCGTAGATTGACTTCTTTAACTTGCATACCTTTTTAGGATATTTCGGATCAACAAAACCTTCAGGCTGAACCATATAGACATCTTCCACAATATATCCATTTACGAAAGTGGTCTTGACATCCATTTGCCATATTTCATAATCATAATGAGCAGCAATGGCAAATAATATCCTAATAGACTTTAGCATTGCCACAGGCGAAAAAGTTTCATCATAGTCAACCCCTTGAGTTTGAGTGAAACCTTTTGCTACAAGTCTAGCTTTATATGTATCCAAGTTTCCATGTATGTCGGTTTTCTTTTTGAAAATCCATTTACAATCAACTAGCCTTGAGCCAGCAGGTTGTGCAACAAGTTCCCAAACTTGGTTGTCATACATGGATTGCATCTCAGCGTCCATGGCTTCCTGCCATTTATCCTTATCAATCCTTGATAAAGCATCTTGGTAGTTTGTTAGTTTATCCAAATCAACTACATAGCAACCATCCATGAGAAACCCATATCTCTCAGGAGGATTACTAATTCTACCAGATCTGCGAACGTCTTGTGTATTTTGATCATCCATTTGATCATTCTCAACATTTTCATATTGAGTGCCAGTGTCAACCAATTGTGTATCATCTACTCGATCTTGAACCTCTTCAAGATCTATCTTCCTTTCACTATTTCCTTCCATTAGGAACTTAGTTTCAAGGAATTCAGCTTTTCGAGCAATAAATACATTTTGCTCAGTTGGATCATAGAAATAATATCCCATATCATCCTTGGGGTATCCTATGAAGATACACTTCGTGGATCGAGCATTCAACTTATTAGGAACGTAACGCTTAGGATAAGCTTCACATCCCTATACCTTTAAGTATGATAGAGATGGAGGTTTTCCAAACCACATCTCATGAGGAGTTCGTTCCACTTTCTTGGTTGGGGCCATATTTAAAATACGAGCCGCGGAGCATAGACAATAACCCCAAAATGATAGAGGTAACGAGCTTCTAGCCATCATAGATCGAACCATATCCATTAGGGTTCGGTTCCTCCTTTCAGAAACTCCATTTAGTTGGGGTGTTCCAGGAGGAGTGAGGTGCGAGATAATCCCACAACATTTAAGATGATCTTGGAAAGCATCGCTTAGGTATTCACCTCCTCTATCGGTACGAAGTACTTTGATTGTCTTATTGAGTTGATTTTGTACTTCGTTTTGATACTCTTTGAATGCTTCAAAAGTTTCATCCTTATGTCTTAACAAGTAGACATATCCGAAACGACTGAAGTCATCAATGAAAGTAACGAAGTATCTTTCACCATTCCGAGTTATGGGCTTAAAGGGTCCACATACATCCGAATGTATTAATCCCAATAAGTCCTTGGCCCTTTCGTAGGTCCCTTTGAAAGGTGCTTTAGTCATTTTGCCTTGTAAACAAGATTCACATACATCAAACGAGTCTTGTTCATTTGATTTCAAAAGGCCATTCTTTTGAAGTGTATGCATTCGATTCTTGTTTATGTGACCAAGGCGACAATGCCATAAGTAGGAATCACTCAAATCCCTTTTGAGTTTCTTGGTGCTAGTATGGTATATTGAGCTACTAGATGATGTGTCATCATGAATCAATTCATAAATTCCATTTGAAGGCAAAGCCTTAAAATAGAATACATTATCTAAATAAACGTGGATATCATCATTAACAAAATTAAGATAAAAACCACATTGTTTTAAACGGGAAACTGAAATAATGTTTCGACATAAATCCGGTGCATATAAAACATTGTTCAAAATAAGTTCCAAACCACTTGGAAGCTTTAATACAAAGTCTCCTTGAGCCTTCACTTGCACTTTGGCTCCATTACCCATAAAGAGACTTGATGTTCCCGTTTGCTTGCTACTTCTTTTGAACCCCTGCAAAGAATTACAAATGTGAGTTCCACATCCAGTGTCTAATACTCATGTATTAGAAGAAGTAATACTAAGCTCTATATATACCATATATATATTACCTGAGATTTGCCCCGCATCCCTCTTTTCCTTCAACTCCTTAAGGTAGACCGGGCAGTTGCGTTTCCAGTGACCCATTTCACTGCAACCGAAGCACGGGTCTTCCTTGGGTTTGCTTGTCCGGTAACCTTTTGCTTCTTGTTCTTGTTTTTGGTTAGGGTAACCATTCTCCCCTTTCCCTTGCCTTGATGGGCGGGTCCTTTCCTCTTAGCCACCTTTGGCTTAGAGGTGTTGTTACCTTTGGACCCACCATCATTGATCATTAGCACGGGTGAAGCCCTCTTACCCATGCTAGTTTCTGCCGTCCTAAGCATGCCATGAAGTTCGCCAATGGTCTTATCCATCCCATTCATATTGTAATTAATTACAAATTGGTCAAACCTCTTTGACAAGGAGTTCAGGATAAGATCCGTGGCTAGCTCATTAGATATGTTGAGATTAAGACGGTTTGCGTGATCAATGAGGCTTTTCATCCTAAGGACATAAGATGAAACGGATTGGTAGTCGTCCATACGACATGCATGAAGCGCTCGAACGGTCTCGAAGCGCTCGACACGTGCTTGTTGAAGGAACATCTCCTTCAATTGTGTGATCATGTCGTATGCAGTATGATCCTCGAAATCCTTTTGGAGTTCGTGTAATGACCCGCACTTTTTCGATCATTCTATATTTATAAGATTAATATTTACATAAATTAAACCTTACCAACATGACAAGCAATCCAAATTGTTGAGACTTATGTCTTCGAAAAGAGTTTTACACAACGTTTGACCGTTCAATTTGACCGATGATATCACGAACTATATAACATACGATAATTATACGTTTATGTATATATATGTATTTATATATATTTAACATGATCTAAGGATGTTTAACATCTCATTGGGTACTAATAACAATGAGTTATAAGTATATTTTGAAACTACTAACTTAAGTTTTCAAAACGATAACTATACGTAACGTTCTTCGACATAAATACTTATAACCTATAATACTTATACATGCATCGTATAGATATGTATTTTATCACTTTTAAAGGGCTTACATACATAAAACAATATAAGTATATTTACAAAAGATAGCTATATTTGAATCCTCGTTCCGTTTTCTCAAAGATTTCTACACGTATATCTAGGGTATATGTACTCGTATCATACGCAGCTTCTAGATGTATTTACTATTGGTATATACAAATAAAAATCTGCTCCTTAGCAGCCTTAAATGATTAAAAAACATGTGGAACCAACCATTTGTCAAGTAGCATGAATTATTTAGCAAGAAAACAAAGTTAGGTATCTTTTTTTTCCTTTATAACCTAAAAACATTTTTATGCATGCACACCATTTCTTCACCCCATTTTCTCATACTTACACACCCATTTCTCTCTCAAAATACTCTTAACTTCATACTTGATCATCTCCAAGCATTTTCCCCATCATTTAGCTTCAAAAACATCACTTAATCACCATAAGAAAACCCTTACAAAAACACTTCAAGAATCCTTCCAAGAACACAAACTTACTTCCAATCTTTCATCCAATTCCATCACCCTTTTAGTTCTAGGTTCTTACTCCTCTTTTACAGCAACCTTGTCCAAGGAACTTGAGGTAGTAACTATGTTCATAACCTTATTCGATTCATATATATATAGCTATCTTATTTTGTGGTATAAAATTTTAACAACAAGAACATAGTTTGAAAGTTTTCAAACTTGTTTGCAAACTAAATAGATCTTTCTAACTTAACTTTTAAAATACTTCAAGACCTGTAATATAACTTAATTACATGCTAATTTAACAAGGTATAACTTGGTTTTTCAAAGAACACTTTAAAAACTGTTTTTACGACGTCGGAGTGCAACCGGGGACTGTTTTGGGTTGGATAATTAAAAACCATCTTAAACTTTGAATTGGAAGTTTATTTTCTGGAAAAATGATTTTTACTATGAATATGATAACACATAAAAATTTCATGATTTAACTCAAAGTATAAGTATTTTTAGAAAAATAATCATTTAAGGTTGTTTACATGATGGAAAATGATTAACTTCATAAGTTTCACTAAAGTTTGACCTATGCCGTGTGATTTTGAATACAAACTAAGGTATTTACAGTTCATAGTCTTAAAGAGGGACTCGATCCAAGGAGATGACAAGTTGAATCAACGAAAACGGAGTTGTAACGAAGAAACTATGACCGAAACAAAATCGGATATCCAAGACTAGTTTAGCCACGAAAATACTTGGGAAAAATTAAATAAATCACATCTTTTTAAGTTAACATGATATTTTATATATATGTACTTATAATTCAATTTTATATGGTTCAGGATCACCCGTAAACAACACGAGAAGATTAATCATAAGATCCCATGATTGTACGCAACACGTCATTTGACAACACCGGTACTTTATGTACGCAACACGTCATTTGACAACACCGGTACCGTGGGTCAAGATTAATCTCGACCAATACATATACGATGGGGTTTTATTTATTTCGTTGGGGGTTTTATTTATTTCATTGCGGGTATACTAAACATCTAAAAATGAACCATTAAAATTGAATTACTAACAACGAACTGCTAACTACGGACTAAGGAATTATTCAAAGTATTAAAAGTATAACAAGTATATATATGTGACGTTTGTTTAAAAAGAAAAGGTATTGATATATTATATATGGATAGGTTCGTGATATCAACCGGAAGACCAAGTCAAAAATATATATATCTTCAAGACGAACGTGAGTATATAGTCCCACTTTTAAACTCTAAATATTTCGGGATGAGAATACATGTATTTTATGTTTTACGTTATGGACACAAGTAACTGAAAAATATATTCTACGTTGAGTTGTACCACTGGCATACTTCCCTGTAGCTTGGTAACTGTTATTTACAGCGGTATTGTAAACGCGAATCCTGTTGATAGATCTATCGGGCCTGACAACCCCAACCGGACTGGACGACCAGTATTCAACGGTTGCACAGTACTTCGTTTCGTGACTACACTTGGTACGGTGTAGTAAGATTTCATAATAAAGGGAATATGCGACGTGATTAAATGTTAAGTATGGTTACCAAGTGCTCAACCACTTAGAATATTTTTATTAAACTGTTTATATACGAAATCTTGTGGTCTATATATATATATATTGCTGCCGGCATTAAACCTATATCTCACCAACTTTATGTTGACCTTTTAAAACATGTCTATTCTCAGGTGATTACTAAAGCTTCCGCTGCATTATGTTGAATTTGAGCAGGATCTTGCGTACGCATATTTGTGTCAAAAATAAAACTGCATACCCAAGGATTTGTGTTGTAAAATATGCTCGAAATCGTGTTGTTATCATTATATGTAAAGTTTGTAAGTCGAAGATTATCGCTAAACGATAATCATCTTTTTATTGTCTAAAGCTTGTAACAAAAATAATGGTTATGGTTTGTAATGTATAATATATGCAGTTTCTCTTTTAAAAATGTCGCATATAGAGGTCAATACCTCGCAATGAAATCATACGTTATCTAACACGTTCTTATGGTTAAGGACGGGTTATGACATGTGGTATCAGAGCGGTGGTCTTAGCGAACCAGGTTTGCATTAGTGTGTCTAACTGATAAGTCGTTAGGATACATTAGTAAGTCTGGACTTTGACCGGGTCTGATTTAAAAACCATTGCTTATCATTGTTGGTTAAAATTTATATGTAAATATTATGTAGTACTAATGGGTTAGTTGTTGTGTGATAGATGTCGGGCACAAAACTTGTCATCACGTTCAGCGACTCCGAACCAGAATCTTCAGATGGTGTTCCAGTCATTAACCTATCCGATGACGAAAATAATATCTTTGGGGAAGACTCACAAATTCCGGATGAACCGACTATAGAGAACCCGGAAAGTGAACCCGAGGAGGAAAGTGAACCCGAGGAGGAAAGTGAACCCGAGGAGGAAAGTGAACCCGAGGAGGAAAGTGAACCCGAGGAAGAAATACAGGAAATTACAAAAGACGAGTTCGAACTAGGAAAGAAACGAAAGGCTAATGAATTAGAAAATTCAAATCCCGAGTTTAGTAAGGATGATGTGGCACCAACTCCACTAGACACTACCACCCCTATTCCCGCTATTCCTATTCGTTCTATCCCGGCATCCAGTTCTTCAGTCCCACAGCCAAAATATAGGCAGACAGCCAGGATAAGCGTTAAGCGATTCTTTGAACCTAAACGTCCTAGAAAATAGACCAAACGATGCGCTGCCGTATTAAACCATGGGATCATATAATGTTTTGTATAATATTATTAGTGTGGTTTGCTTAATGTTCGATGTAAGATAAGCATATGTAAAATAGTGAAGTGTGAAATGCAATAATTTTCCATGGTTAAGTATTATTTAGATGGTAGTAATTGATTATGTACTAAGCTATTAAGTATGGACATTAACGGGTAGGTACTACCCTAGATATAATTATAAAACGCTAATAAGAAGAAAAGGCTTTTATAATAATACCTGGTTCATATTATTAATAAGCTATAATGTACTGTAAATATACACTACATCTATAATATTCCATGTGAATAATTATTTTCTTTTCATTCTTATAGAAGAATATGGCGCGATTGAACCGAATGACGGAACAAGAAATCCAGGAACTCATCAATCAACGAGTGAACGACAGAATGTTATGGGTCGAGGCTGCAAGAGGTGCTGCAGTTAACCCAAATCCTCGTGTGGGGTGCACTTACAAAACTTTTCAAGCTTGCAAGCCCTCATCATTCAGTGGAACAGAAGGACCGATCGGTTTAACCCGATGGATAGAAAAGATGGAGACTGTGTTTAAAATCAGTGGTTGTGTTGAAAAGGACATGACCAAGTATGCATCATGCACTTTACAAGATAGTGCACTCACGTGGTGGAAAAATTATGTGAAGGCTGTAGGAGGAGATGTAGCTTATGATACTCCATGGGAAGAATTCAAAACAATGTTAATCAACGAATATTGTCCAAGGAACGAGGTTAGGAAGTTGGAAGATGAATTACGAAGTCTGAAGGTTGTTGGTACTGAAATCACCAACTACAATCAGCGATTCATGGAATTAGTTTTGCTATGTCCTGAATTGGTTCCAACCGAAGAACGGAAGATTGAAATGTACAAAGATGGTTTGCCCAAAAAGGTCAAGGCAAACGTTACAGCATCGAAACCTAAGACAATTCATGAAGCTATAACCATGGCAAACGAGCTAATGGATCAGGTCATCATAGATAAGAAAGTATCCAATACTGATGTGAAGGTATCAGGTAACAAAAGAAAGTGGAATGGAAATTATGATCGAGGTAACCAACAACAATCTTTTAAGAAACAAGAAATCACGCAAGGTGCGGGTAGTGGTTTAAGCTTTGGTTATAAAGGACAAAATCCTTTATGCAACCGATGCCACAAACATCACTCTGGTTACTGTAATGTGGTATGCAACAAATGTAATCGAAAGGGTCATCTTGCTGAAGATTGTAGGGCTCTCGTTATAAATACAAATGGTACCAAAACTCCTGCCACCAATGCAAATAGAACTGCTTTGGCTACCATTACTTGTTATGGGTGTGGAAAACAAGGTCACTATAAGAGCCAGTGCCCGAATCCAGAGAAAAATATCGGACCTGCACGAGGGAGAGCATTTGTTATTAATGCTAGAGAGGCGTGTGAAGACCCGGAGCTTGTTACGGGTACGTTTACCATTAATAACTTATCCGCATCTATTATATTTGATACTGGTGCTGATAGAAGTTACGTGTGTAGAGACTTTCACGCTAAATTGAATTGTTCATCATTACCTCTAGATGCTAAGTACATGATTGAGTTAGCTAATGGTAAACTAATTAAAGCCGATAAAATTTGCCGTGATTGTAAAATAAATTTAGCCGGAGAAACATTTAAGATTGATTTGATACCCGTAGAATTAGGAAGTTTTGATGTAATAGTCGGCATGGACTGGATGTCCAAAATAGGAGCCGAAGTTGTGTGCGCCAAGAAGGCAATTCGCATTCCTCGTAAGAATAAAACGCCAGTAATGATTTATGGAGAGAAGGGTAACTCAAAGCTAAAACTCATTAGTTATTTGAAAGCTCAAAAGTGCTTGAAGAAAGGGTGCTATGCTATCTTAGCACATGTTAATAAAGTCGAAAAGAAAGAAAAAGAGAAGTGCATCAATGACGTGCCTGTGGCAAGAGATTTTCCTGAAGTATTTCCGGAAGAGTTGCCAGGATTACCTCCATTTAGATCTGTAGAATTTCAAATAGATCTTGTACCAGGAGCTGCACCGGTTGCCCGTGCTCCATATAGACTTGCACCGTCCGAGTTAAAAGAACTTCAGAGTCAGTTAAAAGAATTACTGGATCGTGGATTCATACGACCAAGTACTTCACCGTGGGGAGCTCCAATTTTATTCGTCAAGAAGAAAGACGGATCTTTCCGAATGTGTATAGATTATCGTGAATTAAATAAGTTAACTATCAAGAATCGGTATCCACTACCGAGAATTGACGACTTATTTGATCAACTCCAAGGATCATGTGTGTACTCGAAAATTGACCTAAGATCGGGCTATCATCAATTACGTGTCAAAGAAGAAGATATACCGAAAACTGCTTTTCGGACACGTTATGGTCATTACGAATTTTTGGTCATGCCGTTTGGGTTGACAAATGCGCCAGCTGTATTCATGGACCTCATGAATCGAGTTTGTAGTCCATATTTAGATAAGTTTGTTATCGTTTTCATTGATGATATTCTTATCTATTCCAAGAGTGAGCAAGAGCATGAGCAGCATTTAAGGTTGATATTAGAGTTGTTAAGAAAAGAACAGCTATATGCTAAATTTTCTAAATGTGCTTTCTGGTTGAAAGAAGTGCAATTTCTTGGCCACGTTGTTAGTAGCAAAGGAATTCAGGTTGATCCAGCAAAAATTGAAGCCATTGAAAAATGGGAGACTCCTAAGACACCAACGCAGATACGCCAATTTTTGGGTTTAGCCGGTTATTATAGAAGGTTTATTCAAGATTTTTCCCGAATAGCTAAGCCGTTGACAGCGTTAATGCAAAAAGGGAAGAAATATGAATGGACCTCTGAGCAGAAGAACGCATTTCAAATACTAAAGAAGGAGTTAACTACGGCGCCTATTTTATCGTTACCAGAAGGGAACGATGATTTTGAAATATATTGTGACGCTTCACGACAAGGTTTTGGTTGCGTTCTTATGCAACGGAAGAGAGTTATTGCATACGCATCCCGACAATTGAAGATTCACGAGCGGAATTATACGACGCATGATCTAGAATTGGGAGCAGTTGTGTTTGCATTGAAGATGTAGAGACACTACTTGTATGGGGTTAAATTCACTGTGTTTACTGATCATAAAAGCCTTCAACATATTTTTGATCAGAAACAATTGAACATGAGGCAACGTAGGTGGGTCGAGTTAATAAACGACTATGATTGTGAAATTCGCTATCATTCCGGGAAAGCGAATGTAGTGGCCGATGCTCTAAGCAGAAAGGAACGAGAACCAATCCGAGTTCGAGCAATGAACATAAAAATTCGCATGAATCTCAACTCACAAATCAAAGAGGTTCAACAAGAAGCACTCAATAAAGAAAACATAAGAAATGAAATAATGAAGAAGTATGAGAAGCAACTCGTTATACGGGAAGACGGAATTCGATATTTTGCAAATCGTATTTGGGTACCGAAGTTGGGTGGATTAAGGAAGTTGATATTGAACGAGGCACATAAGACAAGATACTCGATACATCCTGGAGTTGGAAAGATGTATCAAGATCTTAAGACACGTTATTGGTGGCCTAATTTAAAGACAGACGTAGCAACATATGTTGGAGAGTGTTTAACTTGTTCCAAGGTCAAAGCAGAACACCAGAAGCCGTCAGGGTTACTTCAACAACCAGAAATCCCAGAATGGAAATGGGATGGTATTACCATAGATTTCATCACGAAGTTACCAAAGACTGCCTGGGGTTACGACACCATTTGGGTGATTGTTGATCGTCTCACCAAGTCTGCACATTTCTTGCCTATAAAGGAAACGGATAGAATGGAGAAACTATTACGATTGTATATAAAGGAAGTTGTTTCAAGGCATGGAATACCTATTTCCATTATATCTGATCGTGATAGTAGATTTACCTCAAAGTTCTGGCAATCACTACAGGAGGCACTAGGAACTCGTCTGGATATGAGTACCGCATATCATCCGCAAACCGACGGGCAGAGTGAAAGAACAATTCAGACTCTTGAAGACATGCTCAGGGCATGTGTGATCGATTTTGGAAACGGATGGGATAAGTATTTACCGTTAGCAGAATTCTCGTATAATAATAGTTATCATGCGAGCATTAAAGCTGCACCATTCGAAGCATTGTATGGAAGGAAGTGTAGATCTCCTATCTGTTGGAATGAAGTAGGAGATCGACATTTAACTGGTCCCGAGATCATACATGAAACTACTGAAAAGATAGTACAAATCAAAGAGAGATTGAAAACAGCCCGTAGTCGCCAAAAGAGCTACGCCGATGTCCGAAGGAAACCATTAGAGTTTCAGATAGGTGACATGGTTATGCTAAAGGTGTCACCTTGGAAAGGTGTAATACGTTTCGGTAAAAGAGGTAAACTGAACCCAAGATATGTAGGCCCGTTCAAGATCATCGAACGCATTGGACCGGTAGCTTATCGACTCGAGTTACCGCAAAAACTCGCTGGAGTACATAATACCTTTCACGTCTCGAACCTTAAGAAGTGTCTTGCAAAGGAAGACCTCACCATTCCTCTTGAAGAAATCCATGTCGACGAGAAACTACAATTCATCGAAGAACCAATCGAAATCATGGATCGTGAAGTTAAACGGCTCAAGCAGAGCAACATACCGATCGTTAAGGTTCGTTGGAATGCTCGAAGGGGTCCCGAGTTTACTTGGGAACGAGAGGATCAAATGAAACAAAAGTATCCACACTTGTTTCCCGATGACGCAAAATAGGTACAATTTTAAAATTTCGGGACGAAATTTATTTAACGGGTAGGTACTGTAATGACCCGCACTTTTTCGATCATTCTATATTTATAAGATTAATATTTACATAAATTAAACCTTACCAACATGACAAGCAATAAAAATTGTTGAGACTTATGTCTTCGAAAAGAGTTTTACACAACGTTTGACCGTTCAATTTGACCGATGATATCACGAACTATATAACATACGATAATTATACGTTTACGTATATATATGTATTTATATATATTTAACATGATCTAAGGATGTTTAACATCTCATTGGGTACTAATAACAATGAGTTATAAGTATATTTTAAAACTACTAACTTAAGTTTTCAAAACGATAACTATACGTAACGTTCTTCGACATAAATACTTATAACCTATAATACTTATACATGCATCGTATAGATATGTATTTTATCACTTTTAAAGGGCTTACATACATAAAACAATATAAGTATATTTACAAAAGATAGCTATATTTGAATCCACGTTCCGTTTTCTCAAAGATTTCTACACGTATATCTAGGGTATATGTACCCGTATCATACGCAGCTTCTAGATGTATTTACTATTGGTATATACCAATAAAAATCTGCTCCTTAGCAGCCTTAAATGATTAAGAAACATGTGGAACCAACCATTTGTCAAGTAGCATGAATTATTTAGCAAGAAAACAAAGTTAGGTATCTTTTTTTTCCTTTATAACCTAAAAACGTTTTTATGCATGCACACCATTTCTTCACCCCATTTTCTCATACTTACACTCCCATTTCTCTCTCAAAATACTCTTAACTTCATACTTGATCATCTCCAAGCATTTTCCCCATCATTTAGCTTCAAAAACATCACTTAATCACCATAAGAAAACCCTTACAAAAACACTTCAAGAATCCTTCCAAGAACACAAACTTACTTCCAATCTTTCATCCAATTCCATCACCCTTTTAGTTCTAGGTTCTTACTCCTCTTTTACAGCAACCTTGTCCAAGGAACTTGAGGTAGTAACTATGTTCATAACCTTATTCGATTCATATATATATATAGCTATCTTATTTTGTGGTATAAAATTTTAACAACAAGAACATAGTTTGAAAGTTTTCAAACTTGTTTGCAAACTAAATAGATCTTTCTAACTTAACTTTTAAAATACTTCAAGACCTGTAATATAACTTAATTACATGCTAATTTAACAAGGTATAACTTGGTTTTTCAAAGAACACCTTAAAAACTGTTTTTACGACGTCGGAGTGCAACCGGGGACTGTTTTGGGTTGGATAATTAAAAACCATCTTAAACTTTGAATTAGAAGTTTATTTTCTGGAAAAATGATTTTTACTATGAATATGATAACACATAAAAATTTCATGATTTAACTCAAAGTATAAGTATTTTTAGAAAAATAATCATTTAAGGTTGTTTACATGATGGAAAATGATTAACTTCATAAGTTTCACTAAAGTTTGACCTATGCCGTGTGATTTTGAATACAAACTAAGGTATTTACAGTTCATAGTCTTAAAGAGGGACTCGATCCAAGGAGATGACAAGTTGAATCAACGAAAACGGAGTTGTAACGAAGAAACTATGACCGAAACAAAATCGGATATCCAAGACTAGTTTAGCCACGAAAATACTTGGGAAAAATTAAATAAATCACATCTTTTTAAGTTAACATAATATTTTATATATATGTACTTATAATTCAATTTTATATGGTTCAGGATCACCCGTAAACAACACGAGAAGATTAATCATAAGATCCCATGATTGTACGCAACACGTCATTTGACAACACCGGTACTTTATGTACGCAACACGTCATTTGACAACACCGGTACCGTGGGTCAAGATTAATCTCGACCAATACATATACGATGGGGTTTTATTTATTTCGTTGGGGGTTTTATTTATTTCATTGCGGGTATACTAAACATCTAAAAATGAACCATTAAAATTGAATTACTAACAACGAACTGCTAACTACGGACTAAGGAATTATTCAAAGTATTAAAAGTATAACAAGTATATATATGTGACGTTTGTTTAAAAAGAAAAGGTATTGATATATTATATATGGATAGGTTCGTGATATCAACCGGAAGACCAAGTCAAAAATATATATATCTTCAAGACGAACGTGAGTATATAGTCCCACTTTTAAACTCTAAATATTTCGGGATGAGAATACATGTATTTTATGTTTTACGTTATGGACACAAGTAACTGAAAAATATATTCTACGTTGAGTTGTACCACTGGCATACTTCCCTGTAGCTTGGTAACTGTTCTTTACAGCGGTATTGTAAACGCGAATCCTGTTGATAGATCTATCGGGCCTGACAACCCCAACCGGACTGGACGACCAGTATTCAACGGTTGCACAGTACTTCGTTTCGTGACTACACTTGGTACGGTGTAGTAAGATTTCATAATAAAGGGAATATGCGACGTGATTAAATGTTAAGTATGGTTACCAAGTGCTCAACCACTTAGAATATTTTTATTAAACTGTTTATATACGAAATCTTGTGGTCTATATATATATATATTGCTGCCGGCATTAAACCTATATCTCACCAACTTTATGTTGACCTTTTAAAACATGTCTATTCTCAGGTGATTACTAAAGCTTCCGCTGCATTATGTTGAATTTGAGCAGGATCTTGCGTACGCATATTTGTGTCAAAAATAAAACTGCATACCCAAGGATTTGTGTTGTAAAATATGCTCGAAATCGTGTTGTTATCATTATATGTAAAGTTTGTAAGTCGAAGATTATCGCTAAACGATAATCATCTTTTTATTGTCTAAAGCTTGTAACAAAAATAATGGTTATGGTTTGTAATGTATAATATATGCAGTTTCTCTTTTAAAAATGTCGCATATAGAGGTCAATACCTCGCAATGAAATCATACGTTATCTAACACGTTCTTATGGTTAAGGACGGGTTATGACAGTTCGGGTATCATAGTCCCAAGCATTAGGCAAGTGACTTGCACCGAATCGGCGCAATACTTATCCCAATAAGCCATGCCTTCCGTATCATCCTCGTCGGGTTGATCGGGAATGGGGTCTTCCAACACATATGCCTTATCCTCAAGTTTGAGGACAATCCTAAGATTGCGAAACCAATCCATAAAGTTCGTATGGTTGAGTTTGTCTTTCTCGGGGAGAGACCTTAACGATAGGTTGTTCAAGTTAATAGGTGCGTTTTGCATGTTGTTGTTATTGGCGGCCATCTACAAAATTTAACAAAGTTCATTTAAGTATCGATTTTAAATTTAATAAACAATACCCTTTTAAATTTTAATTGACTTATTAAATATTAGAATCCAACGGTAAATCAAATTTCGGTTATGTGACCTTTATCCCGTTATTTGATTTAGCTAGGTAGTCATTTATATGACAATTGGAATCCTTTTGCAACTTCCAAATTATGGGATCATGCAATCCTTTTGCATGGCATATTTATCCCATCAACGCCTATTTGTTCCTCATGCTTCGGTGACCCTAAGTTCATGATTCCCAAATCAAGTCGTCCTACTTGTGTAAACATGTAAAATTAACATACAAGTGGTTAGGTGACCTTTATCCCACAAGCATGCGAATTTTACCTTAACCATATTAGTTAGCTCATAACGGTTAGGTGACCTTTATCCCATTATGAGTTCCCTACTATGTTTAAGTGTCTCACAAAAGGATGGCGTTAAACTTGTTTACCTTGTCGATTAAGGGATTTTAAGTTTTCGTTAATTCTAGTTTGAGAAAACTTTTACACCATACACCAACATGCATTTAGTGTATGGTTTGTATGAAATCCATTTTCAAGTCTTGTAATTTTAGCCAATTATATGATATAATCCATTTTATATATATGATCATTATCATATTGTTAATAACCGTTTATTAATGTCCTTTTAGCTGTTTTTAATTTAACCATTTAAATTGACGTTTTGCATGTCGTTTTTAATGTTTAATTTAACCAACTAAATGTCATTTTTCTTGTTGTTAACTTGTGTGATTAACTTGTAGCATACAAACATACAATCTACAATCATACAATAAACAGCCAAGCATGCAAAACAATATGTTCACAATCTAGCCTTTTGGTGGACATTTGTTTAGCCGAAAACAAATGTCACCGGTAAATGGGTTATAATACAAAGTAGGAGATTTAACATCTCCCACTAAATCTTGCATCCAAATGCATGTGTTCTTCTTTTGCTCCATCTTTTGCATCTTCATACTCTTTACAAAAAATATATCCTAATACATTTTTCTCTAGAAAATGAAATTACAACCTAATCTATTTTACATACCAAATATAAAATAAATTACATAACCAAATGAATAAATAAATTACATGCCAAAAGAATAATTATTATTACATACCAAATGAATGAATGATCAACCAAACAAGCATGCAACCAAACACAAGGTCAAGGCTAAGATTGTGAACTTTAACATACAACCAAATATGAACCAAATGGAAGAACCAAAACCCACTTTTGGAACTCCATAAATTCGGCCATATAATAAACCCACCCAAAACCATAAATTTTTGCATTTTACAATCATGCATGTACATAAAATGCAAAATATATAGTGAGTTTAATAATCATCTCGAAGCATATTTCAACAACTTCGGCTCTGATACCATTGTTGGGATTTAACAAGTTTCAAAATACTTAAAACCTTTTAAGAATCATTCAAAGCGGAAGCATGTAAATAACCATTTATAGACTTGTTAATATTTAACCAATTAAAGTTAAAATCCCAATTAGGATCAAGTTATGAAATATGCTTACAAACTACAAGCAAGTAAGGAGTTTATACCTTCTCCAAGCTAGGTAGTGAGTGATGAAGATGATGATGAAGAATAGAGCTCCAAATGGATGAAACCTCAAGTAGATATACCCCAAACTTGTGCACCAACACCTAGCTTTTGGTTAGGATTTTTCTAACACTTGAATGTAGCTTAAAAAAAATAAAATGGACTCTCTCCTTCCCTCAAAAGCTCACAGCAGCAGCTGAATAAAATGGGAGAGTGCAGTTTTTTTTCAAGTTCTTTTGATGTGTTAATGCATGTATGTCTTGGTCTTGCAAAATGTATTGGTTAAAAATGCACATGGAATGCAAGTAACAAGGTAAAAGCAAGTCAAAAGAGCATGCCTTCTCCATACTCCCATGTCACTTCCAATTATTTTATAAACTTATTTTATAAGGCTAGATTTTATAAAACTAGTTTTTATAAAAGTAGTTTTTATAAAACTAGAGTTTATAAAATACATTTTTATAAATTTGCACATTATATATTTTACAAAATCAACTTTACAAAATGTAACATAACTTAATTAATTATTTAACCTATAAATAATTAAATCCATATTATAAGTTATGTTTACATTATTTTATAAAACCAATTTTATAAAATGTAATTAAACTTTATTAATTATTTAACCTATAAATAATTAAATTCTTGTTATATAAATTATACCATAATTTATATACACATCAAATAATATTATTTAAGAAAACCTTTTTTCTTAAATCTCAAGTGTTGTGTAATTCAATCAATGATCCAATCGTTAAGATCAAAATACGATTAAGGTGTCGGTAAGCTTGTTATTGGGTATGATCCGACTTGGATCAAAACATATTAGCCACATTAATTTAATACGTCTCTCGGGCATACAAAATACCTTCACATCTAACTGTAGACAACTAGTTGTAGGTTACTAACGAGGACAGCTGACTTAATAAACTCAAATTATTAAAACATATAAAAAATGTTGTAAATATATTTTGAATATACTTTAATATATATGTACATATTTGTTATAAAATCGTGAATCGACCAGTGACCAAGCCTTACTCCTCGACGAAGTAAAAATCTATGAAAGTGAGTTATAGTCCCATTTTTTTAAATCTTATATTTTTGGGATGAGAATACATGGAGTTTTATAAATGTTTTACAAAATAGACACAAGTACGTGAAACTACATTCTATGGTTGAATTATTAAACCGAATATGCCCCTTTTTAGTTTGGTAATCTAATAATTAGGGAACAGACACCCTAGTTGACGTGAATCCTAAAGATAGATCTATTGGGCCCAACAAGCCCCATCCAAAGTACCGGATGCTTTAGTACTTCGAATTTATCATGTCCGAAGGGAGTCCCGGAATGATAGGGATATTCTATATGCATCTTGTTAAGGTCGGTTACCAGGTTTTCACCATATAAATGATTTTTATCTCTATGTATGGGATGTATATTGAAATATGAAATCTTGTGGTCTATTATTACGATTTGATAAATATATAGGTTAAACCTATAACTCACCAACATTTTTTTGACGTTTAAAGCATGTTTATTCTTAGGTGATTATTAAGAGCTTCTGCTGTTGCATGCTAAAATATGGACAAGACTTGGTGTCAGCATGCTTGTATAATATTGTTTAAAACTGCATTCGAGATTTACTTTGTTGTAACATATTAATATTGTAAACTAATATGTATTGGTAGTGTGTAAGTGTAATATTTTTAGATTATCATTTCTGGATAATCTAGGTGGTGTCTTTTTAACCTTGTCGATAAAATAAAGGTTATGGTTTGTTTTAAAAACGAATGCAGTCTTTGAAAAAGTCTCATATAGAGGTCAAAACCTCGCAACGAAATCAATTAATATAGAACATTTATAATCAATATGAACGGGACATTTCAGTTGGTATCCGAGCGTTGGTCTTAGAGGACCAGAAATTTGCATTAGTGTGTCTTATCGAGTTTGTTAGGATACATTAGTGAGTCTGGACTTCGACCGTGTTTTCTTTTAAAACGATTGCTTAACACTTTTGTTGGAAACTATATATTATTAACATGTAAATATTATGTGATATATTAACATCTTAATGTGTTTGATATTGTATGATAGATGTCTACCACTAGTACAAATTCCATCGAGTCACCTAATAATAATGAAGAGTCGAATATATTTTGGGAATATTCACAAATTCCCGAAGAGGAACCGGAAGAGGAGGAACCGGAAGAAGAGGAACCGGAAGAAGAGGAACCGGAAGAGGAGGAACCAGAAGAAGAAAAAGAGGTTCCGGAGGAAGAAATATTGATACCTACAGGAAATTGATTAAATAAAATAAAATCCTCAACCAACGGACCAAAGTCAATAATGGTCAATGGTGTTTCCGCCGAGGAAGCAAAATATTGGGAAGATTACCAATTTTCCGATGAATCGGATCCCGATGAGGATTCCGATGATGTTATAGAAATTACCTCGACCCAATTTAATAAAGCAGAAGAAAATAATAAGGGAAAAGGTATAAAAATAGAGAAACCTGATTCCAACCCCGATGAACTTTATATGTATCGGCAACATCCATATTTCCTAAAATGTAACAATAACCCGGGAACCTCTAAACCACCAGGTTTTTCTAAACCATTGTGGAAAACGACGGCTCGTATTAGAGGAACACCATATATCCCCAGAAAATTAGGAAAATGAACCAAGTCTGAAGAAGAAGAAACCAGTGATTCAGATTATAGGGTTAAAATCATGTTGTGTATTATATGTATTGTAGTGTGCTGGTACTTTTATGTTCTATGTAAAAATTGCTTGTATTGTTTGTTAATTATCTTTTACGAATCTAATCCTTGTCTATTTTACACTATAAAAACACAAAATGGACGTTAAGGGTAGACAACCGAATATTTTAGAAGACCTGCCAGAGGATATGATTGATGAAATCTTGTCTAGAGTCGGTCAGAATTCATCAGCACAATTAGTTATGGTGGAATTAACTTGTCAAACATTTGAAAGACTTTCCAGAAATGCCTTAGTTTATAAAAGGCTTTCCTTTGATAGGTGGGGTATATCACATTGGGGAGACCGTAAGTTACGCCGTGTTTTCTTTAAAGCGTTAAATGCTGGAAACCCAAATGCAATTTTATGCTACGGGTTAAGAACCTATTTTGACTCAACATATCCCAACATAGGATTTCGTGAGTTAGAAAGAGCTTCTAACATGCAACATAAAGAAGCATGTTATGCTTACGGGTTAGTGATGTTCGCTTCTTACCAAAGTGAGAAAAAGAACATCGGATTACAAATTTTAAATAAAACCTTCCCACAAGTGACGGATTCAGTAGTTGGGGTGAGAAACAAGGTTTTTAGATTATTACGGGGCTGTTGGACATTACGAAACCCGCGTCCTTTTGACGACATTACAACATGCTGCCTAGCCAATGGTCATAACGGTTACTTTCTACAAGACCAAGGATGGGAAGTCGTCTTAGTAAAACCAGAATGCAAAGTTATTACAACATGCTGACTTGCTTACTAACTAGAATTGCCTTATTAGCTGCTAGGTAGCAAAGTTATTATGTGCTATATTTCATCCTATATGTATAATAGTGGTATTGTAAGTTTGTAAAATATTGTATAAAATTTGAACGTGAAATATTATTATAATCAGTTTTTTCATATAGAATTGTAGTAGTTGAATTGTATATTAGCTACTAAGTATGAACTTAACGGGTAGGTACTACCCGAATTAAAACTATAAAACGTTAATAGAAGAAAAAGCTTTTATAAATGAGTTCATACTATGCTACGAAATACTATTGATTACTCTTAAAAATCTATATGATTAACTTAATTCTTTTGGGCTATTTTTGAAGGAAATGGCACCGACGACTCGTCAGAATTTGAACATGAGCGAGGAAGACTTTCGTGTTTTCCTTGCAGTGAACATAGCCGCAGTACAGGCTGTGATACAAAATAACAATAACTCTGGATCTAGCAGTGGAACTAATTCCACAAGAAATCGTGTAGGATGCTCCTATAAAGAATTCACTGCCTGTAAACCTTTGGAAATTGATGGAACCGAAGGACCAATTGGATTGAAACGATGGACCGAGAAAGTCGAATCGGTGTTTGCCATAAGTAAGTGTACTGAAGAGGACAAAGTTAAGTACGCTACGCATACCTTCACAGGTGCTGCGTTAATGTGGTGGAACACATATCTTGAACAGGTAGAACAAAATGCTGCTTACACACTACCGTGGTCGGCATTCAATAAATTGATGAACGAGCAGTACCGTCCTAGAAACGAAGTTAATAAGCTTAAGGTAGAACTTAGAGAGATACGAACACAAGGGTTTGACATTACCACATATGAACGACGATTCACAGAGTTGTGCCTATTGTGTCCGGGAGCATTCGAAGATGAAGAAGAAAAGATCGACGCATTTGTAAAAGGGTTACCAGAAAGGATCCAAGAATATATAAGTTCACATGAGCCCGCCTCCATAAAAAAAGCGAGTCGAATGGCTCACAAACTCATAAATCAGATTGAGGAAAGAATTAAAGAGCAGGCGGCCGAAGAAGCCAACACGAAACAAATCAAGAGAAAGTGGGAAGAAACCAGTGACAAGGGTTACAATTTTAACAATCAGCACAGCAATCACAACTTCAATCGCACTAAACTTCGCAACAACAACCGCAACAACAACCATCTCAACAACAATAACCATTACAACCACCGTCCCAATAATAATAACAATCGCAACAACAACCATTTCAATAACAACAAAGAACAGAAACAACCATGCTTCAGGTGTGCAGAGTATCATCCGAACGCGTTCTGCACAACATTTTGCACCAAGTGTAAGAGAAGTGGTCATGGCGCGGCAAAATGTGAGGTTTACGGACCAAAGAACAACAAAAATAAAGAAACAAATAATGTCGGAACAAATAATGCCGACGTAGTTTGTTATAAATGTGGAAAACCGGGCCACATTATTAGAAATTGCCCAAACCAAGGGAATACTAATGGGCAAGGCCGCGGAAGAGTTTTCAATATTAATGCAGCAGAAGCGCAGGAAGACCCGGAGCTTGTTACGGGTACGTTTCTTATTGATAATACATCTGCTTATGTTTTATTTGATTCGGGTGCGGATAGAAGCTATATGAGTAGAGATGTTTTTGTTAAATTAAGTTGTCCACTGACGCCTTTGGATAACAAATTTTTACTCGAATTAGCAAACGGTAAATTAATTACAGCAGATAATATATGCCGGAATCAAGAAATTAAGCTGTTTAGTGAAACATTTAAGATTGATTTGATACCAGTAGAGTTAGGAAGTTTTGATGTGATAATTGGCATGGACTGGTTGAAAAAGGAGAGACCAGAGATCGTATGTTACAAAAATGCAATTCGCATTGTACGGGAAAAAGGAAAACCCTTAATGGTGTACGGAGAAAAGAGCAACGCGGAGCTAAATCTTATTAGTAATTTGAAGGCGCAAAAGCTAATAAGAAAAGGTTGCTATGCTATTTTAGCACATGTCGAGAAAGTACAAACTGAAGAAAAGAACATCAATGATGTTCCCGTCGCAAAAGAATTTCCCGATGTATTTCCGAAAGAATTACCGGGACTACCTCCACACCGATCCATTGAATTTCAAATAGATCTTGTACCAGGGGCTACACCAATAGCTCGTGCTCCATACAGGCTCGCACCCAGCGAAATGAAGGAAGTCCAAAGCCAATTACAAGAACTTTTAGAGCGTGGTTTCATTCGACCAAGCACATCACCATGGGGAGCTCCTGTTTTGTTTGTCAAAAAGAAGGATGGTACATTCAGGTTGTGTATCGACTACCGAGAGTTGAACAAACTTACCATCAAGAACCGTTATCCACTACCGAGAATCGATGACTTATTTG
The DNA here is from genome assembly GCF_046630445.1 of Rutidosis leptorrhynchoides. Lineage (NCBI taxonomy): Eukaryota > Viridiplantae > Streptophyta > Magnoliopsida > Asterales > Asteraceae > Rutidosis > Rutidosis leptorrhynchoides. The sequence continues at coordinate 257,926,767 of NC_092333.1, forward strand.
ATCAACTACAAGGCTCGTCGGTTTATTCGAAGATCGATTTACGTTCTGGATATCATCAAATGAGGGTGAAGGAGGATGATATTCCGAAAACAGCTTTTAGGACGCGTTACGATCATTATGAGTTTATGGTTATGCCATTTGGTTTGACTAACGCACCAGCTGTGTTCATGGACCTCATGAACCGAGTGTGTGGACCATACCTTGACAAGTTTGTCATTGTTTTCATCGATGACATACTTATTTACTCAAAGACTGACCAAGAGCACGAAGAACATTTGAGAAAAGTGCTAGAGTTGTTAAGGAAAGAAAAACTGTACGCTAAGTTTTAAAGTGTGCATTTTGGTTGGAAGAAGTTCAATTCCTCGGACACATAGTGTGACGATCGCTCCAAATCCATATGGACGAACACGTCATTCATTGATTTCATTGCGAGGTATTTGACCTCTATATGATACGTTTTGTAAACATTGCATTCTTTTGAAAAGGCATACCATAAATGAATATTTAAATCAAAGGTTTTTGACATCTGATAATTTCTACATATAGACAATCACCGTATATAATAGTTTACAATAGTACTTCCATTGACAATGCAGTCAAAATAAGGTACATGATGATGAATTGGTGAATGCAACGTTTTCTTAAAAAATATGCCATATAAGACTCCATGCACATAGCTTGTCTATCATATAAGCAAACAGCGGAAGACTTCTAGGGAACCTGAGAATAAACATGCTAACAAGTGTCAACACAAAGGTTGGTGAGTTCATAGTTTGTATGTTTCGCATAATCTGTATATAAAGATGGATCACAAGATTTCAGTTGTTTCATCCAGAAACGTTTATCAAAATATTCTACGAAATTGAGCACCCTGGTAACGAAACTTAACGTATATATAATAAGTACCCCTATTTTAACATACATGCAACCAACATGTACAATACACGCAATCCAACGTGTACTAAACTCAAATAGCATACGTCTGTTTTATAGTTCAGGCTAGGGTCTCTATACCTGGAACAGACGGGGATGTCAAGCCCTATGGATCCATATATAACTACTCGCGCCCACCAGTTCTTATAACCGGCAGTTACTAGTTACCAAAGCTAAGGGATTTTCGGTTCAAACTCGGTGTAGAATTTAGTATGAACTTGTATCCATTGTGTTTAAAATAAAGTGCATGTATTCTCAGCCCAAAAATATAGATTGCAAAAGCAATTAAAAAGGGAGCAAATGAAACTCACCTTAGCAGCACATACAGTTATTCATCTTAATGTAACCGAAACTCGGTATATTAAAGAATCGTAGATCTCAACCTAGAGAACATATGTTGGTCAATAAATGTCTATCAATCTAGGTCAGGTCATAGTGTATCACAATCCTAATGCTCGAGATCGACATATAAAAGTTATCCAAAGTCGTTTCAAAAAGTCAATTTTGACAATAGTTTAACAAAACGAGACGTACCTTATATAAGGATTCATTTACTCGGTTGGTAATATTAAAAAATCAAATTTATCAATCTCGTAAATAAGTTGTTTAAATCTTAATTGTAGATTCAAAAGCAATTTCAATTAACTTCAATCATAATTCAGTTGCTCATATCTTTTTATCCGTTCATCGAAATTATTCGATATCTAAATGAAAAGTTATTGATTTTTTGCCAGCTTTCCAAAAACATGTATATCATATACCTTTTACCAGTAATATATGTATTTAATTCGTGATCTATTATAAACTATTTAACGACGAAATTTAGCATACACGTATGTATAAATATATATACTCGAGCACTAGACATGGATACACAATTAATATATAAAAGATAAAATATGAGTGCTTACGTATCAATATTGAGATTCAATATTGTAGGATAGTACGTAGAAGTAACGAAGATGATAAACACTAGGTTTGACTTACGAGCAAAACCCTCGAACAATACCCATAACCTCCTTAGTAATAACCCATAGTTTCCTTAGCTCTATCCCACTTGAAAACCCATTTTGAAAGTGACACGCTCATGACCTCGTCGTAGTATTTTAAGTGATATAATTAATAATAATAATAATAATAATACTATTAATAAAAATAAAATAAATAATAATAATCTTAATAATAATAATAATAATAATAATAATAATAATAATAATAATAATAATAATAATTTAAATAAATAAATTTACACATAGTAATATATGTGTAAAACAACTCGCGCAGAAACCTGGTATTTATAGGCATAATTCCTGATTCTGATGCCCATGCGATCGCATGGGTTTTATGCCTATTTCTCATGCGATCGCATGGCCGTCAGATCCAGCTCACATATTTTTGTTTTTTTGTTTGTCGACATAATAATTAATAATATATATAATATATTTAATTTATATAATTAATTATATATTATATTAGATTCACATGCATAGTTAACTTGTAATTTTTGTTCCGATAAGTCGTACGTTGTTACGCGACTTATGTCCCGGTTCCGGTTTTTCGAGTGTCCCTTCGTACGCTGAGAAAACTTGTAATTTTCATTCTGGGACACGTACCTTTGTCAAAATATAGCCTTAAATTATCCCTAAATTATACCACCCAGAGTATATCTTAAACTTTAGAGTATTTTGGTCATTTACTTCTATAAATCATTGTCTCGTTATTTATTAATATAATAGTATTTATCAAACGTTTCATAACCAAGTTAATATCTATTCTCAATATTTATAAACACGTTTTAAAATACGTATTGCAAGTTATTCATATAATTAATTCTTAACATTTAATATTCCTTATTATTGTTATGTGTCCAAATTACGTTATTTAAACAAATAATTCACCATTTATTCCGAATACCGTTAAAATGAATGATTTCTCAAATCAAGTGGACCTCTCAACAGAGACTCGTAATAATATCATAATTCTTAAGAGACTCGGTAAATATCTTTTACTTGAATCGTTTGGCATAATCTTTTAACTCTGTAGTTAAATATATCAATCAGATAATTAAACCAATAAGTTTAATGCACAGTATCATATCCTCAACACTTTGTTACGTTTAACTTCATAGACTTTGTTTATCGTGTCGGAAACGTTAATCATACAAGATTAAGTTTAAATTTGGTCAGAATTTTTCGGGTCATCACAGTACCTACCCGTTAAAGAAATTTCGTCCCGAAATTTGAGTGAGGTTGTCATGGCTAACAATAAAAAAAAGTTTTTATGACGAATATGAGTCGATAAATAGAGTTTTATCACCGTTGAATAATATGGATAAAACAATCCAATTACTTGAAGCGTATGAGAGAAGCCGTCGTAATAAAGTGAAATGGAGAATAGAGATGCGTCTTATCTCTTGACGTAGTAACGATTGATTTCCGGAATTTAAGGAATAGAAAATCTTCATAATCTAAATAAGATTTGATTCTTCGGGAATTAAGAAAATTAAGATTTCCTTTGATTAATTGCCTAATCTGCCTCGATTGTTATGTCTGATATTTTGCTATAAATTGCCCACTTCCGTTTCATTATTTTCACCACTCCCACATCTTCTTCCTCATTTCATACTTCCAAAAGATTGTGAAATGCTTCATCCAGTTCTGATTCTTGATATACTCCTAACCTTCATATCTGTCATTCTTCTCTTTCATTTACCACCGGAGGATTTTATTCACTTTTACTTTTATCTTGGGGTTATAGTGTTATTAATTTTCCCGTGTCTTTACGTTGCAATACGTATTGATATACACGGTTATTACTTTTATCGTGGCTTTATATTTTCCATTATATTTCGGAGCTTCATGCTTTCGTTTTCTCTTCCCGACTTTAAGTCAAGCGAATAATGGTCCTAAATTCGTAGCTACACATTTCGGAATGAACATAATTAATGTTCTAAGAAAGAAACGGTAATAGCACAATCTAACTTGTCAAATTACCAGAATACCTTTAAAAAGACCGAATCATTAAGAAAATATTTTCTTGATATTTTTAGAGATTATATAGAATGAAAGAGTTATGTAACATGGTTCATGATGAGGGTATGATCTGTGAACCTTTATCACGTTCCATTAGAAACTCAGCATGACTTACTGTAATATAATCACGTTGATCAAGTGTCATTATATTATACTAACTCATGCTTCAATTCCCAACACTACTTCAAAAACATCCATTTTTCGAAATTTTCAGAAATTAGAAACTAAAATAGTTTCTTTTATGATGTAACACAGATAGCATGAAGAGATAAATGATTTCAGATAAGAATAGTTATGAAAATATCTTCAGAAATATGGAGGATATTTATAATGGAAGATACGATGATATCTTAGAATTTTTAATATCGGAGGACGATGCGGAAAATCTGCCTGTGAAGGTTTAGAATAAGAAGTAAGATTCTTACTAATGGTTTCAGCAGACACTAAATCATTTAGATTCTTTGAAGGTAGATTTCGTCCTTGTGATTTGTCTACAGCTTCCTTCATACTTTGCTCAACCTGTTTTCCAGTTTCAAACCTTCTCTTTTTCTGTGCTTTTCCAACATACTACTCTTTATCATCAAACTTTCGACTGTTAAAGTCGTTTATAGTTTTTTCTGATTCATCAGCATTTTTCCAAAATTCGTAGAACTAGTTTCGTAGTTTGAGGTGTTTTTCAGAAACTTCACATTCGAAGTATGTAAGTCTAGAAGATAGACATTATATGTATATATATATAATTGTTGGCGAAGAATTGCTGCGAAATTCAAAATACTGGTTGCTAATTCCCGGTAGTTGGTATGGCAATTATTGTTATAAGATGTGGATGAGTACATGATAGGGTTTTAATGAGTATAATGATTTTTCAGAAGGTCAAGGATTAATGAAGTTGTTAGTAAATTTACTGCTAATGTGGTGGAACATAAAAGGTTCCCCGGTAACAAAAACGTATATGTCAAGGTTACAATAAGGTTAATCTGAAAAGTCGAAGTTGACTGGTTGAAAGTGTGATAAAACTGGATACTTTGAAAAGGATGGCAAGATTATTTTTAGTAATAACAATGCTAAAGGATCTTTCACATTTTTGAGGTCAAAGTATAGCTTTGAAAGATGTAGAGATCTAAGAATGATGTCACCAGTTAAATCTTGACTTGGATTCTGATCCGTCAATATCAGAATATGTAATTGAATTTGTATGGAAACGATTGTATATCGCTGTGAGCATAGTTAATAATTTTTAAATCAAAGTTGAAGAATGTACAGTGTAACATATTAATTGTGAACTTATATATTCCCGAGTATTACCTACTCGTTAAAGATTTCACAATTAATATTTTGTACAAAAGAATTTTCAGTACAGTCTTTATGAAAATATATGTATGTATATTTCTTCAGATGTAATACAGATTTAATGAGTTAATATCATATTAAGCTCATTTGATTTTTAACTTGAATTAGAAATGAATAATCTCTAAAACATTAGAGATTACATAATCTTAGCGGAGTATTTCACTAATGAAATCAATACTTCATTATTTATTCTTATTGATATTCCTTGGTGAAGGGTGTTGATATTCGTGGAATTCTTGCAAACTTCGCAAGGTGCAAATGATGTTTTCTAGAAATTTTCGAGTGCATCGAAGATGAAAGTGTAAAATCAACCATGTTATTGAATAATACACTTGGTTTATTATGAAATGAAATTCATTGAATTGAAACAGAGATTGTAGTTATCGATGATTAAGCCGTTAATGAAGGATGTACATCATTGCATATTAGTAATATGAAATAACCGAGTAGTACCTACCAGTTAAGATTCACACGTAATAGCTTAGTACGAAAATATTTATTTTGATTTCAAAATTCATATATATTAAATATACATAAAATTTCTTCAGGGGAAATGAGTTAATACTTCATCGGTTATTGTTGCTGGTATTTCTTGGTAACTACGGTGCGTGTGACGTTGATGCTCGTGGAACAGATTGTGAAGTTGAGGTTTGCGATGCAGATGTTGTTGGTGGTGGTAATGGTACTGTTGGTGTTGTTGTCGGTGGCACTGTTGATGCCGGTGATGCTGCTGGTGTTTGTAACCTTTGCACCATATTCTCCAAAGCCACTACCCGAGCACGAAGCTCGTTGACTTCTTCTACTACACCGGAATGATTGGCGGTTCGGACGAGCGGATGAATAAGATCCAGAATTTGAGATAGTATATTATCGTGACGAGATACTCTGGAAATGAGAGAGAAAATGGTGTCTCAAACAGGTTCGCCGGTAAGTGCTTCAGGTTCTTCGCCAAGAGGGCAATGTGGTGGGTGAAAGGGATCGCCTTCTTCTTGTCTCCAATAATTAAGTAGGCTACGAACCCATCCCCAATTCACCCAGAATAGATGATGGCTAATTGGTTGATCCATTCCGGTTACACTGTCTTCGGAATTCAGGTGAATATCCATATCGGAATAGCTGTCAGAGTTTGAACTAGATACGGGATCCATCTTGTATAAATAGGGAGATGATTTTTTATATGTGTAACAACCCGACTTCATAAACTCAAAACGCGTACCAAAAAAAAAATTTTATGGCAGTGCATCTGGACGGCGTCCAGACGGCGTCCAGCTCAGAAATATGGGACGGCGTCCAAAGTTTGGGACGGCGTCCAGCTCAACACAACTGGGACGACGTCTAATCAATTGGGACGGCGTCCCAATGGCCTTCCAGCTACTGATCACGGGTCCAACTCACACGAGCGGAAAACCCGCATCCCGACACTTTCAAACGAAAACCTTTTTACCACAAGTCAATATAAGTGAAACTAAGAGATTTTCATCATCAAATCAAGTTTTACATCAACGGGCCCACATCGCCCATTTTACGAGTTTCGTTCAAAAATAAAAGTTTCGACCAAATATAAGTTTAAGTTCCAAACGACACTAGAGCATGGTGTTTGGGGTTAAACTACCCAATCTCGGTCGAACTCCAAAAGCTAACACCCAAAAGCATCCCGTAACAAAACAAGCGGGAGATCACTAATCCAATTGAACGCTCTTACCCTTGTCAACGCTCGAGCCTATAAAAAAAGGTAAACAACGAGAGGGTAAGCAAAGCTTAGTAAATGCAATAATTATACGAATACATATATAATTATACCTACTTGCATACACTTACACAACCGCAAACATGCTAGCAAACAACATTAGCTTATCGTCGCAATAACAAGTTATAATTCACCAATACCCCCAAGCTAGCATAACATCCGCATATAAATATAACTCGAATAATATAATATGCTTACAACACAAATAACCATGGTTAACCAATAGTACAAGGGAACGGCGCTCGCGAAAACGCCATCGGGGTTCGTAACATCCGTTAGGGCACTTAACACCTCGCACCACTAACCCCTAGGGTGGCACCTTAACACCTCGGCACATCACCCCGAGTGGTATCTTAACACCTCGATGCATCACTCATTATTTTACGGAGTGGTGTCTTAACACCTCGACACTACACTCCTAGGTGGCATCTTAACACCTCGATGCTACACCCGAGTGGCATCTTAACACCTCGATGCTACACTCTTCACGTGAAACATGGTGTCTTAGCACCTCGACACTACCCGTTTCACGCTATAACAAATAGATACATTATATACATACGCATATAATTATTCCACTCACCTCAAAGTCTTCGTGTAAGATAACCGAACTTGCAACGTCAATGTAACGTACCTATTACATTTTAGCACATAATCAATTCACAACTCAAGTCGGTCAAGCAACTCACCCAACAATCTAGAGTCTTGTGACCCTAAGTGCAATCCCGACCCATTTTGCACCTTTAACCCAAATAATGGGTTAACTTCACCAAAAACCCTAATTCTAGCCATTTAAGGTCTTAACACGCATTTAAACACCAAGTTGACTCATTTTCACGCATGCAAGACCACCTAGGTCATCAAAGACCCATTTGACCCATTTCAAGGTTAACATACCCATTTGGGTCACCCACAACCCAAATGACTCCCACTAACACTAACTATAGGTGTACTAGTGATCTATTAGGCCTTTAAGACCCATTTACACATTTCAACATTTCAAAACCCTAAGTTAGTCACCATTTGGGTCTTCATGACCCAAACTTACCCAAAACCCCCAAATCACTCATACATGGGTTTTATGTAGAACATTAACCCAAACCCTAACCCTTAAACATATTAACTAGAGAAATCAAGTTTAGGGCTTACCACCACAATCAAAACGAAGCTAACGAGGAGATGAACAACTTCAATGCTCGAGCTAGAACCCGAAACAAGGTTCTTCCTCTCCTATTTGAGCTTTCTCACACTTAAGAGCACTCTCTCTCTAGAATTAAAGTAGATGATGTTTAGTGGTTGTGAATGGAGTAATGAGACTCCCAAAACTAATCTAGGGCTTTAAAATTCGTCCAAAAAGTGAAATTACCAAAATACCCATCTAAAATAATTAATAGCAAAAAGACATGCCTGACAGCCATTCTGGACGGCGTCCAAAATGTTGGACGGCGTCCAGGTCTTCAAACTGGGACGGCGTCCCAAATATTTGGACGGCGTCCAAACCCAAAAAGAAAACAGGATCTTACAACTCTCCCCCACTTGAACCGGATTGCGACCTCGCAATCCACGCCGCATGACAAGCAGGAAGATAAACCAAGACAAACTCTTCGGGCTCCCAAGTAAACTCGGAACCTTTACTTCGCCGCCATTGAACCTTGAAAGTTCTCACCTCTTTATTCCTCAACATTTTCACCTTCTCTTCAAGGATAGCAATCGGTTCCTCGACATATTCTAACTTGTTGTTTAGCTCGATCTCGTCTAAAGGCATCCATGAGGAATCGTCCGCAAGACACTTACGGAGGTGGGAAACATGAAATGTATTATGGATCCCCGCAAGCTCTTCAGGTAATTCCAATCGATATGCAACTTCACCAACACGAGCAGAAACCTTGAACGGCCCAATAAACCGAGGAGCTAACTTTCCTCGTTTTCGAAATCGAATAATACCCTTCCATGGCGAAACCTTAAGCATCACCATATCGCCTTCTTGGAACTCAATCAATCGCCTACGTCTATCGGCATACGACTTTTGCCTATCTTGAGCCTTCTTCAAATGTTTCCGAATCAAATCGATCTTGCTATTTGTCTCTAAAACCAAATCGGTACTCCCGATCTCTCTTTGACCCACTTCTCCCCAACAAACGGGAGTTCGACACCTACGCCCATAAAGCATTTCGTAAGGTGGCATCCCGATACTAGTATGATAACTATTATTGTACGAGAATTCCACCAAAGGCAAATGCTCATCCCAACTACCACCAAAGTCAATGATGCACGCCCGTAACATATCTTCCAAAGTTTGATTCGTACGTTCAGTTTGACCGTCCGTTTGAGGATGATACGCCGTGCTCAACTTCAATTGCGTACCCATATCTTCATGAAACTTTTCCCAAAACCGAGATGTAAAACGGGTATCTCGATCCGAAATAATAGATATAGGAACCCCATGTCGCGAGACCACTTCCTTGATAAACAACTTAGCCAAGGTCTCTGACGATATCGCTTCTTTAATGGGAAGAAACAAAGCGCTTTTTGTCAATCGGTCAACTATAACCCAAATCGTATCAAATTGGGTTCTCGCCGTCTTAGGTAACTTTGTTATGAAATCCATGGTAATGTGCTCCCATTTCCATTTAGGAATTTCTAACGGTTGCAATTTACCATACGACTTTTGGTGTTCGGCTTTTACTTGCAAACACGTGACGCATTGCTCAACATACTTCACAACATCACGCTTCATGCCCGGCCACCAATAATCTTTCTTCAAGTCAAGATACATTTTCGTCGCGCCCGGATGAATGGAATATTTTGACTTATGTGCTTCATCAAGTAGCACTCGTCGGTAATCACCCATCTTAGGCACCCACACCCTTCCTTGGAAAGAAAACAAACCACGCGGACCCATAGTAATAAACTCCGATTGGCCCACGGTTCGCTCCGTATGCTTGTTGTGAACATAACCCTCTATTTGAATCTCACCAAGCTTTTCAAGAAAATCGTTGGTAATAATCAAACGTAACGATCCAACTCGCATCGCCGGATGTTGACTCTTTCGACTCAACGCATCCGCGACCACATTCGCCTTACCCGGATGATAAAGTATTTCACAATCGTAGTCTTTCACCACATCCATCCACCTACGTTGGCGATTATTCAAATCTCGTTGATTAAAGAGATGTTTCAAACTCTTATGATCCGAATAAATCGACACTTGACACCATACAAGTAATGCCGCCAAATTTTCAACGCATGCACAACCGCCGCCAACTCAAGATCATGAGTTGGATACCTCGTTTCATGTTCCTTTAATTGTCGAGAGGCATAAGCGATGACTTTACCTCTTTGCATTAGAACACACCCGAGACCATTTAATTAAGCATCACAATAAACCACCATATCTTCTACCCCTTCCGGCAACACTAACACCGGAGCTTGACACAACTTCTCTTTTAACAATTGAAAAGCAATCTCTTGCTCGTTCTCCCAATTAAATCTTGCATTCTTTCTTGTCAATTTCGTCAATGGAGAAGCGATCTTAGAAAAATCTTGGATAAACCGACGATAATAACCGGCCAATCCGAGAAAACTTCGGATTTCCGTAGGCGTAGTCGGTCGTCCCCAACTCTTCACCGTCTCGATCTTCCCCGGATCTACTTGAATACCGTTTTCGTTCACAATATAACCAAGGAATTGAACTTCCCTTAGCCAAAATTCACATTTGGAGAACTTTGCATACAACTTCTCCTTTCGTAGCGTCTTCAATACTTCACGCAAATGATGTTCATGTTCGTTCATACTTTTCAAGTAGACTAGTATGTCGTCAATGAACACTATTATCGACTTGTCCAACATAGGTTGGCACACTCGGTTCATAAGATCCATGAATGCCGCCGGTGCATTCGTAAGACCAAAGGGCATAACTACAAACTCATAATGCCCGTAACGCGTTCGAAAAGCCGTTTTCTCTATGTCTTCCTCACGGACCCGCATTTGGTGATAGCCGGACCGTAGGTCGATCTTAGAGAAATACGTTGCACCTTGAAGTTGATCAAATAAATCATCAATCCCAGGTAATGGATAACGATTCTTGATCGTCACTTTATTCAACTCACGGTAATCAATGCACATACGCATACTACCATCTTTCTTCTTCACAAATAACACCGGAGCGCCCCATGGCGAAGCACTCGGTCGAATAAAACCCTTCTCGAGCAACTCTTGGGTTTGATTTAACAACTCTTGCATTTCCGTTGGTGCTAAACGATAAGGAGTTTTAGCAATGGGGGTAGCCCCCGGAACCAACTCGATGCGAAATTCAACTTGTCTTTCCGCCGGAACACCCGGTAATTCGTCCGGAAAAATGTCTTCGAATTCACTAACAACCGGAATTTCACGAATAGGTGGTGGCTCATTGCGAGGATCAACAACATGAGCAAGGAAAGCCATGCCACCGGTAACAACAAAACGACGTGCCCGTGCAAAAGTGCATATCGGCACCGGTCTCCTTCGCTTATCACCATGAATAATTAACTCTCCCCCACTTAGGGTCTTCACACGAATAAACTTATCATGGCATGCAATATCGGCTCTATAACGATCGAGCCAATCCATACCAACGACAATATCAAAGTCGCCCAAGGTCATTGGAATAAGTTCAATTTTAAAGGTTTCGGCACCAAAAACAACATCACAATTTTCACACACATCAACCACTAGCACCGTCTTGCCGTCCGCTATTTCGACTTCTATCGGACGACTTAACTTAGCTAACGGTCTATTAAGTTTAGGCACAAATTTAGGAGACACAAACGACAAATTTGCACCGCTATCGAAAAGAATCCTTGCCGGATTAGAATTAACCATGTAAGTACCTGAGACAACTTCGTGCGATTGTTTGGCTTCATCATTGGTCATCAAGTAGTTGCGACCCCTAGCCGTACCCGCCGCCTTCTCTAACCGCTTCACATTATCATTTCGCAAATCGGGACACTCCGGCTTCTTATGCCCCTCTTTTCCGCAATTAAAACAAGTGACTTTGTTTCCGGAAGATGGTTTCGGACACTCACGAGCCCTATGACCCGGTTGCCCACAATTGTAGCACGTATAAGAAAACCCGCCGGTAGTGCCCTTCTTTGCACTATTGACACTTTCGGCCCCCCTCTTGCTCTTGCTCTTCTTGCTTGAGGCGTTAGAGTAACTAAAACCTTCAAATTTTCTTTTAGAAAACATGAAATCACTCTTTCTTGGAACCTCCGGCTCAAAACCCCGAGCCAACTCGAACAATTCATCAAAAGACTTAGCCATACCCCGACTAATCTTCCCCTTGTACTCATCATTCAAAGTACGGTAGAAATCCTTCATGAGCTTATGATCATCACCAACATATTCCGGGCAAAAACGAGTCTTTGCCAAGAATGTAGACTTAAGAGTAACTAAGTCCATTGAGCCTTGTTGCAAATGGTGCAACTCGTCCCGGATTCTATCGAGATCGGATGAAGTTCGGTATTCTCTGAAAAATTCTTTCTTGAACTCCTCCCATGTCAAGCCCATACATTGTTCTTCACCATACAAGTTGATTTTATCATCCCACCACAACTTAGCTTCTTCGCGTAACATGCTAGAACCATACCTCGTCTTCCTTTCGGGAGGACATTCCGCGATACGGAAAGCTCCCTCAATATCAGAGATTCAACATGTACTTTTTAAAGGATCCCGCACCCCATTAAACATCGGGGGTTGAGCATCCTTGAAGTTCTTGTAGTGGAAGTCCCGCCTTCCTTCACCTCCTTCACCACGAGGGTAGATATTCCTAGCGTCAAGGGCCTCTTCGATAGTGGCCTTTATTCGTTCATTAATTAGATCGGTTATTTGCTCATCAACCGAATCTTGGAAGACCTTTCGAACGTCCGTAAGAAAATCCGATTTTAACTTCTTAAAGATGGCCTCAACCTTGGTTGAGAACTCGGCGTCCCCGCTTGTACTTCCACTATCATGTTCGGGACCGTTTCTCGTCTTCATTCTATAAAACGAATTAGGTTAAACCACAAAACGGAAGGACAGATTACATATATACATACACCTACGCCACACTACTCCATCTCGCTCAACAATCATCGTACATTACTTGTTTGACACGATTTGCACTCGTAGTGATGGTAGCTAGTCATTACTACGCGAGCACGTCGCGTTAAATCGCTAGTACAACGTCCATCTCGCTTGATGATTGCTAAACACAACACAACAAATAGCGCATGATTAGTTCACATAAACCTATGCACTAACCATCCCGATCCGACCCAAAGTCCTACAAGTCCCGCATAAACGCGCACACAAAAAGCCTAAGTCTAGGCGCCTATCTCAAGTCACCTAAATCCCTTAGACCATGCTCTGATACCACTTGTAACAACCCGACTTCATAAACTCAAAACGCGTACCAAAAAAAAAAAATTTATGGCAGTGCATCTGGACGGCGTCCAGAATCCTGGACGGCGTCCAGCTCAGAAATATGGGACGGCGTCCAAAGTTTGGGATGGCCTCCAGCTCAACACAACTGGGACGGCGTCCAATCAATTGGGACGGCGTCCCAATGGCCTTCCAGCTACTGATCACGGGTCCAACTCACACGAGCGGAAAACCCGCTTCCCGACACTTTCAAACGAAAACCTTTTTACCACAAGTCAATATAAGTGAAACTAAGAGATTTTCATCATCAAATCAAGTTTTACATCAACGGGCCCACATCTCCCATTTTACGAGTTTCGTTCAAAAATAAAAGTTTCGACCAAATATAAGTTTAAGTTCCAAACGAAACTAGAGCATGGTGTTTGGGGTTAAACTACCCAATCTCGGTCGAACTCCAAAAGCTAACACCCAAAAGCATCCCCTAACAAAACAAGCTGGAGATCACTAATCCAATTGAACGCTCTTACCCTTGTCAACGCCCTAGCCTATAAAAAAAGGTAAACAACGAGAGGGTAAGCAAAGCTTAGTGAATGCAATAATTATACGAATACATATATAATTATACCTACTTGCATACACTTACACAACCGCAAACATGCTAGCAAACAACATTAGCTTATCGTCGCAATAACAAGTTATAATTCACCAATACCCCCAAGCTAGCATAACATCCGCATATAAATATAACTCGAATAATATAATATGCTTACAACACAAATAACCATGGTTAACCAATAGTACAAGGGAACGGCGCTCGCGAAAACGCCATCGGTGTTCGTAACATCCGTTAGGGCACTTAACACCTCGCACCACTAACCCCTAGGGTGGCACCTTAACACCTCGGCACATCACCCCGAGTGGCATCTAAACACCTCGATGCATCACTCATTATTTTACGGAGTGGTGTCTTAACACCTCGACACTACACTCCTAGGTGGCATCTTAACACCTCGATGCTACACCCGAGTGGCATCTTAACACCTCGATGCTACACTCTTCACGTGAAACATGGTGTCTTAGCACCTCGACACTACCCGTTTCACGCTACAACAAATAGATACATTATATACATACGCATATAATTATTCCACTCACCTCAAAGTCTTCGTGTAAGATAACCGAACTTGCAACGTCAATGTAACGTACCTATTACATTTTAGCACATAATCAATTCACAACTCAAGTCAGTCAAGCAACTCACCCAACAATCTAGAGTCTTGTGACCCTAAGTGCAATCCCGACCCATTTTGCACCTTTAACCCAAATAATGGGTTAACTTCACCAAAAACCCTAATTCTAGCCATTTAAGGTCTTAACACGCATTTAAACACCAAGTTGACTCATTTTCACGCATGCAAGACCACCTAGGTCATCAAAGACCCATTTGACCCATTTCAAGGTCAACATACCCATTTGGGTCACCCACAACCCAAATGACTCCCACTAACACTAACTATAGGTGTACTAGTGATCTATTAGGCCTTTAAGACCCATTTACACATTTCAACATTTCAAAACCCTAAGTTAGTCACCATTTGGGTCTTCATGACCCAAACTTACCCAAAACCCCCAAATCACTCATACATGGGTTTTATGTACAACATTAACCCAAACCCTAACCCTTAAACATATTAACTAAAGAAATCAAGTTTAGGGCTTACCACTACAATCAAAACGAAGCTAACGAGGAGATGAACAACTTCAATGCTCGAGCTAGAACCTGAAACAAGCTTCTTCCTCTCCTATTTGAGCTTTCTCACACTTAAGAGCACTCTCTCTCTAGAATTAACGTAGATGATGTTTGGTGGTTGTGAATGGAGTAATGAGACTCCCAAAACTGATCTAGGGCTTTAAAATTCGTCCAAGAAGTGAAATTACCAAAATACCCATCTAAAATAATTAATAGCAAAAAGACATGCCTGACAGCCATTCTGGACGGCGTCCAAAATGTTAGACGGCGTCCAGGTCTTCAAACTGGGACGGCGTCCCAAATATTTGGACGGCGTCCAAACCCAAAAAGAAAACAGGATCTTACAATATGAATTAGATTATAGAATTTAGTTTGGTATTCTTCAATACATAATTTACATATGTATATATAATACCAAATTCCATAAATCACGAAGAAATTTTCGGAAGATATCAGGAAAAGTTTACAGTAACAGATACGCTAAGATATGAATTTTTGTCTATACACTATTTATGCAATAAATGCAGGAAAACGTGTCTAGACTTAAGAATGATAAACATGTAATTTCCAACAAGAAATGATAAGCAAAACTTTTAACTTGCAGACACGGTCGAAGTCCAGACTTACTAATGCATCTTAACAACTATCAGTTAGACACATTCATGCAAGACCTGATTCGCTAGGACCAATGCTCTGATACCAACTGTGACGATCGCTCCAAATCCATATGGATGAACACATCATTCATTGATTTCATTGCGAGGTATTTGACCTCTATATGATACGTTTTGTAAACATTGCATTCTTTTGAAAAGGCATACCATAAATGAATATTTAAATCTAAGGTTTTCGACATTTGATGATTTCTACATATAGACAATCACCGTATATAATAGTTTACAATAGTACTTCCGTTGACAATGCAGTCAAAATAAGGTACATGATGATGAATTGGTGAATGCAACGTTTTCTTGAAAAATATGCCATATAAGACTCCATGCACATAGCTTGTCTATCATATAAGGAAACAGCGGAAGACTTCTAGGGAACCTGAGAATAAACATGCTAACAAGTGTCAACACAAAGGTTGGTGAGTTCATAGTTTGTATGTTTCGCATAATCTGTATATAAAGATGGATCACAAGATTTCAGTTGTTTCATCCAGAAACGTTTATCAAAATATTCTACGAAATTGAGCACCCTGGTAACTAAACTTAACGTATATATAATAAGTACCCCTATTTTAACATACATGCAACCAACATGTACAATACACGCAATCCAACTTGTACTAAACTCAAATAGCATACGTCTGTTTTATAGTTCAGGCTAGGGTCTCTATACCTGGAACAGACGGGGATGTCAAGCCCTATGGATCCATATATAACTACTCGCGCCCACCAGTTCTTATAACCGGCAGTTACTAGTTACCAAAGCTAAGGGATTTTCGGTTCAAACTCGGTGTAGAATTTAGTATGTACTTGTATCCATTGTGTTTAAAATAAAGTGCATGTATTCTCAGCCCAAAAATATAGATTGCAAAAGCAATTAAAAAGGGAGCAAATGAAACTCACCTTAGCAGCACATACAGTTGTTCATAGTAATGTAACCGAAACTCGGTATATCAAAGAATAGTAGATCTCAACCTAGAGAACATATGTTGGTCAATAAATGTCTATCAATCTAGGTCAGGTCATAGTGTATCACAATCCTAATGCTCGATATCGACATATAAAAGTTATCCAAAGTCGTTTGAAAAAGTCAATTTTGACAATAGTTTAACAAAACGAGACGTACCTTATATAAGGATTCATTTACTCGGTTGGTAATATTCAAAAATCCAATTTGTCAATCTCGTAAACAAGTTGTTTAAATCTTAATTGTAGATTCAAAAGCAATTTCAATTAACTTCAATCATAATTCAGTTGCTCATATCTTTTAATCCGTTCATCGAAATTATTCGATATCTAAATGAAAAGTTATTGATTTTTCGCCAGCTTTCCAAAAACATGTATATCATATACCTTTTACCAGTAATATATGTATTTAATTCGTGATCTATTATAAACTGTTTAACGACGAAATTTAGCATACACGTATGTATAAATATATATACTCGAGCACTAGACATGGATACACAATTAATATATAAAAGATAAAATATGAGTGCTTACGTATCAATATTGAGATTCAATATTATAGGATAGTACGTAGAAGTAACGGAGATGATAAACACTAGGTTTGACTTACGAGCAAAACCCTCGAACAATACCCATAACCTCCATAGTAATAATCCATAGTTTCCTTAGCTCTATCCCACTTGAAAACCCATTTTGAAAGTAACACGCTCATGACCTCGTCGTAGTATTTTAAGTGATATAATTAATAATAATAATACTATTAATAATAATAAAATAAATAATAATAATCTTAATAATAATAATAATAATAATAATAATTTAAATAAATAAATTTACACATAGTAATATATGTGTAAAACAACTCGCGCAGAAACCTGGTATTTATAGGCATAATTCCTGATTCTGATGCCCATGCGATCGCATGGGTTTTATGCCTATTTCTCATGCGATCGCATGGCCGTCAGATCCAGCTCACATTTTTTTGTTTTTTTGTTTTTCGACATAATAATTAATAATATATATAATATATTTAATTTATATAATTAATTATATATTATATTAAATTCACATGCATAGTTAACTTGTAATTTTTGTTCTGATAAGTCGTACGTTGTTATGCGACTTATGTCCCGGTTCCGGTTTTTCGAGTGTCCCTTCGTACGCTGAGAAAACTTGTAATTTTCATTCTGGGACACGTACCTTTGTCAAAATATAGCCTTAAATTATCCCTAAATTATACCACCCAGAGTATATCTTAAACTTTAGAGTATTTTGGTCATTTACTTCTATAAATCATTGTCTCGTTATTTATTAATATAATAGTATTTATCAAACATTTCATAACCAAGTTAATATCTATTCTCAATATTTATAAACACGTTTTAAAATACGTATCGCAAGTTATTCATATAATTAATTCTTAACAGTTAATATTCCTTATTATTGTATGTGTCCAAATTACGTTATTTAAACAAATAATTCACCATTTATTCCGAATACCGTTAAAATGAATGATTTCTCAAATCAAGTGGAGCTCTCAACAGAGACTCGTAATAATATCATAATTCTTAAGAGACTCGGTAAATATCTTTTACTTGAATCATTTGGCATAATCTTTTAACTCTGTAGTTAAATATATCAATCAGATAATTAAACCAATAAGTTTAATGCACAGTATCATATCCTCAACACTTTGTTACGTTTTCAAGTTATAGTATATGTATCTATATATAATTGTTCGCGTTTCGTTGCGAACAATCGAAGATTAATTGAACAGTTCAAAATTTTGAGATTTAACTTCATAGACTTTGTTTATCTTGTCGAAAACGTTAATCATACAAGATTAAGTTTAAATTTGGTCAGAATTTTCCGGGTCATCACACATAGTGAATAAAGAAGGTATTCAGGTGGATCCAGAAGGTTCATCCAAGATTTTTCCAGAATAGCAAAACCCTTGACTGCATTAACGCATAAAGGGAGGAAATTTGAATGGAAGGATGAACAAGAGAAAACGTTTCAATTGTTAAAGAAAAAGTTAACTACGGCACCTATATTTTCATTACCTGAAGGGAATGATGATTTTGTAATATATTGTGACATCTCAAAGCAAGGTCTCGATTGTGTATTAATGCAACGAACGAAGGTGATTGTTTATGCATCTAGACAATTGAAGATTCACGAGCAGAATTATACGACGCATGATTTAGAATTAGGCGCGGTTGTTTTTGCATTAAAGACTTGGAGGCACTACTTATATGGGGTCAAAAGTATTATATATACCGACCACGGAAGTCTTCAACACATATTTAATCAGAAACAACTGAACATGAGGCAGCGCAGGTGGATTGAATTGTTGAATGATTATGACCTTGAGATTCGTTACCACCCTGGGAAGGCAAATGTGGTAGCCGACGCCTTGAGCAGAAAGGACAGAGAACCCATTCGAGTAAAAGCTATGAATATAATGATTCACACTAACCTTACTACTCAAATAAAGGAGGCGCAACAAGGAGTTTTAAAAGAGGGAAATTTAAAGGATTAAATACCCAAAGGATCGGAGAAGCATTTTAATATTCGGGAAGACGGAACCCGGTATAGGGCTGAAAGAATTTGGGTACCAAAATTTGGAGATATGAGAGAAATGGTACTTAGAGAAGCTCATAAAACCAGATACTCAATACATCCTAGAGCGGGGAAGATGTACAAGGATCTCAAGAAACATTTTTGGTGGCCGGGTATGAAAGCCGATATTGCTAAATACGTAGGAGAATGTTTGATGTGTTCTAAGGTCAAAGCTGAGCATCAGAAACCATCAGGTCTACTTCAACAACCTGAAATCCCGGAATGGAAATGGGAAAACATTACCATGGATTTCATCACTAAATTGCAAAGGACTGCAAGTGGTTTTGATACTATTTGGGTAATAGTTGATCGTCTCACCAAATCAGCACACTTCCTGACAATAAGAGAAGATGACAAGATGGAGAAGTTATCACGACTGTATTTGAAGGAAGTTGTCTCCAGACATTGAATACCAATCTCTATTATCTCTGATAGGGATGGCAGATTTATTTCAAGATTCTGGCAAACATTACAGCAAGCATTAGGAACTCGTCTAGACATGAGTACTGTCTATCATCCACAAACTAATGGGCAGAGCGAAAGGACGATACAAATTCTTAAAGACATGCTACGAGCATGTGTTATTGATTTCGGAAACAGTTGGGATCGACACTTACCGTTAGCAGAATTTTTCTACAACAACAGCTACCATTCCAGCATTGAGATGGCGCCGTTTGAAGCACTTTATGGTAGAAAGTGTAGGTCTCTGATTTGTTGGAGTGAAGTGGGAGATAGACAGATTACGGGTCCGGAGATAATACAAGAAAATTCCGAGAAGATCATCCAAATTCAACAACGGTTGAAAACTGCCCAAAGTCGACAAAAGAGCTACGCTGACATTA
Source organism: Rutidosis leptorrhynchoides (assembly GCF_046630445.1). Classification (NCBI taxonomy): domain Eukaryota; kingdom Viridiplantae; phylum Streptophyta; class Magnoliopsida; order Asterales; family Asteraceae; genus Rutidosis; species Rutidosis leptorrhynchoides. The sequence goes on from NC_092333.1 coordinate 257,947,082, forward strand.
AAAGAAAAGATATAGAGTTTGAAATTGGAGAGATGATCATGCTTAAAGTTGCACCTTGGAAAGGCATTGTTCGATTTGGTAAACGAGGGAAATTAAATCCAAGGTATATTGGACCATTCAAGATTATTGATCGTGTAGGGCCAGTAGCTTACCGACTTGAGTTACCTCAACAACTCGCTGCTGTACATAACACTTTCCACGTCTCGAATTTGAAGAAATGTTTTGCTAAAGAAGATCTCACTATTCCATTAGACGAAAACCAAATCAACGAAAAACTTCAATTCATCGAAGAACCCGTCGAAATAATGGATCGTGAGGTTAAAAGGCTTAAGCAAAACAAGATACCAATTGTTAAGGTTCGGTGGAATGCTCGTAGAGGACCCTAGTTCACCTGGGAATGAGAAGAACAGATGAAGAAGAAATACCCGCACATATTTCCAAAAGATACGTCAACACCTCCAACTGCTTAAAATTTCGGTACGAAATTTATTTAACGTGTAGGTACTGTAGTGACCCGAACTTTTCCATGTTTATATATATATATATATATATATATATATATATATATATATATATATATATATATATATATATTAAATTAAATTGATATTTGCATGATTAAGTGTTTCCAATATGTTAAGAAATCAAACTTGTTATGACTTGATTAATTGAAATAGGTTTCATATAGACATATATGTAACGATTACGAACGTTAAAACTAGTAAAAAAAACTATATGATGACATATATGTAACGATTATCGTTGTAACGACATTTAATTGTATATATATATCATATTAATATATATTAATACATCATAATATCATGATAATGTAATAATTTAACATCTCATTAGACATAATAAACAATGGGTTAACAACATTTAACAAGATCGTTAACTTAAATGTTTCAAAACAACACTTACATGTAACGACTAACGATGACTTAACGACTCAGTTAAAATGTATATACATGTAGTGTTTTAATATGTATTCATACACCTTTGAAAGACTTTAAGACACTTATCAAAGTACTTCTACTTAACAAAAATGCTTACAATTACATCCTCGTTCATTTTCATCAACAATTCTACTCATATGCACCCGTATTCGTACTCGTACAATACCCAGCTTCTAAATATATTTACTATTGGTATATACACTCCAATGATCATCTCTTAGCAGCCCTTATGAGTCACCTAACACATGTGGGAACCATTATTTGGCAACTAGCATGAAATATCTAACAAAACAACAAAGTAATGGAGCCTAGATTGACTCCATTTTCACGCCTAACTACACCTACCACAAACACACTTTGATTTCCATTTTTATGCATAAAATTACTCTTTATCAATTAATCTCTTAGTTTTCTAAGTGTTCTTCATCATTTCCTTCATAATCTAGCTCAATCTAGGTAACCTAGATCAACATACAAAACAACTACTCAAGAACACACCAACAACACTTCCAAGTTTGCTAGCTTACTTTTAATCTTGCAAATCCATTTCAAGTGATCATCCAATCTCAAGAAATATTTCTTATTTACAGTAAGATATCTTTCTAATTCAAGGTAATACTCATACTCAAACTTTGATTCAATTTCTATAACTATAACAATCTTAATTCGAGTGGAAATCTTACTTGAACTTGTTTTCGTGTCATGATTTTGCTTCAAGAACTCTCAAGCCATCCAAGGATCCTTTGAAGCTAGATCTATTTTTCTCATTTCCAGTAGATTTATCCACAAAACTTGAGGTATTAATAATGTTCATAACATCATTCGAATCATATATATAAAACTATCTTATTCGAAGGTTTAAACTTGTAATCACTAGAACATAGTTTAGTTAATTCTAAACTTGTTCGCAAACAAAAGTTAATCCTTCTAACTTGACTTTTAAAATCAACTAGACACATATTCTATATCGATATGATATGCTAACTTAATGATTTAAAATCTGAAAACACGAAAAACACTGTAAAACCGGATATACGCCGTCGTAGTAACACCGCGGGCTGTTTTGGGTTAGTTAATTAAAAACTATGATAAACTTTGATTTAAAAGTTGTTCGTCTGGGAAAATTATTTTTATTATGAACATGAAACTATATCCAAAAATCATGGTTAAACTCAAAGTGGAAGTATGTTTTTCAAAATGGTCATCAAGACGTCGTTCTTTCGACTGAAATGACTACCTCTTATAATATTGAATTGTAACCTGTATTATTGACTATAAACTTATACTTTTTCTATTTAGATTCATAAACTTAAGTTCAATATGAAACCATAGCAACTTGAATCACTCAAAACGGATTTAAAACGAAGAAGTTATTGGTAAAACAAGATTAGATAATTTTGCTTGTTGTAGCTACGTGAAAATTGGTAACAAATCTATATTAACCATATCCTAGCTAACTTATATTGTATAATACATGTATTCTAATATATTATGTAATCTTGGGATACCATAGACACGTATACAAATGTTTTGACATATCATATCGACCAATGTATATATATTATTTGGAACAACCATAGACACTCTATATGCAGTAATGTTTGAGTTAGCTATACAGGGTTGAGGTTGATTCCAAAAATGTATATACTTTGAGTTGTGATCTAGCCTGAGATGTGTATACACTGGGTCGTGGATTGATTCAAGATAATTGATATCAATTTATTTATGTACATCTAACCGTGGACAACTAGTTGTAGGTTACTAACGAGAACAGCTGACTTAATAAACTCAAATTATTAAAACATATAAAAAATATTGTAAATATATTTTGAACATACTTTGATATATATTTACATATTTTTTATAGGTTCGTGAATCGACCAGTGACCAAGCCTTACTCCTCGACTAAGTAAAAATCTGTGAAAGTGAGTTATAGTCCCATTTTTTTAAATCTAATATTTTTGGGATGAGAATACATGCAGGTTTATAAATGTTTTACAAAATAGACACAAGTACGTGAAACTACATTCTATGGTTAAATTATTAAACCGAATATGCCCCTTTTTAGTCTGGTAATCTAATAATTAGGGAACAGGCACCCTAATTGACGCGAATCCTAAAGATAGATCTATTGGGCCCAACAAGCCCCATCCAAAGTACCGGATGCTTTAGTACTTCGAATTTATTATATCCGAAGGGAGTCCCGGAATGATAGGGTATATTCTATATGCATCTTTTTAAGGTCGGTTACCAGGTGTTCACCATATGAATGATTTTTATCTCTATGTATGGGATGTATATTGAAATATGAAATCATGTGGTCTATTATTATGATTTGATAAATATATAGGTTAAACCTATAACTCACCAACATTTTTTTTGACGTTTAAAACATGTTTATTCTCAGGTGATTATTAAAAGCTTCCGCTGTTGCATGCTAAAATATGGACAAGACTTGGTGTCAGCATGCTTGTATAATATTGTTTAAAACTGCATTCGAGATTTACTTTGTTGTAACATATTAATATTTTAAACCAATATGTATTGGTAGTGTGTAAGTGTAATATTTTTAGATTATCATTTCTGGATAATCTAGGTGGTGTCCTTTTAACTTTGTCAATAAAATAAAGGTTATGGTTTGTTTTAAAAACGAATGCAGTTTTTGAAAAACGTCTCATATATAGGTCAAAACCTGACAACGAAATCAATTAATATGGAACGTTTATAATCAATATGAACGGGACATTTCACATTCGACGTGAATTCGGTTATTGTAAATGTTGAATTTGATTGATGAAATGTGTTTAGTTGTATTCCTCGTTAAATTACCTTTCCAACGATGTATAATTACCTTTCCAACGATGTATGGTATGCGTTTTAAGTGTTTACGGTTCATTAGTTATGCTTAAATGAAGTTTGGTTCGAGACTTGTCAAATTTTTAGCATTTCCACTGGATTCAGGTAGTGATGCAGCGCATCACTATTGGATGCGACGCATCATTGGATTGATGTGGCGCATCACTAAGGGATGCGGCGCATCAGAAGTGAGCTGTCCAAAAATTTCTCTTTTTTTTTCGTTTAATTTCCGCTATGCTATACATGTCCGATTAACATGAAACTTGGCCAACATACTTATATATGCTTATCTTTCATAGAAAAATTGTCGAATACCCGACCCGAACCCGTTGACTTTGACTTTGACTTTGACTTTGACCAAGTTTGACTTTTAGTCAAACTTAACCAAATACTTATGCAATCATTCTAACGTGCTTTTATACTTGTATCTTGCATGAAACCAGACAACCTGACTAACATGCTATATAATCGAGTCGTAGCGAGCCATATGACTAATTGAACAACTTTGACCGACTTCATGCTTTACCGATATTGATACAACCTATTGTTTAGGTCGAGACTAGCATTCTTTCTTGCACACGTTTACTTTGTGAAGTACTTTTACATACGTGCACTCAAGGTGAGATCATAGTCCCACTTTTACTCTTTTATACTTATACTTGGGATGAGAAAACATAAACGTTTTGTTTTACAAACTGAACACAAGTACGAAAACAAACATTTCACGTACGAGTTAGAACAAAAATCCTCAATTCAATTATCATTAGTTACACTTGCAGGGTGTAAGCGAGTAATTATGTTGTGTGGCCATACGGGTTTGACGAACCCTCATTTGGACGGTTCGCTACCGTTAGCGAATGAAATATAATTTTATCGCGTATAGTGTAAGTTCTAACACTATGGATTCAGATGTACTATTCAGTTAAGCTTTGATAATTGGGTGCTCGTGATACAAATAACATCTTTTGGAATGTAAACAATTCAGATAATCAATTTATACTAAATATTGTGGTTCAATGCAATATACTTACTAAACCTATGATTTCACCAACGTTTTTCGTTGACAGATTTTCTATGTTTTTCTCAGGTCCTTGAATACTAAGTGATACATGCTTCCGCACTCTTTTTTGATACTTGTTTGGATGTCGAGTATACTTGCATACATGGAGCGTCTTTTGGCTTTACTTAAATTGTGTCGCATAGGTTTCATTTGTAATTAAAACGTTGTAATGTAACTAGCCGTTGAACTACTTTTGTAAACCTTGAAACATCCTCACATTTGAAATGAATGCGACATATTTTGGTCAAATTGTTTTAAAGACTTATGACCACGTAACGGGACCTAAGTAGACGGCGCCGTCAATGATGATTTTGTCGGGTTACTACAATTGAAGCGTTGATTTGTGCTCATGTCACTAGTAGAAGAAGGAGAGAAGAAGAATGCTTGGTCCTCGGCAATTGTAAAGGTTTTGGAGTTCATTCTAGCCAATGAAGTGCTCATTCTTGGAGGTATCACTTGTTGCCTAATCATTGCACTTTGGCTTTAATCTTTGAACGTTAATTTTCTCCAAGCCTTGTTCTATTGTTTTGCTTGCTTGAGGACAAGCAAGGTTCAAATGTAGGGGGTTTGATATTGCTCCATTTATATATCTTTTACTACACAATATCGACCTCATTTCATTCGGTTTTGATGTTCGTTGGGCCCCAAAAGTTGTTTTCCTGTGCCAAAGTGTCAACTCAAGGCAAAATACCTAACTTGGTGTAAAATTGACCAAGAAATGCTCAAAAAGTGCAAAGAAAATGACAAGTGCAGAAAACAGCTCAAAAAGCACCGCTCCTGTAGAGGAACGCCGCTCTTGAAGGCCCAAAAGCGCCGCTCCAAAAGAAAAAGCGGCGCTCTTATGCATGATTTGTCTCCATTTTTCATCAGTGAGCAGAAGCGCCGTTCTTCAAGCCAAAAGCGTCGCTCCTTTCAAGCCAAAAGCATCGCTCCTTTCAAGCCAAAAGCGACGTACCAAAGTCAAAAGCGTCGCTCCTGTATTAAGCCAAAAGCACCGCTCCTGAAGGAAAAGCGTCGCTCCTGACGCTGTTTTAGCCCGAATTTTCACCACTATAAAAGGAAAGAGATAGGTCATTTTTCAAGAGAGCTGCAGTTTTTACTCCGAATTTCACACACAAAACCCTAATTTCATCATCCATTATAGTTTTAAGTTGAATTGAAAAGCAAGCTCAAGTTTCATCATCATTAGCTCTAGATATTTCTCTTTTATTCATTTTGGGTTGTAATCCCTACTTTACTTTATCTATTTTGCACTAATTAGTTGTAATCTTCACTTTATCTTCATCTAGCTTTGAATCTTTGCTTGTAATCACTCAAGATGATGTTTATTGATGCTTTTATGATTATTGCTAGTGTAATCTTTGCTATGTTTGGCTAAATCACTTGTGTTTGCTTATCTATGAATCTCTAATGCATAAGATGTGCCCTTAATCTATTGAATGAAGTTGTTTTGAATGAAAATGCATGAGCTAGTGTTATTGAGTTAGCTATGAGGTCCATTGCTATGTTTGTTATTGGTTTTACTTTGATTACATAGGTTGAGTAGCTCTCTAAGTGATTTGAGAAGTGAATCAATTTGTGCTTCAACACTTTAGGTGATCTAGACAACTAGAATAGGGATTTCAAGTGATTTTCTTTCTAGTCTAGTTTGGTTTTCAATTGACATTTGTTCATCATAGTGGTGTTTGACTATCTTAGGTGACTTTGATAGTTGAAGGGTTTTAAGTGATTTCAACCCAAGCATAATCTCAATAATCAACTCCTACATTACTTGATCTTAGGATACCATGCTTATGTGAATTTGCTAAAGTATAATTTGATTAAGAATATTTACTAGTTCAAACAACTTAAGTGATATCAAATTGGGCAAAACAGGGGCCATCCAAGCATAGAGATGATTAGATAAGTAAACACTCTTTGTCTTATTGATTAAATCTCATTTTGTAATCACTTGTTACTTGTTGCTAGTTAAGTTTTAGTTTCTTTAATTGCAAAGTTTAGTTGTTAGTTAAAATCTCTCGCAAAACCCCACAATCAAACAAAACCCTAGGATAACTATTAGTTTCAAGTATTCAACTTACACCGCTCTCACGGGACGAACTTGATAAGAATACTTACATTAAGTGCTATAATAACCGGGTTTTAAGTGCTCGATAGTTGTGCGTGCTTATTTGTAATATTTGCATCTTGTATAAATTTTGAGAGTTATGTATAGTATCCCCACGTCACATCAGCTACCTACACGATTACAACGACACACATCAAAGAATCCTTCATCGAGATATAAAAAGTGTAAACATCATATTGGATGATGAATGGAATGCGAAAGTTGATGACATGGGACTGTCTAAAGTGGGACCCGCCAATCAGCAACACACTGCTTTTGTCACAGGGGTTGTAGGTACCATTAAGTACCTAAATCCGGTGTATTTGCAAATGGGTATACTAACAAAAGAGTCGGACGTATAATCATTCGGTGTTGTTTTAATGGAAGTATTGAGTGGAAAGCTATGCTTTCAGAAAGATATAAACGGTAAGTTCTTAACTTTGGTGCAGACGTGGAAAAAGATTTGTAAAACGGGACGTTTACACGAGATTGTGTTTCAAGATGTCATGCAACCTTTGGATCTGGATTCTTTGGAAATATTTTCAAGAATTTCCTTCAAGTGTTTGAACAAGGACCGTGAAAACAGACCATTAATGTATCATGTTGTTAAAGAACTTGAGGCCGCACTTGAGCTTCAGGAGCCTCATGATCTCAAACCGCCAAAGGATTATTAAGAGATCAAACACAACTCCATTGAAGACTCCGAAGAGCATCAGTGGAGAGACAGTGGCACAACGGTAATTAGTCACATCATGTTCTTTTATCTTTTGTGAAAAAGTTTTTTTTTTTTTTTTTATTTTCATCCTGTGAACAGGAAGAAGTGATCAATATCTCTCATAATCTGTTTTTCTCTTTCCCAAATTAAAATGCAGTACTCTGGTATAAATATCCAAGGCTCGTTGACATCATCATCTTACAAGTGTTTCACACTTGAAGAGATGAAAATGGCAACCAACGCATTTTCAGATCAAACACTTTTAGAAGGGCTAATTGGGAAAATCTTCTGTGGCCACATTTCCGGGAGTAGGTACAATGGACTAGTTGTGGTGAAGCAATGGAAGGAAAGTTTTAATCCACGACAACACGAGTTCCAAAAGGAAATTGAAATATTATCTGCCTGCAATCACCCTAACATTATTTCTCTAATTGGATGTTGTGAAGAAGAATCTGAAAAGATTCTCATATACGACTTCATGAAAAATGGTTCACTTTATGATTGTCTTCACAGTAATAGTGAAGTCACACCTCGATTAAGTGTTGAGCAACGCCTAGAGATATGCCTAGGAGTGGCTAAAGGTCTAAGTTACCCTCATTATGGGAGCCAATCTTATATCATTCATATTGGATGGTGATTTGGTTCCAAAAATCTCAAACTTTCGTTTGTCCAAAACTCATGCTGCAGGGAAATCAAGTTCAGATATTGTAGTTACAAATTCTATTTCTATTGAAAGTATATATCGTCACCATCATTATGTCTTTAAATTTTACAAGTATCTAAAAACAAATTATTGACAGGTACAGAAGAATATAATATAGCTCCTGAATGTTACGAGCCCATCTACAAAGTAAGTAGAAAAGCCGAAGTATACGCTTTTGGTGTGGTGTTGTTGGAAGTTTTATGTGAGAGGCCAGCCTGGGAGAGACTAGTTATGTTGGCACTTCCATACATTTGGAGAAGACAACTTCCAGACTTCACCCCTGAATATGTTGCAACGAATATCTCTCTAGGGTGCTCACGAGTATGTGTATATGTTATTAAGGATTGCTTGGACAATAACCCCGATAATCGTCCTACCATTAATCAAGTTGTCAATAACCTAAAATCTGCGTTGAAACTGCAAAAACAGGAAAGGCAAGCTAATAGTTAGCAGACTCCAAAAATTAGATTCATCATTGCAGCTGATCCTTTCCAGCCCTAATTTTAATCGTTTCAAGAGCTCATCTACATCACCAAATATGTATGTGCCTCCTGCACCCTGAAGGCAGCCTCGACTTTTCTTTTTAACCTTCCTTCTCCTGCATGAAATGTTCGAGTATTAACAATGAACCACCAAAACAAACCATAAAACACATAATAATACAACAATAGTTCCTAAAGGATATGTCCTTGATATTGTGTCTGATGGTTTCCAGCCATACACCAACTTCACCTTCTAGATGCCGTAATCAAGATTTGTTTCTAGATATTCAAAGTAGGCAACCTTAACAAGTCATATGGAAGTAGCAAATTTGATAACGATGACGGGCGCCAACCTTCTCCGCTCACACGACACCTTCCTCATTCACACCATTCCACCGCCACTAAAGTTTTAGTATAAATAGAGATTGAAACCTCAATTGTAAATCATCCCAAAATCACTCAGAGAAGTGTAATCACAACCTAGATAGTGTGTGTGAGTTTGAGAGTTTTTTTTTTAGTTTTGTAATACTCTGTAATCTATTCTTGTGAGTAATAGAGTTATTTTCTCTCAAATTTATATCTCCCAACGTCCAGGCGATCCTCTCTTCCTAACAAGTGGTATCAAGAGCTTGTTAGAGACGTTGGTTGAGTTTTTGGGTCTTCTGAAGTTTCCTCAAAATCCAATTTTGAGTGTACCATTGGATTCCTCTCGTCGAACCGAGTCCAACGCAAAAAACAGTGACTTAAACGGAGTTATAACGAGCCCAGAAAACACGGTCAAAGTTTGGTCAACTCGCGGGAATCTCGCCGGAGAAGACGACCGGTGCCGGAATTTTCGCCGGAGAAGAAAGTCCTGTAGCAATTCACTGTAGCAGTCCTGTAGCAATTCACTGTAGCAGCTGGCGGCACTGTAGCAAGTTCATGTATCAGTAATGTAGCAAGTTCCTGTAGCAGTACTGTAGCGGTACTGTAGCAATTCTGAAATTTTACAATTTGGTCCCTGAAATTTTCAGAATTTCATTTTTAGTCCCTGAAGTTTATAACAAATTATAATTTTGCCCCGTAAGTGAAATTTGAGCCGCGAAGTGTCTATTCCACCATTTTCAAACGTTCCGGACGTAATGGTGATATTTGTTTTCTAAAATTCAACCCCGTTAGTGTTGAAAAATCATTTGTAAGGTGATAATGTCCACAGAAGAGTCAACATCATCTTCCGGAGCTATGATTATGCTCACAGCCACAAACTACACGCTGTGAAAACCTCGAATGGAAGATCTCCTCAGCTGTAAAGATTTGTGCGATCCTATTGAATTGAAGGGTATAAACCCTGATTCCTCCAAAGAGATAGATTGGAAGAAATCAAACCGAAAAACTATTAGTCAGATCTGTCAATGGATTGATCATAGTGTCTTCCACCATGTTGCACAAGATACAGACGCATATGTCCTCTGGAAAAAGTTGAAGGACATGTACCAGGCCAAGACTGCTCGGAATAAAGCCCTGTTGATGAGGCGTTTAGTCAACATGAAGCTTAAAAGTGGAACTTCAGTTGCCGAGCATACCAGTGAGTTCCAGAGCTTGGTCAACCAGTTATCGTCTGTAGAGATGCCGCTTGGCGCTGAAGTTCAGGCGCTATTGCTACTTAGTTCTCTTCCTGATAGTTGGGAAACGCTGGTAGTAACACTCAACAACTCAGCCCCGAATGGCAAACTTACCATGTCAATGGTCAAGGATGCCCTATTCAGTGAAGAGGCAAGGAGAAAGGACATGGGCACAGATCAGACCCATGCCTTTGTCACAGAGAATCGGGAGAGACAGCGAATGAGTAGCAAAAATAAATGGAGAGGCAGAAGCAAGAGCAGGGGCAGGTATGCTGATGATAGAAAACCATTATATAAATGTCATCATTGTGGATTAGAGGGACATATGAAGAAGAACTGCTACAAATTGAAAGAGGAACAACATCAGAGCAGTTCACAGCCGAAGAATAAGAGTGGAGAAACATTAGTGACTGTCTCTGGTGAGGTAGCTTATTGTTCAACCCATGATGAGACATGCCTTCACGTCTCACGAGAAGAAACGGAATGGGTGGTAGATACTGCAGCTTCCTACCACGTGACTCCATATAAGGAATACTTCACAAAATACAAAGCTGGTGACTTTGGAGCGGTGAAGATGAGAAATTCCAGTTTCGCTGAGATTGTTGGAATTGGTGATGTCAAGATAAAGACAAGTTCTGGAAGCACAATCACTCTGAAGGATGTCCGCCATGTGCCAGATCTTCGGCTGAATTTACTTTCTGGAGTAGCTCTCGACAAACAGGGCTATGATAGTCATTTTAGTAAAGGCACATGGAAATTGTCAAGAGGCGCTATGATAGTCGCTCGAGGACACATTTGTGGCACACTATACAAAACTCATGTGAAGATCTGCACAGACAGCCTTAATGTTGCAGAAAAGGAGGCTTCACAAAATTTATGGCACCAGAGACTCGGTCACAGGAGTGAGAAAGGGTTGTCTACCCTAATAAAGAAGGAGCTTATCAATGTAGACAAGGATGCTGCACTAGATCCATGCAATCATTGTTTTTTTGGTAAGCAGCATAGAGTCTCGTTTAATTCCTCTTCAACGAAAAGATCAGAGTTACTCAGTCTGGTACACTCTGATGTTTGCGGTCCCTTGAAGGTTGAATCAATTGGCGGCAACCGATACTTTCTAACGTTTATCGATGATGCTTCTCGAAAGGTGTGGGTATATTTCTTGCGGATGAAGGACCAGGTTTTCGATTACTTCCAACAGTTCCATGTCATGGTAGATCATGAGACAGGAAAGAAGTTAAAGTGTCTTCGATCCGACAACGGCGGTGAATACTCTTCCTGGCAGTTCGATGCCTATTGCAGATCATATGGCATCCGACATGAGAAGACAGTTCCACGTACCCCTCAACACAATGGTACATCAGAAATAATGAACCGAACAATCATGGAACGTGTTCGGAGCATGCTCAGTATGGCTATGCTGCCAAAGCCATTCTGGGGAGAAGCAGTCAGAGCCGCATGTTACTTGATCAACCGATCTCCATCAGTACCACTGAATTTTGAATTTCCGGAGAAACTTTGGTCTGGAAAGGATCCATCATACTCTCACTTAAGAGTATTTGGATGTTTGGCGTACGCACATGTATCCAAGGAGCTCAGGCAGAAGCTAGATGCAAGGACCACTCCATGCATATTCATAGGCTATGGAGATGAAGAATTTGGATACAAATTATGAGATCTAAAGGAGAAAAAGGTGATTAGAAGTAGGGACGTGGTGTTCCATGAAAACCAGACAATAGAAGATATTGAAAAGCCCTCAATATCTCAGAAGTCAAATGTTGCTGCTCAGGTGCCAGAGGCAACAACGGAATCATTTATGAGAAATGAACATACAGTGCAAGATGAAATACCGGAAGTAGAAGATAATGAGGAAAATGACGGTGCTGAGCAGGGGGAGCCACAACCCCATCTGCCAGATGTTCCAGAACCATCACAAGGCGAAGATGATGGTGGATCTCCTCAGTATATTACAGAAGTTCGTAGATCTGAACGAGGACGGATTCCATCGAGATATCCGGAATCCGAGTACCTTCTACTTACTGAAGATAGAGAACCAGAGAGTTTTCACGAAGCAGTATCTCATAAGGACAAAGAAAAATGGTTACTCGCAATGCAGGATGAGATGGATTCTCTGCAGAAAAATCAAACTTATGAGATTTTAGAACTTCCACGTGGGAAGAAGGCACTGAAAAATAAATGAGTGTTCAAGCTGAAAAAGGATGGCAGCGGAAAAGTGGTGAAATAAAAAGCACGACTTGTAGTCAAAGGATTCCAACAGAAGAAAGGGATTGATTTTGACGAGATATTTTCACCAGTAGTCAAGATGACTTCAATTACAGTCATACTTGGATTGGTCGCAAGTATGAACTTGGAGCTTGAACAGATGGATGTAAAGACAGCTTTTCTTCATGGAGATTTACATGAAGAAATTTACATGGAGCAGCCGGAAGGTTTTGAGATTTCAGGAGATAACCTCGTATGCAAGCTGAAGAAAAGTTTATATAGTTTAAAGCAGGCACCTAGGCAGTGGTACAAGAAGTTTGACTCGTGCATGGTGAGTCAAGGGTACAAGAAAACTACAGCAGATGAGTGTGTCTACATTCAGAAGTTTTCTGAAGGAGATTTCGTTGCTCTTCTACTATATGTAGACGATATTTTGATCGTAGGGAAAGACGCAACGAAGATCAACCATCTGAAGAAGGAACTCTCGAAGTGTTTTGACATGAAAGACTTAGGACAGGCTCAACAGATTTTGGGAATGCATATAACTCGAGACAGGAAGAATAGAAGGTTGTGGTTATCTCAGGAGAAGTATATTGAACGAGTGCTTGAACGATTCAATATGAGCAATGCCAAACCTGTTAGCATTCCATTAGCTAACCATTTCAAGTTAAGCAAGAGTTCTTGTCCCTCATCCAAGGAAGAGATCGGGGAAATGTCTTCAGTACCATATTCTTCAGTAGTTGAAAGTTTGATGTATGCAATGGTGTGTACAAGGCCCGATATTGCTCACGCAGTGGAAACAGTGAGTCGTTTTCTCTCCAACCCGGGAAAGAGCATTGGAATGCGGTAAAATGGATTCTCAGATATTTTAAAGGTACAACGAAGATATGTCTTTGTTACGGGGTAGCTGATCCAATCTTGGAAGGCTATACGGATGCAGATATGGCTGGAGATCTTGATAGTAGGAAATCTACTTCAGGATTCATTTACACTTTTGCAGGGGGAGCTGTTTCATGGCAGTCAAGACTACAGAAGTGTGTTGCATTATCCACAACTGAAGTAGAGTTATCTCCAAGAATTTGGAATCAAGTAAAAGGAGTACAAGGTACATTGTGACAGTCAGAGTGCTCTAGATTTGAGCAAGAACTCCATGTACCATTCCCGTACAAAACATATTGATATTCGCTATCATTGGATACGCGAGGTAATTGATCGACAACTGTAGAGACTAGTGAAGATCCATACAAAGGAGAATCCTGCGGATATGTTGACAAAGGTGGTAACTCGAGAGAAATTGGAGTTATGCAGAGACATAACTGGAATGTTCATGGATTCGGCTGGAGGGGGAGAATTGATGGTTTTCAGCCATACACCAACTTCACCTTCTAGATGTCATAATCAAGATTTGTTTCTAGATATTCAAAGTAGGCAACCTTGACAAGTCATATGAAAGTAGCAAATTTGATAACGATGACGGCCGCCAACCTTCTCCGTTCACACGACACTTTCCTCGTTCACACCATTCCACCGCCACCAAAGTTTTAGTATATATAGAGGTTGAAACCTCAATTGTAAATCATCCCAAAATCACTCAGAGAAGTGTAATCACAACCTAGATAGTGTGTGTGAGTTTGAGAGTTTCTTTGTAAGAGTTTTGTAATACTCTGTAATCTATTCTTATGAGTAATAGAGTTATTTTCTCTCAAATTTATATCTCCCAACGTCCAGGCGATCCTCTCTTCCTAACATTGTCCGTAATCTTTTCTATATCTAAACCAGTTGAGCTAGTTCAGTCAGCCAACTGATGCATGCAACTAACCTCCAATGGCTTCATAACAGTAACTGAAGATGATGTGTAAATATATATACTTCAGATTAGTACATAAATTCGGTATATTTAAATATTTGCTCACTTATCATTGACTTCTTATACTATCTTATTTTTCTTCTTTGGTATCCGGGCTAGTTTCACGATCACCAGTAGGCATCGTATTCAGTAGGCATCGTATTCAGAGGCGCCTTCTTTATAGGCGTCGTAGTAACAGAAATTCTTTTCTGCTGCTTATCAGGGCTTTTATCGGTCGTTGTCATCCTAGATCAAACCTGTTATGACTTTCACTCGCTTAAGCTTATACCACCTGAAGTTTTTCCTCGGAACTTTGTTTCCTGATTCCCCAACAAACTAGATTTATTATTTCAACCTACTTGAAACATGCTGGCTTTACACATGTACATTCAACGTAATACAAAACATAAATAAACCAGGCTTCTTTTGTTCTCAACATTATTTCTGTGCGTAGTATTAAATTCATAAATAAACAAATCTGAATGTTATCATGGCGTCAAGGTTTTATTTATAAAATATGATAGATGGATGATGATGTTAGTTAATCATCATACTCTGATTTGTAATAATAATATTTTATATTATACTACATCTGTCTCACTACAAATATCCATGTTGACTTTTCAAAGTCTTTCTTTGTCAACGTTGACTTTAGATATTTTTATGTGTTATATAATATTTGATGAAAATTATATGAATGAAGTGAGTTTTCAATGTGTTTTCGTTCATAATTTTCATCAAATATTATATAGAAGGTATAAAAATATTTACAGTCAAAAGTTAACAAAATAAGACTTTAAAAGTCAACAGATAACACTTGTAGTGAGACGGAGGGATTATATATATATATATATATATATATATATATATATATATATTGGTACGATTAAGGGGGAAGTAACAATTCGGGGGAAAGCGGGGGAAGCAAAAATAAATAAAAAAATTTTATTTTTGAAAAAAATTTATTCACGAACATTATAGATTGATGAAAATATGAACATTTAGGTGTTTGTTTTCCTGTCTGCAGACCTTATTATGTCTTATGTTTGCGCGCCCGCGGACGTTTTTACTGCAGACAGTTTGTTTTTCTGAAGACATAAGATAAAATTATGTCTTATTATGTCTGCAGCCTCGCAGACTTAGAAATGTGCTTCTAAGTGCTGCAGACAGAATTAAGTTATATTGCAAACCTAAAAACAAACAGTCTTCATTATTCTTAATACAGACCTTCAGACCACATCTTCTTTACAGACATGGTCCGCAGATCTTCAGACAAAAACATCTTAAAAAACAAACAGCACCTTAATAAAGACACTTTGTGATATATGTTTTTATTTTGGCGGGAAAATGCTCGAAAAAGTAATATATAACAGTTATCGTGTTTTTCGAGCGTATGTTGAGGTTTTAGATATTAGGGTTTACATATTAGGGTTTATAGGGTTTAGATATTAGGGTTTAGAAATTTAGGGTTTAGGGTTTATATTTAGGGTTTAGATTTAGGATTTAGATTGAATTTTTAACACGAACGGTTTAGAGTTTAGGGTATAGGGTTTTGGGTTTAGGGTTTAGGATTTAAGGTTTAGGGTTTGGGGTTTTGGGTTTTGGGACTAAACCCAAAACCCTAAACTCTAAATCGGGCTAAATTTTACTTCATAAAACATAAAAAAAACAAAAAAAACGTTAACATTCTTCACGATCAATATTATCTTGAATGTTATTTTTGTCGATCGTTTTCCCGCCTAAATAATAACATTCATCACGAAATGTGTTTTTTAAATGTTCATATTTTCGTGTGATCTTGATGCCTGAAAAAAAATTTCCAAAAAACGAAAAAAAATAAAAAAATTTGCTTCCCCCCCGCTTCTCCCCGATTGGTTACTTCCCCATTGATCATGCCCATATATATATATATATATATATATATATATATATATATATATATATATATATATATATATATATATATATATATATATATATATATATATATATATATATATGTATATATATATATGTATATATATATATATATACTGTGACGACCCGGAGATTTTCGACCAAATTTAAACTTAATCTTTATATGATTTCGAAATGATAAACAAAGTCTGTTAAACCGAGTCTTAAAATTCTTGAACTGTTTACATGAATTCATTTAACCTTTGACTATTCCGGATGACTCACGATACGAATATTTGAAAATAGAGATGCACGTATTTAAATATATATAAATGTAAATACATATATAATAAGATAAAATATTATATATTGTAATTGATAGAATTAATTATGTAAAATAATAATAATATATAATAAATATTATTCAAAAAGTATATATATGACTTATGACTTTTGTGACTTACGACTTTTGTAACTAACCATTGCAACTATTTGCAACAACCATTCATAAGAGTTATGACTTTTTCCCTAAATAACTAACAATTAATAACCAACAATAACTACCGTTTTTTAACTTATAACTTCTTGCATATTGAGCTTGTAACCCATCTAACGAATTTAATACATTACGTGTATCCATCTAAGTTTAATTCCAACAGGTAATATATAGTATATCTTATTTGCAAATAGTATAATATGTTTGTATGTGTATGTGTTCCCACTTTCGGTACTGTGGAGTGTGGTTGAGTACGAGATCAACTAAGCCAACTTGATTTTTAATATTGTTTATGATTAAGATCGATGAACTAATACACAACAAGATGAGTTTGAAAATTTTGTATTTGGTTAATAGTGATTACATCTTTGATATTTTGTCGACAAAAGTAGAGAGTGAGCTGTAAAGGTGGGACACATCAAATTGAAATTTGACTATAAACTCCAATGATTTCTGCTGCTACGTTAAATTATTTTCTTCTTTCTTTTGTCAAACTCCAACATCCACAAATGGAAACCATCTTCTACAACCATCGTGAACCACTTATCACACTTCTTCCTTGTTATCTTGTTATAACGACTTCCACCGCCATATTTGTTATTTTCTTCTAGTTCGAACCACAACATAACATTCGAGATTTGCTGCTACTATATTCTGTTTTCTATTTCAATCTTCATCGAACCTCACTGTTGATTCCACCACTCTCACCATAATTGTTGCTGTAAATGATTTCTGTTTGTAAACCTAAGATCCCACGATATTTTTACAGCTTCTATTACTCCTTGTTCCAAACGAAATCACAAACCAACTCCAATTGAACACCCATTTATCTCGATACCGAATTCATCGTTTATTCCTCTTATCACCACTCGAAACCTGCTTCTAAACTGATTCTATTTTTTTTTGTCTCAATTAAATTCCAACCCAAGACCATTGAACATCAACCCGACACTGCATCCCTATTGCTATGCTCGAACTGTACTGCAACAGCAGCTTATTTTTCTGTTTTTATAAAAATGCTGAGTTCGATTTAATAAGGATGGTAGTAGAACAGGTTATGATCATACTTAATTATTAATTGCTATATAAAGCATTCCAATATGCTTGTGGGGCAAGGAGGAAAGTCATGGCCGACCAAAAGGAAGTGTATATATTGATAAGGTGATAGTGGCACAATAAACTACCGCTTTTATTTATTTAATTGTGTTTTCGATCGAGCATATCGTGGGAATAGAACAAGGCCACACGTAAATAACCATCAAATATATTATTATTATTTTTTTTGTCGTGGCCACAGCCTTCAACCACAACCCCACAATCTTGTTTGAGCTTTTGTTTTCGGATATAAAGACACAGATCCATTTAATCTTGCATGTTGGACCAGCTCTTGACTGTTGGGCCATTAATGTACCAGATGGGCTTGTAAGACAACTTGGATTTGTGAAGGAATATTGGGCCACGAGTTTACAGTTCCTTTATTCTGTTTTCCTGGTTCACGATCAACAACTCAAAACACATACATCATTTAATTGTGATGATAATGGCTATGTTGTTGGGAGAGTAATCGAATGATATGATAATATTACTATTATGATGATGTATCATGATAATGATACGATGACGTTTTAAATAATGATCGATTAGATTATAATCATGATGATCACAATGAGCGTGATGATCATGATGAATGATTAGGATGTTAAATTCATGAAGTTTAGATGATGACTAGGTTTTGGTTAGATGTTAATTAAATGAGGATGATTATGATTAAAAATGGTGCGAGAAAGATAATAAATATGATGTTAGGAGATGATAAAGATGATAATGATATAATATTGGAATGATGAAGATCATGATACAATGATGATGATGTTTGGGTTTTGGTTTTTGAAAAAGGAAAAAGAAAACAGTTATTAACGGTTTATCTAGTTTTAGTCCGCAAATAAATCATGTAAACATGATCAGAGAAATGGTTTAGGAATGATTCGGGTTAGCGGGACGTCGCGGGTTCAAACCCGGACTAGGGCATTTTTTTTAAGAGTTACTTCTTTAAGGTAGTTATTTATTTATTTATTTATTATCATTATTATTATCATTATTATTATTATTATTATTATTATTATTATTATTATTATTATTATTATTATTATTATTATTATTATTATTATTATTATTAGTATCATTTTTATTAAAAACTATCATTTTTATTAAAAGTATCATTTTTTTATTATTCTTATCATTATTAGAAAAATTATCATTTTTATCAAAATTATTATTATTACTATCATTATTATTATTTTAACATTAATAATATTATATCATTATTACTATTATTAATACTAGTATCAATATTATTATCATAATAACCAGTATTATTATTGTAAAATAAAACAACATTTTTTATTATTATTTATGATTATCAATATTATTTTATCAAATAACTATCAGTTATATAAAACCATATTTACTACATATAACATAACTATGTTAATACTTTTAATAAATATTAATAAATATAATTAATTAGATTATTAATGAAACACCTAATTAAGATAACATTTATATCACTGATAAATTATAAATCTGTTCGATTACAATTATATGTGTTAATATATATATAAATGATATAGGTTTGTGAATCTGAGGCCAACCTTACATTTGTTTAATGTCGTCATATGTATTTTTACTACAAAATACAGTATGGTGAGTTTCATTTGCTCCCTTTTTAATTGCTTTTGCAATATATTTTTTTGGGCTGAGAATACATGCGCTGCTTTTATGTTTGATGAAATAGACATAAGTACTTAAAATATATTCTACGTTGAGTTGTACCACCTTGCATATCTTCCCTAATAGCTTGGTAACTAATATTTACATGTTGGAAGAACATGTAAGCGCGAATCCTATTGATAGATCTATCGGGTTTGACCACCCCAACCGGGCTAGTCGCTCTAGTATCGTAAACGGTTGCATAGTACTTCGTTTTTACTACACTTGGTACAATGTAGGTAGATTTCATAATAAAGGGAATATGCCACATTAATTGTTAAGTATGGTTACCGAAGCGCTCAACATCTTATAGAATACTTTTATACACTTGCGAGTGTACATATATTTATAAACGGAAATCTTGTGCTCTATTAACATATTGAAATGATTGCTATGATAAACCTATGAACTCACCAACCTTTTGGTTGACACGTTTAAGCATGTTTATTCTCAGGTATGAAAGAAATCTTCCGCTGTGCATTTGCTCATTTTAAAGATATTACTTGGAGTCATTCATGGCATAATTAGGTCAGTACCTCGCAATGAGACCAGATGTTAATGACTTCGTCCAGGTGGATTAGGACAGGTCGTTTCATATATTCCCTCCGTTCCAAATCTATTGTCCTCGGACAAAAAACACGCAGTTTTAGGAAATCCCACTAACTTCATTCTCCACCAATAATATATCTTCTCTCTCCAGAATAACCTTTTTTGATTGGTTGAAAAGGAATCTGGACAATTAATTTGAGACATCCTAAAATGGAACAATGGACAATAGATTTTGGACGGAGGGAGTATATATATATATATACACACACACACACACACATGTATGTATGTATATTATATAATCAAATTCATAAATAAACAAATTCATAAATAATATTGTTGGTTAGTGATCCAATGACAATATTCAAATGTTAACCACTTTATTTTCATGATGACATCAAGTCGTATGTGCTTAAAAAGCGTATAGAACAACATAAGTTTACGAGCCTACACAATCTTTAGCAAACGACCAATGCACATAATAAACAAGTCAAAATGGTCATTTGATAAACTTTGGATGAGCACGGCTGGGTCCACGGCCGGCCGCAGGTCTGATCGTTGATGTCTTGTACCTTGGTTCTGAGGAACAAGGTGCACGGTTGACTCCACAGTCAACCGTGGACCGACCGCAGTTTGTTCTGTGCAAATTTTCTTGACCAAATAAAGTTTGACTACTTCGGGGCATCTATAATTTACGAAACCTTTTTCAACATGCTTAGAATATGTGCCATCTTCATATCCAAAAGAGTTTTCGTCACTAGAATGCTAATCTTGGTTAATCACACCTAATGACATCTTAATGAAGTTTTAACCTTGGCCAAGAATAACACATAAGTGTTATAAAATATTTTATGGTCTTAAAATACGTTTTGGTCACTAGAACACTAATCTTGATTAATCTCATGTAATGATGTCATTTAGCTTAGAATTAAGTTCAAACACATAAGTGTTGCTAGAATATATTTTTGAACTTAAAATATATCTAGACACATTAAGGATGGTCATTAAGTCCCAAATAAAGAGATGCTCTCCTCTTAACCCTGAAGCATTACTTACATGCTTAAGTATGATTAATCTTGGTAATTAGTGCAACTTTCAAAAAGTCTTTGCAAGGTTCAAATTAGTCTCATTTGGCTTGTTGCAAGTAACCAATGACGTTAGATGCTTCCATCCAAGCATAGACAAATTGTATGAAGACATGGAATTTGGGGTTTGGCTTGTTGTGGCTTGTCAATGGACAAAAATTAGCATTTTCCATTATAGGAAATCAATGATACAATACAAGGACAAGAGACTTTCTCCTTTTGCAAGCATCTATGAATGCATCTAGAATATAAGATGAAGGTTAAGGACTTCCAGGTGTATTAAGTATCTTTTGAAGACTCTATATTGAGTAAAGAAGCCAAAAATTCAAAGTCAAAAGAGCTTCAACGGATATATTGAAAAGTTGTCCAGAGGCTGCACGGTCTAGGTCTCGGTCGACTGTGGATCGACCGCAATTTTGTCTGTCAAGTTTTTCTTGGAATATAAATACACCAATTTGCCAAACTAGAAGACCACATCTTTCCAACACACTTTCAAAGCCATATCAACTAATATCTCAAGCCTCAAGCACATATCTATGAAGAGATTATAAGAGAGAAAGAGATATTCGACTTACACTAAGTAGAATTACATTGTAAACTTTATGCTTATCATTTGTATCTAAAAGTTTACTTTGTGAGATACTTCCTTAGGGGGTCAAGGAAGTTAAATAGTTCTTGTGATAAGAAACACCATCTTACTTAGTGATTCAACTTCCTTAAAGGGATCTAAGAAGTTGATTAATTCCATTGAGAATTACTACTTGTCCAAGATGAAGACAAGTTTGAACTAAATAAGGTTGGTGTGACCTATTAAAGAACTATGAGAGATTGAGTTACTAGAATTGATCTTGTGGTTAGAGCATCACTTGACTTAGTGATTCTTCTTCCTTAAAGGGATCTAGGAAGATGATTAATTTCATTAGGAATTAATACTTGTTCAAGATGAAGACAAGTCTAATCTAAGTAAGTTGGTGTGGCTTATTAAAGATCTTTTGGTGTAAACGGATCTCCACCGGGTTTGGAGAAATGCTTAATGAAGCTAACTCCCGATTAGTGAATCGGGGAGTGGATTAGTTAACATCCACCCAAACCACTATAAATCCTTGTGTTTTTGCACTTAACATTGTTTAAGTACTTGCATTAACAAACACAAATGCTTCCACAGTTAAAACTTATGATTTGATTTCGAAAAAGTTTTAAAAAACCATTAAGTAACTATTAACCCCTTTAGTTACTTACAAATATATATATATATATATATATACGTGTATATAAATATAAATTCTATAAAATCTTATTATTACATATATCTGAATTTGATGATTAAGTAATGTCATCATCTATCATATTTTATAAATAAAACCTAGACGTCATGATAATATTTAAATATGTTAAGTTTTAAATTTGATTCTACGCACATGAATAACTTTGAGAACAAAATTAGTCTAGTTGACTCTGAGAAAAAGAAGAGGTATGTTTTGGATTACATTTAATGTTCATATGCAAAGCCAACATGTTTTAAATATGTTGAGAAAATAAATCAGTTTGTTGTGCGTAGTATTGAATTATCTGTACCTTGTACCTTCTAACAGCAGTCCCCTTATGCCTCTTTTTTTATGGAAAAAAAATATAAACACTGCTAACATCAATAGGCATACAAGTATTACAGTTGCGGTAACAATGTTCTGTTAGGAAATTACGGTCTCACTAATTTCCACCACCCAGCCCAACAATAATAGTAAAGAAATAAGAACAATACACAACACAAGATTTAACGTGAAAACTCCAAAACAGGAGAAAAACCACCGGCCCCCAAAGAGAGAAAATACACTATATCACAAATTGTTACAATGATATAGACGACTCTCTTAAGCCAACTACACTCTCCAAAATATTTAACTAATACAACTCTCAAACAAGGGTAAGAAAGAAAGAAATAATCAAATACTTAAAGTGTATTGATTGGTGCGATTTGGAATGAAGACTTAGCCCCTCTTATATAACCAAGTCACTCACCCCTCACATCTTCCTCCCACCAATGTGGGATAAACATATCTTCTACTAGCCAAAATAAACCAACAAATCTCCACCTTTTGGATAGAAGAAGATAACCATGCTTCCACATTGCAAGGATAACCGATGTAGACGCTTCCTCGACGACAACTTCAAGATCCTCATCTTCATGCCGTTGACATTATCTCCCAAGAGACAAAACTTGCATCTTCATCGAACATTGTCTAAACCGACAATCATTGTCATCACAGACAATCATAACTCTTAACAAGAATTATCATACTTCACCATTAAGAGTATAGCACTTAGAATATCACATTCCAAGCATTTCACCTCGGCACATGTTGTATAACCAGCTGAACAGTTATGGTGCAACTTCCTGTTTGGCTTTCCCTGAAAGTTTCATCAGCTACAACATCAGTTTCCACCACACACCTTGCATCAACGCCAAACCAATGCCCATGTACAATTTGTGGAACCGCTAACGAATATCCCTTTCCATGGTGGCGCGGACACACCATGAGGATGACGTGACTTCAGAGGAATTCGTCACTCTCCGTAACAACGGAGACAATGTTAGCGTCTTTGGAGCCATTTGCCGGATTAGCTCCACCGGGACAATTAACCCTTACATGTCCAGTCTTCCCGCACCTCCAGCATACCAGATTCTTCCCAGAGTTTCTCTTTCGCCTATCCGAACACAACACTATCGTATCTCCTGATGACGAGACCCCGTTACCTTCCAGTCTTTTCTCCTCGGATAGGAGCTTGCTAGTAACGTCTTCAAACTTCAGAGTTTCTTTCCCATACATCAAAATAGGTTTCATGTGTTCATAAGACGATGATAAAGATAATATCAACCTCAAAGCTTTATCTTCATCATCCGTTTTAACTCCAATAGCCTCCAGTTCCGAAACAATACCGTTAAGAATACTTAGATGATCTGAAATCTTTGAACCCCCATCCATACGCAGAGTATGAAATTGTTCTTTAAGACACAACTGATTTGAGATGCCCTTGCCCTGGTACAACTGTTCTAGTTTAACCCAAAGCTCCTTTGCCGTTGATAACACGTGCACATTTGCAAGCACGTTCTTTGCAAGACACAAACGAATCGCACTTGCTGCCCTCAAATCCATATCATCCCATTCTTCTTCATCGAACTTACTGCTAGAATCACTGCCGGAAACAAAGATGGGTTTACCTTTCAATGCCTTGTGTAACCCGGACTGAATCAACACATCCTTGACTTGAACCTGCCATAAGCCAAAATTGATCCTCCCATCAAATTTCTCTACATCAAACCTCATTGGACTGAACTTTGACATCGTATACGTATCCTATAAACAACACTTTCTCTGATTTTGTTCACGTTTCGAATAGCCAAAAGATGTAGCAGGTAGCCAGGACCCTTTAAATCGGAAATTCACAACTCGCCACTAACAAATCCAACTATTACTACGAATCAGAAAAAATATTGTCTAACCAGATACCCTATACGATCAATAGAACTCGTTTCTGATGTGGACGATCCACTCCCGTGGCAACCACAGAGCATACTCCGACTCCTATAACCGAGACCCCCGTCAAACCTGATGCTCTGATACCAGTTGTTAGGAAATTACGGTCTCACTAATTCCCACCACCCAGCCCAACAATAATAGTAAAGAAATAAGAACAATACACAACACAAGATTTAACGTGGAAACTCCAAAACAGGAGAAAAACCACCGGCCCCCAAAGAGAGAAAATACACTATATCACAAATTGTTACAATGATATAGACGACTCTCTTAAGCCAACTACACTCTCCAAAATATTTAACTAATACAACTCTCAAACAAGGGTAAGAAAGAAAGAAATAATCAAATACTTAAAGTGTATTGATTGGTGTGATTTGGAATGAAGACTTAGTCCCTCTTATATAACCAAGTCACTCACCCCTCACATCTTCCTCCCACCAATGTGGGATAAACATATCTTCTACTAGCCAAAATAAACCAACATGTTCTAATTCCATCTCCCCGAAAATGCAGCTTTGATGACTTTCTAACCCTTCTTGATGACCACGTATGTCAAACAGATCATATTCCCGTAATAGTTCTTAGAAAGTAGGTTCATCTTGATATTGCGTTCGTAATCTTTTCCATATCAGCATGAAACAGCTTAGCTAGTCTGATCAGCAAACCGATGTAGGCAATTAAACTCTAACGGCTTCATAACAATAATAGAGGATGCTAATGATGTGTGAATATATACTTCAGGTTAATACAAAAATTCGGTATATTTAAATATTTGCTCACTTATCATTAACCTTTTTTACTATCTTCTTTATTTCTTTCTTCTTTGGTACTAGAGATTCCGGATCAAGATCCGGGCAAGATCCACGATCACTGGAAGGCCCCGTATTCACATGCGCCGTCTTTGTGATTTTGAAACTTTTCCGGGATAATTGATCCGGAGTTTTAGTACTAAAGAAAAAAAGTCAATAATAAACGAGAAAATATTTAAATATAGCGAATTTTTGTACTAACTTAAAGTATATATTCACATATCATCGTCATCCTTTCTTATGTAGAAAAAGTTATTTGCTATAAATGAGAAGTGTAGGAAATGACATGAGATGATGTAACCTTAAAATGTAATGTGTAATGTGTAATGTGTAATC
The DNA here is from genome assembly GCF_046630445.1 of Rutidosis leptorrhynchoides. Taxonomy (NCBI): domain Eukaryota; kingdom Viridiplantae; phylum Streptophyta; class Magnoliopsida; order Asterales; family Asteraceae; genus Rutidosis; species Rutidosis leptorrhynchoides. The sequence goes on from NC_092333.1 coordinate 257,973,107, forward strand.
AATCAAAGGTACATAAATGGTTACAAGTAGTCTTGCTTAAATACAAGATGAAACACAAACATAATGATCAAGACACTAACTAGGCACACTAGTAAAGCTAGTACACCTAACACACTCATAAAAGCAAACCTTAGAACATGAATAAAGGTTTGCCACCAAATCAATAATACACAAAATAATAATACAAGTTCAATCATTTTGCATTACTTTATTGTAACATGTTATTGTTATGAAACCATTGGAGTTTGGTTGCCCGCATCGGTTTGCTGATTGAACTAGCACGGCTACTTTAGATGAAAGCAATATCAAGAACAACCTACCTTATAGAAATTATTGCAATAATGATCACTTTGACATATGTTGTCATCAAGAAAGGATGGAAAGTCATTAAAGCTACATTTTTGAAGGATGATATTGGGAAACTGTTACTGAAACTGTAATAGTTGTATGCCTCTTGATATTAGCAGTGTTTATACCTTTATTTCACAAAAAAAATAAATAAATAAATAAATAAAAAATAAAAAAAGACGGAGGCATAAGGGGACTGTTGTTAGAAGGTATATATAATTAATAGTTAAATGGGTCAATTACATTACGTGGACACACTAACATGTAATGTGTGTATTCAAATTGGATCGAAAATAAAAATGGATCAAAATTTAATACAGGGGAACACCAAATATATATAGTAATATAGTAATTTGGGTACACCATACCTTTCAACCCAACTTACTAATATCAAGAAATAGAGCAGAATCGATCAGTTTTAACATATTGTTTAAACTAACTATTCTGATCCCAATTTAACGATATAAATCGAAATTTCAAATTAGGCTAATATTATTGTAATAGAGAAATTAAACATCTACTACATTCCCATTATGGCCATTTTACCAGCTTTCTGTGCCATTACTTATTACAATTATAGGGTGTTTGTTAACATATGCAACTAGCATATACATCAACGTAGTATGTTGATGTTGATAGTTTTAGTTGAAGCATATAATATTTAACAGTTTCCAACTATATGTAAAGTATGTGATCTTTATATGTGAACTGAATGTACCTCTGTATTCATGAACTCGAGGAGGTTGAATAGCACTCTCGCTTTTCAAGTGAGGCATACATCTCCATCTCAAAATTTATTGCTTTTTCATTCTATAGAGTTAGTTGTACGACATTGTCACTGCATATGAAGAATATTTGTTCATTGAAACTCTAGTAATGATTGATTACGAGTTGCGAGGTGTAATATCACTTTATGGTATTATCAAATAGAAGTGTGAATGTTTATAGATTATACTTTGTTACTAATTATACAGAGCTTACGTATTCGTCAAGTAATATGCAACAAATATGCAGTGGTTTCTGGATTGGAAGGGTCTTTAGCTATCGATCTTTGATAAACTCTGGCTTCAATTGCTTTGTATCTGATGCTCGACGGTGGAAAGAGGGACTACTTGTTTTATCCTGTAGAATATAAAACACATCAAATTTCAAATATCATTTCTATATCTATTCTATATGTTCTATCTTGTTTCAGGATAATCTTCACACAGTTCAGTACCCATAACATACCCTCGAGGTCAATCTGGAGCTCCATATTTTAGGAAGATTAATTAAGAGGGTGAGCTGAGCGAGGCTCGTACTCATGACCTTAACCTGAGCCCCAAACACAAGGACTGGGGATACCACTTAGCTAGAAACGTGGTGGCATAGTTTTTACTAATTAAGAATATAATATCAAAGCATATAACAAATGAACAAACTAACCATGGGGTTGACGTTCAAGCTCAATAATTTCATCAAGAACAGCTGTATAGCCAAACCATAAATTCTGCAGATTATCAAAAGTGAATTACCAAAAAACATAGTCAGTAGTCGGTGTGTGCAAAGTTAGTACGATCCCTAAACCATCTCGAGGGGAAGGCCGACCGAGTTTGAATCCTGAATAGATCCTGGAGAAAACCCCCTCGAGGTCAATCTGGAGCTCCATATTTTAGGCAGATTAATTAAGAGGGTGAGCAGAGTGAGGCTCGTACTCATTACCTTAACCTGAGCCCCAAACACAAGGACTGGAGATACCACTTAGCTCGGTGGCATAGTTTTTACTAATTACGAATAGACAAAATTGCATGGGGGTCCATGTGGTATGTTTGAAATAACAAGCGGGGTCCAAAAGAATTTTTTCACCTTGGGGGTTACTGTGGTTTGCAATAGTTTCATGGGGGGTCCATTATGCTAACGTCCGTCTAATCCTAACGTTTTAGTGCCTCACATGCTTTGCACACGAGGGTAAAATTGTCATTTTAAGAAAATCTCATCCAATTCTTTCCCCTTTTCTTTTCTTTCTCTTTTATACACCCTAACCTTAATTCAAGATCTATAACATTTCTTCAGATACTTCATCACATCACGATCACATACACAAAAATAAACAAATACATATAGATTTAAGAAAAGATTCGAAATCATATAACTCTCAGTTCTTCAATTAGAACAAAATCCCATATAGACATCAAACCCTAACTCTCAATTTTCTCCAGTATTCTCCACCACTGCAGTCACCATAACTGTAACATCCCGCATTTTTCCGTTAAATTTATTTTAACGCACGTCTTTTTATTTTAAATAATATCCTTCGTATCTAGATTCGTACCCTCCGTTAGCTAACGTTCTTAATATTTTCATTATCGGATTATAACATCTTCCGTACTCTCGTATAATTCAAATAATTCGTTCGGTTAATTCCCGCCCCCGATTCAAACTTGAGGGACTAAGGTTGTCAAATGGGCAAAGAGGTGACTAGGTCAAAGAGTCAACACTCTTCCTCATCCATTCATTTCATCTCCTTCTCTTTCAATACTTTAACTTTTCTCTCAAACTCAAATTCATACATTCATCATCCAAATCCGATTTAGCAAGTGTTTTACAAAACAAATTACATATTTGGAATCCCCTCTTCATCCTCTACAACTTGATACCAATTTCATCTCATTTGGGTAACTTTCTAAAATCACTAGATTTTGTGTTCTTGATGTTTTTAACTTATAGAAGTGTTAATTAGTGTCTACGGCTCATGTCTAACATGAATATATGATTTGTATGCTCAATCTTGTTGTTTTGAAGTTACTAGCATGAACTTAAATTTTGGTGTGTTGTTCTTGAGATTTAGTTGCTTAAAAGTTGTTAGATGTTAAAAGTTCATGTTTTAATTGTGTTACTAGTATCACTAGCTTCAATTTGATGTGTAGGTTGCTTTAGAAAACATGATTATTGATTTGGTAAACTTTGGGTTAGGGTTTGATGAACTTGAAATGAACTTTTGATGCCTTGAATGACATGAGATGATGTTAACAAGTGTTTAGTTGGATTGTATGCTTGATTACCTTCGAAACGGCATATCATACATGTAAATTGGTTGCCCGAATCATGAAATGAGATTTATGAACTTGGATACAATTAAGGATGAGCATTTAATGCGGATTTGGTTGTTGTAAGTGGTAGATTGATTGATGAAATATGCTTAGTTGTTTTCCTCGTCAAAATACCTTTCCGATGATATAAGATACATGTTTTGATTGCTTGCGGGTTATAAATTGGGATTGTTTGGGTTTTGGTTCGTGCATTTGTGGGTTGCAGCAAAACAGGACCTGCATACTGATCTGGACGCCGTCCAGATTCTTGGACACCGTCCAGTCCTTCAATGCTGGACGCCGTCCAGCAAATTTGGACGCCGTCCAGATGAACTACCAGGGACTGTTTTGCTTGGTCGTTTTACGAAAAATGTTTTCTATGCTATGGACCTCTGATTCACATGTGACTTGTTCTAACATACTTATATATGATTAAAAACCTCATAAAAATAGTTCGGGACCCGACCCGAACGTGTTGACTTTTTCGTTGACTTTGACCCGACCCAAGTTGACTTTTAATCAAACTTAACCAAATATTTGTGCAATCGTTCTAACATGCTTTTATAATTGTATCTTGCATGAAACGTGACAACTTGACTCACATGCTATAGTAATCGAGTCGTAACGAGCCATAGGACTAATTGAACAACTTTGACCAATCGTGTTTACCGTTATTGATATAACTTACTTGTTTAGGTCAAGACTAGCGTTTGTTCTTTGCACGTTACTTGTTGAAGTACCTTTTTACTCTTGCACTCAAGGTGAGATCATAGTCCCACTTTTACTCTTTTGAACTTACATTTGGGATGAGAAAACATAAACTGTAACGACCCTGGATTTTCCAACGTTTAATTAATAATAATTATTATTAATACTTGTGTTTTATTGAATGTATTGTTTATATACATTTACTTGTTATCGCGATTAACTTTTGAATGCCCGAAACGTCTTTGTGACACACGAAACTTTCACGAATAATATTTTTAGAATATTATTTACATTCATGATTAAGTTTTATTAATCATTTTAATTAACTAAGGTTATTAGTTAATTACTTGGGCTTTAATTGGATTAACTTCGGAATTACTTGAACTTGGGCTTTTATTAGTATTAATGGACTTAAGAGCCCACCCTACACACTAATTGGATTAATAAGCCCATTTTTAAATGCAAGTATTACTTAAGGTTTGACTAGATGAATTAACTTGGTGGAATCTAGTTACTTACACCTTTCTCATGCAAACACCCTTTTTAACCATCTTTTTAGCAAATACTTATAAGAAACTTGTGGGTAAATCTCCTCCCCCCTTCCCCTTGTTTGACCGTGGCCCTCCAAGGCCTTTAGAGGAGTATGGTTCATATTTTTTTTTACTTACTTGCTCACTTGCTTTCTCATTTCTCACACACACACAAATAATACTTGCAATTTTCTCTCATTTCTCTCTCTAATTGTAAGCAACAAGACTTTTTTTTCTTCCTTTTCTTTTGGCCAAAACCGTAGCACACTCTCATAATCATCATCATTACTTATTGTTATTGTTGATTAATTACTTACTTGTTAGTTGTTGTTATTTACTTACTAGTTTTCAAGAACCAAACTTGTTAGTTTGTTCTTCATTTATCTGGTATTTACAAGAACACACAAGAACATTAACTTTCTAGTTTATGTTCTACACTTAATATGTTAAAAGATTTTAAGTTCATGGTTGTAGAATCATTACTTGTAAGTCATGCTTGTAAACTTAAAGTTTACATTCTTAAAGATCAAACTTTAGTTTGAATCTTTAAAGTATGAACAACCCATGAACTAGTTACTTGTTTACTTAGTTTATTTCTTTATATTATGTACTTTAATTTCATATTTGTTGGTTAAAATGGTCAAGTATTACAAGTTAGTCTTGATCTCATACTTTCTTGAACTAAAATTAACTTTAAAAGTTCAAGAACATGTAAATAAGCTTTCTTTAATTATAACTTGGTACACTTATGTTAGATCTAGACTTTTGGGTCTAGGATCTTCAAGATCTAACTAAGAACCATGTTCTACAACTTAAGATCTTGATTTTATAAGTTTATTTTCAAGTTGTAACTTAATATTAGTTTTAAAGTTCATGAATGTGTTGGATCTAAGACTTTGATGTAACTTTGGTTCATCAAACTTCATACAACTCTTAAGTGAGTTGTGCTACATGTCTTAGACCTACACTTGTGTCATAATAGTCAAAACTTGGTTAATATAACTTCTATATTTCATGTATGCGTTAAATCTAAGACTTTGATGTAACTTTGGTTCATCAAAACACTTGCAACACTTAAATGAGTTGTGCTATATGTCTTGGACTTACACAAGTGTTATTATGGTGAAACATTGGTTAATATGATGCAAACACATCAACGAGTTGTACACTTGAAGCTATATGCATCAAGGATGAGAACCGTGATAAGCATCGAACCCAAGAACCCAGCGGAACCTACTGTTTTATTGTTTATGTGTCTGACCCGTATGACCTGGGCTACTGTAAAGATGATTTTCAGATATCTCTGTTCGAGTAGATAACTTTTCATATAGGACTCGTCTTAATCCGAGTTACGGTTTAGGACTTATGGCCCTCCGATCGTCACTATGTCCATTTAACGTTGTGCTGAAAATTCTGACCTACTCGCACATAGACCGTCGCCACGGTCAAACGAAGACGAGTTTGCTTCTGGAATTTTTACCACAACTAGAGGACTCATTTACGGATCCATGGCCACTGGTTTCACCTTATTTCAGTAGGTATAGAGGCCGTGGTGACTGACCGAACTCAGCCTTTTTTTAAAACTCTTTTCATGAACGAAACTTACTTTACACCTTTTGTTTGATGATGAATGATGATGACCTTTAAGACCTTATTTACATACTTTTAAACCTATTCGGACGATTTACTGACTTAGTACTATTTGACTTAGGTTGAGGACTTCCCGAGCCTACGTACTTGCTTATTTCCCGACTCGACTTTACCGCTACTTTATCATTGTGAGTTATAGCATTCCCTTTTTACTTTAACTTATTTTGGGAACTGAGAATACATGCGGATTTTATGTTTTACATACTAGGCACGAGTACTTAAACTTATATATGTGTGGGTTATACAACGGCATAAACATTCCCTTTAGCTCGGTAACGTTTAATCATTGGTTTTTGAACCGTGAACGCAAATCTTAGATATGGATCCATAGGGTTTGACATCCCCACTCGGGCTAGTCAAGCTAGCATTTAACGAGTGTTTAATACTTCGTATACATACGCACTTGCCAAGTGTACTTTCAGGGGGGTGATATATTATTAAACGTTAAGTTAGTTACCGAGTGCCCACGGTTGAGCATATACTTAAACATACTGATTTGGATTACTGTTTTGAAACGCTCTTTGTAGCACTGAAATCTCGTGGCCTACCTTACATTACTGCTATACTTAAACTATAGCTCACCAACCTTTGTGTTGACGTTTTTAAGCATATTTTTCTCAGGTGCTTAAGGTTGCTTTCGCTGTTGTACTAGTCTTGCTGTAGACAACCCGCTGCTTTAGAGATGTCCTGCATGAACGTTTACTTTTGCATACAAACTTTATTACAATTAATATTTGCTTCTACTTAGTGGAGCATGCTTTTGGGTTGTAAAACATTCGATGTTGGTTATGACATCACTTTTAATATGAATGCAAACTTCTTTTGAAATCTCATATAGTACTTAACCTTGTAATGATCCTGTTGTTGATGGTCCGTACATGATGATTTAGTACGGGGCATCACATTTGGTATCAGAGCATTGGTTGTAGGGAATTAGGTTGCATTAGTGAGTCTAAGACCGACCCGAGTAGGATTCACTAATAGGACTAATCTACAACTTGCTAGTTTACTTGTTTTCGCTGAACTTACTGCATACTGCTGCTTGCTTTTACTACTATATATCGTATGCTGCTACTTGTTTACACTACTGCATGATATTACCTACTTTCGATTGCATGCTACTGTGTTATATTACTGCATGCTACTATCTGCCTTTAGCATGTTACCTCGGTATGATACTGTTACTATTGCCGTGCTACGTGCTGCTGTAAACGATCTAGGCTGCTGTAGTTGTTATGCCTGATTACGCTCTTGCTACCTGCCTACTATCCGCTATACCGACTTGGAGAACTTATCCTTCCCAGTTCAGATGTTTTCCTGAACTACTTTCCTACTCGTCTAACCCTAGGAACTAGTAGTGTAACCCACCTGTTACTACTGTTCCACCGTTCCAGAGATCGAAACATTACTTCACGCAATCTAGAAGATTGTTCACATACACTGTACGCTTTCATGACCATCACTTAACTCTCTCATTCTTCACGACTACTCAACGATCTAACGACACTTCTGCACTTAGGTCCCTACCACTCCTAGACATTGGAGAAGTCGGGAAGGCATTCCCTTTAATGAGGTCATAGTGTCTTCTACTAATACTCAGCCATACCCAAAGACTTGCGAGTCGCCTCGAGACATATCGTATCACTACTTGCTACACGTACAACCCGACGCGAAACCCGAAATGAATATCTAAAAGGAACCTAACAACGTTACCTGAATCTGAACCTTTGAAGAAACTTCAGGACACTTAGGCATTAATACATAATCTACGGAACCTACGCACCCACATCGAGAAACTGTGAGATTAATTATATAGATTTTATTTTGAGACAACACAGATAAAGCACCGTTAGATGAAATTGAGGAGAACTTGAAGTGATCACGTTACATTGACCATATGAAGTGATATTGGAATGAACGTACGATTTGGTACAATATAATGACGCCAGGCCAGTGTGATTATATTGAAGTAAATCATGCAGAAGTTCCATTGTTACTACATGAGGAATATGGGGTGATCCAGGGAAAATTTTGGCAGGGATCATTTGAGCATACACATTATAGCCTGTTAAAGGTAGGGAAGGGATAACCACGTAGCCCAGATACTGTACAAGAAGGGCCTTGATTGCAGAACTGATAACCCGAAAATTTGTTATAGATATCGACACCCTGGACATTTAAGGAAAAAGTTCCCATATAGGGAAAACTTAAAACTTACCTGCGGTAAAGCAATCGTTATCTTAGTTATGGAAACTCACATGGATCCTGATTTTAGTTAGGGTACGTTTCATCACAACGTTTTATTGTCTCAAGGCTGTTTAATACTGGAGCGATAGAAACCTTATATTTAAGCACTTTAGTGTTATGACTGATAAGCCATTAACAACCATGAGAGTTAAGTATTTTATAGGACCAGCAACTGGTAAGCTGGCAGAGATAGAGGAATAATTTAAGGTAGTACTTTAAGATTAACAGGTGGGTCATTTGGAGATGACCTCATATTAACCAAACTTGGGAGTTTTAATGTAGTAGTTGAAAAGGATTAGTTACCTACGTACAGGCATATGTTATTTGAGAAGATTGATAGAACTTTTCACAGTAGTACAGTAAGATTTGATTTGGGATGAACTTTAAGATTAACCTAATACTCATCAAGCTAGGAAGCTTTGATGAAATTGTTGGAACGAACTGACTTTCAAGGATGAAAGCGGAATTTATTTATAATGGGAAAATTTATTTGTATACCTCGCAAGAATGGTGAAACTATTATGGGGAGAGATGTAGCCTGAAAACTGAACCTTATTAGTTACATGACAACAACCCGAAATCCCACAATGGAAATGAGAAGAAATTCATCATTAACTACCAGAGACGGTATGCGGTTAGGACATCATCTGGGTTATTATTGACCATCTCGCCAAAACTGCTCACTTTCTAGCCAAAAAAAAAAAAAACCGATACAATGGACAAACTTGCACAACGATACTTAAAGGAAATTGTATCCCGTCACTTCAGCAATTCAAATTCTACATTGAGGATTACCCAAGAATCTCATTTGATACTCATTCTTACGCAACTCTAAATCCTAACTTATTACGAGGAATTTCTTATTCAATGATAACCACACTGCCATCCTTTTTACTTCGATATTAGTCATAACAGTTCAAAATTCTCCAAAAATCAATGGGTGGTTCATTCTCATCCTCATACTCTCCCATTCGTATCTCACTTATAAGCAACAACTTCACACTTAAGCGTTTTTGTTCAAAGGACTTACGCCCTACTAATAGTCGTCAATCACATATAAATTCAATGGTTTTTATTACCTCAAATATCACTCGAAATTTTCAAAAGTCTTTTACTCGATTCTCATCAATATTTTCCAACTTGTAACCTCCGAAATATGAAAATTTTGTTTGCCAAAATCTTACACACATTATTTTACTGTGCTATCCTCTCAGAGCTTTATAAAAATAAATATATTTTGTTCGCCATTAATTTTGAAATCATATACGTTATATAAAATAAAGTAAATGATTACTTACCTTTGACAAATACGTGTAAAATTTTACTTTCACTCTTACAAATCAAATATTTTGTTCAAAATATATTTTACTTTGAATGGTACGGGTTGTACATAGCCCTAGTTTACTAAAACTTCATTTCTTTCCATACATTGTCACCTTAAACAATTTCTATAAAAATTTTCGTTGCTTGCTATATAAAATTCTCCGTTACTCATTCGTACCCAAGTCATCGTGAAGACTTTATAACCGTTGAAATTGAGAACTTCATGTGTGCGTGTGTTGAAGACGCTTCTGCCACGTTATAAAGAGCCTTTGGGCATCTACTGACACTTAAACCATTTAAAAGTCATTGCGTTATCCCAAGAACCTTATTTGCCACGCCTGTTGGAACAATGCTCTTTCTTACATAACTCTAAGTCCTGACTCATTTCAAGGGATCCTCATTTAGTGGTATTAATACCATCATTATTCTGACTTTAACACTAGCCATAACCTGTTTGGCACTTTGCAAATTCAAGAAGCAATTAACTTCTCATCCTCGTGCTTTATCCTTCGTACCCCACTTTTAGCAACGACTTCACACGTAAATATTTTTGGCCCAAAGACTTGTGTCCTGATAATTACCAAAACTGCATTTATGTCATTAGTTTTCATTACCTAGTAACTGGTCACCCAAGGATTCCAAGCTTTTTCACTCAATCTTTTTTAACTCGTAACCTTTGGAATACGAAAAACTATGTTTATCAAAATTTTTACACGTTGTTTATTTGTGCGGTCCTCACAAGATTTACAGACAATGAAAGTACCAAAAACTTTTCTGTCCCTTATACGATTTATAAAAACCTATATGTATAAATTTATACTTACTTATTTTGATACTAAGTTATATCTTCAAATTATTTAAAAATTTCTCCTTTATCGAGTTATTCAACTTAAGTCGAAAAGTTTTGTGCAAAATGGTACACGTTGTACATACTTCTAAATTTACTAGGAACTTCGTTCCGTTTATGTTGACACATCAAACGTTTAAAGGTCTTTCATAACTTTCTTGGTTGATTCTATTAAAGGTTTTCGTATTAGACTACACCATGTATGGAACACACTTTTTCTCGCCCTCTGTTAGAGATGAAACTTACTATTAAGAACTTTGTTAAAAACTCTTGAGCCACTTTGGATGGCGGTTTTATAAAATTTGTTAGAAAATCTTTACACCCATAAAGTGTTCTTTTTAAAGCTAGACATGACAAAAACGCGGGCCGATAAATCAGCTTTCTGAGGTACACTCATTGGTCACCCTATTGTAGGAAAGGTACTAGGTGGGTTACTGTTCTCAATACTTCACGGCAAATCACAACACCCTCGTAAACCTCATCTCTATAAATCTGTATGTTGAGACACAAGAATCATTTTTGGAGATTCTTTTCACTCAGAGTAAACCATTCGTTAGGACCAAGGGTTCACGTATCTTCTCATCCGCATATCCCCTTAAGTACACAGATAAATTCAGAACGAACCACTCGAAGAGTTCACCCTCGTTCAAAGACCACACCTTTCGTGCGACTTTCTTTCGGAAATGTAATATAAGATACTCTGAGAACCTATGAATCTTGTTATCCCTTAGGAGGGGACTGCTTAAAACATTTACGACACTGATATGGATACTCTATATGTTCCTTCCTTCATTGGTTGCAATTGTGTGTTGCTCTAGTTAACGTTAATCCTAACTTCAACATGTAACTGAAAGGATGAAGTTACATTACGGAACTGTGTTTTCATTTCATCCAAGGATAGGTTCACCTGCAGTATGGTAAACTAGGTGATATCCCTCATTATTCGTTCAGACCATTCTGAAGACACTATGAATAATTATGGCTTGCAAGTCCGATTGGTCACTTTTAGCTAAAATTTCAATTCACTTATTCAAATGAAACGTTCTTAAATATCGGGTTCCTTATGCCTATTGCCTCCTTCCGAAATCAAGGGGTTTTGTAAAATCTGTGGCAAACATTATCCAGACATCAAAGCGCATGGTTGTGATCACCATGTTTTCCATTCTACCTGTCAGCCTATATTACGACATACACGCTCAATGTTTTAGATGAGCTTAGAATCATTCATGATGCATTTCACGCATCCAGCTTACTGAAGGTGCCTGTAAGACCAAACACACCATCTTTCCTTTTGGGGATATATGTTCAGATGATATACTCATGATTAACAGAAACGAAATCAATTTGTCGATCTCTTAGGACAAGAGACTTAATTAATGGCATATACCTATTTTTACTTTCATACGCCGAAGTACCTTTCAAGGTAAATAACTCACTTCTGAGCCATGAGACTCACGGAACTTTGATACGCTCCTCCTTATTTATATACAGTACCATTGTTGGTCACTCCTCAAAATTTCGGGACGAAATTTTCTTTAACAGGTGGGTAATGTAAAGACCCTGGATTTTCCAACGTTTAATTAATAATAATTATTATTAATACTTGTTTTTTATTGACTGTATTGTTTATATACATTTACTTGTTATCGCGATTAACTTTTGAATGCCCGAAACGTCTTTGTGACACACAAAACTTTCACGAATAATATTTTAAGAATATTATTTACATTCATGATTAAGTTTTATTAATCATTTTAATTAACTAAGGTTATTAGTTAATTACTTGGGCTTTAATTGGATTAACTTGGGAATTACTTGAACTTGGGCTTTTATTAGTATTAATGGACTTAAGAGCCCACCCTACACACTAATTGGATTAATATGCCCATTTTTAAATGCAAGTATTACTTAATGTTTAACTAGATGAATTAACTTGGTGGAATCTAGTTACTTACACCTTTCCCATGCAAACACCCTTTGTAACCATCTTTTTAGCAAATACTTGTAAGAAACTTGTGGGTAAATCTCCTCCCCCCTTCCCCTTGTTTGACCGTGGCCCTCCAAGGCCTTTAGAGGAGTATGGTTCATTTTTTTTTTTTACTTACTTGCTCACTTGCTTTCTCATTTCTCACACACACACAAATAATACTTGCAACTTTCTCTCATTTCTCTCTCAAATTGTAAGCAACAAGACTTTTTTTTCTTCCTTTTCTTTTGGCCAAAACCGTAGCACACTCTCATAATCATCATCATTACTTGTTGTTATTGTTGATTAATTACTTACTTGTTAGTTGTTGTTATTTACTTACTAGTTTTCAAGAACCAAACTTGTTAGTTTGTTCTTCATTTATCTTGTATTTACAAGAACACACAAGAACATAAACTTTCTAGTTTATGTTCTACACTTAATATGTTAAAAGATTTTAAGTTCATGGTTGTAGAATCATTACTTGTAAGTCATGTTTGTAAACTTAAAGTTTACATTCTTAAAGATCAAACTTTGGTTTGAATCTTTAAAGTATGAACAACCCATGAACTAGTTACTTGTTTACTTAGTTTATTTCTTTATATTATGTACTTTAATTTCATATTTGTTGGTTAAAATGGTCAAGTATTACAAGTTAGTCTTGATCTCATACTTTCTTGAACTAAAATTAACTTTAAAAGTTCAAGAACATGTAAGTAAGCTTTCTTTAATTATAACTTGGTACACTTTATGTTAGATCTAGACTTTTGGGTCTAGGATCTTCAAGATCTAACTAAGAACCATGTTCTACAACTTAAGATCTTGATTTTATAAGTTTATTTTCAAGTTGTAACTTAATATTAGTTTTAAAGTTCATGAATGTGTTGGTTCTAAGACTTTGATGTAACTTTGGTTCATCAAACTTCATAAAACTCTTAAGTGTGTTGTGCTACATGTCTTAGACCTACACTTGTGTCATAATAGTCAAAACTTGGTTAATATAACTTCTATATTTCATGTATGCGTTAAATCTAAGACTTTGATGTAACTTTGGTTCATCAAAACACTTGCAACACTTAAATGAGTTGTGCTACATGTCTTGGCCTTACACAAGTGTTATTATGGAGAAACATTGGTTAAGATGATGCAAACACATCAACGAGTTGTACACTTGAAGCTATATGCATCAAGAATGAGAACCGTGATAAGCATCGAACCCAAGAACCCACCAGAACCTACTGTTTTACTGTTTATGTGTCTGACCCGTACGACCTGGGCTACTGTAAAGATGATTTTCAGATATCTCTGTTCGAGTAGATAACTTTTCATATAGGACTTGTCTTAATCCGAGTTACGGTTTAGGATTTATGGCCCTCCGATCGTCACTATGTCCATTTAACGTTGTGCTGAAAATTCTGACCTACTCGCACTTAGACCGTCGCCAAGGTCAAACGAAGATGAGTTTGCTTCTGGAATTTTTACCACAACTAGAGGACTCATTTACGGATCTATGGCCACTGGTCTCACCTTATTTCAGTAGGTATAGAGGCCGTGGTGACTGACCGAACTCAGCCTTTGTTTAAAACTCTTTTCATGAACGAAACTTACTTTACACCTTTTGTTTGATGATGAATGATGATGAATTTTAAGACCTTATTTACATACTTTTAAACCTATTCAGACAATTTACTGACTTAGTACTATTTGACTTAGGTTGAGGACTTCCCGGACCTACGTACTTGCTTATTTCCCGACTCGACTTTACCGCTACTTTATTATTGTGAGTTATAGCATTCCCTTTTTACTTTAACTTATTTTGGGAACTGAGAATACATGCAGATTTTATGTTTTACATACTAGGCACGAGTACTTAAACTTATATATGTGTGGGTTATACAACAGCATAAACATTCCCTTTAGCTCGGTAACGTTTAATCATTGGTTTTTGAACCGTGAACGCGAATCTTAGATATGGATCCATAGGGTTTGACATCCCCACTCGGGCTAGTCGCGCTAGCATTTAACGAGTGTTTAATACTTCGTATACATACGCACTTGCCAAGTGTACTTTCAGGGGGTGATATATTATTAAACGTTAAGTTAGTTACCGAGTGCCCACGGTTGAGCATATACTTAAACATACTGATTTGGATTACTGTTTTGAAACGCTCTTTGTAGCACTGAAATCTCGTGGCCTACCTTACATTACTGTTATACTTAAACTATAGCTCACCAACCTTTGTGTTGACGTTTTTAAGCATGTTTTTCTCAGGTGCTTAAGGTTTCTTCCTCTGTTGTACTAGTCTTGCTGTAGACAACCCGCTGCTTTAGAGATGTCCTGCATGAACGTTTACTTTTGCATACAAACTTTATTACAATTAATATTTGCTTTTACTTAGTGGAGCATGCTTTTGGGTTGTAAAACATTCGATGTTGGTTATGACATCACTTTTAATATGAATGCAAACTTCTTTTGAAATCGCATATAGTACTTAACCTTGTAATGATCCTGTTGTTGATGGTCCGTACATGATGATTTAGTACGGGGCATCACATAAACGTTTCTTTTTTTAACTAAGTGAACACAAGTACAGGAAAACAAACATTCTGCATACGAGTTTAGATCAAAATCCTCAATTCGATTATCATTAGTTACACTTGCCGGGTGTAAGCGAGAACTTATGTTGTATGGATCCATATGGGTTTGACAAACCCTCATTCAGACGGTTCATTACCGTCTACGAATGAAATATATTTTCGAGAAACAGTGTATGTTCTAACACTATTGTGATGGGGTTCTATGGAAGGAATGTTAAGCCTTGATAATTGGGTGCTCGTGAATATTAACTTTTAGAATGTATTACTATTATATCAGTGTTGCAAATCTTGTGGTTCAACTTACCTTTTTACTCACTTACTTACTTAAACCTATGATTTCACCAACGTTTTCGTTGACAGATTTCTATGTTTTTCTCAGGTCTTTGAACGATATGTGATACATGCTTCCGCTCATTATTTTGATACTTGCATTGGATGTCGAGTATATGTGCATACATGGAGCGTCTTTTGACTTTATTTAAAACGTGTCGCATAGGTTTCATTTTTACTTATAACTTTGTAACGTAACTTTTGGTTGAACAATTCTTGTAAACTTGGAAACAATCTTTACTTTTGAAATGAAGGCGACATATTTTTTGGTCAAACGTTATTTTAAAGGCTTATGACCACGTAACGGGAGCTAAGTAGTCGGCGCCGTCAATGACGATTTTTTCGGGTCGCTACAGATGGTATCAGGGCATTGGTTGTAGGGATTTAGAGTTCATTGGTGCCGACCCCGAGTCATAGGGTGCATTAGTGAGTCTAGACTACAACCGGCATATAGACTTGAAGTATTAATTACTTGACTACTTGCGCATTTATACTCGAACTCTTTTATTCATACCTAACTCTTGTTCTATCTTAATCTCACGTTATTTAATTTGATTGACACGTCACCTTGACTTTGTGAAATAATGTCGAATGCACATATGAATTAGGGTAATATAATTTCCGGGATTATATTATGGTGATCCATGTGGACATTCTAACATTACGACATAAAGAATTTAAGGCGAGTCATGGAAAATTTTCTCTCTATCCTAATTCTGTATCACGATAGTATTATTGAGAATACTAATAACGATATCTTTGTGTCATGAAGGAACGATGGCTCACCAAGGTCAACACAATACTCTTCCCGAAACTCTCGAACAAGCTCTTCAACGAATGATAGCCACCGCCGTGGGAGAGGCCGTAGCCGGTCACTTCTCCAACAACAACAACAACAATCATGGGGCCGGTAATTCAAACGAGGGGTGCTCCTACAAAAACTTCATGAAGTACAACCCTCCCACTTTCGATGGAACCGGGGGACCGGTTGCTCTCACCCGATGGTTCGAACAAACGGAAGCCATTTTTAGCATAAGCGGTTGTCGAGACCAAGATAAGGTCAAGTTTTCCACCCTCACTCTCACCGGTATTGCTCTCTCATGGTGGAACACGTATGTACAATCGGTGGGTATCGATGAAGCCCTTACACTCTCTTAGGCCGAATTAGGAGAAAGAATGATCACTGAATACTTCCCGCGCAACGAGACTCGAAGGCTCGAACAGGGGCCGAGAGTTTTAAAAATGGCCCGAAATGACCTCGAAGCTTATAATCAACGGTTTGCCGAACTAACCTCAATTTGTCCAAACCTCTTGGCTCCCGGGTCCCAAGGAGTTAAATTTTACATGGATGGCCTCCCTAAGAGCATTCCACATGGGGTAATGCCATCAAGACCCACCGACCTACAAGAGGCTATGATGATAGCCCACCAATTTATAAAAACGTTGGACGAAATTGAAGTGCCGGCACAAACGACCGAGGACCAACCGGATAACAACAAAAAAAAATGGGAAGCCTCTCCATCAAGCAACCACAACCACCACAACTCCACCGAGAAGCCTTTCAACCCCGGCGGCAGGAAAAGTTATGCCGGAACTCGATCATTTTGCAACAAGTGTCAAAGAAGTGGCCATGTGGCCTATGGTTGTAAAGGTGCCGCCCCCGTCGCTAAAAATGTGCCCAGTTCACGCAGAAGGGGTGCTTGTTTTGAATGTGGCCAACTGGGTCATTTTAAGAATGCATGTCCAAAGAAGAAAGCAAACACCAATGTACGCGAATGAGCTTTCAACCTTAACACCTAGGATACCCGAGATGACAATGAACTAGTCACGGGTACATTTCTTCTCAACAACTCTTATGTTTCATATTTATTCGATTCGGGATCCGATAAAATGTTTTGTATCCAAGGCGTTGGAGCCTACCCTTTTCACTCCACCACTCCCCCTAGATATTACTTAGGCCATTCAAGTGACCAACGAAAAACTATTGCGTACCGATAAATTTTATCGGAGGGTGTACGTTAAACTTATTGGGTGAATAATTTAAATTTTGACTTGATACCTATAGAACTAGGGAGCTCAAAACCTATTCATTAAGAAGAAATGTTTCCCTACAATTTTGTATAGATTATTGCGAACTAAGTAATTTTCGGTTGAGAACTGAAATCCTCTTCCCCATACCGATGACCCC
This sequence comes from Rutidosis leptorrhynchoides, assembly GCF_046630445.1. Lineage (NCBI taxonomy): Eukaryota > Viridiplantae > Streptophyta > Magnoliopsida > Asterales > Asteraceae > Rutidosis > Rutidosis leptorrhynchoides. The sequence continues at coordinate 257,990,910 of NC_092333.1, forward strand.
TGGGTCAATTGCAAGGATCATGTGTGTATTTCAAGTCGACCTCCATTCTGGTTATCATCAAATGAGGGTTAATGGAGAAGATGTCTCCAAAACTGCTTTTCGAACTCGTTGCGATAGTTATGAATTTCTTTTAGTAACCGTTCAATTTGTCCAAGGCTCTATCCGTATTCATAGACCTCCTGAACTGCGTATGCAAACGTATCTAGACAAATACGTTATCATGTTTATAGATGATGTCTAAATCTATTCAACAATATGGAAGTAAAGTGAACAACATCTCCGTCATACACTCGAACTCTTGAGAAAAGAGCAACTCTACGCCAAATTCTCCAAGTGTGAATTTGGCTAAACGAAGTCAATTTCCTAAACCACGTTGTTAGTGGTTCAGGTATTGAAGTAAACCTTGCAAAAATCGAAGTCCCACGTAATCGAGAAACCCTCACGACTCTGACTTGTATTCGTAAAATCTTAGAACTCGCCAGTCATTACCACAGATTCATTTCCGACTTTTCTCGTGTTGCTCGTCCTTTAACCCCGATTAACTCACTGAGGAAAGAATTAAACCTCACCGTGTCTGAACTTTGAACGTGATTTTTCACACCAACCTTACTAGCTAAATTCGTGTAGCACAAGATGGAACCAAAATATGGAAATATTTCTACTTGAACGCCTGAAAGGCATACTCTCTCGACTCGAAATCAAGGAAACTGAAATTCCTTATTTTGCACGAAGAATTTGAATACTTAATTATGAATCCGATCAATCTTTTCATCACCACGTACCACGTTACATAACTCTGTTATTTCACTATGATCGTCTGATATTACTGGGACCCAAGATAACACACAATCCAAGGATACCTCTTTCTTCTTTGACTTATCGTCCTTATGCTTTTGATAATTGGCCATCTACCACTCAACCCCGAACTATACAACTATGTGTGCTATCTCGTCTCCCACCAAGTCTCAACATTTGGACACTAGATGCGCGATATGGCTACCTCAAGGTATAAAACTCATCCTATTCTAAGTTCTCAATTCACTCCTATCTTTTCGCTCGTACTTCCGTATAAGGAAATCTTTTATATAATTTCTCAATGGAGAGAGAGACTCTTCACGTATTACTAGTGCTCTCCACGAGGGTGAATATCCCTGACGAACGTTTTCGGTAGCCGATAAGAAACTTGTACCAACAAACGCTTTCGAGCCCTAACTAACTTGTTCAAACATATCTTAAAGGATTCTATTCCAACCCGGTGTACATTTATCAATTATCCTGGATCGAAATACTCGTTATACATCTAGTTTACAAAAAGCCTTAGGAACACGTTTAAACATGAGTACCGCGTATCATCCACAAACCAACGAACCAAGCAAACGAATGATTTACATCTTGGAAAGAAATGTTACAAACTTGTATTGTCGCCTTTAGTTGAACCCTCTTACAACAGTAGTTACCACTCGCGTGTTAACGCACACTTTTCGAAACTTTTTATAACCGCAAATTTCGTTCTCCTATTCGATGGACCGAAGTAGGTGACAAGCAATTCACAGGATCCAAACTTATTCAAGAAACAACCGTTGAGATAGTTCAAGTCCGAGAAGGACCCAAGACGGCCCGTAGTCGCCAAAAGGACTATGCCGATGTTAGGCGTAAACCTTCCGAATTCCAAGTCAGTAACCGTGTAATATTGAAAAACCGCACCTTGGAAAAGTGTAATCCGTTTCGGGAAATCGAGGAAAGTTATATCCGCAATATTGATTCTTTTGAAATCTTGGGGCGTATTGGAACCGCTTCCTACCGTTTAGAACTTCCGACTCAATTAAGTTTCCGTTTACCCTACGTTCCATGTAACAAACTTAGAGATGTTTCCTGCAGAACAGGAACGTGCTACTCTTCTAGATAAACTTACTATCGATGACAAACTCCTCTTCGTAGAAAGACAGGTTGAAATTGTGAATCGTAAAATCAAGCCTTAATACAACGTAAAACCCCGACTATCCAGATTCGTGGAAATGCCCAAGGACGTATCTTCACTTATTCGTAGATTGGACAACACAAGATCTCGAGTAAGAGACATCAACTATTACTTCCAACTAAATTTCGGGACGAAATTTCTTTTAAGGTGTGGGTAATGAGATTTACGAACTTTGGGTTAGGGTTTGATGAACTTGAAATAAACTTTTGATGCCTTGAATGACATGAGATGTTGTTAACAAGTGTTTAGTTGGATTGTATGCTTGATTACCTTCGAAACGGCATATCATACATGTAAATTGGTTGTCTGAATCATGAAATAAGATTTATGAACTTGGATACAATTAAGGATGAGCATTTAATGCGGTTTTGGTTGTTGTAAGTGGTAGATTGATTGATGAAATATGCTTAGTTGTTTTTCTCGTTAAAATACCTTTCCGATGACATAAGATACATGTTTTGATTGCTTGCGGGTCATAAATTGGGATTGCTTGGGTTTTGGTTCGTGCATTTGTGGGTTGCAGCAAAACAGGACCTGCATACTGATCTGGACGCCGTCCAGATTCTTGGACGCCGTCCAGCAAATCTGGACGCCGTCCAGATGAACTACCATGGACTGTTTTGCTTGGTCGTTTTACGAAAAATGTTTGCTACGCTATGGACCTCCGATTCACATGTAACTTGTTCTAACATACTTATATATGATTAAAAACCTCAGAAAAATAGTTTGGGACCCGACCCGAACGTGCTGACTTTTTCGTTGACTTTGACCCGACCTAAGTTGACTTTTAATCAAACTTAACCAAATGTTTGTGCAATCGTTCTAACATGCTTTTATACTTGTATGTTGCATGAAATGTGACAACTTGACTCACATGCTATAGTAATCGAGTCGTAACGAGCCATAGGACTAATTGAACAACTTTGACCAATCGTGTTTACCGTTATTGATACAACTTACTTGTTTAGGTCAAGACTAGCGTTTGCTCTTTGCACGTTACTTGTTGAAGTACCTTTTTACTCTTGCACTCAAGGTGAGATCATAGTCCCACTTTTACTCTTTTGAACTTACATTTGGGATGAGAAAACATAAACGTTTCTTTTTTTTTTTACTAAGTGAACACAAGTACAGGAAAACAAACATTCTACATACGAGTTTAGAACAAAATCCTCAATTCGATTATCATTGGTTACACTTGCCGGGTGTAAGCGAGAACTTATGTTGTATGGATCCATATGGGTTTGACAAACCCTCATTCAGACGGTTCGCTACCGTCTACGAATGAAATATATTTTCGAGAAACAGTGTATGTTCTAACACTATTGTGATGGGGTTCTATGGAAGGAATGTTAAGCCTTGATAATTAGGTGCTTGTGAATATTAACTTTTAGAATGTATTACTATTATATCAGTGTTGCAAATCTTGTGGTTCAACTTACCTTTTTACTCACTTACTTACTTAAACCTATGATTTCACCAACGTTTTCGTTGACAGATTTCTATGTTTTTCTCAGGTCTTTGAACGATATGTGATACATGCTTCCGCTCATTATTTTGATACTTGCATTGGATGTCGAGTATATGTGCATACATGGAGCGTCTTTTGACTTTATTTAAAACTGTGTCGCATAGGTTTCATTTGTACTTATAACTTTGTAACGTAACTTTTGGTTGAACAATTCTTGTAAACTTGGAAACAATCTTTACTTTTGAAATGAAGGCGACATATTTTTTGGTCAAACGTTATTTTAAAGACTTATGACCACGTTGAAAGGACCCGTCCTAATCCATCCGGACGAAGTCCATATCGATTATAAACGATTCACAACAGTTGATTACATCACGATGTACTTGACCTCTATATGATACATTTTACAAACATTGCATTCGTTTTTGAAAAGACAACCTTTCATTACATCGAAAGTTGACGGCATGCATACCATTTCATAATATATCCAACCATAATTGACTTAATAATAATCTTGATGAACTCAACGACTCGAATGCAACGTCTTTTGAAATATGCCATGAATGACTCCAAGTAATATTTCTAGAATGAGCAAATGCACAGTGGAAGATTTCTTTCGTACCTGAGAATAAACATGCTTTAAAGTGTCAACCAAAAGGTTGGTGAGTTCATTAGTATAACATAAATAATCATTTCCATCATTTTAATAGACCACAAGATTTTCATTTCTCATAAATATACGTCCCATGCATAGAGACAAAAAAATAATCATTCATATGGATTGAACACCTGGTAACCGACATTAACAAGATGCATATAAGAATATCCCCTATCATTCCGGGAAATACTTCGGACATGATATAAAAACAACATCGAAGTACTAAAGCATCCGGTACTTTGGATGGGGTTCATTAGGCCCAATAGATCTATCTTTAGGATTCGTGTCAATTAGTAGATCGGTTTACTAATTCTTAGGTTACCAAGCAAAAGGGGCATATTCGGCTTCGATCATTCAACCAAATAATGTAGTTTCAATTACTTGTGTCTATTTCGTAAAACATTTATAAAAGCAGCGCATGTATTCTCAGTCAAAAAAATATATATTGCAAAAGCATTTAAAAAGGGAGTAATGAAACTCACCTAATGTATTTTGTAGTAAAAATACATATGACTATATTGAACAATGCAGGGTTGGCCTCGGATTCACGAACCTATATCATTTATATATATTAAAACACATAGTGAACATATAATGTAATCAAACCAGTTTTTTTATATAAATATATATATTACTTACTTAAATTAATAATGTATTTATTATTCCATATGTTATGTTTGTATATATATATATATATATATATATATATATATATATATATATATATATATATATATATATATATATATATATATATATATATATATATATATATATATATATATATATATATATATTATCTTAAAATAGTAATTTAGATGTTCTTATGATATATGTAAAAATTATATTTTTATATAGATATCTTTTGCTTGTTAAAATAGTAACTGATAATTCATTTTAAATTGTAACTTAATCATTTCTATACACTTAATTGTAATCATAATAATAATAATAATGTTAATAATAATAAATATGATAATAATAAAAATAATGATAATAAAAATACTGTTAATATATAAAAATCATGGTAATGATAATAATAATAATTATTATTATTATAATTATAATAACAATACTAGTAATAATAATTATAGTCATAATAATAATGTTAATAATAATAATAATAATACTTATCACAACAAATACAATAATATTAATAATAATTAGTATTAACAATAACAATAATAATAATAATAATAATAATAATAATAATAATAATAATAATAATAATAATAATAATAATAATAATAATAATAATAAGGATGAAAATAAAAGAGTTCAACCTTTAAAAGGCTTTTCTAAAAAGAAAGTACTCCAGTCGAGACTCGAACCCACGACCTCTCTTTACTCACAAACACCACACAACCATCCCTCCACTTATGCTTTTCTGTAATCATTCCCGAATTATAGTTTTATAACCAATCGATCTGTTGGTTTCTTCTTCTCATCACTATCCCAATTGGGTAATAGCCCAATAACTAAAAATGTTTTTTTACAGCCCAATTCCTAATATGATTTAATCAAAGCCCGTTTACAATTTGAAGCCCAAAATTAAAATCATGGGGTGTCGGTTTTGATTAAGATCAACACAGCCGACCTATCCTTCTTTCATCATCCTCTTTATCTTACGCATCATCATATCATTTTACCATGATCATTGTCGCAGACCTATCATCACTCATCATCATCATCATCATCATCATTAGGTCAATCAAACAGAAATCATCGCTGGATAATAAGTTAATTGATTTATCAATCGATCGAGCAGGAGTAGATCGATTAAGGTACCAACACCATCAATCAATCTAACGGATGTTGTTAATTGAAACAGAAGAATCGACATAGCAGGTAATCGGTTCTTTATATCTTCTAAATTCTTCATTTCTATATATATATATATATATATATATATATATATATATATATATATATATATATATATATATATATATATATATATTATGTATTATTAATTAGATTGAATACGAGAAGTAATTAGTGGTGTTCTTGAAGGGTTTTAGGGATAATCGACTAAAGTAAATGACTTGTTTGTGATTTCGTTTACTAATTATAGCAATAGCAAGTGTACTTGTTTTGGTTTGTAGCTGTACACAAACACAATTAGCAAGCGATTTAGGGTTGGGTTTTGATGATCGATTGTAAAGTGTTGCAGGTTTATCGATGGAAAAAACTCGATTGTAAAGTTAACACAACGCAGCAGCAGTTTACAAAGGTTAGATGGTTTTTGTTTGATTGAATAAATTAGGAATTAATGATCTTAGTTGTGCTTATTAATAAGTAATCTGGTTGTGGTGGTGTGATTGTAAATCGAAAATGAATTTGGGTTGTTTTGATAGGAGAACAGGATAAACAAGTATAACAGCTTACAATGATGGTGGTGTTTTAAATTGGGTCGATCAAGATGGGTGTTGCAGGTGTGGTTTTTCTTTATGGTTCTAACGAAAAATAGAAACAAGTTATGGTAGTATGCAGCAGTTTGTTTTGTGTTTGTGTGAGTTCTTGGCGATTTACCAGACTGCAAACAGCATAACAAGAAAAGTTGAAGTGGGTTTACCTGTACTTGCTCATACAGAACCCAGGAACATAATATCAAACAATGATGGTGGTATGTAGTTATTTGGGGTGACAGTTTGATGGCAGTTTTCACGGTGGACAGCAGCAGGTAACACGACAGTATAGCAGCAGTGATACACGACACCATAGCAGCAGCAGGTAGTAGGAATAGGGTTGCAGGTGGTGATTCGGTTTCAAGGTGGTGGAGGGTAGCTGAAAGTGTGTTGCAAAAGGATGAAGGTTCCTCCTTCCACTAAAAGTAAATGTGTGTATATATATCTAATATCATATTTCTATTAATAAGTTAAATGTAAGCAGTAACATGATTTTTATATATAATTTGTTTGTTGTGATAATTGGGTTGAGTGGAATGTGAAACGGATAAAGGAGAAAAATATTCTGATAGTGATCCCTAACCAAATTCGTTTGTATCTGTCTGTTTAACATGACTCATCGAATCTCAAGAGGGATAGATATGGATAATGAAATGTAACATCTAGTGTCCCTTTTTCTATATTATAAATTTATTAATAATAATACTAATTAATAATAGTAATATTAATAATAATAATATTTTTATAAAGATACCATTAATAATAAATGGTAAAGATAATAATATGATAATATTAATAATAACAAAAAAATGATGATAAATGATAAGTTTAATAATAATTAATAATAATGATAACTATGATGCTTTTTTTTATACTAATAATGGTTATAATAATTATTAAAGTAATAATAATAATAATGTAGCAATTTACATGTATCAAACTTTATATCTATTAATGATCCTGATATTATTATTTATTTTAATGAAAGTGATAACTATCCTTTAAATTTGGTAATTACATATATTAATATTACAATTTATTAATTTTGTAGTATTTTATAACATATATTGAATATTTATATCTTGTATTATTTTATTTTACAAAGTTAATTCTAATAACTAAATAATATAATATTTCAAGTTATATTTCGAATTAATATATTTATTTATTATATTTTTAAATACATGTGTATCTATTTACAAATAGTTGTTCGTGAATCGCTGAGAGCATTCGAAGGTCAATTGAATATATGATCATAGTTCAAAGTTTTTGAGACTTTAACATTACAGACTTTACTTATCGTGTCGGAATCATATAAAGATTAAGTTTAAATTTGGTTGGAAATTTCCGGGTCATTACAGTACCTACCCGTTAAAGAAATTTCGTCCCGAAATTTGAGTGAGGTGGTCATGGCTAACAATAAAAATGTTTTCATGACGAATACGAGCTGATAAATAGAGTTTTATTACTGTTGAGTAATATGGATAAAATAATTCGACTACTTGAAGAGTACGAGCGAAGCTATCACAAAAGAGTGAAATGAGAAAATAAAGTTTCGTCATAACTTTTAATAGTCATGGTTGAATTTCAGAATTCAAGGGATATAAAGAAAATCTTAGAAATCTAAAAGATTTGATTCTTCGGCGAATAAGGATATTAAGATCTCTATAATTAAATACGGTGATCTGTCTCGATTACTCTGTCTGATATTTTCATTATAAATTAAGTTCTTCCGTTCCATTATTCTCATCCTTCCTATAATTTCTTTCTTAGTTCATACATCTAAAAGATTGCGAAAATGCTTAATCCCGTTCTAATCCTTGATATTTTCCTAATTATCATTTCTGTCATCCTTCTTTTCAATCTTCCTCCAGAAGAATCTGTGTACTTCTACTATTACCTTGGGGTGATACTATTCTTAATTATACCGTGTCTTTATATTGCTATTCGTATTAATATTCACGGTTTGTAACCTCCGTGTTGTTATTAAGCTTTATATTTTCTCTTATATTTTTGGAGCTCTTTTGCCTTTTTATTCTCTTCTCGACCTCTAGTAAAGCGAGCAATAGTCCAGAATTCATAAGTATGGAGTTTCAAATGAACTTAATGTTCAAAACAAGAAGGAACGTAATGGCACGCTTTGATTTGTCAAATTACCAGAATCACTGAGAATAGAACTATCAAGAATATATATATATATATATATATATATATATATATATATATATATATATATATATATATATATATATATATATATATATATATATATATATATATATATATATATATATATATATATATATATATATATATATATATATATATTTGATATGTTCAGAAGTTAATCAAAATGAAAGAGTTATGTAACATGACACATGATGACGTTATAATCTGTAAATCATCATGTTCCATTTAGAAACTCAGCATGACTTACTGTAATATAATCACATTGATCAAGTGTCATTATATTATACTAACTCATGCATCAGTTCCCAACATTACTTCAATAACATTCATATTTTAAGCTCGAAAGTTTACAAAATATAGAAACTAACAGTTTCTATATGATGTAACACTGATAGCACGAAGAGATTAATGATTTCAGATAGAAATAGTTATGAAAATATCTTCAGAAATATGGAGGATATTTATAATGAAAGATACTATGATATCTTGGAATTTCTAAGTTCGATGGTTGATGAAGAAAGATTTTTCGCAAGATTTTAACATGAGTACGGAGCAAGATATTCGTTGAAGGTTTCATCGGATCCAGAATTACCTGGTTTCTTTGAATATAGGGTATGGTCCTTGTATTTGTCCTTGGTCTTCTTCGTGGTTAGCTCAATCCGTTTTCCAGTTCCAACTTTTCTGAGCTTTTTCAACATACTGTTCTTTATCATCAAACTTCCGACGATTAAGGTCGTTTACGGTTGTCTACGGTTTCTGCTGCTTCATTCAGCTTTTTCAACATTCTGAGTATTGATTTCTAGACTAAGTGCTTTTCAGAATTTCAGAATGGAAGATCATAATTCTAAGAGGTAAATGTTATATGTATACATATAACTGTTGATGTAGACATGCTGTGAGTTTTCAAAGTACTGATTGTTGATTCCCCATATTTGGTATGGCAATTCTCGTTACAAGATGCGGATGAGTATATGATAGGGTTTCAATGGATAAATATAGTGATTTATCGGAGAGATTTAAGCCACGAAGCGATGAGGTTACTGATACGTCTGTGGTTATAAAGGTGGAATATAAAAGGTTCCCCGATAACAATAAAAGAGTACGCATGTATATCAAGGTTATGATATGGTTGTTTTGAACGAAAAGTCGAAGTTGACTTGATGGAGCTGTGACAAAATTGGCTACCTTGAAAAGGGATTGTAAGGTTATTTTGGGTAATAATAATGCTAAAGGATCTAGCACAGATACATGTTAAAAGTTTACTCAGTTTTCGAGTGTTTTCAGGTGCATAACTATATACATCAATCTTTTCTTCTGTAGATGAAGTGCGGTTGGTTCATCCTCTCGATTGAGGTGTTTTCAAGAATCACGAAAGGTTTGAAAGCGGATTGTAATCGTCAAGATACAAATGAGGTTTAAGATGAAATCAAGTGGCAAACTTGAAGAATTGTTTAGCTTCATATGTTATAATCAATATTTTAATTTATTTTAATTGTCCAATGTTGGTAGTTCTCAGTTTGATAGTCCACAGTTAGCAGTTCAATAATTTAATATATAATATTCGAATTAATTAATATGTATCGTGACTCGTATACATGTCTCAGACTCGATCACAACTCAAAGTATATATATTATTTGAGAATCAACCTCAACCCTGTATAGAGAACTCGATCATTAGTGCATATAGAGTGTCTATGGAGATTCCAAATAATATATATAGATGTGTCCATATGATATGTCAAAACCTTGTATACGTGTCCCGATATTTAAAGTGCGTAAAATAAATAACAGAAATTAAATGACGATAAATAAAATTGCGAGAATAAAAATTGCGATAAATAAATTGCAATAATTAAATTGCGATAATGTAATAGGGAATTAAAAGTTAGCTAGGAACAGTTAGCTCGGGTTTTGTTAGCGTAGATTGTCATAACCCGTCCTTAACCATAAGAACGTGTTAGATAACGTATGATTTCATTGCGAGGTATTGACCTCTATATGCGACATTTTTAAAAGAACAACTGCATATATTTTACATTACAAACCATAATTCTTATTTTGATACAAGCTTTAGACAAAATAAAGATGATTATCGTTTAGCGATAATCTTAGACTTACAAACTTTACATGTGATGATAACAATACGATTTCTAGCATATTTTATATTACAAATCCTCCGATATGCAGTTTTATTTTTGACACAAATATGCATACTCAAGATCTTGTTTAAATTCAACATGTTGCAGCGGAAGCTTTTAGTTATCACCTGAGAATAGACATGTTTAAAACGTCAACATAAAGTTGGTGAGATATAGGTTTAATGCCGGCAGCAATATATATATATAGACCACAAGATTTCATATATAAACGTTTTAATAAAAATATTCTAAGTGGTTGAGCACTTGGTAACCATACTTAACATTTAATCACGTCGCATATTCCCTTTATTATGAAATCTTACTACACCGTACCAAGTGTAGTCACGAAACGAAGTACTGTGCAACCGTTGAATACTGGTCGTCCAGTCCGGTTGGGGTTGTCAGGCCCGATAGATCTATCAACAGGATTCGCGTTTACAATACCGCTGTAAATAATAGTTACCAAGCTACAGGGAAGTATGCCAGTGGTACAACTCAACGTAGAATATATTTTTCAGTTACTTGTGTCCATATCGTAAAACATAAAATACATGTATTCTCATCCCGAAATATTTAGAGTTTAAAAGTGGGACTATATACTCACTTTTGTCTTGAAGATATGTAATTTCGACTTGGTCTCCGATTGATATCACGAACCTATCCATATATAATTTATCAATATATTTTCATTTTAAACAAACGTCACATATATATACTTTTAATACTTTTAATAATTCCTTAGTCCGTAGTTAGCAGTACGATGTTAGTAATTCAATTTTAATGGTTCATTTTTAGGTGTTTAATAAACCCCCAATGAAATAAATAAAACCCCCATCGTATATGTATTGGTCGAGATTAATCTTGACCCACGGTACCGGTGTTGTCAAATGACGTGTTGCGTACATAAAGTACCGGTGTTGTCAAATGACGTGTTGCGTACAATCATGGGATCTTATGATTAATCTTCTCGTATTGTTTACGGGTGATCCTGAACCATATAAAATTAAATTATGAGTACATATATATAAAATATCATGTTATTTTAAAAAGATGTGATTTATTTAATTTTCTCCAATTATTTTCGTAGCTAAACTAGTCTTAGATATCCGATCTCGTTTTGGTCATAGTTTCTTCGTTACAACTCCGTTTTCGTTGATTCAACTTGCCACTTCCTTGGATCGAGTCCCTCTTTAAGACTATGAACTGTAAATACCTTAGTTTGTATTCGAAATCACAGGTCATAGGTCAAACTTTAGTGAAACTTATGAAGTTAATCATTTTCCATCATGTAAACAACCTTAAATGATTATTTTTCTAAAAATACTTATACTTTGAGTTAAATCATGAAATTTTTATGTGTTATCATATTCATAGTAAAAATCATTTTTCCAGAAAATAAACCTCCAATTCAAAGTTTAAGATGGTTTTTAATTATCCAACCCAAAACAGCCACCGGTTGCACTCTGACGTCGTAAATTTAGTTTTTAAGGTGTTCTTTGAAAAACCAAGTTATACCTTGTTAAATTAGCATATATTTATGATATATTACAGGTATTGAAGTATTTTAAAAGTTAAGTGAGAAGGATCTATTTAGTTTGCAAACAAGTTTGAAAATATTCAAACTATGTTCTTGTTGTTAAAATCTTATACCACAAAATAAGATAGCTATATATATATGAATCGAATAAGGTTATGAACATAGTTACTACCTCAAGTTCCTTGGACAAGGTTGCTGTAAAAGAAGAGTAAAAAGCTAGAACCAAAAGGGTGATGGAATTGGATGAAAAATTGGAAGTAAGTTTGTGTTCTTGGAAGGATTTCTTGAAGTGTTGTTGTAAGAGTTTTCTTATGGTGATTAAGTAAGGTTTTTGAAGCTAGATCTTCATGGAACTTTGCTGAATGTTTATGGAGTTTAAAGGTTAAGAAAGAGTGTGTGTTTTAGCTAAGATAATTGAAGTGAAAATGAATCAAAATGATGATACTCCTACCTCCCTTAAAAACGTGATTTTAAGGTGATCATGGACAAAATTTTAGTTTGTAATCTTGTGTATTTGTCAAACAATCATACAAAAGCAATTACCTTATACATAAGGCATTGAACAAGGGCTGGTTGGTGGTGATTTGATGTGTATATACCAATAGTAAATACGTATAGAAGCTAGGTATGATACGAGTACTTATACTCTAGATATACGTATAGAAATTTTGTGAAAAATGGAATGAGGATTCAAATATAGCTATCTTTTGTGAATACACTTATATGGTTTTATGTATTTAAGTCCTTAAAAGTGATTAAATACATTACTTATACGATATATGTATAAACATTATAGATTATAAGTATTTATGTCAAATAACGTTACGTATGGTTATCGTTTTGAAAACTTAAGTTAGTAGTTTCAAAACATACTTATAACTTATTGTTATTAATACAAAATGAGGTATTAAAACATTCATTAATCATGTTAAATATGTATATATACATATATATACACAAACGTATAATTATCATATATTGTATAGTTCGTGATATCATCGGTCAAACTAGACGGTCAAACATTGTGTAAAACTCTTTTCGGAAACATAAATCTCAACAATTTGGATTTCTTATCATGTTGGTAAGGTTTAATTTATGTAAATATTAATCTTATAAGTATAGAACGATCGAAAAAGTGCGGGTCGTTACATTACCTCCCCGTTAAATAAATTTCGTCCCGAAATTTTAAAATTGTACCTATTTTGCGTCATCGAGAAACAAGTGTGGATACTTTTGTTTCATCTGATCCTCTCGTTCCCAAGTAAACTCGGGACCTCTTCTAGCACTCCAACGAACCTTAACGATCGGTATGTTGCTCTGCTTGAGCTGTTTACCTTCACGATCCATGATTTCGATTGGTTCTTCGATGAATTGTAGTTTCTCGTCGACATGGATTTCTTCAAGAGGAATGGTGAGGTCTTCCTTTGCAAGACACTTCTTAAGGTTTGAGACGTGAAAGGTATTGTGTACTCCGGCGAGTTGTTGCGGTAACTCGAGTCGATAAGCTACCGGTCCAATGCGTTCGATGATCTTGAACGGGCCTACATATCTTGGGTTCAGTTTACCCCTTTTTCCAAAACGTATTACACCTTTCCATGGTGACACCTTTAACATAACCATGTCACCGATCTAAAACTCTAATGGTTTCCTTCGGACATCGGCGTAGCTCTTTTGGCGACTACGGGCTGTTTTCAATCTCTCCTTGATTTGTACTATCTTTTCAGTAGTTTCATGTATGATCTCGGGACCAGTTAATTGTCGATCTCCTACTTCATTCCAACAGATAGGAGATCTACACTTCCTTCCGTACAATGCTTCGAATGGTGCAGCTTTAATGCTCGCATGATAACTATTATTATACGAGAATTCTGCTAATGGTAGATACTTATCCCATCCGTTTCCAAAATCGATCACACATGCCCTGAGCATGTCTTCAAGAGTCTGAATTGTTCTTTCACTCTGCCCGTCCGTTTGCGGATGATATGCGGTACTCATATCCAAACGAGTTCCTAGTGCCTCCTGTAGTGATTGCCAGAACTTTGAGGTAAATCTACTATCACGATCAGATATAATGGAAATAGGTATTCCATGCCTTGAAATAATTTCCTTTATATACAATCGTAATAGTTTCTCCATCCTATCCGTTTCCTTTATAGGCAAGAAATGTGCAGACTTGGTGAGACGATCAACAATCACCCAAATGGTGTCGTATCCCCAGGCAGTCTTTGGTAACTTCGTGATGAAATCCATGGTAATACCATCCCATTTCCATTCTGGGATTTCTGGTTGTTGAAGTAACCCTGACGGCTTCTGGTGTTCTGCTTTGACCTTAGAACAAGTTAAACACTCCCCAACATATGTTGCAACGTCTGTCTTTAAATTAGGCCACCAATAACGTGTCTTAAGATCTTGGTACATCTTTCCAACTCCAGGATGTATCGAGTATCTTGTCTTATGTGCCTCGTTCAATATCAACTTCCTTAATCCACCCAACTTCGGTACCCAAATACGATTTGCAAAATATCGAATTCCATCTTCCCGTATAACGAGTTGCTTCTCATACTTCTTCATTATTTCATTTCTTATGTTTTCTTTAGTAAGTGCTTCTCGTTGAACTTCTTTGATTTGTGAGTTGAGATTCATGCGAATTTTTATGTTCATCGCTCGTACTCGAATTGGTTCTCGTTCCTTTCTGCTTAATGCGTCAGCCACCACATTCGCTTTCCCGGGATGATAACGAATTTCACAATCATAGTCGTTTATTAACTCGACCCACCTACGTTGCCTCATGTTCAGCTATTTCTGATCAAAAATATGTTGAAGGCTTTTATGATCAGTAAACACAGTGCATTTAACTCCATACAAGTAGTGTCTCCACATCTTCAATGCAAACACGACTGCTCCTAATTCTAGATCATGTGTTGTATAATTTCGCTCGTGAATCTTCAATTGTCGGGATGCGTATGCAATAACTTTCTTCCGTTGCATAAGAACGCAACCAAAACCTTGTCACGAAGCGTCACAATATATTTCAAAATTATCGTTCCCTTCTGGTAACGATAAAATAGGTGCCGTAGTTAACTTCTTCTTCAGTAATTGAAATGCACTCTCCTGCTCAGAGGTCCATTCATATTTCTTCCCTTTTTGCGTTAACGCTGTCAACGGCTTAGCTATTCGGGAAAAATCTTGAATAAACCTTCTATAATAACCGGCTAAACCCAAAAATTGGCGTATCTGCGTTGGTGTCTTAGGAGTCTCCCATTTTTCAATGGCTTCAATTTTTGCTGGATCAACCTGAATTCCTTTGCTACTAACAACGTGGCCAAGAAATTGCACTTCTTTCAACCAGAAAGCACATTTAGAAAATTTAGCATATAGCTGTTCTTTTCTCAACAACTCTAATATCAACCTTAAATGTTGTTCATGCTCTTGCTCACTCTTGGAATAGATAAGAATATCATCAATGAAAACGATAACAAACTTATCTAAATATGGACTACAAACTCGATTCATGAGGTCCATGAATACAGCTGGCGCATTCGTCAATCCAAACGGCATGACCAAAAATTCGTAATGACCATAACGTGTCCGAAAAGCAGTTTTCGGTATATCTTCTTCTTTGACGCGTAATTGATGATAGCCCGATCTTAGGTCAATTTTCGAGTACACACATGATCCTTGCAGTTGATCAAATAAGTCGTCAATTCTCGGTAATGGATACCGATTCTTGATAGTTAACTTATTTAATTCACGATAATCTATACACATCCTAAAATATCCATCTTTCTTTTTAACAAATAGAATCAGAGCTCCCCACGGTGAAGTACTTGGTCGTATGAATCCACGATCCAGTAATTCTTTTAACTGACTCTGAAGTTCTTTTAACTCGGACGGTGCAAGTCTATATGGAGCACGAGCCACTGGTGCAGCTCCTGGTACTAAATCTATTTGAAATTCTACAGATCTAAATGGAGGTAATCCCGGCAACTCTTCCGGAAAAACTTCAGGAAAATCTCTTGCCACAGGTACATCGTTGATGCACTTCTATTTTTCTTTCTTTTCGACTTTATTAACATGTGCTAGAATAGCATAACATCCCTTTTCTAAACACTTCTTGGCTTTCAAACAGCTAATGAGTGTTAGCTTTGAATTACCCTTCTCTCCATAAATCATCACCGGCATTTTATCCTTACTAGGAATGCGAATTGCCTTCTTGGCACACACAACTTCAGCTCCTACTTTGGACATCCAGTCCATGCCGACTATTACATCAAAACTTCCTAATTCTACGGGTATTAAGTCAATTTTAAACATTTCTCCGGCTAAATTTATTTCACAATCACGACAAATTTTATCGGCTTTAATTAGTTTACCATTAGCTAACTCAATCATGTACTTAGCATCTAGAGGTAATGATGAACAATTCAATTTAGTGTAAAAATTTCTACACACGTAACTTCTATCGGCATCAGTATCAAATATAATAGACGCTGATAAGTTATTAATGGTAAACGTACCCGTAACAAGCTCCGGGTCTTCACACGCCTCTC
Organism: Rutidosis leptorrhynchoides; assembly: GCF_046630445.1. NCBI lineage: Eukaryota > Viridiplantae > Streptophyta > Magnoliopsida > Asterales > Asteraceae > Rutidosis > Rutidosis leptorrhynchoides. The sequence continues at coordinate 258,007,837 of NC_092333.1, forward strand.
TAGCATTAATAACAAATGCTCTCCCTCGTGCAGGTCCGATATTCTTCTCTGGATTCGGGCACTGGCTCTTATAGTGACCTTGTTTTCCACACCCAAAACAAGTAACGGTAGCCAAAGCAGTTCTATTTGCATTGGTGGCAGGAGTCTTGGTACCATTTGTATTTGTAACGAGAGCCCTACAATCTTCAGCAAGATGACCCTGTCGATTACACTTGTTGCATACCACACTACAGTAACCAAAATGATGTTTGTGGCATCGGTTGCATAAAGGACTTTGTCCTTTGTAACCAAAACCTGAACCACTACCCGCACCTTTCGTGGTTTCTTGTTTCTTAAAAGATTGTTGTTGGTTACCTCGATCATAATTTCCATTCCACTTTCTTTTGTTACCCAATACCTTCACATCAGTATTGGATGATTTCTTATCCAAGATGACCTGATCCATTAGCTCGTTTGCCATGGTTATAGCTTCATGAATTGTCTTAGGTTTCGATGCTGTAACATTTGCCTTGACCTTTGTGGGCAAACCATCTTTGTACATTTCAATCTTCCGTTCTTCGGTTGGAACCAATTCAGGACATAGCAAAACTAATTCCATGAATCGCTGATTGTAGTTGGTGATTTCAGTACCAACAACCTTTAGACTTCGTAATTCATCTTCCAACTTCCTAACCTCGTTCCTTGGACAATATTCGTTGATTAACATTGTTTTGAATTCTTCCCATGGAGTATCATAAGCTACATCTCCTCCTACAGCCTTCACATAATTTTTCCACCACGTGAGTGCACTATCTTGTAAAGTGCACGATGCATACTTGGTCATGTCCTTTTCAACACAACCACTGATTTTAAACACAGTCTCCATCTTTTCTATCCACCGGGTTAAACCGATCGGTCCTTCTGTTCCACTGAATGATGAGGGCTTGCAAGCTTGAAAAGTTTTGTAAGTGCACCCCACACGAGGATTTGGGTTAACTGCAGCACCTCTTGCAGCCTCGACCCATAACATTCTGTCGTTCACTCGCTGATTGATGAGTTCCTGGATTTCTTATTCCGTCATTCGGTTCAATCGCGCCATATTCTTCTATAAGAATGAAAAGAAAATAATTATTCACATGGAATATTATAGATGTAGTGTATATTTACAGTACATTATAGCTTATTAATAATATGAACCAGGTATTATTATAAAAGCCTTTTCTTCTTATTAGCGTTTTATAATTATATCTAGGGTAGTACCTACCCGTTAATGTCCATACTTAATAGCTTAGTACAGAATCAATTACTACCATCTAAATAATACTTAACCATGGAAAATTATTGCATTTCACACTTCACTATTTTACATATGCTTATCTTACATCGAACATTAAGCAAACCACACTAATAATATTATACAAAACATTATATGATCCCATGGTTTAATACGGCAGCGCATCGTTTGGTCTATTTTCTAGGACGTTTAGGTTCAAAGAATCGCTTAACGCTTATCCTGGCTGTCTGCCTATATTTTGGCTGTGGGACTGAAGAACTGGATGCCAGGATAGAACGAATAGGAATAGCGGGAATAGGGGTGGTAGTGTCTAGTGGAGTTGGTGCCACATCATCCTCACTAAACTCGGGATTTGAATTTTCTAATTCATTAGCCTTTCGTTTCTTTCCTAGTTCGAACTTGTCTTTTGTAATTTCCTGTATTTCTTCCTCGGGTTCACTTTCCTCCTCGGGTTCACTTTCCGGGTTCTCTATAGTCGGTTCATCCAGAATTTGTGAGTCTTCCCCAAAGATATTATTTTCGTCATCGGATAGGTTAATGACTGGAACACCATCTGAAGATTCTGGTTCGGAGTCGCTGAATGTGATAACAAGTTTTGAGCCCGACATCTATCACACAACAACTAACCCATTAGTACTACATAATATTTACATATAAATTTTAACCAACAATGATAAGCAATGGTTTTTAAATCAGACCCGGTCAAAGTCCAGACTTACTAATGTATCCTAACGACTTATCAGTTAGACACACTAATGCAAACCTGGTTCGCTAAGACCACCGCTCTGATACCACATGTCATAACCCGTCCTTAACCATAAGAACGTGTTAGATAACGTATGATTTCATTGCGAGGTATTGACCTCTATATGCGACATTTTTAAAAGAACAACTGCATATATTTTACATTACAAACCATAATTCTTATTTTGATACAAGCTTTAGACAAAATAAAGATGATTATCGTTTAGCGATAATCTTAGACTTACAAACTTTACATGTGATGATAACAATACGATTTCTAGCATATTTTATATTACAAATCCTCCGATATGCAGTTTTATTTTTGACACAAATATGCATACTCAAGATCTTGTTTAAATTCAACATGTTGCAGCGGAAGCTTTTAGTTATCACCTGAGAATAGACATGTTTAAAACGTCAACATAAAGTTGGTGAGATATAGGTTTAATGCCGGCAGCAATATATATATATAGACCACAAGATTTCATATATAAACGTTTTAATAAAAATATTCTAAGTGGTTGAGCACTTGGTAACCATACTTAACATTTAATCACGTCGCATATTCCCTTTATTATGAAATCTTACTACACCGTACCAAGTGTAGTCACGAAACGAAGTACTGTGCAACCGTTGAATACTGGTCGTCCAGTCCGGTTGGGGTTGTCAGGCCCGATAGATCTATCAACAGGATTCGCGTTTACAATACCGCTGTAAATAATAGTTACCAAGCTACAGGGAAGTATGCCAGTGGTACAACTCAACGTAGAATATATTTTTCAGTTACTTGTGTCCATATCGTAAAACATAAAATACATGTATTCTCATCCCGAAATATTTAGAGTTTAAAAGTGGGACTATATACTCACTTTTGTCTTGAAGATATGTAATTTCGACTTGGTCTCCGATTGATATCACGAACCTATCCATATATAATTTATCAATATATTTTCATTTTAAACAAACGTCACATATATATACTTATAATACTTTTAATACTTTTAATAATTCCTTAGTCTGTAGTTAGCAGTCCGATGTTAGTAATTCAATTTTAATGGTTCATTTTTAGGTGTTTAATAAACCCCCAATGAAATAAATAAAACCCCCATCGTATATGTATTGGTCGAGATTAATCTTGACCCACGGTACCGGTGTTGTCAAATGACGTGTTGCGTACATAAAGTACCGGTGTTGTCAAATGACGTGTTGCGTACAATCATGGGATCTTATGATTAATCTTCTCGTATTGTTTACGGGTGATCCTGAACCATATAAAATTAAATTATGAGTACATATATATAAAATATCATGTTATTTTAAAAAGATGTGATTTATTTAATTTTCTCCAATTATTTTCGTAGCTAAACTAGTCTTAGATATCCGATCTCGTTTTGGTCATAGTTTCTTCGTTACAACTCCGTTTTCGTTGATTCAACTTGCCACTTCCTTGGATCGAGTCCCTCTTTAAGACTATGAACTGTAAATACCTTAGTTTGTATTCGAAATCACAGGTCATAGGTCAAACTTTAGTGAAACTTATGAAGTTAATCATTTTCCATCATGTAAACAACCTTAAATGATTATTTTTCTAAAAATACTTATACTTTGAGTTAAATCATGAAATTTTTATGTGTTATCATATTCATAGTAAAAATCATTTTTCCAGAAAATAAACCTCCAATTCAAAGTTTAAGATGGTTTTTAATTATCCAACCCAAAACAGCCCCCGGTTGCACTCCGACGTCGTAAATTCAGTTTTTAAGGTGTTCTTTGAAAAACCAAGTTATACCTTGTTAAATTAGCATATATTTATGATATATTACAGGTATTGAAGTATTTTAAAAGTTAAGTGAGAAGGATCTATTTAGTTTGCAAACAAGTTTGAAAATATTCAAACTATGTTCTTGTTGTTAAAATCTTATACCACAAAATAAGATAGCTATATATATATGAATCGAATAAGGTTATGAACATAGTTACTACCTCAAATTCCTTGGACAATGTTGCTGTAAAAGAGGAGTAAAAAGCTAGAACCAAAAGGGTGATGGAATTGGATGAAAAATTGGAAGTAAGTTTGTGTTCTTGGAAGGATTTCTTGAAGTGTTGTTGTAAGAGTTTTCTTATGGTGATTAAGTAAGGTTTTTGAAGCTAGATCTTCATGGAACTTTGCTGAATGTTTATGGAGTTTAAAGGTTAAGAAAGAGTGTGTGTTTTAGCTAAGATAATTGAAGTGAAAATGAATCAAAATGATGATACTCCTACCTCCCTTAAAAACGTGATTTTAAGGTGATCATGGACAAAATTTTAGTTTGTAATCTTGTGTATTTGTCAAACAATCATACAAAAGCAATTACCTTATACATAAGGCATTGAACAAGGGCTGGTTGGTGGTGATTTGATGTGTATATACTAATAGTAAATACGTATAGAAGCTAGGTATGATACGAGTACTTATACTCTAGATATACGTATAGAAATTTTGTGAAAAATGGAATGAGGATTCAAATATAGCTATCTTTTGTGAATACACTTATATGGTTTTATGTATTTAAGTCCTTAAAAGTGATTAAATACATTACTTATACGATATATGTATAAACATTATAGATTATAAGTATTTATGTCAAATAACGTTACGTATGGTTATCGTTTTGAAAACTTAAGTTAGTAGTTTCAAAACATACTTATAACTTATTGTTATTAATACAAAATGAGGTATTAAAACATTCATTAATCATGTTAAATATGTATATATACATATATATACACAAACGTATAATTATCATATATTGTATAGTTCGTGATATCATCGGTCAAACTAGACGGTCAAACATTGTGTAAAACTCTTTTCGGAAACATAAATCTCAACAATTTGGATTGCTTATCATGTTGGTAAGGTTTAATTTATGTAAATATTAATCTTATAAGTATAGAACGATCGAAAAAGTGCGGGTCGTTACATAGATTCTTAACAAAATTTCTCATGGTTAATTTGTTTGTTTCTAACAAATTTTATTTTTGTCCAATGTTTTCTTCATTATGCCATTTGTTGGATTCTGATAGAATCAAAATCCAAATATGAAATTGAATGAAAAGGGTTATTCTGCGGTGAACGGATATGTATATCGGTTAATGTAAGTAGGATAGTAAACGACTGTTGAATCAGATTCGAAGAATGTACAGTGTAACTTACTAATGTGAAATTTAAATATTTCTAGGGCATTACCTACCCATTAAAATATTTTCACCATTAACAGTTTGTATGAAGGAATTTTTAATTACAATCTTTATGAAAATATATATACATATATATTTTCTTCAGATATAATCATGGATTTAATGAGTTAATGTGATATTAATCTCATTTGATTTACCGTTAGAACTAGGATATATAATTTCTAAAACATTGAAGATTACATAATCGTCATGTCGAACGAAGATAAATGATGTAGAACGATTCGTAGAACGATGATTATACTCGAGGTACATAATGAGATGTTGAGGCGTGTTTTGTTGAAACTTGAATTGTTGGTGGTACTGCTATTGATGTTGGTGGTACTGTTAGTGCTGGTGATGTTGCTGAAGCTGATACATTTTGTACCATATTTTCCAAGGCTACAACTCTGAAAGGACCCGTTCATATACATTATAAACGATTCACAATAGTTGATTACATTGCGAGGTATTTGACCTCTATATGATACATTTTACAAACATTGCATTCGTTTTTAAAAGACAATCTTTCTTTACATCGAAAATTGACAAGCATGCATACCATTTCATAATATCCACTATCCAACTATAAATTGATTTAATAATAATCTTTGATGAACTCAATGACTCGAATGCAACGTTCTTCGAAATATGCTATGAAAGACTCCAAGTAATATCTTTAAAATGAGCAAATGCACAGCGGAAGATTTCTTTAACACCTGAGAATAAACATGCTTTAAAGTGTCAACCAAAAGGTTGGTGAGTTCATTAGTTTATTATAATCATTTATTTCCATCATTTTAATAGGCCACAAGAATTTCATTTCCAGTTCTCATAAATATACGTCCCATGCATAGAGACAAATATAATCATTCATATGGTGAACACCTGGTAGCCGACATTAACTAGATACATATAAGAATATCCCCTATCATTCCGGGATCCTCCTTCGGACATGATATAAATTTCGAAGTACTAAAGCATCTGGTACTTTGGATGGGGTTTGTTAGGCCCAATAGATCTATCTTTAGGATTCGCGTCAATTAGGGTGTATGTTCCCTAATTCTTAGATTGCCAGACTTTAATAAAAAGGGGCATATTCGATTTCGATAATTCAACCATAGAATGTAGTTTCAATTACTTGTGTCTATTTCGTCAAACATTTATAAAAGCGCATGTATTCTCAGTCCCAAAAATATAAAGGGTAAAAAGGCAAATGAAACTCACCATACTGTATTTCGTAGTAAAAATACATATAACGTCATTGAATAAGTGCAAGGTTGGCCTCGGATTCACGAACCTAAATTAATTATATATTTATGTGTTGGTCAATATTTGTCTAACAAATTAGGTCAAGTCATAGTGTACCACAATCCTAATGCTCGAAACTAATATGAAAAAGTCAACAAAAGTAAATTTGACTCAAAATAATTTCCAAAAATCTATACATGATTAATATATAGTTTAAATATCGTCGTTTTATATTTTTAAATATTTTTAAAAGATTTATTAGAGTAAATAATATAATTTATTTATTAATAAATAAAATTTTATATTAAATTTATATAATAAAATATACTTTTATATATATTAAGTAATAAAATTTATAGGGTTCATTTAATATCATAAAGATAATATGATAGGTATTATTAAAGTAAGTTATTACACGTAGTAAAATATGTTTGTATCACATATTTATTTGATAAAATAATATCTATAATGATAGTAAGTAAAAGTTGCATTATTTTGTAATAATAATTATTATTATAAAAATATCAATATTTATAATTACTAAGATAACATTATGATAAAACGATAATTCTAATTATGATAACTTTAATATTTACGATAATTTTTAATATTATCTTTAAAATAATAATTCTATTTAAAATAATAATAATAATAATAATAATGATATTTTATAGTAACAATGACATTTCTATTAAAATGATAATTTTTGTTAAAATGATAGTTTTAATACTAACGATACTTTTAATAATAATAGTAATGATAAAAATTATAAGAACGATAATTTTATCTAAATCAATATCTTATAATATTATAATTTCATCATGATACTCTTACCCATTATTTCCTAATCGTTTCGTTTAATAGCTTTTAATCGTCTTTTATATCGTGTTCATAATAATGATAATAATAGTAATCAAAATAATTAGGTGTTACAAATATTTGTTTTAATTACATTAATATTAATAATGATAGTTACTATAACATTATTAATGATAATACTAATAATTATCTTAATGATAATATAGTAATAATAATAATAACAATAACAATAACTATTTTTAAATAATGATATATATATTAATAATGATAATAATAATAATAATACCAATAATAATAATAATAATAATAATAATTGGATAATAATAATAATACTAATTATAACTTTAACGATAATAACGATAGTAATAATAAAAAAAATAACAATTTTTAATGATAAATCCCTTTTATTGATAAAGATAATAATAATGATAATAATAAGATAAAACTAGAACGACGATAAAAACGACGATAATAATAATCATTTTTAATAAAAATATCAAAAATTCAATTGATTATAATTTCTAATCCGTTCATCGAAACCATTCGATATCTAAAGGAAAAGTTCTTAATTTTTCGGTAGCTTTCCAAGGACATGCATATCTTATACCTTATCTCAACCGCAAATGTAACTAATTCAAGATTCAACCTAACCTGTCTAAGGGCAATATCAAAAGTACAAGCATGCATAATCCTAAATACTCGAGCACTAGTCAGGGATACACTATTAGTATGTAAAAGTTAAATTATGAGTGCTCACGTATCAATATTGAGATTCAATATTGCAGGAAAGGTACGTAGACGCAACGGAAATGATAAACACTATATTGACCTTACTAGCATACCCATGAACCATACTCAATCACCTCCATAGCTATAACCCATAATTTCCTTAATCCTATTCCACTCGAAAAACAATTTCGAAATCACTCGGACAGCACTCCGTCATAATATTTTATGTATACTAATAATATCTAGAAATAATATGGAGTAAATATATATATGTAAATCGATTGAGAGAGTTTAGAGAAAAATATTTTCAAGTTTCTATGAAATAATGAAACCTATTGAATTCTATTTATAATAGATTTTTAAATTATTAAAGTGAATTATTAAAGTATAAATTATTAAAGTGAATTATTAAAGTATGAATTATTAAAGTGAATTATTAAAGTATGAATTATTAAAGTGAATTATTAAAGTATGAATTATTAAAATGAATTATTAAAGTATGAATTATTAAAGTGGATTATTAAAGTAAAGTAAAAATAAAGTAAAGGTAAAGTTTAAGTATAGTAAAAGTATAAAACTATGTACGTATAATACGCGTATAAATATATATAATATTAATTTAAATCGTTATATATATTTAATAAATTAAAATATAAATATCGTTATCTTTATCATACTAGTTAAGTAATGAGTTGTAAAAAGTGGTTCTAGATATTTATAAAAGTTATATACGTTTTAATAATAAAGTTCTTTTTAAACTAAAAACGTTTTTGTACGTTTGAAACTAAATAGATCAATCGAGTCTTTATGAGATTCAATCTTCCACTATCCTTTGTCTAGTTCTCAATGATTGACAATTTGTTCTTATTTATAAATCACTTTACCATTTTCCGAATATTGTTAAAATGGAAAGATTTCTCAAATCAACGCGGGCCTTTCAACAGAGACTTGTAATCATAATTCAATATATCTGATAATTCAATCATTTGATCTTATCTTCTAATTTCATTGATAAACATTTTGAAACAGATACAATCATATAAAGTATTTAATCTAATATTTTGTTTACGTTTCAAGTTATAATATATATACACATATACATATATAATCATATTCGTTTAATGGTTCGTGAATCGTTGGAACTTGGTCGAGGTTGAATGAATGTATGAACATAGTTTAAAATTCTTGAAATTTAACTTAACAAATATTGCTTATCGTGTCGGAAACATATAAAGATTAAAGTTTAAATTTGGTTGGAAATTTCCGGGTTGTCACAGTACCTACCCGTTAAAGAAATTTCGTCCCGAAATTTGAGTGGAAAGGTCGTGAATGATAATAAGTATGTTTTTCATGATGCATACGGGCTGAAAATTAGAGTTTTATCATCAGCGAATAATTTGGATAAACAATCCATTTATATGAAGAGTACGAATGAAGCTAACATAGAAGAGTGAAATGAGTAAGTGTAGATTCATCTTATCATTTGACGTAGATATGATTGATTCCTAGATTTCAAGGGATTTGAAGAAAATCTTCTTAATAAGATTTGACTCTCCGGTAATCAAGGGAATTAGGATCCGCTTTAAATGCGATCGTCCATTTTAATTATTCTGTCGGAGATTTTCTTATAAATTCACCTCCTTCGTTTCCTTACAACTCACACCTTCTTTTGATGCATTTTATGCAAGTCCTTAGACATCTACCCACGTCCATTGTAGGTACAACAGTTTACAGGCCACCATGATTGCTCGTTATTATCCTATCCGTATTTGTATGTGGTTACAGGAACTGCAGGAATGAGATTTAGATGTTTGACTATGTTAAACTTAGTCAGACGTATGAGTGAAGCCTCACTAGTACGGCTGACAGGCTCATACGCACAGTTGATGCTGAGTTAAGTCACAATTACAACCTAAATGAGAAGACACGAGTGAGTGATCACCCATACGGCTGATGAAGCCAACTCGTACGTGTGATGAATGAATCGTATGGGTGAGTCAACAGCAGAGGTATATAAAGTCTTATGTTCTTCGTTTTAGGTTAAGCCTCTCATTTGTTACACACACTCAGATCTAGTGAGCTCCTCCGATTCTCTCTCAGTCCAAATCACCCAGGTGGTGGATAATAGCTCTAGGTGTTGATCTAATCACCCTTGATTTAGTTGTGGTTTGACTAAATTAATCAAAAAAAAAACTTAACCTATTCACTAGAGGGTTTGATTCACTTATTCCGCCATTGTGTGAGTTAAATCTGTTGATTTCTAAGTTCCTAGTCATGTTTCATCACCTTCTATTCTTTTCCCCCTCAACTCATATTTTAAAGTATTCATCAATATGCTCCATCCAGTTCTGATTCTCGATATACTTCTAACTTTCATATCGATCATTCTTCTTTTTCATCTACCGCCGAAAGAATCTATTTACTTCTACTATACTCTTGGGTTTATAGTGTTTCTAGTTCTCCCGTGTCTTTATATTGCTATATGCATCGATATATATGGTTTATAATTTCTGGTTTATCGTTGGGCTTTATATGTTCCCTTATATTTCAAAGTCTCTGCTTCTGTCTTCTATAATCATTATCATTCACAGTTAATACTCTCTTTTATTTGCCGCAATTTATACCCCAATTTCTATTTCGGAGTTTTGTCCTTTTGTTTCTTCTTCTTGCGATTAAGCACCGCTTGTAATGGTCCAGAATTCACAGATATGAATTTCGGAATGAACATTGTTAATGTTCTAGGAAGGAAATTATGATGGCACGATCTTGACTTGTCAAATTACTAGAATACCTTGGAAAAGGCCAAATCATCAAGAAATATTTTCTTGATATTTTAGAGGTTAAATAGAATACAAGAGTCGTATAACATGGCACATGATGATATTATGATCTGTGAATCATCACGTTCCATTTAGAAACTCAGCATGACTTACTGTAATATAATCACGTTGATCAAGTGTCATTATATTATACTAATTCATGCTTCAGTTCCCAACACTACTTCAAAATATTCCTATTTTAAACTTGAATGTTTCAGAATTTAGAAACTAAAATAGTTTCTTTTATGATGTAATACAGATAGAGCGAAGAGGTAAATGATTTCAAATAAGAAAAATTAAGAAAATATCTTCAGAAATATGGAGGATATTTATAATGAAAGATATGATGATATTTTAGAATTTCTAATATCAGAGGATGATGAAGAATATTGTCCGCAGGGGTTTAGAGTCAGGAGTAAGGTATTCGTTAATGACTTCAGCAGGTACTGAATCATTTGGATCCTTTGAAGTCAGGTTCAGTCTTTATAATTTGTCCACAGCCTCCTTCCTACTTTGCTCAATCCGTTTTCCAGTTCCAAAACTTCTCTTTTTCTGCGCTTTGCCAGCACACTTCATCATTATCATCCAACTTTTACCGTTTAAAGTCGTTTTTAGTTTTTGCTGCTTCATCAGCATTTTTCCATTTTCGGAGAACCAATTCTTAGTTCGGAGTGTTTTTCAGAAACTTCACATTCAAATTAAGTCCAGAAGATAGACGTTATATATACACATATAACTGTTGGCGTAGACATGCTGCGAGATTTCAAAATACTGATTGCTAATTCCCAATAATTCGTATGACAATTCTCATTACAAGATGCGAATGAGTAAATGATGGGGTTTCAATAAATAATTATAATGACTTTTTGGAGAGGCTAAAGTCAAAGGGTAATGAAGTTGTTGGTACATCTGCTAATAATGTGGTGGAATGTAAAAGGTTCCCTGGTAACGATGGTGTATATCTCAAGGTTATAATAAGGTTGGTCTGACTAAAAAGTCGAAGTTGACTTGCTGGAGCTGTGACAAAACTGGCTACTTTGAATAGGAGTCGCAAAGTTATTTTTGCTAATAAATGCCAAAGAATCTGACGCGGATATGTTGTTTAAACTTTTACTTTGGTTTCAAGAGTTTTTTGGGTACATAACTGTGGGTAACATGTGGTTGGATCATCATCTCGATTGCTCATCATTCGAAGTGTCTTCAGAAATTTTCGAAGGGTTTGAACACAGATTGTAATCGTTAACATACATTTGATGTTCTAACACGGTTTTGAAGTCAAAATATAGCTTATGAAAGATGTAAGGATCTAAGAGTGATGATTTTGGTCATATCTCGAGTTGAATTTTGAGATTTCAAAATCAGAATATGTAATTAAATTTTGAATGAGTATGGTTGATTTGATTTCTATAAAAGAATGTATATTGTTGTGAAAGTAGGGAGTATAATGGATGATTTGCTGAATCAGATTCGAAGAATGTAACATATTATTTGTGAATTTATATATCTCTCGGGTATTACCTACCCGTTAAAAAAAAATTTCACAATTAATATTTTGTACAATAGAATTTTATTACAGTCTTTATGAAAATATATATATGTATATTTTCTTCAGATGTAACATAGATTTAATGAGTTAATGTTAAATTAAACTCATTTGATTTACGGTTGAAACTAGAATTGAATAATCCCTAAAGGCTTTAAAAAGTTCATAACTTTTACTCAGTATTTCTTTAATGACATTGAAATTATGAATCAATACTTCGTTATTTGTTGATGTATGATGTTCGGTTCGTGGAATTCTTGTGAATTTCGCAAAGTACGAATGATGTTATCTGAAAAGTTTCGGGTACATCGATGATGAAAGTGTAAAATCAAATATATACTTGATTTATTATGAATTGGAATTTGTTGAATTGCGACAGAGATTGTAGTTAACGCTGGTTAAGTTGCGGCCGAAGGACGTACATTATTGCATATTTGTAATATGAATTAACCGAGTAGTTAAGATTCACACACAATAGCTTAGTACGGAAAGATTTATTTCAAAATATATATATATATATATATATATATATATATATATATATATATATATATATATATATATATATATATATATATATATATATATATATATACATATAATTTCTTCAGAGGGAATGAGTTAATTCTTCATAACTCGTTGATAAAATATACACGTTATTGATTCATAATGATGTCCACAGTGATTCTTGAACTGACGGAGTTTGTAATGTTATCGGTGTTGTTGATTCGGATGTTGACTGTACTGACGATGCTAGTAACGCTGACGGTACTGTTGATGCTGTTGGTAAAGCAAGTTTAGCTTGTTAATACACACCATTTTTTTCAGGGTTTCTACTCTTCCTTCTATCATTTTGGTTCGCTTAACTGATTTATGGTTAGGGCTAGATTAGATAATCTCTAAGACTTTAGAGATTACATAATCGTCGCGGAATGTTTCTCCAATGAAGTTATGAATTAATACTTCGTCAGTTATTGTTGTTGGTACTCCTTCGTATCTACGGTGCATATGACGTTGATGCTCGTGGGACAGATTGTGAAGTTGAGGTTTACGACGCGGTTGTGGTTGGAGGTGGTAATGGTACTGTTGGCGTTGATGATGGTGGTACTGGTTATGCTGCTGATGCTGCTGCTGGTATTTGTAATCTATGCACCATATTCTCCAAAGCCACTACCCGAGCGCGAAGCTCGTTGACTTCTTCTATTACACTGGGTGATTGTCGGTTCGGATGAGCGGATAAATAAAATCTAAAATTTGATGTAATATATAATCGTGACGAGATACTCTGGAAATGAGCGAGAACATGGTGTTTCGGACAGGTTCACCGGTAAGTGCTTCAGGTTCTTCGTCAAGAGGGCAATGTGGTGGATGGAAGGGATCACCTTCTTCTTGTCTCCAATGATTGAGGAGGCTACGAACCCATCCCCAATTCATCTAGAATAGGTGATGACTGATTGGTTGATCTATTCCGGTCACACTGCTTTCGGAGCTTGAATGGGATTTCATTTCGGAATCTGAGTGACTTGAACTGATGACGAATTTCATTTCGTACGATTGGATAAAGGATTTTTTTTTTTGATATGAAATGATTTTGGCTAACGGATGGTATTCTAATTACATAGAATATATATATATATATATATATATATATATATATATATATATATATATATATATATATATATATATATATATATATATATATATAGATCAAAAGATTTCGTAGATTACGGAGGACTTTGCGGGATATGTCAGGCAAAGTTTAAAGTAACAGATACGATAAGATATGATTTAGCAGATATGCTAAGATATGAATTTTTGTCTATACACTATTCATGCAATCAATGCAGCAAGACGTGTCTTAGACTAAAAATGATAAGCAGGTAATTTCCCGAGGATGATAAGTAGTTAATTTTCGACACAAAATGATAAGCAAAACTTTTGACATGCAGACACGGTCGAAGTCCAGACTCACTAATGCATCCTATCGACTTATCAGTTAGACACACTAATGCAGACCTGGTTCGCTAAGACCACCGCTCTGATACCAACTGAAAGGACCCGTTCATATACATTATAAACGATTCACAATAGTTGATTACATTGCGAGGTATTTGACCTCTATATGATACATTTCACAAACATTGCATTCGTTTTTAAAAGACAATCTTTCTTTACATCAAAAATTGACAGGCATGCATACCATTTCATAATATCCACTATCCAACTATAAATTGATTTAATAATAATCTTTGATGAACTCAATGACTCGAATGCAACGTTCTTCGAAATATGCTATGAAAGACTCCAAGTAATATCTTTAAAATGAGCAAATGCACAGCGGAAGATTTCTTTAACACCTGAGAATAAACATGCTTTAAAGTGTCAACCAAAAGGTTGGTGAGTTCATTAGTTTATCATAATCATTTATTTCCATCATTTTAATAGACCACAAGAATTTCATTTCCAGTTCTCATAAATATACGTCCCATGCATAGAGACAAATATAATCATTCATATGGTGAACACCTGGTAACCGACATTAACTAGATACATATAAGAATATCCCCTATCATTCCGGGATCCTCCTTCGGACATGATATAAATTTCGAAGTACTAAAGCATCCGGTACTTTGGATGGGGTTTGTTAGGCCCAATAGATCTATCTTTAGGATTCGCGTCAATTAGGGTGTATGTTCCCTAATTCTTAGATTACCAGACTTTAATAAAAAGGGGCATATTCGATTTCGATAATTCAACCATAGAATGTAGTTTCAATTACTTGTGTCTATTTCGTCAAACATTTAAAAAAGCGCATGTATTCTCAGTCCCAAAAATATAAAGGGTAAAAAGGCAAATGAAACTCATCATACTCTATTTCGTAGTAAAAATACATATAACGTCATTAAATAAGTGCAAGGTTGGCCTCGGATTCACGAACCTAAATTAATTATATATTTATGTGTTGGTCAATATTTGTCTAACAAATTAGGTCAAGTCATAGTGTACCACAATCCTAATGCTCGAGACTAATATGCAAAAGTCACCAAAAGTAAATTTGACTCAAAATAATTTCCAAAAATCTATACATGATTAATATATAGTTTAAATATCGTCGTTTTATATTTTTAAATATTTTTAAAAAATTTATTAGAGTAAATAATATAATTTATTTATTAATAAATAAAATTTTATATTAAATTTATATAATAAAATATACTTTTATATATATTAAGTAATAAAATTTATAGAGTTCATTTAATATCATAAAGATAATATGATAGGTATTATTAAAGTAAGTTATTACACGTAGTAAAATATGTTTGTATCACATATTTATTTGATAAAATAATATCTATAATGATAGTAAGTAAAAGTTGTATTATTTTGTAATAATAATTATTATTATAAAAATATCAATATTTATAATTACTAAGATGACATTATGATAAAACGATAATTCTAATTATGATAACTTTAATATTTACGATAATTATTAATATTATCCTTAAAATAATAATTCTATTTAAAATAATAATAATAATGATATTTTATAGTAACAATGACATTTATATTAAAATGATAATTTTTGTTAAAATGATAGTTTTAATACTAACGATACTTTTAATAATAATAGTAATGATAAAAATAATAAGAACGATAATTTTATCTAAATCAATATCTTATAATATTTTAATTTCATCATGATACTCTTACCCATTATTTCCTAATCGTTTCGTTTGATAGCTTTTAATCGTCTTTTATATCGTGTTCATAATAATGATAATAATAGTAATCAAAATAATTAGGTGTTACAAATATTTGTTTTAATTACATTAATATTAATAATGATAGTTACTATAACATTATTAACGATAATACTAATAATTATCTTAATGATAATATAATAATAATAACAATAACAATAACAATAACCATTTTTAAATAATGATATATATATGTTAATAATGATAATAATAATAATAATAATACCAATAATAATAATAATAATAATAATAATTGGATAATAATAATAATACTAATTATAACTTTAACGATAATAACGATAGTAATAATAAAAAAATAACAATTTTTAATGATAAATCCCTTTTATTGATAAAGATAATAATAATGATAATAATAAGATAAAACTAGAACGACGATAAAAACGACGATAATAATAATCATTTTTAATAAAAATATCGAAAATTCAATCGATTATAACTTCTAATCTGTTCATCGAAACCATTCGATATCTAAAGGAAAAGTTCTTAATTTTTCGCTAGCTTTCCAAGGACATGCATATCTTATACCTTATCTCAACCGCAAATGTAACTAATTCAAGATTCAACCTAACCTGTCTAAGGGCAATATCAAAAGTACAAGCATGCATAATCCTAAATACTCGAGCACTAGTCAGGGATACACTATTAGTATGTAAAAGTTAAATTATGAGTGCTCACGTATCAATATTGAGATTCAATATTGCAGGAAAGGTACGTAGACGCAACGGAAATGATAAACACTATATTGACCTTACGAGCATACCCATGAACCATACTCAATCACCTCCATAGCTATAACCCATAATTTCCTTAATCCTATCCCACTCGAAAAACAATTTCGAAATCACTCGGACAGCACTCCGTCATAATATTTTATGTATACTAATAATATCTTGAAATAATACGGAGTAAATATATATATGTAAATCGATTGAGAGAGTTTAGAGAAAAATATTTTCAAGTTTCTATGAAATAATGAAACCTATTGAATTCTATTTATAATAGATTTTTGAATTATTAAAGTGAATTATTAAAGTATAAATTATTAAAGTGAATTATTAAAGTATTAATTATTAAAGTGAATTATTAAAGTATGAATTATTAAAGTGAATTATTAAAGTATGAATTATTAAAATGAATTATTAAAGTATGAATTATTAAAGTGAATTATTAAAGTAAAGTAAAAATAAAGTAAAGGTAAAGTTTAAGTATAGTAAAAGTATAAAACTATGTACGTATAATACGCGTATAAATATATATAATATTAATTTAAATCGTTATATAATATTTAATAAAATAAAATATAAATATCGTTATCTTTATCATACTAGTTAAGTAATGAGTTGTCAAAAGTGGTTCTAGATATTTATAAAAGTTATATACGTTTTAATAATAAAGTTCTTTTTAAACTAAAAACGTTTTTGTACGTTTGAAACTAAATAGATCAATCGAGTCTTTATGAGATTCAATCTTCCACTATCCTTTGTCTAGTTCTCAATGATTGATAATTTGTTCTTATTTATAAATCAATTTACCATTTTCCGAATATTGTTAAAATGGAAAGATTTCTCAAATCAACGCGGGCCTTTCAACAGAGACTTGTAATCATAATTCAATATATCTGATAATTCAATCATTTGATCTTATCTTCTAATTTCATTGATAAACATTTTGAAACAGATACAATCATATAAAGTATTTAATCTAATATTTTGTTTACGTTTCAAGTTATAATATATATACACATATACATATATAATCATATTCGTTTAATGGTTCGTGAATCGTTGGAACTTGGTCAAGGTTGAATGAATGTATGAACATAGTTTAAAATTCTTGAAATTTAACTTAACAAATATTGCTTATCGTGTCGGAAACATATAAAGATTAAAGTTTAAATTTGGTTGGAAATTTCCGGGTTGTCACAAACTCGGGCGCGAAGCTCGTTGACTTCTTCCATTACTCCAGGATGATTGTCGGTCGGAACGAGTGGATGAATAAGGTTTAGAATTGTGAATAGAATATAATCGTGATGAGCTACCCTGGAAATAAGCGAGAAAATGGTGTCTCGAATAGGTTCGTCGGTAAGTGCTTCAGGTTCTTCGCCAAGAGGGCAATTTGGTTGGTGAAAAGGATCGCCTTCTTCGCGTCTCCATTGATTAAGTCAACTACGAACCCATCAGATGAATTGGGGATGGCTGATTGATTGATTCATTCCGGTGACACCGCTTTCGAAGCTTAGGTGAATATCCCTGTCGGAATAGTTGTCGGAATATCTATCGGAATAGCTATCGGAATCTGAAGGACTCGAACTGGTTGACGGATTCATTTCGTACGATCAGATGAAGGATTTTCGATAAAAAATAGATTATAGGATGTAAATTAGTACCCTGCAATACATGATTTAAATATGCATATATAATACTAAAATCTCATAAGTTACGGAGGAATCTATGAAAGCTGACAGGAAAAGTCTACAGTAACAGATACGCTAAGATATGATTTAGCAGATACACTAAGATACGAATTTATCTATACACTATCTATGCAATAGAGGCAGTAAGATGTGTCTAGACTTTAAGGATGATAAGCAAGTAATTTTCTAAGGATGATAAGCAGATGATTTTCGACTAGAAATGATAAGCAAAACTTTTGACATGCAGACACGGTCGAAGTCCAGACTCACTAATGCATCCAAACGACTTATCAGTTAGACACACTAAGACAGACCTGGTTCGCTAAGACCACCGCTCTGATACCAACTGAAAGGACCCATCCTAATCCATCCGGAAGAAGTCCATATCGATTATAAACGATTCACAACAGTTGATTACATCGCGAGGTACTTGACCTCTATATGATACATTTTACAAATATTGCATTCGTTTTTGAAAAGACAACCTTTCATTACATCGAAAGTTAACGGCAGGCATACCATTTCATAATATATCCAACTATAATTGACTTAATAATAATCTTGACGAACTCAACGACTCGAATGCAACGTCTTTTGAAATATGTCATGAATGACTCCAAGTAATATTTCTAGAATGAGCAAATGCACAGCGGAAGATTTCTTTCGTACCTGAGAATAAACATGCTTTAAAGTGTCAACCAAAAGGTTGGTGAGTTCATTAGTATAATATAAATAATCATTTCCATCATTTTAATAGACCACAAGATTTTCATTTCTCATAAATATACGTCCCATGCATAAAGACAAAAAAATAATCATTCATATGGATTGAACACCTGGTAACCGACATTAACAAGATGCATATAAGAATATCCCCTATCATTCCGGGAAATCCTTCGGACATGATATAAACACAACATCGAAGTACTAAAGCATCCGGTACTTTGGATGGGGTTCGTTAGGCCCAATAGATCTATCATTAGGATTCGCGTCAATTAGTAGATCGGTTTACTAATTCTTAGGTTACCAAGCAAAAGGGGCATATTCGGCTTCGATCATTCAACCATATAATGTAGTTTCGATTACTTGTTTCTATTTCGTAAAACATTTATAAAAGCAGCGCATGTATTCTCAGTCCCAAAAATATATATTGCAAAAGCATTTAAAAAGGGAGTAATGAAACTCACCTAATGTATTTTGTAGTAAAATTACATATGACTATATTGAACAATGCAGGGTTGGCCTCAGATTCACGAACCTATATCATTTATATATATATATATATATTAAAACACATAGTGAACATATAATGTAATCAAACCAGTTTATATATATATATATATATATATATATATATATATATATATATATTACTTACTTAAATTAATAATGTATTTATTATTCCATATGTTATGTTTATATATATATATATATATATATATATATATATATATATATATATATATATATATATATATATATATATATATATATATATATATATTATCTTAAAATAGTAATTTAGATGTTCTTATGATATATGTAAAAATTATATTTTTATATAGATATCTTTTGCTTGTTAAAATAGTAACTGATAATTCATTTTAAATTGTAACTTAATCATTTCTATACACTTAATTGTAATCATAATAATAATAATAATAATATTACTAATAATAAATATGATAATAATAAAAATAATGATAATAAAAATACTGTTAATATATAAAAATCATGGTAATGATAATAATAATAATAATAATAATTATAATTATAATAATAATACTAGTAATAATAATAGTCATAATAATAATGTTAATAATAATAATAATACTTATCACAACAAATACAATAATATTAATAATAATTAGTATTAACAATAATAATAATAATAATAATAATAATAATAATAATAATAATAATAATAATAATAATAATAATAATAATAATAATAACAATAATAATAATAATAATAATAATAATAATAATAATAATAATAATAATAATAATAATAATAATAATAATAATAATAATAATAATAATAATAATAATAAGGATGAAAATAAAAGAGTTCAACCTTTAAAAGGCTTTTCTAAAAAGAAAGTACTCCAGTCGAGACTCGAACCCACGACCTCTCGTTACTCACAAACACCACACAACCATCCCTCCACTTATGCTTTTCTGTAATCATTCCCGAATTAAAGTTTTATAACCAATCGATCTGTTGGTTTCTTCTTCTCTTCACTATCCCAATTGGGTAATAGCCTAATAACTAAAAATGTTTTTTTTACGGCCCAATTACTAATACGGTTTAATCAAAGCCCGTTTACAATTTGAAGCCCAAAATTAAAATCATGGGGTGTCGATTTTGATTAAGATCAACACAGCCGACCTATCCTTCCTTCATCATCCTCTTTATCTTACGCATCATCATATCATTTTGCCATGATCATTGTCGCTGACCTATCATCACTCATCATCATCATCATCATCATCAGGTCAATCAAACGTAAATCATCGCTGGATAATAAGTTAATTGATTTATCAATCGATCGAGCAGGAGTAGATCGATTAAGGTACCAACACCATCAATCGATCTAACGGATGTTGTTAATTGAAACAGAAGAATCGACATAGCAGGTAATCAGTTCTTTATATCTTCTAAATTCTTCATTTCTATATATATATATATATATATATATATATATATATATATATATATATATATATTATGTATTATTAATTAGATTGAATACGAGAAGTAATTAGTGGTGTTCTTGAAGGGTTTTAGGGATAATCGACTAAAGTAAATGACTTGTTTGTAATTTCGTTTACTAATTGTAGCAATAGCAAGTGTACTTGTTTTGGTTTGCAGCTGTACACAAACACAATTAGAAAGCGATATAGGGTTGGGTTTTGATGATCAATTGTAAAGTGTTGCAGGTTTATCGATGGAAAAAACTCGATTGTAAAGTTAACACAACGCAGCAGCAGTTTACAAAGGTTAGATGGTTTTTGTTTGATTGAATAAATTAGGAATTAATGATCTTAGTTGTGTAGTGACCCGAACTTTTCCATGTTTATATATATTAATTGAGATTGATATTTACATGATTAAATGTTTCCAACATGTTAAGCAATCAAACTTGTTAAGACTTGATTAATTGAAATAGGTTTCATATAGACAATTGACCACCCAAGTTTACCGGTGATTCACGAACATTAAAACTTGTAAAAACTATACGATGACATATATATGGTTATATATATAGTTAACATGATTTTATTATAAGTATGTATCTCATTAGGTATTTTAACAATGAGTTATATACATAAAAATGAGACTATTTATTTAAGAAACTCAAAAACGATATATATATATATATATATATATATATATATATATATATATATATATATATATATACATATATATATATATATATATATATATATATATATATATATATATATATAACGATTATCGTTATAACAACGTCTTACTAGGTACATATGAATCATATTAAGATATTGATACACTTGGTTAATTATGTTAAATGATAAGTAAATATATTATTAAGTGTATTAACAATGAAATACATATGTAAAAATAAGACTACTAACTTAATGATTTCGAAACGAGACATATATGTAACGATTATCGTTGTAACGACATTTAACTGTATATATATCATACTAAGATATATTATATATCATAATATCATGATAATATAACAATTTAACATCTCATTTGTTATAATAAACAATGGGTTAACAACATTCAACAAGATCGTTAACCTAAAGGTTTCAAAACAACATTTACATGTAACGACTAACGATGACTTAACGACTCAGTTAAAATGTATATACATGTAGTGTTTTAATATGTATTTATACACTTTTGAAAGACTTCAATACACTTATCAAAATACTTCTACTTAACAAAAATGCTTACAATTACATCCTCGTTCAGTTTCATCAACAATTCTACTCGTATGCACCCGTATTCGTATTCGTACAATACACAGCTTTTAGATGTATGTACTATTGGTATATACACTCCAATGATCAGCTCTTAGCAGCCCATGTGAGTCACCTAACACATGTGGGAACCATCATTTGGCAACTAGCATGAAATATCTCATAAAATAACAAAAATATGAGTAATCATTCATGACTTATTTACATGAAAACAAAATTACATATCCTTTATATCTAATCCATACACCAACGACCAAAAACACCTACAAATACTTTCATTCTTCAATTTTCTTCATCTAATTGATCTCTCTCAAGTTCTATCTTCAAGTTCTAAGTGTTCTTCATATATTCTACAAGTTCTAGTTACATAAAATCAAGAATACTTTCAAGTTTGCTAGCTCACTTCCAATCTTGTAAGGTGATCATCCAACCTCAAGAAATCTTTGTTTCTTACAGTAGTTTATCATTATAATACAAGGTAATAATCATATTCAAACTTTGGTTCAATTTCTATAACTATAACAATCTTATTTCAAGTGATGATCTTACTTGAACTTGTTTTCGTGTCATGATTCTGCTTCAAGAACTTCGAGCCATCCAAGGATCCGTTGAAGCTAGATCCATTTTTCTCTTTTCTAGTAGGTTTATCCAAGGAACTTAAGGTAGTAATGATGTTCATAACATCATTCGATTCATACATATAAAGCTATCTTATTCGAAGGTTTAAACTTGTAATCACTAGAACATAGTTTAGTTAATTCTAAACTTGTTCGCAAACAAAAGTTAATCCTTCTAACTTGACTTTTAAAATCAACTAAACACATGTTCTATATCTATATGATATACTAACTTAATGATTTAAAACCTGGAAACACGAAAAACACCGTAAAACCGGATTTACGCCGTCGTAGTAACACCGCAGGCTGTTTTGGGTTAGTTAATTAAAAACTATGATAAACTTTGATTTAAAAGTTGTTATTCTAAGAAAATGATTTTTATTATGAACATGAAACTATATCCAAAAATTATGGTTAAACTCAAAGTGGAAGTATGTTTTCTAAAATGGTCATCTAGACGTCGTTCTTTCGACTGAAATGACTACCTTTACAAAAACGACTTTTAACTTATTTTTCCAACTATAAACTTATACTTTTTCTGTATATATTCATAAAATAGAGTTCAATATGAAACCATAGCAATTTGATTCACTCAAAACGGATTTAAAATGAAGAAGTTATGGGTAAAACAAGATTGGATAATTTTTCTCATTTTAGCTACGTGAAAATTGGTAACAAATCTATTCCAACCATAACTTAATCAACTTGTATTGTATATTATGTAATCTTGAGATACCATAGACACGTATACAATGTTTCTACCTATCATGTCGACACATCTATATATATTTCAGAACAACCATAGATACTCTATATGTGAATGTTGGAGTTAGCTATACAGGGTTGAGGTTGATTCCAAAATATATATAGTTTGAGTTGTGATCAATACTGAGATACGTATACACTGGGTCGTGGATTGATTCAAGATAATATTTATCAATTTATTTCTGTACATCTAACCGTGGACAACTAGTTGTAGGTTACTAACGAGGACAGCTGACTTAATAAACATAAAACATCAAAATATATTAAAAGTGTTGTAAATATATTTTGAACATACTTTGATATATATGTATATATTGTCATAGGTTCGTGAATCAACCAGTGGCCAAGTCTTACTTCCCGACGAAGTAAAAATCTGTGAAAGTGAGTTATAGTCCCACTTTTAAAATCTAATATTTTTGGGATGAGAATACATGCAGGTTTTATAAATGATTTACAAAATAGACACAAGTACGTGAAACTACATTTTATGGTTGAATTATCAAAATCGAATATGCCCCTTTTTATTAAGTCTGGTAATCTAAGAATTAGGGAACAGACACCCTAATTGACGCGAATCCTAAAGATAGATCTATTGGGCCTAACAAACCCCATCCAAAGTACCGGATGCTTTAGCACTTCGAAATTTATATCATATCCGAAGGGTGTCCCGGAATGATGGGGATATTCTTATATATGCATCTTGTTAATGTCGGTTACCAGGTGTTCACCATATGAATGATTTTTATCTCTGTGTATGGGATGTGTATTGAAATATGAAATCTTGTGGTCTATTATTATGATTTGATATATATATATATGTTAAACCTATAACTCACCAACATTTTGTTGACGTTTTAAGTATGTTTATTCTCAGGTGATTATTAAGAGTTTCCGCTGTCGCATACTTAAATAAGGACGAGATTTGGAGTCCATGCTTGTATGATATTGTGTAAAAACTGCATTCAAGAAACTTATTTTGTTGTAATATATTTGTATTGTAAACCATTATGTAATGGTCGTGTGTAAACAGGATATTTTAGATTATCATTATTTGATAATCTACGTAAAGCTTTTTAAACCTTTATTGATGAAATAAAGGTTATGGTTTGTTTTAAAATGAATGCAGTCTTTGAAAAACGTCTCATATAGAGGTCAAAACCTCGCAACGAAATCAATTAATATGGAACGTTTTTAATCAATAAGAACGGGACATTTCAGTTGGTATCCGAGCGTTGGTCTTAGAGAACCAGAATTTTGCATTAGTGTGTCTTATCGAGTTTGTTAGGATGCATTAGTGAGTCTGGACTTCGACCGTGTTTACTTGAAAAATGATTGCTTAACAAATTTTGTTGGAAACTATATATTTTTAACATGTGAATATTATGTGATATATTAATCTCTTAACGCGTTTGATATTATGTGATAGATGTCTACCTCTAGAACAAGTCCCATTGACTCACCTAATAATAATGAAGAGTCAAATGTAAATTGGAATGATTCGTGGACTGATTCACAAGTTCTCGAAGAGGAACCGGAAGAAGAGTCGGAACCAGAATAAGAATCGGAACCGGATGAAGAATCGGAACCGGATGAAGAAATAGAACTGGTGGGGGAAATAATAAAACGGTTAAGTAAAAGAAAATCCTCAACCAACTGATCAAGGCTAATTATGGTTAATGGTGTTTCCGCTAAGGAAGCAAAATATTGGGAGGATTACCAATTCTCCGATGAATCGGATTCTGACGAGAATTCCGATGATGTTATAGAAATTACCCCAACTGAATTTAAAAAGGCAAAAGAAAATAATAAGGGAAAGTGCATAAAAATAGAGAAATCTAATTCCAACCCCGATGAACTTTATATGTATCGTCAACCCCCGAAGTCCTTAAGTTGTAACAATGACCCGGGAACCTCTAAACCACCAGGTTTTTCTAAACAAATGTGGAAAACGACGGCTCGTATTAGGGGAACATCATATATCCCTAGAAACTTGGAAAAATGAACCAAAACCGAAGAAGAAGAAACAAGCGAGTCGGAATAAGATAGTTGTATTCGTGTGGTGTAATATATGTAATATAGTGTGCTTATGCTTTATGATATATGTAAAAATTGCTTGTATTAATAAGTATTTTTTTTATGAATCTAACTCTTGTCTATTTTACAGTATAAAAACACAAAATGGATAGACAACCCAATATTTTAAGAGACCTACCCGGAGACATGATTGATGAAATCTTGTCTAGAGTCGGTCAGAATTCTTCGGCACAACTATTTAAGGCGAGATCAGTTTGTAAGACATTCGAAGAACGTTCCAAGAATGCCTTGGTTTATAAAAGGCTTTCGTTCGAAAGATGGGGGATATCACATTGGGAAATCCATAAGTTACGATGTGTTTACTTTGATGCATATATTGCGGGGAACCCAAATGCTATTTTATGCAATGGGTTAAGAAATTATTTTGACTCAATATATCCGAATATTGGACTTCGTGATTTAGAAAAAGCGGCTAACATGCAACATAAAGAAGCATGTTATGCTTATGGATTAGTAATGTTCGCTTCTCACCAAAGTGAGAACAAGAACATCGGGCTACAACTATTAAACAAAACGTTCCCACAAGTGACGGAGTCGGTAATTAGGGTAAGAAATGAGGTTTTTAGATTGTTACGGGACTGTTGGACATTACGTAACCCTCGTCCCTTTGAAGACGTTACAACACGCTGTCTTATCAACGGCCATAACGGTTATGTTCCACAAGACCAAGGATGGGAAGTAATCCTAGTAAAACCAGAATGCATGACTTGTTTCTGGACGTATGAATTACGTGTCTTTATTGCCTTTGCTGAACGACTTGTGTACTAGCTAGAATTATCTTCACAACCATCTTGTATCAAATTTATTGTGTGCTATATTTCATGCTATATGTAAAATAAGCGGTATTGTAAGTTTGTAAAATATTGTGTAAAAGTTTGAACGCGAAATATTATTATAATCAGTTTTTCATATAGAATTGTAGTAGTTGAATTGTATATTAGCTACTAAGTATGAACTTAACGGGTAGGTACTACCCGAATTTAAACTTATAAAACGCTAATATGAAGAAAAAGCTTTTATAAATGAGTTCATATTATGCTACGAAATACTATTAACTACTCTTAATATTCTGTATGATTAACTTGTTCCATTTGACTATTTTGAAGGAAATGGCACCGACTACTCGACACACCGTGAATATGAATGAAGAGGAATTCCGTACTTTTCTAGCTTCAAACATAGCCGCAGTACAGGCTGCGCTACATACCAACAATAACCTTGGATCTAGCAGTACAGGAAATCGTGTAGGATGCACCTACAAAGAATTCACTACCTGCAAACCTTTGAAATTTGATGGAACCGAAGGACCGATCGGATTGAAACAGTGGACCGAGAAGGTCGAATCGGTGTTTGCCATAAGTAAGTGTACTGAAGAGGACAAAGTAAAGTACGCTACGCATACCTTCACAGGTTCTGCGTTAACATGGTGGAATACCTATCTAGAGCAAGTGGGACAAGACGATGCGTACGCACTACCGTGGTCAGCATTCAAGCACTTGATGAACGAGAAGTACCGTCCCAGAACCGAGGTCAATAAGCTCAAGACAGAACTTAGAGGGTTACGAACCCAAGGATTTGATATTACCACATACGAAAGACGATTCACAGAATTGTGCCTATTGTGTCCGGGAGCATTCCAAGATGAGGAAGAGAAGATCGACGCGTTTGTGAAAGGATTATCGGAAAGAATCCAAGAAGATATAAGTTCACACGAGCCCGCCTCCATACAACAGGCATGTAGAATGGCTCACAAACTAGTGAACCAGATTGAAGAAAGAATTAAAGAACAGACTGCTGAAGAGGCCAATGTGAAACAAGTCAAAAGAAAGTGGGAAGAAAACGGTGATAAGAATCACCAATACAACAACAACAGCAATTACAACAATAAGCGCAACAATTATCCCAACAATCGCAACATCAATCGCAACTACAACAAACGGCCCAACAACAACAACAACAACAACAACAACAACAACAACAACAATAACAACAACAACAGCAACTACAACAATCATCCCAACAACAATAATAACCGCAACAACAACAACAACAATCAGAAGCAGCTATGCCAAAGGTGTGAAAAGTATCACTCGGGATTCTGCACCAAATTTTGCAACAAGTGTAAAAGAAATGGTCATAGCGCGGCGAAGTGTGAGGTCTACGGACCAGGGGTTAATAGAACGAAAGGAACAAATGGTGTCGGAACGAGTAATGGCGGAGCAAGTAGTGTCGGAGCAAGTTATGCCAATGTAGTTTGTTATAAATGTGGAAAACCGGGCCACATTATTAGAAATTGCCCGAACCAGGAGAACACGAATGGACAAGGCCGCGGAAGAGTTTTCAATATTAATGCAGCAGAGGCACAGGAAGACCCGGAGCTTGTTACGGGTACGTTTCTTATTGAAAATAAATCTGCTTACGTTTTATTTGATTCGGGTGCGGATAGAAGCTATATGAGTAGAGATTTTTGTGCTAAATTAAGTTGTCCATTGACGCCTTTGGATAGTAAATTTTTACTCGAATTAGCAAATGGTAAATTAATTTCAGCAGATAATATATGTCGGAATCGAAAAATTAAACTGGTTAGCGAAACATTTAAGATTGATTTGATACCAGTAGAGTTAGGGAGTTTTGATGTGATAATCGGTATGGACTGGTTGAAAGAAGTGAAAGCAGAGATCGTTTGTTACAAAAATGCAATTCGCATTATACGAGAAAAAGGAAAACCCTTAATGGTGTACGTAGAAAAGGGCAACACGAAGCTACATCTTATTAGTAATTTGAAGGCACAAAAACTAATAAGAAAAGGTTGCTATGTTGTTCTAGCACACGTCGAGAAAGTACAAACTAAAGAAAAGAGCATCAATGATGTTCCCATTGCAAAAGAATTTCCCGATGTATTTTTGAAAGAATTACCGAGATTACCCCCACATCGATCCGTTGAATTTCAAATAGATCTTGTACCAGGAGCTGCACCAATAGCTCGTGCTCCTTACAGACTCGCACCCAGCGAGATGAAAGAACTGCAAAGCCAATTACAAGAACTTTTAGAGCGTGGTTTCATTTGACCAAGCACATCACCGTGGGGAGCTCCTGTTTTGTTTGTCAAGAAGAAAGATGGTACATTCAGGTTGTGTATCGACTACCGAGAGTTGAACAAACTTACCATCAAGAACCGCTACCCACTACCGAGAATCGACGACTTATTTGATCAACTACAAGGCTCGTCTGTTTATTCAAAGATTGACTTACGTTTCGGGTATCATCAAATGCGGGTGAAAGAAGATGATATTCCAAAGACTGCTTTCAGAACACGTTACGGTCATTACGAGTTTATGGTCATGCCGTTTGGTTTAACTAATGCACCAGCTGTGTTCATGGACCTTATGAACCGAGTGTGTGGACCATACCTTGACAATTTTGTCATTGTTTTCATTGATGACATACTTATTTACTCAAAGAATGACCAAGAACACGGTGAACATTTGAGAAAGGTGTTAGAAGTATTGAGGAAGGAAGAATTGTACGCTAAGTTTTCAAAGTGTGCATTTTGGTTGGAAGAAGTTCAATTCCTCGGTCACATAGTGAACAAAGAAGGTATTAAGGTGGATCCGGCAAAGATATAAACTGTTGAAAAGTGGGAAACCCCGAAAACTCCGAAACACATACGCCAGTTTTTAGGACTAGATGGTTACTACAGAAGGTTCATCCAAGACTTTTCCAGAATAGCAAAACCCTTGACTGCATTAACGCATAAAGGGAAGAAATTTGAATGGAATGATGAACAAGAGAAAACGTTTCAGTTATTGAAGAAAAAGCTAACTACGGCACCTATATTGTCATTTCCTGAAGGGAATGATGATTTTGTGATTTATTGTGACGCATCAAAGCAAGGTCTCGGTTGTGTATTAATGCAACGAACGAAGGTGATTTCTTATGCGTCTAGACATTTGAAGATTCACGAACAAAATTATACGACGCATGATTTGGAATTAGGCGCGGTGGTTTTTGCATTAAAGACTTGGAGGAACTACTTATATGGGGTCAAAAGTATTATATATACCGACCACAAAAGTCTTCAACACATATTTAATCAGAAACAACTGAATATGAGGCAGCATAGGTGGATTGAATTGTTGAATGATTATGACTTTGAGATTCGTTACCACCCGGGGAAGGCAAATGTGGTAGCCGATGCCTTGAGCAGGAAGGACAGAGAACCCATTCGAGTAAAATCTATGAATATAATGATTCATAATAACCTTACTACTCAAATAAAGGAGGCGCAACAAGGAGTTTTAAAAGAAGGAAATTTAAAGGATGAAATACCCAAAGGATCGGAGCAGCATCTTAATATTCGGGAAGACGGAACCCGGTATAGGGCTGAAAGGATTTGGGTACCAAAATTTGGAGATATGAGAGAAATGGTACTTAGAGAATCTCATAAAACCAGATACTCAATACATCCTGGAACGGGGAAGATGTACAAGGATCTCAAGAAACATTTTTGGTGGCCGAGTATGAAAGCCGATGTTGCTAAATACGTAGGAGAATGTTTGACGTGTTCTAAGGCCAAAGTTGAGCATCAGAAACCATCAGGTCTACTTCAACAACCCGAAATCCCAGAATGGAAATGGGAAAACATTACCATGGATTTCATCACTAAATTTCCAAGGACTGCAAGTGGTTTTGATACTATTTGGGTAATAGTTGATCGTCTCACCAAATTAGCACACTTCCTGCCAATAAGAGAAGATGACAAGATGGAGAAGTTAGCACGACTGTATTTGAAGGAAGTCGTCTCCAGACATGGAATACCAATCTCTATTATCTCTGATAGGGATGGCAGATTTATTTCAAGATTCTGGCAGACATTACAGCAAGCATTAGGAACTCGTCTAGACATGAGTACTGCCTATCATTCACAAACTGATGGGCAGAGCGAAAGGATGATACAAACGCTTGAAGACATGCTACGAGCATGTGTTATTGATTTCGGAAACAGTTGGGATCGACATCTACCGTTAGCAGAATTTTCCTACAACAACAGCTACCATTCAAGCATTGAGATGGCGCCGTTTGAAGCACTTTATGGTAGAAAGTGCGGGTCTCCAATTTGTTGGAGTGAAGTGGGGGATAGACAGATTACGGGTCCGGAGATTATACAAGAAACTACCGAGAAGATCATCCAAATTCAACAACGGTTGAAAACCGCCCAAAGTCAACAAAAGAGCTACGCTGACATTAAAAGAAAAGATATAGAATTTGAAATTGGAGAGATGGTCATGCTTAAAGTTGCACCTTGGAAAGGCGTTGTTCGATTTGGTAAACGAGGGAAATTAAATCCAAGGTATATTGGACCATTCAAGATTATTGATCGTGTCGGACCAGTAGCTTACCGACTTGAGTTACCTCAACAACTCGCGGCTGTACATAACACTTTCCACGTCTCGAATTTGAAGAAATTTTTTGCTAAAGAAGATCTCACTATTCCGTTAGATGAAATCCAAATCAACGAAAAACTTCAATTCATCGAAGAACCCGTCGAAATAATGGATCGTGAGGTTAAAAGACTTAAGCAAAAAAAGATACCAATTGTTAAGGTTCGATGGAATGCTCGTAGAGGACCCGAGTTCATCTGGGAGCATGAAGATAAGATGAAGAAGAAATACCCGCATCTATTTCCAGAAGATTCATCAACACCTTCAACAGCTTAAAATTTCGGGACGAAATTTATTTAACGGGTAGGTACTGTAGTGACCCGAACTTTTCCAAGTTTATATATATTAATTAAGATTGATATTTACATGATTAAATGTTTCCAACATGTTAAGCAATCAAACTTGTTAAGACTTGATTAATTGAAATAGGTTTCATATAGACAATTGACCACCCAAGTTGACCGGTGATTCACGAACATTAAAACTTGTAAAAACTATACGATGACATATATATGGTTATATATATAGTTAACATGATTTTATTATAAGTATGTATCTCATTAGGTATTTTAACAATGAGTTATATACATAAAAATGAGACTATTTATTTAAGAAACTCGAAAACGATATATATAACGATTATCGTTATAACAACGTCTTACTAGGTACATATGAATCATATTAAGATATTGATACACTTGGTTAATTATGTTAAATGATAAGTAAATATATTATTAAGTGTATTAACAATGAAATACATATGTAAAAATAAGACTACTAACTTAATGATTTCGAAACGAGACATATATGTAACGATTATCGTTGTAACGACATTTAACTGTATATACATCATACTAAGATATATTATATATCATAATATCATGATAATATAACAATTTAACATCTCATTTGTTATAATAAACAATGGGTTAACAACATTCAACAAGATCGTTAACCTAAAGGTTTCAAAACAACATTTACATGTAACGACTAACGATGACTTAACGACTCAGTTAAAATGTATATACATGTAGTGTTTTAATATGTATTTATACACTTTTGAAAGACTTCAATACACTTATCAAAATACTTCTACTTAACAAAAATGCTTACAATTACATCCTCGTTCAGTTTCATCAACAATTCTACTCGTATGCACCCGTATTCGTACTCGTACAATACACAGCTTTTAGATGTATGTACTATTGGTATATAGACTCCAATGATCAGCTCTAGCAGCCCATGTGAGTCACCTAACACATGTGGGAACCATCATTTGGCAACTAGCATGAAATATCTCATAAAATAACAAAAATATGAGTAATCATTCATGACTTATTTACATGAAAACAAAATTACATATCCTTTATATCTAATCCATACACCAACGACCAAAAACACCTCAAACACTTTCATTCTTCAATTTTCTTCATCTAATTGATCTCTCTCAAGTTCTATCTTCAAGTTCTAAGTGTTCTTCATATATTCTACAAGTTCTAGTTACATAAAATCAAGAATACTTTCAAGTTTGCTAGCTCAATTCCAATCTTGTAAGGTGATCATCCAACCTCAAGAAATCTTTGTTTATTACAGTAGGTTATCATTATAATACAAGGTAATAATCATATTCAAACTTTGGTTCAATTTCTATAACTATAACAATCTTATTTCAAGTGATGATCTTACTTGAACTTGTTTTCGTGTCATGATTCTGCTTCAAGAACTTCGAGCCATCCAAGGATCCATTGAAGCTAGATCCATTTTTCTCTTTTCCAGTAGGTTTATCCAAGGAACTTAAGGTAGTACTGATGTTCATAACATCATTCGATTCATACATATAAAGCTATCTTATTCGAAGGTTTAAACTTGTAATCACTAGAACATAGTTTAGTTAATTCTAAACTTGTTCGCAAACAAAAGTTAATCCTTCTAACTTGACTTTTAAAATCAACTAAACACATGTTATATATCTATATGATATACTAACTTAATGATTTAAAACCTGGAAACACGAAAAACACCGTAAAACCGGATTTACGCCGTCGTAGTAACACCGCGGGCTGTTTTGGGTTAGTTAATTAAAAACTATGATAAACTTTGATTTAAAAGTTGTTATTCTAAGAAAATTATTTTTATTATGAACATGAAACTATATCCAAAAATTATGGTTAAACTCAAAGTGGAAGTATGTTTTCTAAAATGGTCATCTAGACGTCGTTCTTTCGACTGAAATGACTACCTTTACAAAAATGACTTGTAACTTATTTTTCCGACTATAAACCTATACTTTTTCTGTTTAGATTCATAAAATAGAGTTCAATATGAAACCATAACAATTTGATTCACTCAAAACAGATTTAAAATGAAGAAGTTATGGGTAAAACAAGATTGGATAATTTTTCTCATTTTAGCTACGTGAAAATTGGTAACAAATCTATTCCGACCATAACTTAATCAACTTGTATTGTATATTATATAATCTTGAGATACCATAGACACGTATACAATGTTTCGACCTATCATGTCGACACATCTATATATATTTCGGAACAACCATAGACACTCTATATGTGAATGTTGGAGTTAGCTATACAGGGTTGAGGTTGATTCCAAAATATATATAGTTTGAGTTGTGATCAATACTGAGATACGTATACACTGGGTCGTGGATTGATTCAAGATAATATTTATCGATTTATTTCTGTACATCTAACCGTGGACAACTAGTTGTAGGTTACTAACGAGGACAGCTGACTTAATAAACATAAAACATCAAAATATATTAAAAGTGTTGTACATATATTTTGAACAAACTTTGATATATATGTATATATTGTCATAGGTTCGTGAATCAACCAGTGGCCAAGTCTTACTTCCCGACGAAGTAAAAATCTGTGAAAGTGAGTTATAGTCCCACTTTTAAAATCTAATATTTTTGGGATGAGAATACATGCAGGTTTTATAAATGATTTATAAAATAGACACAAGTACGTGAAACTACATTTTATGGTTGAATTATCAAAATCAAATATGCCCCTTTTTATTAAGTCTGGTAATCTAAGAATTAGGGAACAGACACCCTAATTGACGCGAATCCTAAAGATAGATCTATTGGGCCTAACAAACCCCATCCAAAGTACCGGATGCTTTAGTACTTCGAAATTTATATCATATCCGAAGGGTGTCCCGGAATGATGGGGATATTCTTATATATGCATCTTGTTAATGTCGGTTACCAGGTGTTCACCATATGAATGATTTTTATCTCTATGTATGGGATGTGTATTGAAATATGAAATCTTGTGGTCTATTATTATGATTTGATATATATAGGTTAAACCTATAACTCACCAACCTTTTGTTAACGTTTTAAGTATGTTTATTCTCAGGTGATTATTAAGAGCTTCCGCTGTCGCATACTTAAATAAGGACGAGATTTGGAGTCCATGCTTGTATGATATTGTGTAAAAACTGCATTCAAGAAACTTATTTTGTTGTAACATATTTGTATTGTAAACCATTATGTAATAGTCGTGTGTAAACAGGATATTTTAGATTATCATTATTTGATAATCTACGTAAAGCTTTTTAAACCTTTATTGATGAAATAAAGGTTATGGTTTGTTTTAAAATGAATGCAGTCTTTGAAAAACATCTCATATAGAGGTCAAAACCTCGCAACGAAATCAATTAATATGGAACGTTTTTAATCAATAAGAACGGGACATTTCAAGTTGTGCTTATTAATAAGTAATCTGGTTGTGGTGGTGTGATTGTAAATCGAAAATGAATTTGGGTTGTTTTGATAGGAGAACGGGATAAACAAGTATAGCAGCTTACAATGATGGTGGTGTTTTGAATTGGGACGATCAAGATGGGTGTTGCAGGTGTGGTTTTTCTTTATGGTTCTAACGAAAAATAGAAACAAGTTATGGTAGTATGCAGCAGTTTGTTTTGTGTTTGTGTGAGTTCTTGGCGATTTACCAGACTGCAAATAGCATAACAAGAAAAGTTGAAGTGGGTTTACCTGTTCTTGCTCATACAGAACCCAGGAACAGAATATCAAGCAATGATGGTGGTATGTAGTTGTTTGGGGTGACAGTTTGATGGCAGTTTTCACGGTGGACAGCAGCAGGTAACACGACAGTATAGCAGCAGTGATACACGACACCATAGCAGCATCAGGTAGTAGGAACAGGGTTGCAGGTGGTGATTCGGTTTCAAGGTGGTTGAGGGTAGCTGAAAGTGTGTTGCAAAAGGATGAAGGTTCCTCCTTCCACTAAAAGTAAACGTGTGTATATATATATAATATCATAATTCTATTAATAAGTTAAATGTAAGCAGTAACATGATTTTGATATATAATTTGTTTGTTGTGATAATTGGGTTGAGTGGAATGTGAAACGCATAAAGGAGAAAAATATTCTAATAGTGATCCCTAACCGAATTCGTTTGTATATGACTATTTAACATGACTCATCGAATCTCAAGAGGGATAGATATGGATAATGAAATGTAACATCTAGTGTCCCTTTTTCTATATTATAAATTTATTAATAATAATACTAATTAATAATAGTAATATTAATAATAATAATAATATTTTTATAAAGATACCATTAATAATAAATGATAAAGATAATAATATGATAATATTAATAATAACAAAATAATGATGATAAATGATAAGTTTAATAATAATTAATAATAATGATAACTATGATGCTTTTTTTATACTAATAATGGTTATAATAATTATTAAAGTAATAATAATAATAATGTAGCAATTTACATGTATCAAACTTTATATCTATTAATGATACTGATATTATTATTTATTTTAATGAAAGTGATAACTATCCTTTAAATTTTGTAATTACATATATTAATATTACAATTTATTAATTTTGTAGTATTTTATAACATATATTGAATATTTATATCTTGTATTATTTTATTTTACAAAGTTAATTCTAATAACTAAATAATATAATATTTCAAGTTATATTTCGAATTAATATATTTATTTATTATATTTTTAAATACATATGTATCTATTTACAAATAGTTGTTCGTGAATCGCTGAGAGCATTCGAAGGTCAATTGAATATATGATCATAGTTTAAAGTTTTTGAGACTTTAACATTACAGACTTTGCTTATCGTGTCGGAATCATATAAAGATTAAGTTTAAATTTGGTTGGAAATTTCCGGGTCATCATACACGTAACGGGACCTAAGTAGTCGGTGCCGTCAATGATGATTTTGTCGGGTCGCTACAATAACCGCCGCCGCCATAACACTACCAATAAGAATGACGCCAGAGAGAGAACTGCTGAAGGGATGGCGAAAGGTTCAGATCTGATTTAAGCACCTACTGCAATTTCGAATTCAAACAGTACATATGTGATAAATGTAGATATAAACATCAAAACCCTATTTCTTCAACACATCAGATATAAGATGATTACCAATCCTTTTTTAAATGATACATCGCACTCCAAACGACATAATTTCTCTGCATCTCCGGCTCCGGCGAAACACCTCTGCTTGTCAAAGTCCTCATCGGTGACGGCTGTCCTTTCTCTGAGGTTGGATTTATGTTCTTCACTTCTGGGTAATTTCATCATCGTCAGATGGTACCATCGAATTCACAGTAAGTTGTTTTCATTTTCTTTTAGGGTTTTGAATTGGAATAAATTTGGGGAATATTGATCCAGTCAACATTCGCAGATCTTTCTGAAATAATGAATTCAGAATCATTGGTTGTGGTTGTGGGTTGAGTTTGAGTTTCAAATTTAAAATTAATCGGAAGCGATGAAGTTGGAGTCGTTGGTTGTGTGTGTATATGGTGATATATGATATAAATTGATATACGTGAACTACATGATAACATATGCGGTCGTGAAATAATTTAATTTTGGGAGATATCTTAATGTAAGTTGTGATGTTTCATCCTCTAATTTTTGAAATGACAATTTTACCCTAGTGTGCAAAGCATTTGAGGCACTAAAATGTTAGGATTAGACGGGCATTAGTAAAATGGACTCCCCGTGAAACTATTGCAAACCACAGTAACCCCCCAAGGTGAAAAAAATTCTTTTGGACCCCGCTTGTTATTTCGAACATACCACAAGGCCCCCCCCCCCCCCCAAATGCAATTTTGTCTTAAGAATATAATATGAACATATAACAAATGAACAAACAAACCATAGGGTTGACGTTCACGCTCAATAATTTCATCAAGAACAGCTGCATAGCCAAACCATAAATTCTGCATAGATGCACAATTATTAGTATGTTCAATAAGTGAATTACCAAAAAACAAAGAGCCAGACTGAGCAGATTATCAATAAATGACACTCAGATCAATAATAACTAAAGTTCATTCCACATTTTTTTTTTTGAAAAGCAAGAAATTTTATTAATATAATGGATAATTACAGGCCCTATAAATTCTATACAATGAGATGATATCGGAAAATAGTAAATGACCACTTCATGTATAAGATAGCAATTTGACACCGCGGAACTTGAAACGTCAAGCTGGATAGAATTAAACGAATAGTACCGACTTTGTGGTGACAAAGTTGATTAATACTACCCATTTAACCAAGTGACAAAATGCAAAACTTATCCATGAAGAGGCGTGGATACAAAGGGGCCATCTTGGGCATGATGAAAATTAGCCAATGCCCGATCTTTGTTGATTTGAAGTGTAGGATGACGGATTGATGAGCCATTGATGCCAATCGATAGTTGATTTCTTTGATCTTTTGGATATCCAAGCGTATGTCTGTGCTTGTATTTCGGTTAAAATTGGAGCTACACACCATTCTTTTTTGCTAAAAACATTAAGGTTCCGGTGTTTCCAAAGAATGTAAGATGAGGCCCATTTAGTGGCTTGCCAAATGTGTGAACCGATTTTCGTCGTAGTGAACGATTGCTCCGAGATGGTTACGTCGTTAATGGTGGTGATGGTGTTAGGAGGGAGGTTCCACCAATTAAGTATAGAAAGCCATACACTTGATGTTTTCGGACAAAGGCAAAGGATGTGTTCAATGGTTTCAATGTGTGAGTTACATAATGGGCAGATGAGTGAGTTGAGATCGATATTGCGCTTATCTAGTTCACTACGAGTGGGAATTCTACCATAGATTAATCTCCAGATGAATATGTTAATTTTTTGAGGTAGAAATTTGTTTTTAGGGGTTTTGAAAGTGTGTTGTGGAGTGGCGAGTTTGGTGTTGTCGAGGATCGAAGCAAGTTTCTTAGTTGTGAACATACCATCTTTATCTAAGGACCACATCCAAGTGTCAGGTTTATCGGTTAAATTAATGGTGGATAAAAGGTTGTTAAGTTCCGTTAATTTGTTAAATGTACGCCCATGTGGACTTCTAGACCAATTCCACAAACCTATGGTTGTAGAGTTTTGTGTCGTGATACGATCCGCAACCAGAGCGTGTTTGTTGTTTTCGAGCATGTATAATCTTCTAAATTAATTGCTGAATTTTTCGGTACCACACCAAGTGTCGTGCCAAAATTTGGTGTCGGTGCCATTTCCAATGCTTTTGATGATAGACTTGGAGAAGTTAGCCCCGAGGGTGTCCGCGATGTGCCCAGCCTTGATTATTTCATTCCAAATGGTGCAACTTGAAACATTTCTTGAAAAATCATTAGTGCAAACCCACCCCCCCCCCCCACCCGGTCCGTAGATACTTGAAATTATATTAACCCAAAGAGCATTTTTTTCATTATGGAATCTCCACCACCATTTAGACAGTAAGGAGATGTTTTTATAGGTTAAGGAGCCAATGTTTAAACCGTCCTTATCGTAGGGTACAAGAATGTGTTCCCATTTGATCCAATTAGTTTTTTTATCTGCTTCGCTACCGCCCCAAAAGAATTTACGTCTTTTTGCCTCAAGTGATTTGATGATGTTGCAAGGAGCGTGGAATAGGGAGAAATAGTATAACGGGATGCTAGTTAATACGGATTTGATTAAGGTTAGTCGTCCACCAAAAGAGATTGATTTTGCTTTCCAATCGGAAAGCCTTTTATCAAATTTCTCAATGATAGGTTTCCAAGACGAGGCTTTCGTAGTGGGGGTGCCGATGGGAAGACCGAGGTAAGTGAATGGATTTGTGCCAGCTATACAATTTATATAATTTTCCATAGCCTCAACTTCATTTTTCGATACCCCAATTCCGTATAAGTTACTTTTTTGAGATTTACTTTTAGGCCCGATATGTTTTCAAAGCATTTTAGTAACTTAGACACGTTTTTTTCATTCCGTTTACTCCATTCACCAAAGAAGATTGTGTTATCCGCATATTGGAGATGGGATATCACAATCTTATCGTGCCCGACACAAATCCCTCGAAATTGGTCGTTTGCTATAGCACGTTTAGTGAGGATGTTAAGACCTTCGGCCGCGATGATGAAGAGGAAGGGAGAGATAGGATCGCCTTGGCGGATGCCTCGTTCAGGAGAGAATTCCGCTGTTGGAGAGCCATTGATAAGGATGGAAATGGAGGAGAAGGAGAGACATGCATGGATGAAACTGATCCATTTGCGCCCGAAGCCCATGCATGTCATGGTCTCGAAACGAAAATCGCATTCGATGCAGTCGAATGCCTTTTCGAAGTCCACTTTGAATATGAGGCCTTTTTGTTTTTTTCTTTTGAGTTCGTCAATAATTTCATTTGCAATTAGAACGCTATCGAGGATGTTACGGCCTTTTAGGAATGCGGTTTGTTCAACACCGATTATTTTATGGATGACTTTTGAAAGACGGTTGGCAAGAATCTTGGTGAGGATTTTGTAGTAGCTTCCAATTAAGCATATGGGTCGATATTCGTTAAAGCCAATAGGGTTGGATTTCTTAGGAATTAGCGTGAAGAAAGATGCATTGCATCCTTTAGATATTTCGGAGTTGAGCCAAAACTAATCTAGGGCCTTAATGAGGTCCTCTGTAACTACCCACCAATATTTTTTAAAGAATTTCATGTTGAATCCGTCCGGTCCAGGTGCCTTAGAACTTTCGCAATCGTTAAGGGCATCCCAGACCTATTTTTCAGAAAATTGGGATTCGAGGATTAGATTATCTTCACGCGAAATGTAGATACGATCAGGTTCATTTTCGAATGGGCAGGAGCCTTTGCGGGGTTTGGAGCGGAAGAGTGATTCAAAATATTTAAGTGATTCGTTTTTTATTGTGTTAGGCTCTTCAGACCATGTACCATTTAGGGATATGCCACAAATATTGTTCTTGTTTGCTCTTCTTTTAATGTAATTATGAAAGTATTTAGAGTTTTCATCACCTTCGAGGTGCCATTTGATTCGAGCTTTTTGTTTGAACATATTAGATTTCTGTTTTTCTTTTTCAATGTGTTGCATTCTATTGTTAATCCAATTGTCTTTTTCGAGATCAGTTAAGGGTCTAGTTTCCGCAAGTTTTTCAAAATCATTTGAGGCGTCGAGGTGTGATTTGATTTTATTATCTAGATTATTTAGTTGTGAGCTTAATTTTTTTAGTTCAAATTTAACGTTTTTTAGTTTGTTTCGGAGGATGCAATCAGGGCGGTTTCCGCTAACGGGTGTCACCCATGTAGATTTTATGATATCATCTGCATTTTTTAATTTCAACCAAGTATTAAAGACACGAGTGGGTTTAGGGCCGAAGTTTACGATAGAGTTATTAAGGATGATTGGACAGTGGTCGGAAAGGTCACGATCGAGTGATTTTGAGGAGATATTCGGCCATAGTTTTAGGATGGATTCAGACACCAAGAAACGGTCAAGTTTACTGAATTTCATTGTTTTGAGGCACAAGCGAGGGTATTTCTTACCTCCAAGTGGGATATCGATAAGATTAGATTTATCAATGAAGTTATTAAAATTGTCGGCCCATGATTGTTTGAAAAAACAGTTTAGACGCTCGGACTTGGATCGGACTTCATTGAAATCACCAAAGATAATGTGAGAAATATCAATGGAATCAATAAGTCGCGAAAGTTCATCCCAGAACATTAGTTTTTTACGGTGCGAATGGGGCCCGTAAACGTTAATGATTACCATTTCTGAGTCAAAACCCACCCACTTTCCTTTGATTGCAATGAAAAATTCACCTTCAATTGCACTTTCATAAATAAAAGTGGAGGGGTCCCAGATTAATAGTAAACCACCCGAGGCCCTGATAGCGTCTTTTTGGATGAAATTGAAATTGGAATTATACCAGAAGGAGTCAATTAGTGAATCAGGAGATTGTCCACATTTCGTTTCTTGTAAACCTAGGATGATAGGGCAGTTTGAGTTGTATATTTTTTTAAGCCAAGTCACTTTACCCGTTACCCCTAAACCCCGAATATTAAGAGAAATACAAGCCATTAGAAAACTTACAAAAAATCGAGATGATAAGGAGGGAGGTTAATGTTCCACCTTCCACCGGATTCCGATACCTGTACCAAACTCGTTTGTGCTTGCGCTGCTACCCGATGTATTATTCGAGCACGACCTTTTGGGAATATTCAATGTCGGGTTTTATGTCGAACTACATTTGCTGTTGAGTTGAGAAAGTTTCAATTTTTGACCACTACGTGCACAGTGTTTAACATATAGGAATTTGGAGTGTGGTGCCTTTCTATTCGGAACATCCAGCTTGGATTGGTGTGGTGGTTTTGATTGATCCCTTGCGATTTTTTTGAACTCAAGATCGTTGGTTCAAGTACTTTTCTTTTTTTCTTTCTTCGCAGATAAACGTTTCTTTTTTTCGATAGATCGAATCTCAGCTAGAGTTGGGTTGGAGAAAACATTGTCATCGACTATATTAGGGGATTCGTGTTCGGGTGGGGAGATGTGATCATTGTTGGCGGGATTAACACGGGAACTTTCGATAACAACCTCATCCAGCTCGTCACAGGTGCCTTCAAGATTAGCATTATTGGGTTTGGCTATGTGATTTTGTTGGGTTATTATGTTGGGTTCAATATGAGGTGGAGTATGGATAGGTGAGCTTGTTGGGCTTGACATATGTTCATAAAAAATGAAATTTGGTGCGTTGGAGTTCAAGGATTGCAAGTTATTCATGATCTGAATTGGGCTTATAGGGATGGTTGGGGAAGTGGGTTTGTTTGGTTGGTTGAGGGTGGAATCAGTAGGTATGTTGGGTGTATCTTGATCATTATGTGGTGCATTTTGGGTACATGATTTTGGAGAAGGTAGGCTGTCCTCTATAGCATCAGTTTCAGAGACATGATCGAAATCCGAGGTGATATTATATTCATTGTGAACATGTCTGATAGGATCGGGATTAGAGTCAGAAGCATCATGATTGTTTGGAAACTTGCAGGTTTCAATTCTCTTCGAGTTTGACTGTGATGATTCATCAGAAGGCACTTTCTTTTCGTTGCCGGAGTTGTTATCACTAAGGTCGTTAATATTGAACATGTTGCTTGGAGATTTTTGTGTCTCATAACCTTTAAATATTTGATTACCATCCATGAGAGATTCATCATCAGAAGCATAATCATCAGACAATCCTCATCATCCCATACGGATGATTCATTATCCATGGAATTAAATTCAATCGTAGGGTCGTTATTTTCAGAGACGATTGCATATGTTGATCTAGACCCGTGGTTGATATGGGCACGTCCGTAGATGGGTTCAAGCGAGTTAGTTAAGATGAGGACCTTGCCCGAGGAGAGATCTTGCGACCCTTTCTCATCAATAGAACAATTTTGTAGGTCAATTATTTCTCCCCAATTTTTAGCGATATATTTGAATGTAGATTCAAACCAGCACGAAAATGGGACCCCTTTGATATCGACCCAAACTAAACGCCCAGGATAGGAGAACTCATCAGGATCCC
Organism: Rutidosis leptorrhynchoides; assembly: GCF_046630445.1. NCBI lineage: Eukaryota > Viridiplantae > Streptophyta > Magnoliopsida > Asterales > Asteraceae > Rutidosis > Rutidosis leptorrhynchoides. The sequence goes on from NC_092333.1 coordinate 258,051,198, forward strand.
AAGGTTGGATATCTTCAAACCAATTCCACAGAGGGTTCTTATTTTCATTTAATTCGCTAATGTTTAGAACGTCAAGAGCCAATCTTTTATCCTCAAAAATAAGCATGACATCACGACCACCTAAGTATTTGGGTTCAAATCCAATAAGGTTTTCCGATTTACAAATTTCATCGAAGTATACAAGATGATCAATATTTTTTATCACACCAACAAGGGCATGACCAAGTAGATCGTTGAGCTTTTCATCTTGCATTACGTTAATTTCTACAGATTTAAGGCTGTTACTCAAAGTACCTGAGCATTTGTCGGTTTCGGTATTGACATGAGGAGCTGCAACATCAGAAAATTTGCGTTCGTCGGTGCGTTTGTTTGATGGTGAAGGGATAGGATGGCTAGGTCTGTTCACTGTAGGTTTAGGATTGGACACATTCTGTATATTCCTGTCGTGTTCTTTGTATACTACAAGAAGCATACCATCTGCATCAATCATGTTGAGTTTCCTTACCATAGAGTCGACTATGTGTTCCGGTATGTTCCTATAGCGAACGAATCCAAAGCGTTTACCATTTTTTAGCATTTTATTTGGGATGTATACTTCAGTGATAACCCCATAACTTCATAGAATTCCAAGAGTCAGGAAAATTGAAAAAGAAGAATGATGTGATGTTTTTAGAGTCTGGTTTGTCACGAGAATGAAGGTTGGTGTTAGATCCAAAGTTCCTGATCAGATTTTTTGTATGTTCCTGAGATTTAAATCGTTGATAGATGGAATTTGATGATCTGTTGTAACTAGCGGCGGTTGTTATTTTAGGGTTTCTGATAGTTTGATTGAGATCAGGAAACTCATCTGGTTTTGGAACTTGATTATTCAACGGTTGGGCAGGCGTTTTTGATTTATTCCGATCGACTTTAACCAAATACCAACATTATCCGGTTGGTATTTGATATGATTGATTGTATTGGGATGAGGGTGTAGCGATTTGTTGGATGATGGAGGGTGTGGTGTAAACGGTGAGACAGGAATAGAGAACATGATTAAGATTAAGATCTAAAAAATAAAAAAGAAGATTAGATTAGAGAATCAGTTTACCGGAAGTTCGCCTGAGAAGAAGACGTTTCATATTACTGAGAGCCTAAAACTCGCTTAAATAATAAAAGCATCACTAAGACAAAATAAACTAGGCATTGCGAATAAGCACTCATAAATTGTACGGAGTAATACCAAACATATTATTGATTCATTCATTCCACATTACTCTATGACATAACTGGATAATAACAAATATCATAGTCAAACTCTAAGTTATAAACATCACATCATCTGTGGTATGATGTGACATGTGTAGTATGAAATCCTATTACAAAACTAAGCCAGTAGTCGTCTGGTTACTTAATCCATATGTATCTTCGCCTCAAGAAGAAAATATATACAACCTTAATCCATAAAAGTGAAGGCAAAATGAAACAACAAACTGGTTACAGATGTGAGCTTGACTATAATTCACCAAATGAAATAATACAGTCAAAACGATAGATATAACCTAACAAATGATGTGAAACATTATAAAAATAAAATTTGTATATTCAAACAGCATACATATATTAACAAAGATATCAAATATATTAAAATTGACAGAAAAATTATCCTGAACGTCATCGTAACTCCATTGGTTAAATAGCAAGATATAACTAACCCTCTTGGGTGGTTTGGTGGTAAGATGCTTGGAAAGTTCCAAAGAGAACCAGGTTCAATCCCCACTTGCTACACTTTGGAGTCTTGCCTTTAAAAAAAATAGCAAGATATCACTGCCAGACTTTCCGTCATCAACAATAATAGCAACCACCATTTCTTACACTTCTGGATCAAACTGTAAATTATATCAATTTGCAATTACTTAATCATCGTGAAATAAAAAATGTTGCACTAAGATAATTCGGAGTAAGTAAATTGATTAAACGATTAAATAAGAAGAATACCGTTAGCAAACCTTGAATCCTTGTCGGCTGCTGCTGATTCTAACCTAAGCTCCGATTGAGGCGATAAAAACGGGAAAAAACCTATTGTTTATACAGATACATATTGTGCGAAGTAAGAAGTAGCTGTGTGCAGTGGCGGAAGCAGGATTTTTCTTCATCGGGGGCGAAATTTTTTTTTAAAACCGTAGTAATTTTTTTGGCCAAAATACGGAGTTTTTGGGACAAAAATTGGAGGTTTTTAGGCAAAATTTTGAGGTTTTTGGATAAAATTTGAAAGTTTGTGGGCAAAATTTGAAGTTCTTGGGGCAAAATTTAGAGAATTGTGGGCAAAATTTGAAGGTTTTGAGGCAAAATATGTAGGTTTTGGGGCAAATGGCTTTTGGGTTTGGGACAAAATAAAAAAAATTCAAATTTTTACACTAAAATTTCGAAATCGACTGGGGGCGGCCCCCCCCCTCTCTAAATTCGCCCCTGGCTGTGTGAGTGGGTGTGTGCAAAGTTAAATCATACGAAGTATGAAAATCTTAACAAACTTAACCATTCATGCTTACCTGAGTGAGTGGCCACCGAGTTGCCCAATGAAGCACACCACCCGGGTTCAATTCATGGCTATGCCAAATTGTTCAAAAAGGGAGTGTGACTAGAGGGTGCGCATAATGCGCAATTCACCCGGTACCAGGTCTCGCGCTCGGGAGGCTTGATTACCCGAGGTTTTACCTTCTATGGGGAGCCAATGTGTTCGTTCATAGGAGAGTTTTCTTGCTTAACAAAAAAAAAAAAAAACAAAACAAAAAAAAAAAAAAAAAAAAAAAAAATCTTAACAAACTTTGACCACCTTTAATCTGTGACTTTGACCAATCGAGAAAATATTTTATACATACAGATAAGGGCTTGGGATTAAAATTGAGTTTTATCTTGGTATTGGGCTTATACAGAATACCCAATAGACATAATTACGCTCCTCGTCCCTGTGGTTTACCTCAAAATACACTCCCCGTCCTTATTCTATTTTTTTTGCTTTACTCGTCCTTGTGGTATTAACTTACTACATTCCTCGTCCTTCTGTCCAACTGCCGTCATTTTCAACCGTTAAGTCAAATCATGTGCAAATCATGTGAGGGTATTTTAGTCAATTTACATATTTCTTACCAAGATCTGGGTTTATTTCCTTGTCTCCATTTTCATTCTTTTTTACGGAGTACTTTTTCTTAACAACCCTAATTTGTACTTTCACAAAATCATTCAATCAAAACATAGATTCATCATCAATATACACTCCATTTTACGATCCCAGCACTCCATCATCATGCTCTTCATCATCACCGATTATTTAATGGTTGTTGGGCGGATATGAAAAAAAAAAAAAACAGATCGTACCGTAGTTTTAAGGATGTTCCGACGACCTCAGTTCGTATCCGGAAACCTTCGTTCGTCTCCAGCAACTTCTTGTCCATCTCCGGCGACTTCTTAGTTCGTATCCGGCAACCTTGGATCTGAGGCGGATGAAATAGATCCAGATGAAACAGTTGTTCTTGTGAAGGTGCAGTTCAACCCTTAATTAGGAATTTGTTTATATAATGGAAACTATCTCTTAATTAGGAATTTGTTTATATAATGGGAAAGTGATATGAAATTGCTGTTGAAATCGAAAATCAATTTCCGGCAACCTTTGATTCGATTTCAAGTTTGAGTTATCTCTAGTCTTATGAGTTATATAAATATAAATTATAAATAATGGACTATTGATTATTAATTAATTTTATAGTTTTTGCGTTCATATTTTTTGGGTAATAATGATAGATATCTTGACTTGATTAGTTGTAGTGTGAAATTGATGTAATCGATTGTGTGAAATGGATGTAAGTTAGTTAATGTTTGTTTTTTTGATTTGGATTTGATTAAAAATTACGTTGGTACTTTTTTTTTTTTTTTTTGATTTGGTTTTATTAGAAATTAGGGTTATGTTTTGTTTAGGGTTGAATGAGGGGAGAAGTCAAGATGAGAAAAAAGAGGTAAAGGGAATAAAATGATAAAAAGACTAAAATACCCTCACATGCTTTGCACGTGATTTGACTTAACGGCTAAAAGTGACGGTAATTGGATGGAAGGACGAGGAATGTAGTAAGTTAATACCACAGGGACGAGGAAAGCAAAAAAAATAGAATAAGGACGAGGAGTGTATTTTGAGGTAAACCACAGGGACGAGGAGCGTAATTATGTCTACCCAATATAATGTGAACGTTTTTGATCTACGTTTCGGCTTATACAATAGGCCAACTTAAGGTAGCACAACTTATGGCGATTATTATACGAAGTAGTCACTATAGTGACACGTGGTTACTTATTAATAGAAGTATATGTTATTTAGTCGAACAGTGACTAGTCATCATTGGAGTAACATTTATAAAATTAATTAATTATAGTCACATTCAACGTTACTTGTTATTACTAACGCATTTCGGGCTAAATATGTTTGTATTAATATTTGGGACTTGTTAGGGTGGTCCCAACGATTGGGTGCTCCGAGCCGCCCTTGAACCGGCACTGCAGGGCGCCGATGGCACGGTCACGCCTTGCCTACCGCCCTACATTTAGCCCTACATTTCGTCCTGTTTCATGCCTTGTTTACACAACTACGTAAGTTCGATCACGGATGAAATGGCAAAAATGTAGCCGTCGTAAAAAAAAAATTAAAAATAAAATTAAAAATTGAAGTCAAACGGCTAGTTTGGTTTTTATATATATCTTTTTTCAATTAGTTTATTTACATTATATTTACATACTCCTATCAACACTCATTTCATATACATTTTATTTTATGCACTTCAATCTCTCAACTCACAAATATGTTATTACCAAAAATGTGTTCCAAAAAAAATTCCAAAGAGAAAGGCAAACATAAACATAACGTTCAAGATCGAAATAACGTCGAGCAACATATGTTTCAAAATTTACTCAAATCGCAACAAATTAGCGAGTTTTCCAAATTTGCAAATGTCAACCCGTTAATGTCTATGTTTGCAAATGTTCAACATCCATACTACCCGAACCAACCTCATCAACAATACCTTCCTTACTACCCGAACCAACCCCATCAAGAATTTCAAACACCAACCCTGACATCTTATTATCGAACATACCCGGCGAATCGAATAAGAAGTTCCCAAAATGCCACAGGAAACCGAACCCGAGGCCAAACTCGAACTCGAAACTGTGTCTGATTCGAAAGGAAAGAAAATGAAGTGTCATTCGAAACTGTATCCGACTCTTACGGCTGAGTTTGGTGGGTTTCATAAGAAACACATAGTTTGGGTGTTCCCTGTCATTCTACACCTCTTCTTGGTCTTTGGAATTCGACATCGGGTGCAATTAATCATGTATTGAATAAGGTCTTTGTTGAAATATTCTTAGAGTTTTCTTACAAGTTCAGAAAGAGCTTTTGCTAACATTATTTGTTATAAATCCTACATTCATAAAAAATGCCCTTAGTTAAATGACAACATATTAGTTGATATAGTATATTTTATGTAAAATTTAAAGACTAAATTTGATTTTTGATAATAGTGATCAACCGTAAAATTGAGAGTAATAGATGCTAAAGCTTAATTTGGTGAAAATGATATCCGATTTGTTTTATCTTCGACGATCATGCAAACCCGATCAAAATCTGAATTTGTGAGGGTGTAAAAACACATAAGAAGATTAATCTACTCAACAAACATCAAGTAGATATAAAATTAGAGCAAATGGCATAACATGACATCCGAAAAGCTCTTGAAGTTATTTATTATTAACATTCCTAACATTTACTTGCAGTCTCATAACATACCGACTTGGAGTTATTCATTAATAAAATAAATTTACAGATTTGAGCAATTAGTCTAGAAAATTTTAACCCATTCTTAATATTTTTGAAACAATACATCAAAATATAAGAATATAAAAAATCAAGCTGTATTTTTCAATGAAGACTAACTAGTAAAAGGCCCAGGCCCGCTTCGCTGGGCCAAATTTTTGGGTTGGGCCATATAAAAAAAAAAAAGGGGTTGATGGGATGGACAAAAAAAAAAAAATGAATTATCAACCCGAGATTCGATCCTGCATCCCATGTAGCTGTATCATAGAGCAAACCACTGAAGTAACATTGCACTTCTATATTTTGATGGAATACAAAGTAAATATCCACTGAAATGCTCGATTTTAAAAAGCAACCACTGTAGCTACTATTCATTGGTTTTTACCTTCTTTTTGAGGTTTATTACAATGCAGTCCTAATTAAACAGTGTCTTTTGTGAGATTCTTGATTGAATATATATATATATATATATATATATATATATATATATATATATATATATATATATATATATATATGTATACATAATTATGAGCAATTAGACAATATATCAATATGTAAGACTTATATATCAATATGTAAGACTTTAAAATATGATCAAAATTCAGTCTGAATCAAACAATGGAGCATGTAGGTATATCATTCAATAGGTCGTTAAGGTGGCTTTAATGATTTTTGAAAAGGAATACCTCAATCTTCCATTTATCCCCCCAATCGCATAAAAGCACGGATGATTCAATATTGTTGATGCAATTAACAGCGATGGTACTGTCATCCATCCTCGATGAAACTGAATTCGTCGATTGTATTCCGGTTGGATTAAGTACACGATACGGATATTAGGAGTAAAGACAAAGTAATATGAATCCGGATATGTCAATTGTATTCCGGTTTGATAAAGAATTAGCAAGAGAAGTGTAGTCCAGCTGTAGTAAGCAATACTTTCCCACCATAAGGACTACTATTAGATATAGATATTTGTATGCGTTTAGCATTATAGTTTATTTACAATTGTGATTCGATAAATATGGTAAAGATTTAGTCTTGGGGAACAAGTAGAATAGCCGACCTATGTATGTATATATATTCGATTCTGTGATCAATAAAAAACTCGTCAATTCAATTTCTATCATGGTATCAGAAGGTTACTTTTAATATATCGATCCTGCATCTTTTTGCTTCTGCTTCTCCTCCTCCTCCTCCTCCTCCTCCTCCTCCTTCTCCTTCTCCTTCTTCTTCTTCTTCTTCTTCTTCTTCTATTAATAATAAACCATGTCTGATAAATAATATCACCCCGCTCTAACAATTACCAACATCAAGAACTTCATACCTATCGTTCTTGAACTCAGTAACAGTCAATACACAACTTGGTCGGAACTATTCAAAATCCATTGTAAAACCTACGAGGTTATTGACCATATCATCCCAGCCAAAGCTGCTTCCACACAATCAACCACCACTGATGCAGCAACAAATCAAACACCCTCTTGGTCCTGTTTGGATTCCATTGTGTTACAATGGATTTATGGCACAATATCCTCTGAACTTTTGACTACTGTACTCATGGCCAATTCAACAGCTCAAACGGCTTGGGATCGACTTAGGAGTATGTTTCAGGATAATGAACATTCACGGGCACTTTATCTAAATGCACTATTGTAACGACCCGACTTTTTCGACTTTTATTTATATTTATTTCTTTCACGAAACTGCGTATTTGTGCGAACTGAGATAGATTATATTCTGGGATTATTAATTATGTTAATTACTTTCGTTAACGCCTTACAACGTGTTTTTAAGTACTAGGTTACTTAACGTGATCCTTGATTGCTTTTACGACCGTTAGTGTCACTTATCGCTTTAAACAAGCTACGAACTTAGCACACGTTAAACTTTTGCCATAATTGGGATATTATGGCTACGTAAACGTAATTGTTACTTATTAATGACAATTACTTAGTTTTATGGTTCCTTAATTATGCTTAAGTGTTTACTTGGGCTTACTAGTTACCTTATTGGGCTTAACACCTTAATGGGCTTCCATGGCCCAACCTACCCAACTTAGTGGGCTAGTTAGTGGACTAATTAACCCATGTGATTAAGATTTAGCCCATGGAAGTATTAAGACAAATTCCTCAAGCATGCTTAAGTACTACACTCACAACATTTAACCTTACATGTCATGCCACCCAACATATCACTATCACCATTGTACCACCACCATGAAAAAAAAATGGTCCCCTCCCCCCACCCCATGGTGATCGTCGGCCACCACTCCCACCATCACCATCATTTTATTTTTTTTTCTTTCTTTTTCTTTCTTTGATAAATACCAACACTTCATTCATTTTTCATTTCAATCAAACTCACACACTTCTCTCTACTTTCTCACTCTAAAATTCTCTCTCAAATACTTGAAGAACTTGTAAGTTCTTTACTTCTTTTTCCTTCTTTTCTTACTTTAATTCATAAGATCATCATCATCATGAACAAAGATTCAAGTTTTGTAACTTGAATCTTCATAACTTTTGTTGATTTACACTTTATTTTGAAAAGTTTTCAAGAACATGATGTATTCAAGCTTCTTAGCTTTGAATCTTCATAATCTTGTTAGATCTAAGTTTACTTACTTAAGATCTCTTTATTTATGTTTAAAGATCAAAACCCATGTTTATGATCTTCATGTAACTTGAAGATCCAACACTTTACTTTAAGGATCTTCAAGAAAGTTTGAAATACAAGCTTACTAGCTTGATGTTTCTACAAAAAGTTGAGATAAGATCAAAGTTTGTTAGTTTATGATCTTCTTTTGTTTGTTGTAGTTTAGATTTGTGACTTGTGTTATCATGAAACAAAAGATGCAAGCTCACTAGCTTGAGATCTCATAAGTGTTGTTAGAAATCCAAGCTCACTAGCTTAGGGATTCATTTTTATGTTTGATCTAAGTTGTGTAACTTATGATCTTCTACTTTGTTTAAGAGAAAGCTTATTAGCTTATGATCACTTACTTTACAAGATCTAAGTTTCCTAACTTATGGTTGTGTAAAAGTTGAAAGTCTAAGTGTTATGACTTAGGGTTTCACCAAGAACATGAGATCTAGACTTTGTAGTCTAAGGTCTTTAATATTTAGCTAATATCTAAGCTCTCTAGCTTAAGGTCTTTCTTATTTAGTTTGATTCAAAGTTTATAGCTTAATAGAACTTGTGATTGTGTTGAAACTATGAATTGATGTAACTTTGGTTCATCATCTTGCTCAAACTCGTACATGAGTTGCTATTTGTTTTCTAGTCTTAAGTTTTGTGTGTTGATGGTTAAACCTTGGTTAAAATGATGCTAAAACATCAAGAGTTGTACACTTGAGGCTTATACGCATCAAGGATGAGAACCATGATGAGCATCAAACACCGAGAAACCCACCGGAGCACTTGCTTTCTATTTTCAGGGTCTGATCAGGCTCTTGGGATACTGGAAAAGTTGATTTCCAGATAGTTCGGTTCGATTAGATGACTTTTCGTTTAGGCCTCTCCTAAATCTGATGTACGGTTTAGGATTTATAGCCTTACGAAAGTCACTACGCCCTTGTAACATTGTGCTGAAATTTCTGACCTACTCGCACTTAAACCGTCTCCACGGTCAAAAGAAGACGAGTTAGGTTCTGAAAATTGGTCAGATATTAGAGGACTCATATACGGAGCCATGGCCACTGGACTCGCTTCATTTCAGTTTGTATAGAGGTCGTAGCAGCTGAACGAAATCAGCCTTTGTTTCGGTCTCTATCCTTGATTGAAAACTTACTTAACTTTTTATGTATGATGTTGATGATGATGATACTTAAGACCTAACTTACATGCTTTTAAACCTTTGGGAATGAATTATTGACTTAGTAACTTTTGACTTAGGTTGAGGACCTTTCGGACCGACTTACTTGCTTACTTACCTCGTATCGACTTTTACTGCTTATTCATTGTGAGTTATAGAATCCCTTTTTACTTCAACTATTTTTGAGACTGAGAATACATGCGCTTTTTACATTTTACTTACTAGGCACGAGTACTTAAACTTATTGTATGTGTGGGTTATATAACGGCATAAACTTTCCCCTTAGCTCGGTAACGTTTAGTCATTGGTTTTTGAACCGGTGAATGCGAATCTTAGATATGGATCCATAGGATTTGACATCTTCACTCGGGCTAGTCGTGCTAGCATTTAATGGGTGTTTAATACTTCGTAGACTTACGCACTCGCCAAGTGTACTTTTAGGGGGTGATATTACGTTAAGTTAGTTACCAAGTGCCCACGGATAAACGTATACTTTTCATACTGTTTTGAAACACTGAAATCTCGTGGCCTACCTTACATTACTGTTATAATTAAACTATAGCTCACCAACATTCATGTTGACATTTTTAAGCATGTTTTCTCAGGTGCTTAGAGGTTTGATGCTTCCGCTGTAGTAGTCTTGCTGTGTAGACTCCCGCTGCTTTTGTTAGAGATGTCTCTGCATGAAACTTTTACCTTGCATTCACAAACTATGTTACTTTTGAACAATGAATTTGTAATGACCTTTGGGTCTCGTACTTATTTTAATTGCTTTCTATTCGTAGAAGCATACTATCGTATGTAAAACTTTTGATGTTGGTTAAGACGTCACCCCTTTTTATGAATGCAAATCTTATTTTAAAACAGCATATAGTGTTTGACCTTGTAATGATCCTGTTGTTGATGATCCGTACACGTTAATTTTGTACGGGGCGTCAAATTTGGTATCAGAGCATTGGTTGTAGGGAATTAGGTTGCATTAGTGAGTCTTGACCGAGCCAAGTAGGATTCACTGATAGGACTAATCTACAACTTACTTGTTTACCTGTTTCTGCGGAACTTACTGCATCCTACTATTTACTTTTACTGCTATGTGTACTTGTTGTATGCTACTGCTTATTCTCGCTACTGCATGCTACTATCTGCTTCCGATTGCATGATACTATTGTAGGATTTTGCTATTTCGCCACGCTATGTACTGCTGTAGACGATCTAAGCTGTCGTAGTTACTTTGCCTAATACGTGCTTGCTATATGACTTACTGACATGGAAGAAGTTATTTTTCCTTGTTCAGATGTCGGATATCCCGTCCATTATCATTGACTTGGAGAGCGACTCAGATACATCTGCTACCTCACCTACTATTGTTGCTGACTCATAGATCCCGTCATCGCTACCCTCCGGCGACTCTGGCGATTCATCCTCTGGAGACAGTAGCCACGCACCTAACCTGACGGTCATCTCAGACGGAGCCAGAGGAGATTCCAGCTCCACCTAGCCCTAGACTCCCGGGGCCACAGCACCATCCAGATGGTACTGTGATTTCTGGGGGAAATGGGGACGGTCCTTTCCGTAATGAGCGTGGACATTGGGTCAGACGCCTTGCTGATGGACGTGTTGTGCCGATTCCACCTTTCAGATATCGACTTATGACTACCGGCCGAGCAGATCCACCCTCAGACTATTCAGACGACTCATCATCCGATGACTCCAGGGAGGAGGATTCCGAGGATGATTCCGAGGAGGACCCTGATGTAACATCCCGCATTTTTCCGTTAAATTTATTTTAACACTGTCTTTTTTTTAAAATAATATCTTTCATTATTTAAATTCATAGTTTCCGTTGACTAACGTTCATAATATCCCCGTTATTTAATTATAACATCACTTGTTTACTCGAGCGTTTTTAAAATATTCATTTGGTTAATTCACGCACCCGCTTTCAAACTCGAGGGACTAATGTTGTCAAGTGAGCAAAATGGTAACTAGTGGTTGACTAAGTCAACCACCTCCCACCATCCTCATCCATTCATTCTCACTTCTCCTCCTACCTTCTTTTCTCTCTTCCATCTTTGAACTCAAAACACCCATTTCACTAAATCATCATCTAAATCCGAATCAAGAAGCAAACATCAAAACAAATTACATATTTGGAATCCTCTCTTCATCCTCTACAATTTGATACCAACTTCATATCGTTTGGGTAACATTTCTAAAACTCTAGATTTCCCTAAATTTGTTTTATATACTTGAAATGATGTTAGTTAGTGTCTATGGCTCGTGTATAACATGAATATATGTTTTGTTTGCTCGATTTGTTGTTTTGAGTAACTAGTTTAAACATTTGAAATGGGTTTGCTTAACCTTGTGTTTTGGGTGATTGAATGTTGTTAAATGGTTAAAGTTCATGTTTTAATTGTGTTACTAGTATCACTAGCTTCATTTTGATGTGTAGGTTGATTAAGAAAACTTCAAGAACATGATTATTGATTTTTGTGAATTTTGGTTAGGGTTGATAGACTTAAAATGAACTTTTGATGCTTTGAATGCCATGAAATGTTATTAGTTAGTGATTAGTTGTATTGTATGTTTCATTACCTTCAAAACGGCGTATCGTATGTGTAAATTGGTTTCCCGAGTCAAGAAATGCGTTTTGTGAACTCGAAACTTTGATTTTGAACGTTTAATGAACATTTGATGAGGTTTTCATTGTTTTTAATGATGGATTTGATTCATGAAATGTGTTTAGTTGTGTTCCTCTTTAAATTACCTTTCCAACAATATAAGATACGTGTTTTGAATGTTAACGAGTCAAAAGTTACGTTTGTTTGAAGTTTGGTTCGAGCCTACACTTAAAACTGCCCAGCATTTTTTTCTAGTGTTAAGCCGCGGCGCGGCTCCTCTAGCCACGGCGCGGCTTAAAGCGTGGAAATATGGCTGTCCAAAATTTCCAATTTTCGTAAAAATCTAACTATGCTACGCAACTTCGATTGACATGAAACTTGGCCAACATGCTTATATATGGATTCTAAGCTTAGAAAAATTGTCCGAGACCCGACCCGAACACGTTGACTTTTTCGTTGACTTTGACTAAAGTTTGACTTTTAGTCAAACTTAACCAAACACTTATGCAATCCTTCTAATCTTCTTTTATACTTGTTTCTTGCATGAAACTTGACAACGTGATTCACATGCTATATAATCGAGTCGTAACGAGCCATAGGACTAATTGAACACATTTCTCCCGACCTTGTGTCGTAACCGGTTAATTGATACAACTTACTTGTTTAGGTCAAGGCTAATCAACAATCATGCATACGTCACTTTGTGAAGTACTTTTATACTCGTGCACTCGATGTGAGATCATAGTCCCACTTTTACTCTTTTGAACTTATATTTGGGATGAGAAAACATAAACGTTTCTTTTAACTAAGTGAACACAAGTACATGAAAACAAACATTCTACATACAAGTTAGAACAAAATCCTCAATTCGATTATCATTAGTTACACTTGCAGGGTGTAAGTGTAGGCGTGAACTTATGTTGTATGGCCATGTGGGTTTGACAAACCCTCACTTCGGATGGTTCGCTACCGTCTACGGGTGAAATATATTTTCGAGAAATAGTGTATGTTCTAACACTATTGTGATGGGGTTCTATGGAAGGAAACGTTAAGCCTTGATAATTGGGTGCTCGTGAATATTAACTTTTAGAATGTATTACTATTTTATCAATGTTGCAAATCTTGTGGTTCGACTTACTTTTACTCACTTACTTACTTAAACCTATGATTTCACCAACGTTTTCGTTGACAGTTTTCTATATGTTTTCTCAGGTTCATACTTGGTTACTTGTTACATGCTTCCGCTCTCTTTGATTACTTGATTGGAGTCAACCATGCATGCATACGCTAGGGATAGCACTTTTGGATTCAAACTTTTGTCTACATACTTACGCTATTTATAGCAACTGGGATTTTAAACTAATTATGTCGCGAGTTATTTCATTCATACTTTATAACTTTTGTAAACTTAAACATATTGTCGATCCGTTTGGTAAACTAAACTTTGCAAGTTTTGTACATTTCAAATGAATGCGACATAATTTTGGTCAAACGAGTCTCTTATAGGGACTACGACCACGTAACGGGACCTCAGTTAGCGATGCCGTCAATGACGTTTTTGGTCGGGTAGCTACAGATGGTATCAGAGCTGGTTTAACCTTAGCCGTAAAGGTAGTCACGCGCGCCGGCTGTCAGGCCGGGCACCCATACGGACTATGCTTTTTGGCGGGTTAATCGTAGAGGGGGTTCTCACAGTGTTACCTGTGACGAAGCATTGGCTCTTACCCCTTGCGATCCCTTGGAATTTGAGGGTTGGCAGTTTGGCAGAAATGCGGGCCGTAAAATCAGTGTCTGAGGTACACTCAGTGATCACCAAGCGGTTAGCTGGAAAGGCACTGGGTGGGTTTCTACCCCATCTGTAGCTACTTGCAAGGTCGCTACAGATGGTATCAGAGCTTTGGTTGTAGGGATCTAGGATGTGCATTAGTGTGTCTAACAGAGTCGTTAGGACGCATTAGTGAATCTTTACTACAACCGGATAGTTAGCCATTGCATTCTGACATACATTTGCTATAGATAGCACTTACTTGACTACTTGTGCATTATACTTGAATCATTCTTAGGAAAACTTTTTAATGGTACCCAACCTTCATCATACGAATCTGTACTCTACCACTTTCTGATAACACATGTAAATTCGAGATTCATACGCGTAAGGATGACAATGACTTCATTAGTCACACTTGTTCGGGAACTCTGTCTCCCAGATTGTAATTCGCCATCATTTCAACTTACTATCGGTGTCGCACCGGTGTTCATTACTATCTACCACTTCTTGTTATTACCACCACTACTCACCTAGAGTATCGTCATCACTAATTATCACTACGGTTGCGTACTATTCGTTATCATGATTCGTTACACTTCTCGTACCGGAATACATTATTTTTTGACTTGAACCGCATTGACGTGAATAATCATTTATACACTTCCCTCGGGGAACGCTTCTTTAGAGTTGCACTAATTCTTTCGATTTAATACGAGTCACGTTAGAGACGTCGTTACACTTTGTTCATTTTAAATTTTCACGATTACACGAACTTGAATCTATGGAGTGATGTGGGAATGGAGGTATGAGTTAGCATAATATAACGACACTCGATCAACGTGGTTATATTACGGTAAGTCATACCAAAGTTCTAATGACTCGTGATGGTGATTGGACTCGATCAACCTAATCACCACCATGTGCCATGTACATGACTTCATCTTTTCATGTTTGGACATCTGAAAACTCCGAAAGTACTGACAACAACCATACCGGGGACACACCTTCGATTATTGTCGAACTATATTTATGCTTCCGAATGAATGACGAATTCTTTCGACTTCAACCATATATTACACATGTATACTATCTCGTCCTCGCACAGTCTTATTGATTAACTACAATTTACTCGTTATGCTTACATCAGGGCGAAAACTTCTCTTGCATCACCCTCATAATTCCGGTTCAGGAAATCTTTTATTCTAAACTCTCAATGGAGAGAGAGACTCTCCACGTTATACTAGTATTCGCATCGAGGGTGAATACTCCCGACGAACGTTTTTGAAAACCGATAAATCTTCCGCGACGCGAATTTCTTGAGAAATTTGTTCTAACTAACGTTTTCGAGTCCTAACGGACTTGTTCAAACATACCTTACAGAAATGTACCTCATTTCAGATCGAGATTCTCGTTTCACTTCTAGATTTCGGAGTGCCTTACAAAAAGCCTCGGGACCACGTTTAGACATGAGTACTGCATATCATCCACAACCCGACGGACCCAACAAACACATGATTCCAACCTTGGGAAAACATACCACGAACTTGTATTTTTATCCTTTAGACGATTCCCCTTACAATGATGGTTATCATTCGAGTCTTAACGTCACACCTTTTGAAATCTTATATGACCAGAAACGTCATTCTCCTTTGTCGAACCACGTAAACAATGATCAATTCACCGTGCCCGAGTTTATTCAGGAACGACCGAGAAAATTATTCAAATCCAAGAAAGACTCAAGACGGCCCGTAGTCGCCAAAAGAGCTATGCCATGTTAGACGTAAACCTCTCAAATTCCAAGTGAGTGACCGTGTAATGTTAAAAGTCGCACCTTGAAAAGGTGCAATCCATTTCGGGAAACGTAGAAAGCTAAATCCACGATATTTTGATCCCTTTAAAATCTTGGGGCGTTTTGGACCCGTTGCTAGCCGTTTAGACTTTTCGACTCATTTGAGTCTCCGTTCATCCTACATTCCATGTATCAAACTTAAAGAAGTGTCTTGCCGAACAAGAACTTGTTATTCCTTTTTGATGAGCTTACTAACGACGATAAACTTCATTTCCTAGGAGGACCGGTTGAAACTATGAATCGTGAAACCAAACTCCAATACAACATAAAATCCCGACCGTCAAAGTTCGTTGAAATGCCCAAGGGAGTGCCTTCAACTATTCGTAGAATTGGCAACGCAAGATCTCGAGGACTAATCAACAACTACTACTTCCAACTAAATTTCGGGACGAAATTTCTTTTAAGGTGTGGGTAATGTAACATCCCGCATTTTTCCGTTAAATTTATTTTAACACTGTCTTTTTTTTAAAATAATATCTTTCATTATTTACTTTCATAGTTTCCGTTGACTAACGTTCATAATATCCCCGTTATTTAATTATAACATCACTCGTTTACTCGAGCGTTTTAAAAATATTCGTTTGGTTAATTCACGCACCCGCTTTCAAACTCGAGAGACTAATGTTGTCAAGTGAGCAAAATGGTAACTAGTGGTTGACTAAGTCAACCACCTCCCACCATCCTCATCCATTCATTCTCACTTCTCCTCCTACCTTCTTTTCTCTCTTCCATCTTTGAACTCAAAACACCCATTTCACTAAATCATCATCTAAATCCAAATCAAGAAGCAAACATCAAAACAAATTACATATTTGGAATCCTCTCTTCATCCTCTACAATTTGATACCAACTTCATCTCGTTTGGGTAACATTTCTAAAGCTCTAGATTTCTCTAAATTTGTTTTATATACTTGAAATGATGTTAGTTAGTGTCTATGGCTCGTGTATAACATGAATATTTGTTTTGTTTGCTCGATTTGTTGTTTTGAGTAACTAGTTTAAACATTTGAAATGGGTTTGCTTAACCTTGTGTTTTGGGTGATTGAATGTTGTTAAATGGTTAAAGTTCATGTTTTAATTTTGTTACTAGTATCACTAGCTTCATTTTGATGTGTAGGTTGATTAAGAAAACTTCAAGAACATGATTATTGATTTTTGTGAATTTTGGTTAGGGTTGATAGACTTAAAATGAACTTTTGATGCTTTGAATGCCATGAAATGTTATTAGTTAGTGATTAGTTGTATTTTATGTTTCATTACCTTCAAAATGGCATATCGTATGTGTAAATTGGTTTCCCGAGTCAAGAAATGCGTTTTGTGAACTCGAAACTTTGATTTTGAACGTTTAATGAACATTTGATGAGGTTTTCATTGTTGTTAATGATGGATTTGATTCATGAAATGTGTTTAGTTGTGTTCCTCTTTAAATTACCTTTCCAACGATATAAGATACGTGTTTTGAATGTTAACGAGTCAAAAGTTACGTTTGTTTGAAGTTTGGTTCGAGCCTACACTTAAAACTGCCCAGCATTTTTTTCTAGTGTTAAGCCGCGGCGTGGCTCCTCTAGCCACGGCGCGGCTTAAAGCGTGGAAATATGGCTGTCCAAAATTTCCAATTTTCGTAAAAATATAACTATGCTACGCAACTCCGATTGACATGAAACTTGGCCAACATGCTTATATATGGATTCTAAGCTTAGAAAAATTGTCCGAGACCCGACCCGAACACGTTGACTTTTTCGTTGACTTTGACTAAAGTTTGACTTTTAGTCAAACTTAACCAAACACTTATGCAATCCTTCTAATCTTCTTTTATACTTGTTTCTTGCATGAAACTTGACAACGTGATTCACATGCTATATAATCGAGTCGTAACGAGCCATAGGACTAATTGAACACATTTCTCCCGACCTTGTGTCGTAACCGGTTAATTGATACAACTTACTTGTTTAGGTCAAGGCTAAGCAACAATCATGCATACGTCACTTTGTGAAGTACTTTTATACTCGTGCACTCGAGGTGAGATCATAGTCCCACTTTTACTCTTTTGAACTTATATTTGGGATGAGAAAACATAAACGTTTCTTTTAACTAAGTGAACACAAGTACATGAAAATAAACATTCTACATACGAGTTAGAACAAAATCCTCAATTCGATTATCATTAGTTACACTTGCAGGGTGTAATTACAGGCGTGAACTTATGTTGTATGGCCATATGGGTTTGACAAACCCTCACTTCGGACGGTTCGCTACCGTCTACGAGTGAAATATATTTTCGAGAAACAGTGTATGTTCTAACACTATTGTGATGGGGTTCTATGGAAGGAAACGTTAAGCCTTGATAATTGGGTGCTCGTGAATATTAACTTTTAGAATGTATTACTATTTTATCAATGTTGCAAATCTTGTGGTTCAACTTACTTTTACTCACTTACTTACTTAAACCTATGATTTCACCAACGTTTTCGTTGACAGTTTTCTATATGTTTTCTCAGGTTCATACTTGGTTACTTGTTACATGCTTCCGCTCTCTTTGATTACTTGATTGGAGTCAACCATGCATGCATACGCTAGGGATAGCACTTTTGGATTCAAACTTTTGTCTACATACTTAAGCTATTTATAGCAACTAGGATTTTAAACTAATTATGTCGCGAGTTATTTCATTCATACTTTATAACTTTTGTAAACTTAAACATATTGTCGATCCGTTTGGTAAACTAAACTTTGCAAGTTTTGTACATTTCAAATGAATGCGACATAATTTTGGTCAAACGTGTCTCTTATAGGGACTACGACCACGTAACGGGACTTCAGTTAGCGACGCCGTCAATGACATTTTTGGCCGGGTCGCTACACCTGAGGAGGCGCCCGTGCAGCCGCCCTCTTCCCCGCCGAAGAAGCGGTATCATTTTGATGGTACCGTTATTCCAGGGGTTAATGGAGGTAGACCGTTCTTGGACGCACGTGGACAGTTGGTTAGGGTTACCGCCCGTAAGCGGGTTGTGCCGTATCCTGCTGATCCATTCGTGCGTAAGGTTGCCCGTTACGCACCATCTACTTCTGGTACTGCACCATCTGCACCACCGGCACCACCTGCACCGCCTGCCCCACCAGCATCCCCCGTCATCGAGGAACTGAAGAGAGAAGTGCATATCCTCCGTGCTCGGGTAACTGAGCTCGAGGAACAGATGACCCACCTGATGGATATCATTTACCCACCATCACTGTAGGATTATTGTATTAGATTTCCTTATGTAACTCTGATAGTAGTTTCATGTTTTACTCACGTATTGTACGAACCTTATGTGGATGTATCCAACTTTCTTATTAATGAATAGAACTTACTGTTGTTTAATTTTTGCACGGTGTTCTATTTATGCTACTGTATGATGATTTTGTGGTATCTGTATCTGGTTGCATTACTTAATAATTGTGTGTTGTGTTGATTCCATACTGGGTGCCTTATGCTATAATATCATTACTTATTGAATGCTGGATTTTGACTTAAGTCGAAAATTTTGTTTAGAAGATCAATGGCAAATGGAAGAGTTCCAAGGGAAACGCCCACAGCGGCACAGATTGAGGAAATGATAACTGCTCGAGTAGTAGAAGCAATGGCGAATGCCAACCCCCAAGCTCCACCCACTAACCAGAACAATTATAATGGGTGCACCTATAAGGAAATTCAGAGCTGCAAGCCCCACAATTTCAGTGGTACTGAGGGGCCAGTTGGACTGACAAGGTGGTTTGAGAAGTTGGAAGCTGTATTCCGTGTGAGCAACTGCTCGGAAGTGAACAAAACTAAGTAACAAAACTAAGTACGCCTCCTGTACGCTGTCAGATGGTGCTTTAACCTGGTGGAGCACACTTGCTCAGGCTAAGGGAATTGACGAGGCTTATGCTACCCCGTCGGAGGAATTTAAAGGGGCTATGATCGAGGAGTACTTCCCCAGAACAGAGATACAGAAAATGGAAGCTGAGTTTTGGGAGTTGAAGGTTATGGGGACCGACCTTGATGGCTATAACCGAAGGTACCTGGAATTAGCTTTGATGTGCCCCACGATGGTTACCCCTGAATTTAAACGAATGGAACGATACTTGTGGGGACTTTCCAAGACCATTCAGGGAAATGTTACCTCTTCGAAACCAGCAGATGTCTCGGAAGCTATGCACATGGCGCACACCCTGATGAACCAGATCATCCGCAAGGAACCCAAGAAAGCGAAATCAGAATCAGGAGCTAGTAATGAGAAGCGTAAGTGGGAAGGTAACAAAGGAAAGGTCTTTGATCAAAACCCAGCTAAGAGGCATGAGAGTTTCAAGGGAAACAATGATTGGAGGAACCCCAACCCGACCCCTAGCTCGAACCCTAACTACAAGAGTAGTCTTCCACCGTGCAAGAGATGCTACAAGCATCATACTGGATACTGCAACGTGGTCTGTGAAAGGTGTAAGAGGACTGGGCACATTGGCAAGGATTGCAAGATGACCACCCCAGCTGTGAAGACAAACCCTACTGGACCAAGGAAGTGTTTTAAGTGCGGTTAACAGGGCTACTTCAAGAATGAGTGCCCGAAAAAGAAGAAGGATGGCAGGCCAGCACGTGGAAGGGTTTTCAACATGAACGCCAGGGATGCCCGTGAGGATCCTGACTTGGTCACAGGTACATTCACTGTCAATAATCTACTTGCTTCTGTCTTATTTGATACTGGTGCCGATAGGAGTTTTGTATGTAGACACTTTCGCTCTAAGATAGACTGGTCGCTAGTTCCTTTAGAGGAGAGTATGCTTGTTTAGGTAACCAATGGGAAAATTGAGAAAGTTGACCAAGTTGGTCGAGGAGGCATTATCAACTTAGCTGGTGTAGATTTTGAGATTGATCTGATACCTATCAAATTAGGAAGCTTTGATGTGATTGTCGGTATGGACTGGTTGTCTAAGGTAAGAGCCGAGGTTATCTGTGGGGAGAAGATTCTCCGGATACCTCACGAAAATGGTGAACCATTGATGGTTTAAGGAGAGAGATGTAGCCCAAAGTTGAACCTTATTAGCTGCATGAAGGCACAAAAGATCATGAAGAAAGGACGATTTGTTGTTCTGGCACATGTGAAAACGTTAGAAACTGAAGTGAAGAGTGTGGATGATGTACTAATTGTGAACGAATTTCCCGACGTCTTTCAAGAAGAGTTACCTGGATTACCACCACCGAGAATAGTAGAGTTTTAGATTGATCTAGTACCAGGAGCTGCACTTGTAGCTCGCGCGCCTTATTGACTTGCACCTTTCGAAATGCAAGAGTTGCAGAGTCAACTACAAGAATTGTTAGACCGTGGATTTATCCAACCAAGCTCTTTGCCTTGGGGCGCTCCTGTTTTTTTTGTAAAGAAGAAGGATGGATCTTTCCGCATGTGTATCGACTACCGCGAACTCAACAAATTGACGATCAAGAATCGGTATCCCCTTCCCAGAATTGATGATCTTTTCGATCAACTGCAAGGATCAAGCATGATAGGTCAGATCATGATGAGATTGAGAGAAATGATAAGATAGAGTGAGAGTCGGTATGTAGGAAGAAGACTCGGTATGAGAGAGAATCGGTACAAATTACATTCCACAGCTTCTAGAACTCAGTTACAATACAATGGCTATCTAATTAGGACTACTTAGGTTCCTTATATAGCCCTCTTCTAAGGAACCTTCATTTAAGCTTAATTCACATTAACACTATACAACTTCGGGGTCCTAACAATCTCCCCCTTAGTGTTAAATGTGAACTTTACAATATAATCCTATCTAAAACATCTAAAGGAACTTTGTTCCTGTGAAGTGAACTTTAGATTTGAATCCCTTGAGATTCTCATATCTTCGTATATTCACTCTTGTCTTGAGACGATTTTTCAATCTTGTGAGAATGTATTTGACAATCTCATTATCTTCAGTTGAATAGCAGTTATTGATCAGTCTCCAGCTCATATATTTGAAAGCATACATCAACGTTCCGTCTGAGTATCTTCTGAAATCTGAGACTCTGATAAAGATCTTTGTATAGTGAGAATTGACGAATGCAAACCCATATGGATAGTCGCTCACTTCAAGTAAGGACATGTATCTTAGCTCTTCAATCACTTGATTTGGCGGTTTGATTCTGAGCTTTTTGTGTCCAGATTCCAAACCCATTTGAAAATCATGAACAGACATCCATCTCATCGAATCAAGAATAAACCTGTAGACTGCCTTCATTGCAGTAGCATGATAAGTTTTTGCAGATTCATTCAAGTTAATCAGATAATTGTAAATGAAAATAATATCGTCCATCTTTAGTTTATCAAAATCTGCTTCTGAAAACTGATAATCCTCATCATCCATTCTTGTAACTTGAAACAATGGCATCTTCACTCCATCCTTATTAATCATCAAAACCTTATTAATGCTTTTGATCTCTAAATTCCGCTGAATTTGAGGTTTCTCTTCATTCTTCAATTTGAATTTATTACGAACACTCAGATAAGCTTTGAGATATTCTGGCTTCTTATGAAATTTCCATGCACCCAGAACACTCATTGATGTAGAAAGGACGAGATCAGAATCACCATAGATTCTATACACTTGTTGTTCAATGAATGGTGAATGAAGAATCTTTTTCTCTTCATCCTCACTTAGATGGTAATCAGCATCACGCTCAAGAACAATCTCTGTAGTTTGAAATGGAACATTCAAATCAGGAGGAGTCATAGTATCTTCTTTGCCATTAGAGAAAATCTCCTTTTCGAAGTGTATTCCAAATTCATCAGTTGGAGATGTCAAGTTAACAAATTGATGATCATTGAATTCATTGGCGATACTCGATGACCCCTTCAAAATATCTTCAATGTTGTCAAAGTTTTGATTGTTCTCTTGAGATGACTTATTCTCTGATTGATCAGCTGTATCCATAATCATTAACATTCCTGAGTCACCCTCTCTCTGACTTTCTGATTCATCTAGAAAACTTTCACACTGGATTTCCTCAATTTCATCACTACCGGAATCAGATATATCAACAACATCTTTATCCTTCTGTTGACTAGATGTACCAGCTTCATAACCACTGGACCGATGACCACTTTGTCTATTCTCCCCCTCATGAAGATTGTCGGGATCGAAATCATCATGATCAGGCATGTGAATTGGTCCAGGTGACTTGCATGGAGAGAAAGGATACACTATCCTTGCTTGCTCAAGATAAATCATCATAGTCTCACGAACTTCATCAAGATCAGTCCGTTTAGCAAACTCAGCAAGATAGAGCTCCTCCACCTCATTGTCAGAGAGATACTGTAATCCATATCTATTTGAAATCCGAGAAGATGACCCAGTTGGTGAAACAAAGGTGTAACCATGAACAAAAGCAGCATCAGCAGCATCTGTTGAAGGTGATGTCGATGGAAGTGTTTGAGTTGCCGTGAGGGCAGGTAAGGATGATTGTGCGGTATTATTCTTATATGTAGGGCTGTACATACTACTAGTCAGATTCGTGATATCCCCTTCTGATGGAGGTTGGGTAACAACCGGAGTTGTCACCGGCGAAGTTTCTTTCGAAGCATCCACCTTCATGACTTTAGTCTCATGAGACTCTGACAGAGTAGTAGAACTACCCGTCGGTTTAGCTCTCGCAGAGATATTACTATCTCCAACTCTTGAAATCATTGATATACCATGAGATGGCACATCTCTTTCAGTTAAAGACTCTTCCTCCAGACCCTGAGATTCAGAATCCAGAAGAGAAGTGGTTTGATCCAATGGATCACTTTCATGAACCAAGGGATCAGTCTGCTGGAAGTCTGATAAATATCCCAAAGGATTGTCATGTTGACTCGTTTCCATGGGATGCGGCAGATCTCTCTCATCAAGATAATCTGGACCTCTAGACCCTGTTGTACGTTAAGGCACAGGAGGATTTCCAGCCGATACGCAGGGTGCCTTTTCAAGATTTTTCGGCTCCCCTTCGGCTGTTCTGGACTTCAATGATTGAGTTTCCTCAATCGATTGAGTCAACGCAGACTTTACTGCAGAGGAAGACTTTACTTCCTTAAATGCCAAAGCACCTTGCTTTATAGGATTAATTCTTAAGTCCTGTTTAGATTGGATGGGCTTAGTGGTCTTTGTACCATCCGTGCATTTAAATCTCTTGCCTACCGAAGCTTGCGCTTCATTTAGCGTAGGGCTTACTGTTATTATTGGATGTGATACGGAAATGGGTGAGGGTGACCTAATTGGTTCTAGGTCTTGGTCCGTATCACCAACGGTTGTAGTAACTGTTTGGCGGACGATAGGTGTCGAAGTCCTAGATCTAGTTACTCGTTGGGTTGGCGGAGTCTAAATCATCTCATCAGGGATATATCGAGTTCTCTTAGGAGAATGTTTGGGAGACAATTCAGATGCTGTTGCTGAAGTATCGGTGTCACTGCTCACTTCGGGTGTTGTGGAAAGGGTTGGTTCAATCCTAGTTGGAATAGGTTCCCTGATCCTCACGGGTTGAGCTTGGTGTGCTACCCTAGATCATTTAAGGTTCACCCTAAGTGGAGGATTAGCTAGTCCAGGTGGTTGTATTACAGGTTCCTCTACAACCTCTGGGGCTGGAACCGCGGCGGGTTCAATTTTGTTCTTGTTGTACCGGGTTCGGAAGAGGTATTCCTACAGCCTCAAAATAAGAACGCATACGAGCGTCTTGGGGTTCAGCTAGCCTCACTAGCCAATTTGGAATCAGCGCAGTGAATTGATTATTAGATACCATCGGGGTATTCATCTTCAGCTCCCCAAATCGTTTCATCTGTAATCCATGTGTACCTGGTACAAATAT
The DNA here is from genome assembly GCF_046630445.1 of Rutidosis leptorrhynchoides. Lineage (NCBI taxonomy): Eukaryota > Viridiplantae > Streptophyta > Magnoliopsida > Asterales > Asteraceae > Rutidosis > Rutidosis leptorrhynchoides. The sequence continues at coordinate 258,075,937 of NC_092333.1, forward strand.
ATTTGCATTTCTGCAAGCATTTATAGCATCATGGATAAAGATACAGAAAAACCTTTCGCAAGGGATGTATGAACCCCTTGGCTTATCAACTTGAGCTTGAACCAAATCCCATATTAGTTCTGCATAGTCAGGAGCTTCTACTCTTATGAAAGAGTAGAACAACTTCAGCATAGGCACAGTCAGGCTGTCGGATCCACTCCTTGTCATCAGCAAGCATCTGTTGATGATTGAGAAGATCACATACCACCTTGAGTGTAGATATTTCTTCTGAAACTTAGCCGGAGGAACATTGCGGGCTCTAACATAACCAAGATCAAAGACAGATGACATCATCTGCTGAGTAGCAGGAAAAGCAGGAGCATTTTGCACAACAGGAAGTCTGAATATCCTCCTGAAATCAGCCTTAGTGATACTCCTACTCCCTTGAACTCCTCTCAGTTGAAATTCAAAACGAGTTTGTGTTCCCTCTGGATTTTCATCAGTAGGTTGTGTAGCTTCCACAAACCTAATTGATCTATTAAGTAGCTCCAGATCTGTTACAGGTACACTGACTGTAGAGTTTAAAGCAGGCCACAGAGTGTGCCTCTCTAGAATTGCAGTCCAGTAGTTGCAGGGAATGTTGGTTTCAGAGTTGATGAAGTGATTGTTCGCCATTTAGCTGTATAAATAAGAAATAGAAGACCACAAGATATTTAACATAAAACATATATCTCTATTCTTATTTGCCTTTGAAATCCTTTGTATATGTTTTATCTTTTATATTTTATGATTTTTATGGTTTTTCAAAGATATAAAAATCCTTTATTCTCAAATATGAACAAGTAATTGACAATCATGACATTCATATGATATTCATCACAACACAAATTCATCATGCAAAATCAATTATATAGCACAAAGAATCAGAACAACACTTAGTCAATTTTTAAACACAATTCAAGCAGATTCTGTAGTCATGAAAACTTGAGATTCTGTAACCAAATAAGCTTGAGTTTTCAGATCAGAGAGATATAAAATAAACATGTTAAGTGTTTGAAGATAAAAATCAGAAAGTTTCAAGGTACAAAAAGTCAGACTCGGTATCAAGAGAAGAACAGATTCGGTATCTCCAAAATTAACATAAAGTCACTCAAACATGCATATTCTATCATGTAAAATCACAACCATAATCAATTAACCACTCAATTAGAAGCACATCAACATGTTAATCGTATGAACAGACTCGGTACAGTAGACAGAACATATTCGGTAGATACAGAATCCATCAAACAATCAATTAAACATGTAATCAAACTTGGTCAAATGATAGATCAATTAATATAACTTAGAGTAGACAAGAATTCATGTTAATTAACCAAATCAATTGAGTTTAATCAAAGATTAGTAGAATACGACTCAGACTCGGTATAATCAACAAAATTTCAAAATTGAGAGTCACAATTCAGTTATTTTGATCTTTTCTGGTTGAAAAAATATTTAATTATCTCAGATCTACACGTATGTATCTAAAGCAATGATTAAAATGAAATTATACCAAAGATTTGAAGAAACAGAAGAACGGATTCGGTAAATTAGGCAGATTCGGTATGTTCAATTAGACTCGGTAGGTAATTAAGCACAGTAAGAGAGTTAGTTTGACTTTGACCCTCCTTTTATAGATACCGAAGATAAAGTACCGAATGGGCTTTACCGAATGGGCCTATTTTACCGAATACAGTCCACTTTTCAAAACTTTATCAATTTAACTTCAAAATCTTGACAAATTGATTTTTCCTATTAAAATTCATTTCAATCTTTTCATGGTAAACAATTCTGAGACAATTTTTGAAAACTTTGAACTTACCGAATCTGTACTGTTGGATGTCAGATTCGGTATAATGCTTAAAATAGCATTTATTCAGTAAAAAACAAATATTTTTGGATTTTATCTTTTCTAATTTTTATGAATTTTTCAAAATAAGATTAGTACTTAAAAGAACTTTGAATTTGTGAACAAAGTACAAATCTTCAGTGATACCAATTGTTAAAACGGGTTGCATACTGAAATGTATACAAGCCTTAGTGAATTATTTCAGATATAAAACAAAGAATTTATGAATTCACTTTTGAAAAACAATATTTTTTAGTAATTTTCTCATTTTCTCCTTTTTTTTCTCCCCCTCAAAATGTGATATACAAGAATGTAAATCAGCATTTTGATAAAATTCCCAAGAAAATGAATTAACTCCCCCTTGAAATATGATATCAATGAGTTACCTCCCCCTTACGTAACCATTGAGTAATTATATCCCGGAAGTTATCATAAATCTAAAGGCTCCCCGTTAAAAGATGATATTCAAAGCATATGAAAGTAGTTGCTCCCCCTAGAAAGTATCTACTCCCCCTAAACACAAGATCCCAAGAATAAGTTCCAACAAATCTAAGGAATATCAAGCACTATACTCTACCATGCCAATCTCTTTGATCAAGAACTTTAGCCTAAGTTCATCTAAGGGCTTAGTGAACATGTCAGCTAATTGCACTTTGGTAGGCACAAAGTATAACTCTACATCCCCTTTCTCTACATGGTCCTTAATGAAATGATAGTGAATATCTATGTGTTTGGTCTTAGAATGCTGGACCGGGTTGCTTGTAATTGAATAGCACTTTGTGAATCACAGTAAATCGGGGTCTTAGAAAACTTAAAGCCATAGTCTGAAAGTTGAATTTGCATCCACAAAACTTGTGAACAACAATGAGCCGCAGCAATGTACTCAGACTCAGCTGTTGATAAAGACACACAGTTCTGTTTTTTGGATGAAAAAACCAACTAGCCTATTCCCCAACATCTGAATTGATCCAGATGTGCTTTTTCTATCAACATGGCAACCGCCATGATCCACATCAGTGTAAGCAGTGAGATTGAAATCGGATCCATGAGGATACCAGATCCCAAGGTTAGGTGTACCTTTAAGGTACTGAAAAATCCTAACAACCGCTTTGGAATGAGATTTCTTAGGGTTTGACTGAAAGCGGGCACAGACAGTTACAGTAAGTGTAATGTCAGGTCGACTTGCAGTCAGATACATTAAAGAACCAACCATGCTTCGATAAAGTGTAATATCAAAGGGTTCCCCATTAGTATCAGCATCCAGTTGTAGCGACCCCGACAAATCGTCAAGTGACGGCGTCGGCTACGTGGGTCCCATTACCTGATTATAAGTCTTTAAGATAACGTTTGACCAAAATATGTCGCCTTCATTTCAAAATAAAGATTGTTTCAAAGTTTACAAGAATTGTTCAACCAAAAGTTAAGTTACAACGTTATAGATACGATTGAAATCTAGGCGACACGGTTTAAAGTAAAGTCAAAAGACGCTCCATGAAATGCATGTATACTCGACATCGGATGCAAGTATCAAATAGTGAGCGGAAGCATGAATCACATATCGTGCAAGACCTGAGAAAAACATAGAAATCTGTCAACGAAAACGTTGGTGAAATCATAGGTTTAGTAAGTATTAAACGTTGTTTTTGAACCACAAGATTTTGTATTTCCATAACGTAGATTATCCAAATCATTTGCATTCCAAAAGTGTTGTTATACGCGAGCACTCAATTATCAAAACTTAACCAACGTTACCCCATCACACAGTGCTAGAACCCACACTAAAACACAAAAATATATTTCATCCGCATAACGGTAGCGAACCGTCCGAATGAGGGTTTGTTAAACCCGTATGGCCACACAATATAAGTTCTCGCTTACACCCTGCAAGTGTAACTAATGATAATCGAATTGAGGCATTTTTGTTCTAACTCGCACGTGGAATGTTTGTTTTCACACTTGTGTTCAAAACATAAAAGTAAGTAGTACAAGATGTAACAAAGTATATGTTTTCTCAGCCCACGATTTAAAAGTATAAAAGTTGTTGAAAAGGTGGGACTATGATCTCACCTCGAGTGCACGAGTATAAAGGTACTTCAACAAGTAAACGTGTGCATGAAAGTTGCTTAGCCTTGACCTAAACAAGTAAGTTATATCAATTAACCGGTTACGACACAAGGTCGGGTGAAATGTGTTCAATTAGTCCTATGGCTCGTTACGACTCGATTAAGTATAGCATGTGAATCACGTTGTCAAGTTTCATACAAGAAACAAGTATAAAAGCATGTTAGAATGATTGTATAAAAGTTTGGTTAAGTTTGACTAAAAGTCAAACTTGGTCAAAGTCAACGAAAAAGTCAACACGTTCGGGTCGGGTCTCGGACAAATTTTCTATGCTAGTTATTCATATATAAGCATGTTAAAACAAGTTGCATGTGAATTGGAGGTCTAGAACATGGCAAACATTTTTGATAAAATGGAAAAGTTGGACAGAATCTGGACAAGGCAAATGTCGCGCCGCGGCAAGGGGTGTCGCGCCGCGACATAACACATGGTCTGGTGTCAGGTCGTTTTCAGGGTTCAAGTCTTGGTCAAAACTTCAAACAAACGCAAAACGCAAACCGCAAACAATTAGAAGACGTATCTTATACCGTTGGAAAGCTCTTTTGACAAGGAACACCACTAAACACAAATCCTCAAACAAAAACATCATTTACAACAATCGAATTCTCGTCATGTGATCAATAAACGCTCATTTCAAAGCCTCAAGTTCATCAATATGCATTTTAAGTTCCGGGAATCCAATTTACACATATGATACGCCGTTTTGAAGGTAATGAAGCATACATTACAACTAATCACTAACAATTAACATTCCATGGCATTCAAGCATCCAAAAATTCATTTCAAGAACTAGCAAACCCTAGTCAAGCAACACCAAAATCAATAATCACGTTTTTGAAGTTTCTTTGATCAATCTATATATCAACATGAAGCTAATGATGCTAGTAACACTTTTAAAACATGAACTTTAACAATCTAACAACCTTTAATCATCCAAATCAAAGATTAAGCATACAATTTTCATTTTCAAGCTAGTTACACCAAAATCAACAAATCAAGCAAACAAATCATATATTCATGTTATACACGAGCCATAGTCACTAACTAACAACATTTCAAGTAATTAAAACGAATTTAGAGAAATTTAGTGTTTTAGAAATGTTACCCAAAATCAATGAGGTTGGTATCAAATCGAAGAGGATGAAACGAGGATTCCAAAAGTACAATTTGTTTTGATGTTTGATTCCTTGCTTGAATTTGGATGATGATTGAAGATGATGAAGAATTTAAGGTTTGAGTTTTTGGTTGAGAGAAAAGAAGAAAGAAAAGAAATTAAAAATGTGGGGAATGGTGGAGAAGTAGTTGACTTAGTCAACTACTAGTGATTAGTTTGGCCATGTGGCAAAAATGGTCCCTCGAGTTTGTAGTCGGGTGCGGGAATTAACCAAACGAATATTTTAAAAAAACGCTCGAGTAAACGGGTGACGTTATATTTAAATAACGAGGATATTATGAACGTTAGTTAATGAAGATACAAATTTAAATCGCGAAAGATATTATTAAAAAAAAAGACGGTGTTAAAATAAATTTAACGGAAAAACGCGGGATGTTACATTATCCACACCTCAAAAGAAATTTCGTCCCGAAATTTAGTTGGAAGTAGTATTTGTTGAATCTTCCTCCAGATCTCGTGTTGCCAATTTTACGAATAAGTGAAGGTACGTCCTTGGACATTTCAGCGAACTTGACGGTCGGGATCATATGTTGTTTTAAGGTTTGGTTTCACGATCCCTGGTTTTAACTGGTTTTCCCATGAAGAGAAGTTTGTCATCAATAGTTGGTGTATCTGGCAGGATTGCACGTTCCTGTTTCCGCAGGACACGTTTCCAAATTTGTTACACGAAATGTAGGGTAAACGGAAACTTAATTGAGTCGAAAGTTCTAAGCGGTAGGAAGCGGTCCCAATACGCCCCAAGGTTTCAAAAGGTTCGATATTGCGGCTAGCCTTTCTCGATTTCCCCAAAATGGGTTACACCTTTCCAAGGTGCGGTTTCTCAACATTATGCGGCTACACACTGGGATTTGTGAGGTTTTCATCTAAGTTTGGTATAACTCTTCTGGCGACCATGGGTTGTCTCGAGCCCTTCTCGGACTTGAAAGATCTCAATTGTTGTTTCTTGATGGAGTTCAGATTCGGTGATTTGCTTTGATTGAATGAACAGGGGTATGACATTAGCAGACATATGGGGTTTCGGAAAGTGCGTGCGAACACACGAGTGGTAACTACTGTTGTAAGAGTGATCTACTAAAGGTGACAATACGAGTTCGTGACATGTCTTTTCAAGACGTAAATCGTTCGTTTGCTTGGTTCATCGGTTTGTGGGTGGTACGCGGTACTCATGTCTAAGCGGGTCTCCAAGGTTTCTTGTAAAACTAGAAGTGAAACGAGTATTTTGATACGGGATAATTGACAAAGATACACCGTGTCGGAAAAGAATCTCTTAAGATACGTTTGAACAAGTCAGTTAGGGTTCGAAAAATGTTCGTTAGGACTATTCACCCTCGTGGCGAATACTTATGTAATATGAGGAGTTTCTCTATCCATGGAGAAATGTTACAAGGAGTTTCTTTAAACGGAAATGCGAACGGTAAAGATAGTAGTGAAATGAGGACTTAGAATAGGATGAGTTTACATCTCGAGGTTGCTATAACGTGCCTCTAGTTGTCAAAAGTTGAAGTCTGAAAGAGAAACGAGGTAGTACACGTAGTTGTATAGTTCGGGGTTGAATAATAGTTGACCGATTATCAGAAACACAAGGGCGTTAAGTCAAAGAAGAGTGAAGTATCGTTGGATTGTGTGTTATCTTAAATTCCAGTAATATTAGACGGTGATGGTGAAATAACAGAGGTAGGTAGTGTGGTACGGGATGACGAGAAAATTGATCGGATCCACAATTTAGTATTCGAATTCTTCGTGTAAAATAACGAATTTTAGTTTTTTTTTTTTTTTTTTTTTTTTTTTTTTTTTTTTTTTTTTTTGAGTCGAGAGAGTATGCCTTTCGGCGTTCAAATAGAAATATTTCCATGTTCGAGTTCCATCTGTTGCTATACGATTTTAACTAGAAATGTTGGTGTGAAGAATCACGCTCAAGGTTCGAACACGGAGAGGTTTAAAGTTTTCCTTAGTGAGTTAACGAGTTTAAAAGTCGTGTAACACGAGAAAAGTCAGAAATGAATCTTCGGTAAAAATAGACGAGATCTAAGATTTTACGAACATAAGTCTGAGTTGGGAGAGTTTCCTGATTACATGTGGCTTGATTTCGAGATTGATTGTAATGCTTTGACCATTAACATCATGGTCTAGAAAATTGGACTTCGTTCAACAGAAATTCTCACTCGGAGAATTTGGTATAAAGTTGCTATTTTCTCAAAAGTTCGAGCGTAAGATGGTGATGTTGTTCGTTTTCCTTCTTTACTTAAATAAGTTAAGACGTCATCTATAAATACGATAACAGATTAGTCTATATGAATTTGCATACGCGGTTCAAGAGGTTTGTGGATACGGGCGAGCCCTAAATAAATCAAACGGTACTAAGAGAGTTTTACAACTAACGTTGCGAGTTCGGAAAGTGGCTTAGGAGACATCGTCTCACTTAACCCCCAATTGATGATAACCGGAACGGAGGTCGATTTGGAACATACGGGATTCGTGCAAAAAAAAAAAAATCATGAGGTCATGGATGCGAGGGAGAGGGTATCGGTTTCCAACCGAAAATTTCTTAGTTCACAATAATCTATACATAAATGTAGGGCAACAATTTCTCCTTAATGAATAGGTTTTGAGTTCCTTAGTTCTATTGGTGTCGAGTTCAATTTCTTAACGTATATCCTCCGATAATATTTATAGGCACACAATATATTTCCGTTGGTCGCTTAAATCGCCTAAATAGTATCTAGGGAAAAAGATGGAAGGTAATGAGTACAAGTCAAAGTATTGGTTGTAAAACGTCTAGCAGTAATTGAATCGAACAAGTATGAAATATACGGTTTGTTGTGAAGAAACGTACCCGTGACTAGTCCATCATCGTCTCGGGCATCCTAGGTGTCGATGTTGTAAGTTCAACGACGCGCGTTGGTTTTTGCTTTATTCTTTGGGCATTCATTCCTAAAATGACCCGATTGGCCACATTTGTAGCAAATACTCGGCTTTGGTGCGTCGGGCCCCTTTTGAGTGACGAGGGCGGTACTTCCACAATACTTGGCAATATGACCCCTACCTTGGCACCGATGGCAAATTAGCTTGCCACATTCACCAAAATGATGCTTGTGGCATTTGTTGCAAAAAGGTCGTGTCCCGGCATAACTTTTCTTGCCGACGGGGATGAGAGGTTCCTTGGAAAAGTTGTTGTTGTAGTTACTCGATTGGGGGGCTTCCCTTTTTCTTTTGTTGTCACCCGACTCATTCTCGGCTTTAGGTGCCGGCACTTCAATCTCGTCCACTGTTTCAATCAATTGGCGGGCCATATTCAAAGCCTCTTGGTGGTTAGCGGGTTTGGATGACATTACTCCTTGTTTGATGTTCTTGGGAAGACCATCCATGTAAAGTTCAACCCTTAGAGGTTCGGGGGTCACGAGGTTTGGGCACATCAAGGATAGCTCAGAAAATCGTTGATTATATGCCTTTAGGTCATTCCCGACCACTTTTAAAGTTCTTAGTTCGTGTTCTAGCTTACGGGTCTCTTCGCGCGGGAAGTATTCGGTGATCATCTTTTTCTTTAAGTCGGCCCATGAGAGTGTGTGGGCTTCATCGATACCCACCGACAGCACATACGTATTCCACCATGTGAGGGCGATACCGGCAAAAGTGTGGGTGGAATATTTGACTTTGTCTTGGTCCCGACAACCGCTTATGCTAAAAACGGCTTCTGTTTGCTCAAACCATCGGGTGAGCACAACCGGTCCTCCGGTCCCATCGAAGGTGTGAGGTTTGCACCCCATGAAAGTTTTGTAGGAGCAACCCTCGTTTGAATTACCGGTTCCATGGTTGTTGTGGTTGTGGTTGTTATTGATGTCGGAGGAGATACTAGCCATAGCCGCACCTATGGCGGTGGCTATCATGCGTTGAAAAGCTTGTTCGGAAGTTTCATTACGTGGTCCGCGACGGGGAAGCATTGTTCCTTCAAGACACAAGAATATCGTTGATTAGTATTCTCAATAATACTAATCATGATAGGGAATGATGATGTAGAGAAAATTTTTCCTTGACTCGCCTTAAATTCTTTATGTCATAATGTCGGAATGTCCATATGAATCACCGTAATATAATCCCGGAAATTACATTACCCTGATTCTCATGTGCATTTAACATTACTTCATAAAGTCAAGGTGGCGCATCAACAAAATTTATCAACTTAAGATTAAGATCGAATACGAGTTAGATATGATAGAAGAGTTCGAGTATAAATGCACAATTAGTCAAGTAATCCCTACTTCAGTCTATATGCCGGTTGTAGTCTAGATTCACCTATGTACCCTATGACTCGGGGTGGACACAAATGAACTCTAAATCCCTACAACCAAGGCTCTGATACCAACTGTAGCGACCCCGACAAATCGTCAAGTGACGGCGTCGGCTACGTGGGTCCCATTACCTGATTATAAGTCTTTAAGATAACGTTTGACCAAAATATGTCACCTTCATTTCAAAATAAAGATTGTTTCAAAGTTTACAAGAATTGTTCAACCAAAAGTTAAGTTACAACGTTATAGATACGATTGAAATCTAGGCGACACGGTTTAAAGTAAAGTCAAAAGACGCTCCATGAAATGCATGTATACTCGACATCGGATGCAAGTATCAAATAGTGAGCGGAAGCATGAATCACATATCGTGCAAGACCTGAGAAAAACATAGAAATCTGTCAACGAAAACGTTGGTGAAATCATAGGTTTAGTAAGTATTAAACGTTGTTTTTGAACCACAAGATTTTGTATTTCCATAACGTAGATTATCCAAATCATTTGCATTCCAAAAGTGTTGTTATACGCGAGCACTCAATTATCAAAACTTAACCAACGTTACCCCATCACACAGTGCTAGAACCCACACTAAAACACAAAAATATATTTCATCCGCATAACGGTAGCGAACCGTCCGAATGAGGGTTTGTTAAACCCGTATGGCCACACAATATAAGTTCTCGCTTACACCCTGCAAGTGTAACTAATGATAATCGAATTGAGGCATTTTTGTTCTAACTCGCACGTGGAATGTTTGTTTTCACACTTGTGTTCAAAACATAAAAGTAAGTAGTACAAGATGTAACAAAGTATATGTTTTCTCAGCCCACGATTTAAAAGTATAAAAGTTGTTGAAAAGGTGGGACTATGATCTCACCTCGAGTGCACGAGTATAAAGGTACTTCAACAAGTAAACGTGTGCATGAAAGTTGCTTAGCCTTGACCTAAACAAGTAAGTTATATCAATTAACCGGTTACGACACAAGGTCGGGTGAAATGTGTTCAATTAGTCCTATGGCTCGTTACGACTCGATTAAGTATAGCATGTGAATCACGTTGTCAAGTTTCATACAAGAAACAAGTATAAAAGCATGTTAGAATGATTGTATAAAAGTTTGGTTAAGTTTGACTAAAAGTCAAACTTGGTCAAAGTCAACGAAAAAGTCAACACGTTCGGGTCGGGTCTCGGACAAATTTTCTATGCTAGTTATTCATATATAAGCATGTTAAAACAAGTTGCATGTGAATTGGAGGTCTAGAACATGGCAAACATTTTTGATAAAATGGAAAAGTTGGACAGAATCTGGACAAGGCAAATGTCGCGCCGCGGCAAGGGGTGTCGCGCCGCGACATAACACATGGTCTGGTGTCAGGTCGTTTTCAGGGTTCAAGTCTTGGTCAAAACTTCAAACAAACGCAAAACGCAAACCGCAAACAATTAGAAGACGTATCTTATACCGTTGGAAAGCTCTTTTGACAAGGAACACCACTAAACACAAATCCTCAAACAAAAACATCATTTACAACAATCGAATTCTCGTCATGTGATCAATAAACGCTCATTTCAAAGCCTCAAGTTCATCAATATGCATTTTAAGTTCCGGGAATCCAATTTACACATATGATACGCCGTTTTGAAGGTAATGAAGCATACATTACAACTAATCACTAACAATTAACATTCCATGGCATTCAAGCATCCAAAAATTCATTTCAAGAACTAGCAAACCCTAGTCAAGCAACACCAAAATCAATAATCACGTTTTTGAAGTTTCTTTGATCAATCTATATATCAACATGAAGCTAATGATGCTAGTAACACTTTTAAAACATGAACTTTAACAATCTAACAACCTTTAATCATCCAAATCAAAGATTAAGCATACAATTTTCATTTTCAAGCTAGTTACACCAAAATCAACAAATCAAGCAAACAAATCATATATTCATGTTATACACGAGCCATAGTCACTAACTAACAACATTTCAAGTAATTAAAACGAATTTAGAGAAATTTAGTGTTTTAGAAATGTTACCCAAAATCAATGAGGTTGGTATCAAATCGAAGAGGATGAAACGAGGATTCCAAAAGTACAATTTGTTTTGATGTTTGATTCCTTGCTTGAATTTGGATGATGATTGAAGATGATGAAGAATTTAAGGTTTGAGTTTTTGGTTGAGAGAAAAGAAGAAAGAAAAGAAATTAAAAATGTGGGGAATGGTGGAGAAGTAGTTGACTTAGTCAACTACTAGTGATTAGTTTGGCCATGTGGCAAAAATGGTCCCTCGAGTTTGTAGTCGGGTGCGGGAATTAACCAAACGAATATTTTAAAAAAACGCTCGAGTAAACGGGTGACGTTATATTTAAATAACGAGGATATTATGAACGTTAGTTAATGAAGATACAAATTTAAATCGCGAAAGATATTATTAAAAAAAAAGACGGTGTTAAAATAAATTTAACGGAAAAACGCGGGATGTTACACCAGTAAAGTCCTCATTGGGGTTGTCATTGGTTTTAAAGCAGTCACTTTAAAATGTTTTAGCATATAATTGATATACTTTGTTTGACTGAGAAAAATCCCGTTTGGTAATTGTTTTACTTATAACCCCAAAAAGAAATTTAACTGGTCAAGCATGCTCATTTCGAATTTGTTGGCCATAAGGTCACCAAATTATTTGCATAAGGCCGGGGACGTGGAACCAAAAATAATGTCATCAACATAAATTTGAACCAAGAGAATGTGACCGTGGTTTTTACGGATGAATAGCGTTGTATCAATCGTTCCACGAGAACAGCCATTGTCCAGCAAATACTTTGTTAAGGTCTCATACCATGCACGCGGTGCTTGCTTCAGACCATACAAAGCCTTTTCCAAGTAGTATACGTGATTTGGATGAATGGGATCGACAAAGCCTTCTGGTTGATCGACATAGACTTCCTCTTGAAGATGACCGTTCAGAAAAGCAGTTTTGACGTCCATTTGAAACACCATAAACTTCATAAAAGAAGCAAAGGCAAGGAAAAGATGAATAGCCTCAATCCTAGCAACCGGAGCAAACGTTTCGTCATAATCAATACCCTCTTATTGTCGATATCCCTTGGCCACAAGACGTGCCTTATTCCGAACCACAATTCCATCAGAATCCTTCTTGTTCTTAAAAATCCACTTAACCCCTATTGGTCGTTGACCCGTTGGTCATGGAACTAATCGCCATACTTTCAACCGTTCAAATTGATTGATCTCTTCTTGCATTGCAACCACCCAGTTCGGATCTAGTAAAACTTGAGCAACTGTTGTTGGTTCAATCTTACTAAGAAAGGCAGTGTATAGACACATATTCCAAGTAGCCCTTCGAGTTGAGACTGGAGCAGATGCATCACCAATAACAAGATCTATTGGATGACTTTTAGTCCATCGGCTGTGTGGAAGAGGTTGTACATCAGTGGTATCCATTGAAACATCAACCGTTGTTGACGTTGAGCCTTGACCCGCTTGATCTGATGTAATATTATCTAATGGATTCAATTAAGTATCTGGAGAAAGAGCTGGAGTTGTATCAACTGATGAATCTTGAATTGGTGCAAGATTATCAGTAACAGGAGGTGGTAGGGAGGATGAAGAAGCAACAGGTGAATCAGTTGGTGTTGTATCTTCATCAAAAAGACTTTGTTGAGTCTCTACAGTAGTTGACTGTGACGGTGTAACCGGTACGGCTTGAACATTTGAATTCCGTTGAGGAGCATAAAGACTATCAAACAAGATATCCAGTTCCTCTGATGTAACCGTAGGAACATCCTTCGTCGATAAAATTGAGTTTTGCGCGGAAGAAGAAGTAGCCAGGTTAGGATCGGGTTTTGATTTGAGTTATTCAAAAGCCATTCCCGAAAATTCATCGAACTTGACATTGATGCTCTCTTTAATCGTTTTTGTCCGTTTGTGATAAACCCGATAAGCAACTTTGTTCGAAGAATAACCGAGAAATATGGCTTGATCGCCATTTGGATCAAACTTTCCGAGGCTGTCAAAATCGTTAAGCACATAACATATACAACCAAAGACACGGAAATATTTGACATTCGGGCGTCTACCATATAATAACTCATATGGCGTTTTATCAAAACGTTTATTAACAATACAATGATTTTGGGTATAGCATGCAATTGAAATGGCCTCCCCCCACATTTTTGGAGGTAGTTTGGAGTAAGCAAGCATCGTTCGAGCTGCTTCGCACAACGTACGATTACGTCGTTCGACTACTCCATTCTGTTGGGGGGTCCGAGCAGCAGAGAACTGATGTTCAATGCCTTGGTCTTTCAAATAACTATCAAGCAGGGCATTCTTAAATTCCGTCCCATTAACAGTTCTAATGCTCTTAACATGTTTGTTAAAAGAGCATTGAGTCTTTTTAATGAACTCAATGATAATGGCGGGGGTTTCTGACTTAGTTCGCAAAAGAAAAATCCATGTAAACCGGGTATAGTCATCGACAATAACAAGCACATGTTTCTTGCCACGGAGGCTAGAAATACGCATGGGTCCATATAAGTCCATATGCAATAATTGCAAAGATGATGAAGTACTTGGGTTTTGCTTAAGCGGATGATTAGTCCGTTTTAGCTTACCCATCGCACATGATAGACACACATGATGCTTATCATATTGAAAGGTTGCAATACCATTAACTAAGTCTTTAGAGACTAGTCGGTTGATACCCTTGTAATTCAGGTGTGACATCCGATGATGCCATAACCATGAATTTTCTTTGGTAGAACGAGTAGCCAAACACATGGTTGCATGAGAAGGTGCATCATTGAGGTCAATAGTGTATAGTGAAGCACAACGTTTACCAACAAGAAGATCATTTCCTTCGGTGGATTGCACCGAGCATTGTCGACGTTCAAACAAAACTTTAAGATCTCCATCGCAGAATTGACTCACACTAAATAAACTGCACCCCAAACCTTCAACATATGAAACCCGTTTAATTGTTATGCCATTTTGCACATAATCTCCGTAACCCGTTATCACTGCAATTTCATCATTTCCAAAAGTAACCATTCCTAGGAATTTGTCAATGAAGTTGACAAGCAAGGATTTATCGCCCGTCATGTGTCGAGAACAACCGGAATCGATATACCAAACATAGATGTCGAAACCCTGTAAATGTGAATTTCCTAGAGTTTAGGTACCCAAAGTTTCTTGGGTCCTCTACGGTTAGTACCAGCAATAAACTTTGGATCAAAAACAAGATAATCACGTAAAGCATCATGCAGTTTAGACAATAAAGTATCATTTAAAACCACATTACATGAAGCATCATACGCAATATCTAGTTATACATCGTTATCAGAAGTCTTAACACACAACTTATTCCAAGTAGATGTTTTGTTCACAGACGAAAATTGAAAAACATGAGATGATTTCCTAGGTCGACTAGCAGATTGCGTTGATTTGGTTGCTACTTTCTTAGTCTTGGACTTAGGAACCCATACAGATTTTAATTCAAGTTTGGATTATGACATGTGACACGAAAAACACCTTTGTTAGTTAGACGTTCAAACTTTTCAGTTGGCACATGAGATGATTGATTTTGCAAAATTTCCAATTTGATTTTACGTTCTTTTGCATCATACTCACTTAAATCAGGTTTAGGACTTGTGTGTTGTGTGGACTTAACTGATGTCGTTAAAAGACTCGCTTTTGAAGTTTTTGTCATTGAAATCATAGGAATCTTTTCAGTTGACACAGAACCATCGGAAGAATGAACCTTTTTGACAACAAATTGAGTTGTAGAAACAAATTTTGAACCATGATTGCCAAATTGAGAACGTAGAGGATTTTTAAGAATAGTAATGGGTTTTACATCCTTAGATGTTGTTGTTCCCTTCCCCTTCTTAGTAATCCCACCAATACATTCAAGCACATTGGTTTCAACATTAGACAATTGCCTAAGTGTGTTAGCCTGTTTCAGTTGAATTATCTTTTGTTTTAAGCTTTTAACCTCAAGACATAATTCTTCAGCAGAAACTATCACTTCGCCCTCCTTAAAAGCATAGGTACATTCTTTCTTAGCCAGTGAAGGCAATTTATCACACAAAGCAAGCATTTTTTCTAATGATTGGCACTTAAGTTGCAAGTCAATATTCTCCTTTTCTAGTTGAGCTACTATACGATTCAAATTACGTACAGCAGGTAAATGCAAATAATAATCGTGCAAAGGATCAAGTTGACTTTTAAAATCTATCAAAGGTTCAATGACCAGTTCATTATGAGGTTCTACTTTTTCATCTAAAGAATTTTGACCTAGAGATTCTGTCTCAAAGAAAATAGTTAGTTCATGTGCTAGGTCTTCACGGAAAACATTATCAGAACACGCAGGTAAAGCAGGTAGAATTGGTTTCACATCAAAAGTTGATTCATCAAACACCTCATCTATGTTAACAATGCTAGAACTAGGTTTGTTAAACACTTCATTCTCAAGCATTAAAATGTATTTCTCTAGCATGAGTGTAGGAATGTAAACCAATCTACGTGTCGGCACTTAATTAGCACATTGCACATTCTTTTCAGTTGCAATAAGTTCCTTCAAGAAATCAGGATTTGATTTACCCATTTTTGCATTAATTTTCTCATACGTTAAGCTAATTTGATGGTATTTTTTAGATTTGCGATTAACAATAATATCATCAAAATTAGCATCAGAAGAATGCACAAAATGCGGTGGTAAACCAGCTTGAAAGTAATCAGAATGATATAATCCTGGAATCTTTTTGGAAGCTCCATCTAAGATCTTAGGATCTTCATAACCCAACCCCCACTTTTCACCATGAATCGTTTTTGGTCTGTTCATGAAAATTGTTTATTTTGAAAGTTCTAAATCAATGATAGCTTTAGATTGCTATGTACGATAGAGTTTTTCCTCATATCAAGCAAGTTGAGCTTTCATTAGAACAGACTCTTTTTGACAATGAAAAAATTTCAGTGTCTTTTTCAATTATGGCGTTTTCCAAATGAATAATTTTCTTGTTTAGCTTTGAAAGTGTGGGTTCATGTTGGTTTTTTAAATTAGAAAGATCTTTTTCTAAGAATTGAACTTTTTCTGTAAGTCGTTCATATTTTAAACGATAATCAGTTCGTTCGACTTTAATCGGATGAATTGTCTTCTTAAGATCTTCCAACTCAGTTTCCGTAGAGTTGAGTTGGAGAGTCAATCGTTGCACATCCGTTTGCAATTTGGATGAGGAAGGTCTGGTCTCATTTAGTTTGATTTTATCTTTTAAAATCTTGTTTTCAGATTTTAAGCCTTTGACTTGTTTTGACATTGAGACCAGATTCTTTATCAAGTCATTTTGCATTTTTATAAAATCAGGTGAGATTTCAGTTGATTGTACCTCATCATCGTCAGATGTTGAGTTATAATTCTCCAATGCTTCCTTAGCTTTGATGAGCTTAGTCACCTTGCAAACATTTGCATGTTCCACCTCTGAGTCTGAATCATCAGTCCAGTTAAACCAAGTATCATCAACCGGTTTTAGCTCTCCCCCAGTTTCCACAATCCTAGCCATCAATATTTCCTTCTTGTAGTAAGCTGCGTCCTTCTTCTTAGGCATCTTGCACTCACGAGAGTAATGACCAGCTTTGCCACAATTGAAACAGATTGAATCTTCCTTCTTGGAATCATCAGCACGTTGTTGTTTGGATTGATCAGCTTTCTTGTAGTACGAGGAAGATGATGTGTTTTTGCGTTGATTTTCCATTAAACTTGTGTTTGTTCAAGGCGTTTGTGAACATGGCTGCCATCTTGACTAATTCAAGGTGAGAATCATCAACATCAGAAAGATTCAACTCTTCAGAATCAGTTGATTCTTCAACAAGCACTTTCTTGGACAAGCTTTTGGAAAATGATTTGCTCTTCTTTTTGGAAATTAGAGCAAGAGGATCGCTCGAGAAGACTCTTTCCTTCCTTCTTGAAGTTTAGACACCTCAGGTTGGTAATGCATAAGAACTCCAACAAGCTCATGAATAGTCAACTTGTCAATCTCTTTGGTAGATCGAACAATGGTTCCATAAGGAAGCCAATCAGCATTGAGCTTATTGAGGAATTTCATGTTGACTTCAGCATGTACTTTTACAATCTTACACCTTTTCAACTCATTAAGAACACCATTGAAATGACGGTATGTATCCTTGAGTAGTTCTTCTGGTTCCTGCTTGAAATATTCATACAATCCTAGAGCCTTATTCAATTTAGTAACGTCTGACATGTCATAACCTTCTTGTTGTCATTTGATCTCATCCCATATATCTTTTGTTGTAGTGTTGCTATCAACATTTTCGAATAGCTCATATGGGATAGCCTGCATGACAATATTCTTAGCCTCTATGTCACCCTGAGCTCTTTCACGTTTATCACCAGAAAGTTCATAGACTGGAATTGGCATATCAGTATCGTGATGAAAATCAACAACTGGACCATCTCTCAGAGAAGCCCATATATGTTTAGCTTTCTCACCCTTATAGTCTATGTACTGAGTGATACGATGAAGCCACTGAGTGTACTTGCCATCAAACAACACTGGAGGTCGAGAATCTGATCCAATGATAAGAGTATCTTGAGTAGACATCTTAAATTGAGGTAGATTCGGTATAGATTCGGTATTAAACACAATCTATGATCAGGGTTCAGTATAAAATCTAACAAGAATGTTAGATTCAGTAAAGATTCGGTACAGTAGCAGATTCGGTAAGTGGTTCGATACTCTAGCAGATTCGGTAACAATTCGGTAAACCAGATTCTGTATCAGAAACTGATAAGAATCACAAGTAACACACCCAAATTCGGTATGGATTCGGTAACCACACAACTTGAAGCCTCAGAATACTTAAAACCAAATAATTAAGTGAAACCGAGATTCTGATTCGGTAAATGACTCGGTAGTTAAATTCTGTAAAATATTATGTGTAAACTCAATCCAATTCCCTTGAATTAGATTCGGTAACCTTGCTGCACAAGAAAACAAGTTAGTAACAAATAGAATATCAATGATACCGAAGATTCAGGATACCGAATGTCAACTGTAGCAGTTGACAATACCGAGTCTAAGTCTAAAACTTAGAAATATAACAGAATCCTTTCTCAAACCACACCAATTAGCTGCATATAATCAAACCGAATGTGATAGAATCACAAACACACCACAATCTGCAACACTTAAGATGAATTTTCAGTAATGAAACAGACTCGGTATGACGGTTATGATACCGAATGTTGATCAAATCTTCAAAACTTGAAGAATTGAAGAAATTGAACCGACAGAAATGTGATTTAACACCTCACGAACACAACTGAATCTTTAAATCTTCACAAAAATCCAAAATCAAGCTTGAATTAAGCAATACCGAGGGTTTTAGCCACAAACTCTAAAAATAAACTTGATTCTCCATAATTGAAGTTAAAAAGCTGTAATGATGATCGAAACTCTTTCTAATAGACCTAATACACCTTCGCTGAACTTATCACAAGAATCTGAACGTCAGATTATCAAATTCGATAATACCGAATCTAAATCATTTTACTGAGAGTATTCAGATTCTGTAATCTACAATATCTGGATCGATATAGTGATGTAGAATCACTTCCTGGAAGCTCTGATACCAAATGATAGGTCAGATCATGATGAGATTGAGAGAAATGATAAGATAGAGTGAGATTCGGTATGTAGGAAGAAGACTCGGTATGAGAGAGAATCGGTAAAATTACATTCCACAGCTTCTAGAACTCAGTTACAATACAATGGCTATCTAATTAGGAATACTTAGGTTCCTTATATAGCCCTCTTCTAAGGAACCTTCATTTAAGCTTAATTCACATTAACACTATACAACTTCGGGGTCCTAACAAAGCATTTACTCTAAGATCGATTTGCAATCCGGTTATCACCAATTGAGAGTGAAGGAGAGTGATGTGATGAAGACTTTGTTCAGAACCCGTTATGGTCATTATGAGTTTCTCGTGATGCCATTCGGTTTAACCAACGCACCTGCTGTATTCATGGATCTCATGAATCGTGTATGCAAACCATACCTGGACAAGTTCGTTATCGTCTTCATAGATGATATCCTCATCTACTCCAAAAGCGAAGAAGAACATGAGCAACATCTTCGACTAGTGTTGTAACTCTTGAGACAAGAGCAACTTTATGCCAAATTTTCTAAGTGCGAGTTTTGGTTGAAGGAAGTCTAATTTCTGGGTCATATCGTGAGTGACCAGGGTATCAAAATTGATCCTGCAAAGATCGAAGCTATCAGCAAGTGGGAAACCCCCACTACTCCTAATCACATCCGCCAATTTTTAGGCATTGCCGGTTATTACCGAAGGTTCATTGAAGGTTTCTCTCTGATTGCACGTATATTAACCGCACTGACTCACAAAGAGAAGAAGTTCGCTTGGGAAGCTGAGCAAGAGTCGTCATTTCAAACCTTGAAGCAGAAGTTGAACACTGCACCTATCCTATCTCCTCCCGAAGGCAGTGATGATTTCGTTGTGTATTGCGATGCCTCGAAAAATGGTTTTGGGTGTGTACTGATGCAACGAACTAAGGTCATTGCTTATGCCTCACGCCAACTAAAGATTCACGAGCGAAATTACACAACGCACGATCTCGAGCTTGGAGCTGTTGTCTTTGCATTAAAACTGTGGAGACACTATCTTTATAGAACAAAGAGTACCAGCTTCACCGACCACAAAAGCCTCCAACACATCTTTGATCATAAGCAACTGAACATGAGGCAGCGATGATGGATCGAGACGCTGAACGACTATGATTGTGAACTCTGTTACCATCCTGGCAAGGTAAATGTTGTAGCCGATGCTTTGAGCCGAAAGGATAGAATGGTACCTCTCCGTGTCCGATCCTTGAACATCACCATTCATTCGAACCTCAATAGCCAGATCTGAGTAGCCCAAGATGAGGCTCTCAAAGAGGAGAATATTTTTTAAGAACGTTTGAACATTCTCGTTTCATGATTTGAGGTCAAGGAGACTGGACTCCGGTACTTTGCCGAAAGGATTTGGGTGCCTATTTATGGGAATTTACGAAGCCTCATTCTAGACGAAGCCCACAAATCAAGATATTCGATTCATCCGGGAGCCGGTAAAATGTACCACGATCTCAAGGAGCAGTATTGGTGGCCTAATCTCAAGAAGGATGTTGCTACATATGTAGGGAAGTGTTTGACTTGTTCGAAGGTTAAGGCCAAACATCAAAGGCCATCTAGATTACTTTAGCAACTAGAAATCCCGCAATAGAAGTGGGAAAGGATAACAATGGACTTCATTACTAAACTATCAAAGACGGTGGGCGGATACGATACTATCTGGGTTATTATTGACCGTCTTTCCAAATCTGCTCACTTCCTAGCTATGAAGAAAACTGATTCAATGGAGAGACTCGCTCAGCTATACATGAAAGAGATTGTATCTCGACATGGAGTGCCCTTATCAATTATCTCAGATCGCGACACTCGTTTCGCTTCTAGATTTTGGCATTCTTTGCAAGAAGCCTTGGGAACTCGTCTCGACATGAGCACTACATATCACCCGAAAACTGACGGACAAAGCAAATGAACGATTCAGACTTTGGAAGACATGTTGCGTGCTTGCATTATTAATTTCGGAAAAGCTTGGGAAAAGCATTTGCCGCTAGCCAAATTCTCTTACAACAATTGCTACCATTCGAGCATTAATGCCGCACCTTTCGAAGCGTTGTATGGCCGCAAATGTCATTCTTCGATTTGCTGGGCCGAAGTAGGTGAGAAGCAAATCACCGGACCCGAGTTAATCGATGAGACAACGGAGAAGATTGTCCAAATCCAAGCAGGATCAAGACGGCCCGTGATCGTCAAAAGAGTTATGCCGACCTTAAACGAAAAGACTTCAAATTCAACTTGGGTGACTGTGTAATGTTGAAGGTCGCACCTTGGAAGGGTGTAATTCATTTCAGAAAGCGTGGAAAGTTAAACCCACGATACATTGGTCCTTTTGAAATCCTGGAGCGTATTGGACCCGTTGCTTACCGTTTAGATCTTCCGACTCAATTGAGCTCCATTCATCCTACCTTTCACGTATCAAATCTGAAGAAGTGTCTTGCTGAACTGGAACTCGTCATACCAGTGAAAGAGCTTACGATTGATGACAAACTCCACTTCGTGGAAGAACCTGTTGAAATCATGGACCGTGAGGTTAAAACTTTGAAGCACAATAAGATTCCAATTGTCTGAGTTCGTTGGAATGCCAAACGAGGACCTGAGTTTACCTGGGAAATAGAGGATCAAATGATGCAGAAGTATCCTCACCTTTTACCGACTCCTCCATCTACCATAGCTTAAATTTCGGGACGAAATTTTTTTTAACATGTGGGTAATGTAACGACCCGACTTTTTTGACTTTTATTTATATTTATTTCTTTCACGAAACTGCGTATTTGTACGTACTGAGATAGATTATATTCTAGGATCATTAATTATGTTAATTACTTTCGTTAACGCCTTACAACGTGTTTTTAAGTAATAGGTTACTTAACGTGACCCTTGATTGCTTTTACGACCGTTAGTGTCACTTATCGCTTTAAACAAGCTACGAACTTAGCACACGTTAAAATCTTGCCATAATTGGGATATTATGGCTACGTAAACGTAATTGTTACTTATTAATGACAATTACTTAGTTTTATGGTTCCTTAATTATGCTTAAGTGTTTACTTGGGCTTACTAGTTACCTTATTGGGCTTAACACCTTAATAGGCTTCCATGGCCCAACCTACCCAACTTAGTGGGCTAGTTAGTGGACTAATTAACCCATGTGATTAAGATTTAGCCCATGGAAGTATTAAGACAAATTTCTCAAGCATGCTTAAGTACTACACTTACAACATTTATCCTTACATGTCATGCCACCCAATATATCACTATCACCATTGTACCACCACCATGAAAAGCAAATGGTCCCCTCCCCCCACCCCATGGTGACCGTCGGCCACCACTCCCACCATCACCATCATTTTATTTTTTTTCTTTTTCTTTCTTTGATAAATACCAACACTTCATTCATTTTTCATTTCATTCAAACTCACACACTTCTCTCTACTTTCTCACTCTAAAATTCTCTCTCAAATACATGAAGAACTTGTAAGTTCTTAACTTCTTTTTCCTTCTTTTCTTACTTTAATTCATAAGATCATCATCATCATGAACAAAGACTCAAGTTTTGTAACTTGAATCTTCATAACTTTTGTTAATTTACACTTTATTTTGAAAAGTTTTCAAGAACATGATGGATTCAAGCTTCTTAGCTTTGAATCTTCATAATCTTGTTAGATCTAAGTTTACTTACTTAAGATCTCTTTATTTATGTTTAAAGATCAAAACTCATGTTTATGATCTTCATGTAACTTGAAGATCCAACACTTTACTTTATGGATCTTCAAGAAAGTTTGAAATACAAGCTTACTAGCTTGATGTTTCTACAAAAAGTTGAGATAAGATCAAAGTTTGTTAGTTTATGATCTTCTTTTGTTTGTTGTAGTTTAGATTTGTGACTTGTGTTATCATGAAACAAAAGATGCAAGCTCACTAGCTTGAGATCTCATAAGTGTTGTTATAAATCGAAGCTCACTAGCTTAGGGTTTCATTTTTGTGTTTGATCTAAGTTGTGTAACTTATGATCTTCTATTTTGTTTAAGAGAAAGCTTATTAGCTTATGATCACTTACTTTACAAGATCTAAGTTTCCTAACTTATGGTTGTGTAAAAGTTGAAAGTCTAAGTGTTATGACTTAGGGTTTCACCAAGAACATGAGATCTAGACTTTGTAGTCTAAGATCTTTAATATTTAGCTAAGATCTAAGCTCTCTAGCTTAAGGTCTTGCTTATTTAGTTTGATTCAAAGTTTATAGCTTAATAGAACTTGTGATTGTGTTGAAACTAGGAATTGATGTAACTTTGGTTCATCATCTTGCTCAAACTCGTACATGAGTTGCTATTTGTTTCTTAGTCTTAACTTTGTGTGTTGATGGTTAAACCTTAGTTAAAGTGATGCTAAAACATCAAGAGTTGTACACTTGAGGCTTATACGCTTCAAGGATGAGAACCGTGATGAGCATCAAACACCGAGAAACCCATTAGAGCACTTGATTTCTGTTTTCAGGGTCTGATCAGGCTCCTGGGGTACTGTAAAAGTTGATTTCCAGATAGTTCGGTTCGAGTAGATGACTTTTCGTTTAGGCCTTGCCTAAATCCGATGTACGGTTTAGGATTTATAGCCTTCCAAAAGTCACTACGCCCTTGTAACGCTGTGCTGAAATTTCTGACCTACTCGCACTTAAACCGTCGCCACGGTCAAACGAAGACGAGTTAGGTTCTGAAAATTGGTCAGCGGTTAGAGGACTCACATATGGAGCCATGACCACTGGCCTCGCGTCATTTCAGTTTGTATAGAGGTCGTAGCAGCTGAACGAAGTCAGCCTTTGTTTCGGTCTCTATCCTTGATTGAAAACTTACTTTACTTTTTACGTATGATGTTGATGATGATGATACATAAGACCTAACTTACATGCTATTAAACCTTTGGGAACAAATTATTGACTTAGTAACTTTTGACTTAGGTTGAGGACCTTTCGAACCCACTTACTTGCTTACTTACCTCGTATCGACTTTTACTGCTTATTCACTGTGAGTTATAGCATCCCTTTTTACTTCAACTATTTTTAGGACTGAGAATACATGTGCTTTTTACGTTTTACTTACTAGGAACGAGTACTAAAACTTATTGTATGTGTGGGTTATATAACGGCATAAACTTTCCCCTTAGCTCGGTAACGTTTAGTCATTGGTTTTTGAACCGGTGAACGCGAATCTTAGATATGGATCCATAGGGTTTGACATCCCCACTCGGGCTAGTAACGCTAGCATTTAACTGGTGTTTATTACTTCATAGACTTACGCACTCGCCAAGTGTACTTTTAGGGGGTGATATTACGTTAAGTTAGTTACCAAGTGCCCACGGATAAACATATACTTTTCATACTGTTTTGAAACACTGAAATCTCGTGGCCTACCTTACATTATTGTTATAATTAAACTATAGCTCACCAACATTCATGTTGACATTTTTAAGCATGTTTTTTCAGGTGCTTAGAGGTTTGATGCTTCCGCTGTAGTAGTTTTGCTGTGTAGACTCCCGCTACTTTTGTTAGAGATGTCTCTGCATGAAACTTTTACCTTGCATTCACAAACTATGTTACTTTTGAACAATGAATTTGTAATGACCTTTGGGTCTCGTACTTATGTTAATTGCTTTCTATTCGTAGAAGCATACTATCATATGTAAAACTTTTGATGTTGGTTAAGACGTCACCCCTTTTTATGAATGCAAATCTTATTTTAAAACAACATATAGTGTTTGACCTTGTGATGATCTTGTTGTTGATGATCCGTACACGTTAATTTTGTACGGGGTGTCACAACAATTCACCAACCTACGAATGGAGAATTTCCCCAATATGTCTGCTTACTGCCAAGAATTGAAACACCTTGCAGATCAATTGTCTAATGTTGGCGAAGAAGTAAAGAACAATCGACTTGTATTACAAATTATTCCAGGGTTACCTGATTGGTACGACAGTATTTCTTCTCAGATTGCACATTCAAAGAAATTGCCGAATTTCTATGACGCACGTTCTATGGTAATCCTCGAAGAAACTAGGAAACGAGAACAAGCAAGTTCTCACTCGGAATCCGCGCTTCTCACCACCACTAATTCTTCTTCTAATAACCAATCGGCCACCGGAAATTCCTCCGGTAACTCTCGATCGTAGCAACATAATTTTTCCGGTTATCAAGGACGTGGTGGTGGTCTTGGTTCTGATTATCGTGGTTCTGGATATCGTGGTGGTGGCCATGGCCGTGGTCATGGAAGACAATCCTGGAATTACTTGTCGCAGCCATGGAATACTTCGGGGATTCAAACGCAGCAGTGGAACCCTTCTCATGCCTGAAACAATACTTCGGCCCAATACTCTAATTGGGCCTGAAAACCATGGACTAGTCCGCCATGCCCTTATCCCACCTCTTTTTGGGCCAGACCACATACTCTACCTAATTCTAATATAGGTCCAGGTATCTTGGGTCCCAGACCAAATCAGGCCAAATCTAGAACTGCTTCTCAAGCAGGCTATGCACCTACTGACATAGACGCGACCTTCCCTACTTTGTCACTACATCCGCCCGATGATCATTGGTATATGGATACCGGCGCCACCTCGCATATGGCTTCATCGTCAGGTACTCGTGTCTTATTATCCGTTAAGCATTTATAAAAATATAATAGTCGGTAATGGCCATCATATTCTAATTAAAGGCTACAGTAATGCATTTTTTCCTACTTCCTCTCGACCCTTACTTTTAAAACACGTTCTTCATTCCCCGTAAATAATTAAAAATTTAATCTCTGTTCAACGTTTATCTAACGATAATCATGTTTCACTTGAATTTGATCTGTTTGATTTTACTGTGAAGGAATTCCCGAAGGGCACCCCCCTAATGAGGTGTAATAGCTCCGGTCATCTTTACCCGTTGTCTCCATCAAGTCTTCATAATCTCCGCACTCCTTCTACCTTCCTCACTGTCACTCAAGATGTTAGGACCCCGAAGTTGTATGGTGTTAATGTGAAATATGCTTAAATGAAGGTTCCTTAGAAGAGGGCTATATAAGGAACCTAAGTAATCCTAATTAGATAGCCATTGCATTGTAAACGAGTTCTAGAAGTTGTGGAATGTAAATCTTGTTGATTCTTTCTCATACCGAGTGAAATGTCCCGTTCATATAGATTATAAACGTTCCATATTAATTGATTTCGTTGCGAGGTTTTGACCTCTATATGAGACGATTTTCAAAGACTGCATTCAATTTTAAAACAAACCATAACCTTTTAAAATATTACGACGATTATCAAATAATGATAATCTAAAATATAGCATTTTCACACGACCATTACATAATGGTTTACAATAATATTACACAACAATATATGTCTTCGAATGCAGTTTTTAAACAATATTATACAAGCATGCTGACTCCAACTCTTATCCATAAATTAGCATGCAACAGCGGAAGCTCTTAATAATCACTTGAGAATAAACATGCTTTAAACGTCAACAAAAATTTTGGTGAGTTATAGGTTTAACCTATATATTTATCAATTCGTAATAATAGACTACAAGATTTCATATTTCCATTTCTCATAAACAACCTGCAATCTGCATAAAAATTATTCATATGATGAACACCTAGTAACCGACATTAACAAATGCATCTAGAATATCCCCAATATACAGGTACACTCATCTGTATATAAAATCAAAGTACTAAAGCATCCATAACATGGATGGGGTTCGTTAGGCCCATAGATCTATCTTCAGGATTCGCGTCAATTTGGGGGTCTGTTCCCAAATTCTTCGGCTACCAAGCTTTTTAAAGGGTGATATCCGGTATAATGATTCAATCATAGAATATAGTTTCAAGTACTTGTGTCTATTTTGTAAAATATTTATAAAATTGCATGTATTCTCATCCCAAAAATATTAGATTTTAAAAGTTGGACTATAACTCACTTTAACAGATTTTTCCTTTGTCGGAAATAAGACTTGGCCACGGGTCGATTCACGAACCTATAACAAATATATACATATATATTAAAGTATGATCGAAATATATTTACAATATGTTTTATTATGTTTTTAACGATTTAAGTTTGTTAAGTTAGCAGTCCAACGTTAGTAACCTACAACTAGTTATCCACAGTTAGATGTACAGAAATAAATCGATATATATTATCTCAAATCAATCCACGACCCAGTGTATAAAAATCTCAGGCTAGATCACAACTCAAAGTATATATATTATTTTGGAATCAACCTCAACCTATATAGCTAACTCAAGCATTACTGCATATAGAGTGTCTATGGTTGTTCCCAAATAATATATATAGATGGGTCGATATGATATGTCAAAACATTGTATACGTGTCTATGGTATCCCAAAATTACATAATATATGTTATAATACATGTATAATACAATATAAGTTAGTTAACTTATGATCTGTATAGATTTGTTACAAATTTCACGTAGCTACAACAAGCAAAATTATCCAATCTTGTTTTACCCATAACTTCTTCGTTTTAAATCTGTTTTGAGTGATTCAAGTTTCTATGGTTTCATAATGAATTGAAATTTATGAAACTAAACAGATAAAATATAAGTTTATAGTTGGAAATACATGTTACAAGTCAATATTGTAAGAGGTAGTCATTTCAGTCGAAAGAACGACGTCTTGATGACTGTTTTGGAAAACATACTTCCACTTTGAGTTTAACCATGATTTTTGTATATAGTTTCATATTCATAATAAAAATCATTTTCCCAGAAGAACAACTTTTAAATCACAGTTTATCATAGTTTTTAATTATCTAACCCAAAACAGCCCCCGGTTTTACTATGACGGCGTATGTCCGGTTTTACAGTGTTCTTCGTGTTTCCAGGCTTTAAATTATTAAGTTAGCATATCATATAGATATAGAACATGTGTTTAGTTGATTTTAAAAATTTAAGTTAGAGGGATTAACTTTTTTTGCTAACAAGTTTAGAATTAACTAAACTATGTTCTAGTGATTACAAGTTATAATCTTCGAATAAGATAGTTTTATATATATGAATCGAATGATGTTATGAACATTATTACTACCTCAAGTTTAGTAGGTAAACCTACTGGAAGTGATAAGAAATGATCTAGCTTCAAAGGATCTTGGATGGCTTGAAAGTTCTTGAAGTAGAATCATGACACGAAAAAAAGTTCAAGTAAGATTATCACTCGAATTAAGATAGTTTATAGTTATAGAAATCGAATCAAAGTTTGGATATGAATATTACCTTGAATAAGAAAGATAACCTACAATAAATAACAAAGGTTTCTTGATCTTTGATGATTACTTGGAATGGATTTACAAGATTGAAAGTAAACTAGCAAACTTGAAAGGATTTTCGAAGTGTTCTTGAAGTGTTCTTCCTATGATGATTATAGCTTGATTCTTGAAGTAATTTTTGATGAAGATGATGATTAGTTTACTAGAAATTTCATTCCTAAGAGAGTGTGTGTGTGTGTTTAGAGAGAATTACAAAGAGAATTGGAAGTGAAATGGATTGAGTTATGAGTGGTGAATGGTGAGTGGTGAGTGGGGTTAAAAGGAGTCTAGTTAGTTGACTAGTTCATGGTAGAAGTTAAATTTGATTAGTCATGCATGACATAATCAAGAGTGGAATTCCATGCTAGTTCCTATTGGTATATACCCATAGTAAGTACGTCTAGAAGCTGTGTGTAATACGGGTACGAATACTGAATGACTACGAGTAGAATTGTTGATGAAAATGAATGAGAACGTAATTGTAAGCATTTTTGTTAAGTAGAAGTA
This sequence comes from Rutidosis leptorrhynchoides, assembly GCF_046630445.1. Classification (NCBI taxonomy): domain Eukaryota; kingdom Viridiplantae; phylum Streptophyta; class Magnoliopsida; order Asterales; family Asteraceae; genus Rutidosis; species Rutidosis leptorrhynchoides. The sequence continues at coordinate 258,104,915 of NC_092333.1, forward strand.
CTTTGATATGTGTCTTGAAGTCTTTCAAAAGTGTACTAATACATCTTAATACATTACATGTGTATTCATTTTAACCGAGTCGTTAAGTCATCGTTAGTCGTTACATGTAAGTGTTGTTTTTGAAAGCTTTAAGTTAACGATCTCATTTAATGTTGTTGAAAGCTTTAATTAAAATTCTAACACCTGGCAGCTCGACCCTAGCCAGGGGTTAGCCCCTTGGACCCTGCCAGGGGTTGCAACCCCTCGGACCTCGCTATCGGGGGCGCTGCCCCCAACCCCCGTCATAATTACGATAAGTTCAAACAAGTGTGCACTCCACACTTTCCCAAACTTGTTCGATATTTATCAAGGTTGTTTTGGTTAACAAATTAATCCCATTACACTTAAATCATATTGGTGACACAAATCACCAACAATGAATATATCTTAATATGATACATATGTATTTAGTAAGGCCTTGCTATAATGATATTCGTTATATATATCATTTCGAGTTTCATAATTCAATAGCCTCATTTTATGTATATAACTCATTGTTAATATACCTAGTGAGATACTTACTTTTCATAATATGATGTTACCTATATACATATCCATATATATATCATCATAAAGTTTTTACAAGTTTTAACATTCGTGAATCGCCGGTCAACTTGGGTGGTCAATTTTCTATATAAAGCTCATTTCAAATAATCAAGTCTTAACAAGTTTGATTTCTTAACATGTTGGAAACATTTAATCATGTAAATATCAATTTCATTAATATATAAACATGGGATAATCATGGAAAATTTCGGGTCACTACATCGAGTCTCCTTCATACTTACCGAATCTCATTCTAACTTGTCTTTTCTTCTAATCTCAACATGATCTGACCTATCATTTGGTATCAGAGCTTCTAGGGAGTGATATTACATCACTAGATCGATCTAGAGATTGATGATTACAGAATCTGAGCACTCTCAGTATTATGAATCTGATTTGGTATATTCGAATCTGATAATCTGACGTTCAGATTCTTGTGATAAGTTCAGCGAAGGTGTATTAGGTTGATTAGAAAGAGTTTTGATCATTAATCAATCATGAAGAATCAAGTTGATTTTTAGAGTTCGTGGCTAAAACTCTCGATATTGATCAATTCCAGCTTGATTCTGTATTTTAGTAAAGGTTTGAGGTTTCAGTTGTGATCGCGAGGTGTTTAATCACATTCCTGACATTTTAATTTCATCAATTCTTCAAGTTTTGAAGATTTGATCTACATTCGGTATCGTAACTGCCATACCAAATCTGCTTTAAATTTGTTAATTCTCATTAAGTGTTGCAGATTGTGGTGTGTTTGTGACTCTATCACATTCGGTTTGATCATACGCAGCAAATTGGTGTGGTTTGAGAAAGGGTTCGTTTGAATTTCTAAGTTTTCATACTTAGACTCGGTACTGTCAACTGCTACAGTTGACATTCGGTATCCTATGCATTCGGTAACTTTGATATTTTGTGTGATACTAACTTGTTTCCTTGTACAGCAAGGTTACTGAATCTAATTCAAAGAAATTGGATTGTGTTTGCATTTAAAATCATACAGAATCTGACTACCGAGTCATATACCGAATCAGGATCTCGGTATCACTTAATTCATTGGTTTTAAGTGTTCTCAGCCCTATAAATCTTGTGGTTACCGAATCTATACTGAATCTCGGTGTGTAAATTGTATTTATGATCAGTTTTTGATACAGAGTATCGTGTACCGAATCTGCTACCGTACCGAATCTTTACCGAATCTGACATTTTTGTTGGATTATTGTGATTTTTCATCCTAGATTTGTGTAATACCGAATCTACCTCAATTTCAAGATGCCTACTCAGGATACTTTGATCATTGGATCAGATTCCCGTCCTCCAGTGTTGTTTGATGGCAAGTACACTCAGTGGCTTCACCGTATCACTCAGTACATAGACTACAAGGGTGAGAAAGCAAAGTACATATGGGCTTCTCTGAGAGATGGTCCAGTTGTAGATTATCATCCGGATATTGGTATGCCAATTCCAGTCTATGAACTTTCTGGTGATAAATGTAGAGACCCGTCCTAATCTATCCGGACGAAGTCCATATCGATTATAAACGATTCACAACAGTTGATTACATCGCGAGGTACTTGACCTCTATATGTTACATTTTACAAACATTGCATTCGTTTTTGAAAAGAAAATCTTTCATTACATCAGAAGTTGATGACATGCATATCATTTCATAATGAATCTAACTAAAATTGACTTAATACTAATCTTGATGAATGCAACGACTCAAATGCAACGTCTATTGAAATATGTCATGAATGACTCCAAGTAATATCTCTAAAATAAGCAAATGCACAGCAGAAGATTTCTTTCATACCTGAGAATAAACATACTTTCAAGTGTCAACCAAAAGGTTGGTGAGTTCATTAGTTTATCATAAATAATCATTTCATAATTTTAATAGACCACAAGATTTTATATTTCCATTTCTCATAAACATACGTCCCATGCATAGGGACAAAAATATCATTCATATGGATTGAACACCTGGTAACCGACATTCACAATATGCATATAAAAATATCCCCATCATTCCGGGATCCTCCTTCGGACATGATATAAATTTCGAAGTACTAAAGCATCCGGTACTTTGGATGGGGCTTGTTGGGCCCGATAGGTCTATCTTTAGAATTTGCGTCAATTAGGGTGTCTGTTCCCTAATTCTTAGATTACCAGACTAAAAAGGGGCATATTCGCTTTAATAATTCAACCATAGAATGTAGTTTAGATTACTTGTGTTTATTTTGTAAAACAGTCATAAAAGCAGCGCATGTATTCTCAGTCCCAAAAATATATATTGCAAAAGCATTTAAAAAGGGAGCAAATGAAACTCACGCATATAAGTATTGTAAAACAGTTAATAAAGCATTTGCATGTATTCTCAGCCCAAAAATATAAAGAGTAAAAGGGATTCAAATGAACTCACCATACTGTATTTTGTAGTAAAAATACATATGACGACATTGAGAAACTGAATAATGCAGGGTTGGCCTTGGATTCACGAACCCATATCATTTGTATATTTATTAATACATATAATCGAAGTCGATTAAATATATATTATTATTAGTGATGTAATTTATATATTTAATAATTTATAAGTTTCATTTATATATTTTTCATTTTATATATATAATTGTTAATATAGTTTAAGTTAAATATATTTTTATATGGGGATTACCTGTTTGTAATTAATAATTATGATAATACTAATATTAGAGATGATACTGATACTATATGTATATAACGATAAAAGTGATAACAATAAAGTTAATAGAAATAATAATGATTTCAATAATGATTTTGATATTATGTTGTATTATAATAACAACGATATCAATGATTATAATAAATTTATTAATTTCTTTAAATCACTTAACAATATCATTAAAACTTTTATAATCAAGATCATAATAATCAAAATTTTCGTGTTTCATTTCCAATCTAGTGACTAAAGTTCCTATAACATAAATTCGTAATTCTAATCATGATGATAATAATAATAATAATAATAATAATAATAATAATAATAATAATAATAATAATAATAATAATAATACCAATACTTATATTAATAATAGCCTGAATAAATTAATAATAATGATAATAATAATAATATTTAATGATAATACTAGTAATGATAATGATAATGACATTAGTAACAATAACAACTATAATATAAATCTTAGTATATATAATCAATTTTAATTAATAAAAGCAATAACAATAATAATAATAATAATAATAATAATAATAATAATAATAATAATAATAATAATAATAATAATAATAATAATAATAATAATAATAATAATAATAATAATAATAATAATAATCATCATAATAATACTTGTTCTAATGTTAGTTTTTATATTATTAATAATTAAGATTAAGATACTAGTAATAATTAATATAACAACAACAATAATATTAATAGGTAATAATAATAATAATAATAATAATAATAATAATAATAATAATAATAATAATAATAATAATAATAATAATAATAATAATAATAATAATAATAATAGTAAGGAAATAATGAAAATAAAAAGAAATAACTACCTTAATAGAATGAATTTCCAAAAAAAAATAGCCCATGCACGGGCTTGAACCCCCGACCTCTCGAAACCCGACACCCTGCTTAACCAGTTGTTCCATTCTGTCTTTCTGTTTTATAACCCTCTCAATATAATTATACCCCGTATTATTTAACTGATCTAACTTCTTCATCTTTAAACTCCAATCGACCAAAGCTTGTCTTAACAGCGAATAATTAAAACTAAGTGGGTTCTAGGAATTTTAATTCAAATGGAAACGGCGGTTATGGTGTATATAGATTAACAGAAAAAACAAATCAAATCTCAGTTTCAAATATGACGAAGATGAACACGATGAACTTAAAATCAAATCTAAAAATTTAGAAGTTTTCAGATTGTAATTATAACATGAAAACAGTTTTAAATCGTTTATTCAATCTTTCTGACTCACTAATTGATCATAAAATGTACAAACGTAATCGAATTTACTCAAGAACAATACCTTTGACTTTTAGAAATTAACTTTGACTTCTCAAATTCGAATTTGATAAGAAATTTTGGTTCTTGAAATTTTTCAGATAGATTGAAATAGGGATTCTAATCACAACTGTATTACCACAATTTGAAATTGATTTCGATATCGTTTGTTTTGAAAAATGGAGTAATAACATAGCAGGGGCCTGTGTTCTTCCTGTTTCTAATTTAAATTCGAATAATTAAAGGCTGTAAAAGGGTAGTTGTGATTGTTAAGTGGTATTGTAGTCGACTGGTATCCCTAACTCTGCATTTAGTCAAGTTTTGTAACAAATCAAGGTCGACATTTTTATCAGAACAGACAGAATGTATATTATAAAATAAATAAAGCTGAGATAGACTGCTAACAGAAATTGATTATGTAGTACAGGAATGATTCGATCTGTAAAATAATTTAGAGACAGAAACAAAATCATTTAAAAAGTTTGACAGCTACCTTCAACTGAATATGCGTTTTATATGTATTTATATATATATATATATATATATATATATATACACACACACACACTGTATTTATATGTTTATTTATCTGTAAGTGTATTTATCCATATACATAACAACAATATGTATTTACATTTATCTGTATATATGTATATAACTATACATCGACTTTTTATATATAAATATATATATATAAAGAAACCTAATAATATTAATTATACAAACATTAATTTTTAATAGTAATAATAATAATAATTCTAATAATAATAACTAATGATAATAGTAAATAATAATTATAATTATTATAAAGGGATAACAATAATATTTTTAATGATAATAATAAGGATTTGTATTATTTTTATAATAATACATATAATAATAATAATTACCTTACTGATTATAACATCATAATATTAATCATAATTTCGCTACTAATTATATTTATAATGTTATTAATAATGATAACAATAATATTAGTAATAATAGTATTATAACAAATTAAATGTATCTAATTTCATATCTTTATATTATAGATAGTAATAGTATTAATATTGATATTAGTATTTATATTGATTTTAATAAAAGTAATGATAATATTAAATTAGTAATTATAATTTATCTTGTAAGTAAGTTTAGTATGTGGATATTACTAACTATGTAATATTTGTTAACTATCTAATATATATAATAACACATATTGATTATTAAATTTTTATATATCGTATATATATTACGATAAACATATAATATTAATCATGTATAGAAATCATATATATTTATATATTGATTTACATTATTATTTTGCATATTATTTTGCATACTTAATTCTAATGTGTCAGTTATATTTTATTATTTCAATTATTATATATACTTTCGTTATATTATATTATATGTACACATTCATTTATATACAATTGTTCGTGAATCGTCAGGCATGGTCAAATGGAAATTGATTACATGAATATAAATTTCAAAGTTTTCGAGACTCAACATTATAGCCTTATCTTATCGTGTCAGAAACATATAAAGATTAATGTTTAAATTTGGTCGAAAATTCCCGGGTCACTACAATAAACGTGAGAGAGCTCAGGGTGACATAGAGGCAAAGAACATTGTTATGCAAGCTATCCCGTATGAGTTGTTTGAAAATGTTAATAGCAACACCACAGCAAAAGATATATGGGATGAGATCAAACGACAGCAAGAAGGTTATGACATGTCAGATGTTACTAAATTGAATAAGGCTCTGGGATTTTATGAGGATTTCAAGCAGGAACCTGAAGAACAACTCAAGGATACCTACCGTCATTTCAATGGTGTTCTCAATGAGTTGAAAAGGTGCAAGATCATAAAAGTAAATGCTGAAGTCAACATGAAATTTCTCAAAAAGCTCAATGTTGATTATCTTCCTTATGAAACTATTGTTCGATCTACCAAAGAGATTAACAAGTTGACTATTCATGAGCTTGTTGGAGTTCTTATGTATAATCAACCTGAGGTGTCTAAAATTCAAGAAGGAAGGAAAGAGTCTTCTCTGGGCGATCTACTTGCCCTAATTAACGACTTCCAAAAGCTTGTCCAAGAAAGTGCTTGTTGAAGAATCAACTGATTATGAAGAGTTGAATCTTTTTGATGTTGATGAATCTCACCTTGAATTAGTTAAGATGGCAGCCATGTTCACCAAAGCCTTGAACAAACACAATTTCAAAGGTAAATCAAGCAATCAACGCAAGAACTCATCTTCATCCTCCTACTACAAGAAACCTGATCAATCAAAACAATAACATTCTGATGATTCTAAGAAGGATGATTCCATCTGTTTCAATTGTGACAAAGCTGGTCATTACTCTCGTGAGTGCAAGAAGCCTAAGAAAAAGGATGCAGCTTACTACAAAAAGAAAATGTTGATGGCAAAGATTGTGGAAACGGGAGGAGAGCTGAAATCGGTTGATGATACTTAGTTTAACTGGACTGATGATTCAGATTCAGAGGTGGAACATGAAAATATTTGCAAGGTGACCAAGCTCATCAAAGCAAAGGAAGCAATGAAGAATTCTGACTCAACATCTGATGATGATGAGGTACAATCATCTGAAATCTCACCTGATTTTATAAAAGTGCAAAATGACATGATGAAGAATCTGGTCTCAATGTCAAAAGAAGTTAAAGGTTTAAAATCTGAAAACAAGGTTTTGAAAGATAAAATCAAACTTTCTGAGACCATACCATCTTCATCTAAATTACAATTGGAATTACAATGATTGACTGTTCAACTCAGCTCCACGGAAACTGAGTTGGAAGATCTTAAAAATTCAATTCATCCGATTAAAGTCTAAAGGACAGATTATCGTCTAAAATCGGAACGACTTGCAGAAAATGTTCAATTTTTAGAAAAAGATCTTTCTGATTTGAAAACTCAACATGAACCCACACTTTCAAAGCTAAACAAGAAAATTATTCAATTGGAAAACACCATAATTGAAAAGAACACTGAAATTTCTTCATTGTCAAAAGAGTCTCTTCAAATGAAAGATCAACTTATTCGATATGAGGAAAAACTCTATCGTACAGAGCAATCTAAAGCTATCATTGTTATGGAACTTTCAAAATAGACCATTTTCATGAATAGACCAAAAACGATTCATGGTGAAAAGTGGGGGTTGGGTTATGAAGATCCTAAGAGTTTAGATGATGCTTCCAAAAAGATTCCAGGATTATATCATTCTGATTATTTTCAAGCTGGTTTACCATCTCATTTTGTGCATGCTTCTGATGCTGATTTTGATGATATTATTGTTAATCGCAAATCTAGAAAATACCATCAAATTAGCTTAATGTATGAGAAAATCAATGCTAAAATGGGTAAATCAAATCCTGATTTCTTGAAGGAAGTTGTTGAAACTGAAAAGAATATGCAACGTGAAAATTATGTGCCTAAGCGTAGACTGTTTTATATCCCTACACTCATGCTAGAGAAATACATTTTAATGCTTGAGAATGAAGTGTTTAACAAACCTAGTTCTAGCATTATTGCCATAGATGAGGTGTTTGATGAACCAAATTTTGACGTGAAACCAATTCTACCGGCCTTACCTGCATGTTCTGATGATGTTATCTGTGAAGACCTAGCACATGAACTAACTGTCTTCTTTGAGACAGAATCCCCAGGTTAAACTGATTTAGATGTAAAGGTAGAACCTCGAGATGAACCAACTGTTGAAAACTTGAGAGACTTTGATGCAACAATTGATCCTTTGAATGAATTTTACGCTAGCATACCTGCTTTACACATTTTGAGTCATAAGGTAGATAGACTGGAAAAGGAAAATGTTGAATTGCAACTTAAGTGTCAATCCTTAGAACAAATGCTTACTTTGTGTGATAAATTGCCATCACTTCCTAAGAAAGAATGTACTTATGACTTTAAGGAAGGTGAAGTGATAGTTTCTGCTGAGGAATTATGTCTTGAGATTAAAAGCTTAAAATAAAAGATAATTCAACTGAAACAGGCTAACACACTTAAGCAATCATCTTTTGTTGAAAACAATGTGTCTGAATATGTTGGTGGGATTACTAAGATGGGGAAGGGGACAACAACATCTAAGGATGCAAAACCTATTACTATTCTTAAAAACCCACTACGTTCTCAATTTAGTAAACGTGTTTCAAAAGTTGCACCTTCAACGCAATTTATTGTCAAGAAAGTTCATTCTCAAAATGGTTCTGTGTCAACTGAAAAGATTCCTATGATTCCAATGTAAAATAAATCAAAGGAAAGTCTTTTAACAAGATCAGTTAAGTCTGAACAACACACAAGTCCTAAACCTGATTTGAGTGAGTATGATGCAAAGGAACGTAAAATCAAATTTGAAAATTTTTCAAAATCAATCATCTCATGTGTCAACTGAAAAGTTTGGACGTCTAACTAACAGAGGTGTTTTCCGTGTCACAGGTCATAATCCAAATTTGACTTACAAGTCTGTATGGGTTCCTAAGTCCACAACTAAGAAAGTAGCAAACAAACCAACGCAATCTGCTAGTCGACCTAGGAAATCATCACATGTTTTTTAATTTTCGACTGTGAACAAAACATTTGAAATGTCCCGTTCATATTGATTATAAACGTTCCATATTAATTGATTTCGTTGCGAGGTTTTGACCTCTATATGAGACGTTTTTCAAAGACTGCATTCATTTTTAAAACAACCATAACCTTTATTTTATCAATAAAGGTTTTAAAAACATTACGTAGATTATCAAATAATGATAATCTAAAATATACTATTTACACACGACCATTAAATAATGGTTTACAATAGAAATATATGACATCGACATATGTTTCTTGAATGCAGTTTTTACATAATATCATACAAACATGGACTCTAAATCTTGTCCTTATTTTAGTATGCAATAGCGGAAGCTCTTAATATTCACCTGAGAATAAACATGCTTTAAACGTCAACAAAAATGTTGGTGAGTTATAGGTTTAACCTATATATATCAAATCGTAACAATAGACCACAAGATTTCATATTTCAATACACATCCCATACATAGAGATAAAAATCATTCATCTGGTGAACACCTGGTAACCGACATTAACAAGATGCATATATCAGAATATCCCCATCATTCCGGGACACCCTTCGGATATGATATAAATTTCAAAGTACTAAAGCATCCGGTACTTTGGATGGGGTTTGTTAGGCCCAATAGATCTATCTTTAGGATTCGCGTCAATTAGGGTGTCTGTTTCCTAATTCTTAGATTACCAGACTTAATAAAAAGGGGCATATTCGATTTCGATAATTCAACCATAGAATATAGTTTTACGTACTTGTGTCTATTTTGTAAATCATTTATAAAACATGCATGTATTCTCATCCCAAAAATATTAGATTTTAAAAGTGGGACTATAACTCACTTTCACAGATATTTCCTTCCTCGAAAATAAGACTTGGCCACGGATCGATTCATGAACCTATACAAATATGTACATATATATCAAAGTATGATCAAAATATAATTACAACCATTTTTATTATGTTTTAAAGATTTAAGTGTATTAAGTCAGCTGTCTTCGTTAGTAACCTACAACTAGTTGTCCACAGTTAGATGTACAGAAATAAATCGATATATATTATCTTGAATCAATCCACGACCCAGTGTATACACGTCTCAGGCTAAATCACAACTCAAAGTATATATATTTTTGGAATCAACCTCAACCCTGTATAGCTAACTCCAACATTACTGCATATAGAGTGTCTATGGTTGTTCCAAATAATATATATACATGGGTCGAAATGATATGTCAAAACATTTGCATACGTGTCTATGGTATCCCAAGATTACATAATATATTAGAATACATGTATAATACAATATAAGTTAGCTAGGATATGATTTGTATAGATTTGTTAAACATTTGCCGTAGCTAAAAAGATCAAAAATATCCAATCTTGTTTTACCTATAACTTCTTCATTTTAAATCCGTTTTGAGTGAATCAAATTGCTATGATTTCATATTGAACTCTAATTTAAGAATCCAAACAGAAAAAGTATAGGTTTATAGTCAGAAATTTAAGTTACATGTCAATTACTAAAGAGGTAGTCATTTCTGTCGAAAGAACGACATCTTGATGACCATTTTGAAAAACATACTTTCACTTTGAGTTTAACCAATATTTTTGGAGATAGTTTAATGTTCATATGAAAAATAATTTTCCCAGAAGAACAACTTTTAAATCAAAGTTTATCATAGTTTTTAATTATCCAAACCAAAACAGCCCCCAGTTTCACTACGACGGCGTATATCTGATTTTATGGTGTTCATCGTGTTTCCGGGTTTTAAATCATTAAGTTAGCATATCATATAGATATAGAACATGTGTTTAGTTGATTTTAAAAGTCAAGTTAGAAGGATTAACTTTTGTTTGCGAACAAGTTTAGAATTAACTAAACTATGTTCTAGTAATTATAAGTTTAAACCTTCGAATAAGATAGCTTTATATGTATGAATCGAATGATGTTATGAACAACATTACTACCTCAAGTTTTCTAGATAAAACTACTGGAAATGAGAAAAATGGATCTAGCTTCAAAGGATCCTTGGATGGCTTGAAAGTTTTTGATGCAGAATCATGACACGAAAACAGTTCAAGTAAGATTTTCGCTCGAAATAAGATTGTTATAGTTGTAAAAATTGAATCAAAGTTTGAATATGAATATTACCTTGAATTAGAAAGATAACCTACTGTAAATAACAAAGGTTCCTTGATCTTAGATGATTATTTGGAATGGATTAGAAAGCTTCGAAGTAGACTTGCAAACTTGGAAGTATTCTTTATTTTTATGAAACTATACTTATGGAATTTATGAAGAACACTTAGAACTTGAAGATGGAACTTGAGAGAGATCAATTAGATGAATAAAATTGAAGAATGAAAGTGTGTGTAGGTGTTTTTGGTCGTTGGTATATGGATTAGATATAAAGGATATGTAATTTTGTTTACATGTAAATAAGTCATGAATGATTACTAATATTTTTGTAATTTTATGAGATATTTCATGCTAGTTGCCAAATGATAGTTCCCACATGTGTTAGGTGACTCACATGAGCTGCTAAGATCTGATCATTGGAGTGTATATACCAATAGTACATACATCTAAAAGCTGTGTATTGTACGAGTATGAATACGGGTGTATACGAGTAGAATTGTTGATGAAACTGAACGAGGATGTAATTGTAAGCATTTTTGTTAAGTAGAAGTACTTTGATATGTGTCTTAAAGTCTTTAAAAAGTGTAAGAATACATATCAAAACACAACATGTATATACATTCTAATGGAGTCGTTAAGTCTTCGTTAGTCGTTACATGTAAGTGTTGTTTTGAAACCTTTAAGTTAACGATCTCAATTAATGTTGTTAACCCAATGTTTATTATATCAAATGAGATGTTAAATTATTATATTATCATAATATTATGATGTATGAATATCTCTTAATAGGATATATATACATTAAAATATCGTTACAACGATAATCGTTACATATAAGTCTCGTTTCGTAATTCTTGATTTGTAGTCTTGTTTTTACATATGTAGTTCATTGTTAACACACTTAATGATATATTTAAATATCATTTTATCATGTTAAATATAGTGTATCAATATCTTAATATGATACGTATATATTTAGTAGACGTTATCATAACGATAATCGTTATATATATCATTTTGAGTTTCTTAACTTAGTAATCTCATTTCTTATGTATATCACACATTGTTAATATACTTAGTGAGATAATTACTCATCATAATCTCATGTCAACCATATATATATGTCTATATATACCACAACATGTAGTTTTTACAATTTTGTAACGTTCGTGAATCGCCGGTCAACTTGGGTGATCAATTGTCTATATGAAACTTATTTCATTTAATCAAGTCTTAACAAGTTTGATTGCTTAACATGTTGGAAACATTTAGTCATGTAAATATCAATCTCAATTAATATATATAAACATGGAAAATTTCGGGTCACTACAGTACCTACCCGTTAAATAAATTTCGTCCCGAAATTTTAAGCTGTTGAAGGTGTTGACGAATCTTCTGGAAATAGATGCGGGTATTTCTTCTTCATATGATCTTCACGCTCCCAGGTGAACTCGAGTCCTCTACGAGCATTGCATCGAACCTTAACAATCGGTATCTTGTTTTGCTTAAGTCTCTTAACCTCACGATCCATTATTTCGACGGGTTCTTCAATGAATTGAAGTTTTCATTGATTTGGATTTCATCCAACGGAATAGTGAGATCTTCTTTAGTAAAACATTTCTTCAAATTCGAGACGTGGAAAGTGTTATGTACCGCCACGAGTTGTTGAGGTAGCTCTAGTTGGTAAGCTACTGGTCCGACACGATCTATAATCTTGAATGGTCTAATGTACCTTGGATTTAGTTTCTCCCGTTTACCAAATCGAACAACGCCTTTCCAAGGTGAAACCTTAAGCATGACCATTTCTCCAATTTCAAACTCTATATCTTTTCTTTTACTGTCCACATAGCTCTTTTGTCGACTCTGGGCAGTTTTCGATCGTTGTTGAATTTGGATGATTTTCTCGATAGTTTCTTGTATTATCTCCGGACCCGTAATCTGTCTATCCCCCACTTCATTTCAACAAATCGGAGACCTGCACTTTCTACCATAAAGTGCCTCAAACAGCGCCATCTCAATACTAGAATGATAACTGTTGTTGTATGAAAATTCTACTAACGGTAGGTGTCGATCCCAACTGTTTCCGAAATCAATAACATATGCTCGTAGCATGTCTTCAAGCGTTTGTATCGTTCTTTCGCTCTGCCATCAGTTTGTGGATGATAGGCAGTACTCATGTCTAGACGAGTGATGTTATGCGAGGTGTATATAAAATAGCTTATATTTTACAAGGAAATACTATTAAATATGATACAATTTTACACAAGATATTTATTTATTTATAGAATGGATATACTTAAACCTTGCTACAACACTTATAGGCAGTGTACCTAATCGTACAGTAGTGTAGTTTTTAGTAAGTCCGGTTCGTTCCACAGGGAATCTTTTTCACAAAGCTTAACGCTATATTAGTTTAAATTTATAAAAATACAAATATATATATAAGTAATATTATTATTATAAAGGGGGGTTTTTACCGTTTAATGACCGGTTTGTCGATTTTAAAAACTTTAGTCGCAGTTAAAACCAAATGTAAAATATTAAAAATAAATAAAAGACTTAATTTAAAGCGTAAAGTAAATAACGATAATGAAATAGTGATAAATAAAAGTGCGATAATTAAAAAGTACGATAATTAAAAGTGCAATTAAATACAATAACAATAAATAAAAGTGCGATAATTAGAAGTGCAATTAAATATAAAATAAAGGAAATTAAATATGAAATAAAAGAATTATGCTTATTTAAACTTCCGTAATCATGATGTTTGACGTGTTGATTTTAGTTTTATGCCCATGGGTTAATTGTCCTTTGTCCTGGATTATTTAATATGTCCGTCTGGTTTTTGTCCATAACAGTCCATCAGTCATAAATATAAAGTGCGAGTGTCCTCGTCAAATTATCCTTATACCCGAAGTCAAATATTCCAACTAATTGGGGACTTAAACTGTAACAAGATTTTAATACTTTGTTTAATAATAACACCAGGATGTCGACTGAGTGTAACCCAAGGTTTTAATACTTTGTTATCAATTATGCCAAGTGTCCTTGTACATAATTTCACCCCTGTTTTAATAATTCTAGTGGCTATTAATCCATTCCCGTGTCTGGTTAAATGAACGATTATTCGTACATATAAATATCCCGCCCATCGTGTCCGATTGAGTGTATATGGTTATTTATAGGGACGTCCAATTGTAAATCTTTATATTAAAATTAACAAACTATCATTTAGTTAAACAAATATAAAGCCCATTAATAGCCCATAGTCTAATTTTCACAAGTGTCGTTCTTTTGTCCAAACCCCAATTATGGTACAAAGCTCAATTACCCAATTTTAGTAATTAGCCCAACATCATGATTACTCCGTTTTAAATAAGCGTAATAATAACTTAGCTACGAGACATTAAATTAAAAAGGTTGAACATAACTTACAATGATTAAAAATAGCGTAGCGTTACACGGACAGAATTTCGACTTACACCCTTACAATATTCGCTAACATACCCTTATTATTAGAATTAAAATTAAAATTAAAATTAAAATTAAAATATAAATATAAATATTTACGTATAGATATAGAGAGATTGATATTTTTTGGATGGATTTTTCGTCGAACTGCGTTGGCTTTTATAGGAATTTGAGTCCAGGTGAACTCCGCGAGTCGCGGCCTTTTTCCTCTTTGAACTCCGCAAGTCGCGGAGTTCGATTTTACAGCTCATACCATTTTGGAGCCTTTCTTGCCGACGGATTATTATATAAATATAATATATATATATAATTTATATAATTAATTATATATTATATTATATTTATATACATAGTTAACTTGTAATTTTTAGTCCGTTGCGTCGAGCGCTGAGAGTTGACTCTGGTTCCGGTTCCGGATTTTAGAACGCCTTTGCGAATAATTTAATATCCTGTACTTTGCGTTTTGAATCTTGTACTCTTGTAATTTCGAGACGTTTCTTATCAATAATTGGAACCTCTTGGATTGTATTTTGTACTTTTGAGCTTTTTGGTCGTTTGCGTCTTCAATTCGTCGAATCTGCCTTTTGTCTTCACCTTTTATTATTTAAATGAATATCACTTGTAAATAGAACAACTAAAAGCTTGTCTTTCTTGAGGAATAATGCTATGAAATATATGTTCATTTTTAGCATTATCAAATATTCCCACACTTGAGTGTTGCTTGTCCTCAAGCAATATAGTCTTGAAATACTAGAATCACTTCTTTATTCTTCACACTTTGTACATCAGTGATTTCTATACGGCGGTATAAACAATGGTAGTAACGATATGGTTTACAGTCCCACATGACTATAAAATTTAGATCCTTTAAGGAAATTGGATCTTTATGAAAACATTTGATCTTTTGAAATTTTTAATCTAGCTTTTACCCTAGATTAGTTTTCCGGAATAACCCTTCACCGGTATTTGCAAAATATTTTTGTGGGTTTGGTGGGTTTTAGAATTGAAAATTTTGGCTCAAAACTTATGGTTTTGTGTCACCCACTTGCTAACCTTGTATTAGGAAAGCAACACGTCCAGTATACTTGCTCCGTATATTGCCTTTCGGTAAACTACCGTCCGGTTGTAAAGGAAAGCGTTGAACAAGCAACTGTTAAGGCAATGTCCCCTGACATGCTTTTAATTATGGTCTAAAACGTGTCGAACGCAATTACTATCCTTTGTAGGAGCAATAGTAAAGCTCACCCTTATAATTTTTCGGTCTGGCACAAGGTCCTGTCTTTGACCATGCTATGCAACCACCGTTCTTACGGTTGACACCCGATTTGGTTCAGATGACCTAATGAATTCCAGGTGAATTCCTAGGATTTTACGTTCAAAGGTAATGAACGCATTGAAAATGGGTTTTCAGAAAACAAATCGGTTTATAATTTGATCAAAATATTTTCTCGTTCAAGCTCGAGTTTAGATATCATTGAATTCCATGAGTTTGAATTCTCAATCTTTAAGGTCAATCTCAAGGATTGAGTAATATCAGTCTTAAAAGCTGATTTTTGATCTCTAAGGAGATTATCCTTTTTGGGGATCTGATTCATTAGTCTTATCCAGCTAATTTGCACGGTGCCCCCCCATTTTACGAGATAAATCCTTCTCATGGCTAGGATAAATCTGACCACTTGGCGACCCTGTTTTATGCTGAGGTCCGTGGATTTCCTGCTGATTTTAGAGATGACTTTTCTAGATTTTTCGTCAACCTACAGCTGGTCTGGACGACAACTTCCTGACCTAAATCAAGAAGCGCGTTTCTTTTTCGGAAGACTTTACTTCCTTTTAATGATGGAATTGATTCATCGTGTAGATCCATCTCTTCTTTTCTTTCATCGGGTAAAACAGTTTAGTTTAGTCCAAAGCAAAAGTATTTTCAGTTATTTGTTACAGAAATATGTGACATATGTTTAAGATAACTTGGTAATTTTTCCCACACTTGGCTTTTATTTTCCTTTTTATTGTCCTCTATTCCATTTTAAATGAATTCTAACATTTTGGGTTGTTTCTCAATTTATGTCCTTTCCAAGGTAACAATAATTTTGGTGTTAACACCTAGTTTTATCGTTCATAAATATGTATAAACATGATTTTGAGTTCATTTAATTGAAAATTTTGAAAATTTTTACTAGAA
Organism: Rutidosis leptorrhynchoides; assembly: GCF_046630445.1. NCBI lineage: Eukaryota > Viridiplantae > Streptophyta > Magnoliopsida > Asterales > Asteraceae > Rutidosis > Rutidosis leptorrhynchoides. Next base: position 258,121,886 of record NC_092333.1, read on the forward strand.
TTGGGTAGTCAGTATATAAGACTAGGGCTGTTCTTTATTATCAGAGAGCACTAGATTCTAATACAACTACTGCTTTACTAGTATTTTTAATGGTAACCAAGTGTTTAAGATAAAAATTTTAAAAATCCGAAAGAATTTAACCCTTCCCACACTTAAGATCTTGCAATGCCCTCATTTGCAAGAAATCAGTAACAATTTAAATTATTGAGGGTGATTAGCGTAGAAATGATTAAATTTTACCAAATTTTCCAAACATATTGTTGTTTGTGTTGAATGATAAATGGTGCAAATCATTTGTTCATTCCTTCTCGTTGTTATTTCACATATATTTTGCATCTTGTCGTCAAAATTAGTTGCTTTTACTGAACTTAATGCCAGTCTTTGAAAATGTGTTGCTTTACCCCGTTGTGTACATAAGATAAACTGCAAACATATATACATATTTTTGAAGTTTGGTATATTATCCCACATTCAAAAATTATTAAAATCTAATAAAAAAAAAAATTAGAAAATTATAAAAACTATTACAATATTAACATAAGTATTAAATGTATCAACATTACAAATAATAAAATAAATAAAACTAAGTAGACTAGGGATGATACTGATACTAGTAGGGGTTCCATGCATAACCGTATGTGTTATAGAATGCTTCGGCTGGGTTATACGTAGGATACGGTGGTTGGATCTCTATAGACCAGGGAGGAAATACGGGTGATGGAGTAGGAATATAGTTTCTACCTACATGTTGGCAATGAGCTATGATTTGGTTTTGATGAACTTGCCAATCTTCAAATGCTCGATGTCTAGCATTTTCATACTCTTGTGAAGCTATAAACCTTTGCATTTCTGTCATTTCATTTCCTCCTCCCACATTACCTGGCTGTTGGTTTCTCTCAACCTGTGGATGTCTACCATGGTATTGTACTGCGGCGTTATTTCGCCTCTTCAAAACCTTCGCACCATGGTATACATTTAAACCTATTGTATCGCGGGGTTCTGGTTCTTCGACTAATAATCCCCCCCGACTTATATCCACACCGAGATATTCAGCAATCAAAGTAATAAATATACCACCTCCTATTATGCTATGCGGTCTCATCCCCCTAACCATAGCTGATAAATAATAACCCACATAATAAGGTATACTTACAGCGCTTTGTGGGTCTCGAATACACATATGCTAAAACAAATCCTGTTCATTTACCTTTTCCTTATTCTTACCTCTTTGTGTAATCGAATTAGCTAAAAACCTATGAATTACTCTTAACTCTGCTCTATCTATATCCAAATAAGAGTAATTTCCCCCTTTAAATCGGTGATGGCTAGTCATTTGACTCCATACACCATGCGTATCAAAATTTTCATCAATTTTCCTACCATTTAATATCAACCCTCTACAATCGGCAGATGCTAACTCCTCAGGCGTATATATACGTAAGGCCTGAGCCATGTCTAGTAAAGACATGTGTCGCATCGAACCTCCTAACAAAAATCTAATAAAAGATCGATCGGTTAAACTAGCTACCCAATCATTTATTTCTATACTACACAATAATTCTTCACACCATACTTTATATACAGGTCTACGCATGTTGAATAAACGTACCCAATCGTTAAAAGTAGAATTACCATACCTCTATGTAAGTAATTCCCTAATTGGCCCGGCTAATTCTACAGCTTCTAACGATGCCCATTCTATTACCCTTGGTACTTCAACAGCTTTAGAATGAAGAGTATGCAAGCCCCTTTGGTATTTTGGATAATCTATCCAAAGTCTGTCAAATCTCAAGTTCGGGTGCAAATCTTCCAAGTGCATATCAGAAAATGTCATAACTGGATGAGGTATATCTTGTTTGTAGTAGTTATCCACCTCCTGTTGTTCCGTATTCTCAGCAGGAGCATTGCGAGCTTGGGATGAAGATTCAGCCCTTTCAGTCTGCAAAACACATCAAACACAATTTTTGTGCATCCAAATATGCATTAGTGTCAGCAAAATCATCAATCAAAATAATTACAATGACATGTTCAATTTATATCAAACATAAGCTCATTTTCATATTTTTATCAAATCTACACTTTTTCAAATAAGCATATACGAAAATGTTCACCAAGTTCATAAGCATTCAACTCAAATAACATGTCAAAATAATCATTACTAGCAATTAAACAAGTTTCAAATGGCATTATCTCTCAAAAATCAAGTTCATGAATTTTAGACTTGAAAAAGTCCACTTTAATTCTCAAAATCATACTTAGGCTCAAAGTTTGGATCATTTAACTACCTAAACACGTTACACTACTTAATTTAGCAACAATTCATGACAAAAATCGGCCATAACCTGTTTATATCAAAAAGCCCCAAATTTGCTCAAGAACACAAACCCTAGATTACTCAAAATTTGAAGTTTAAGGCTTCTAATCATGTTAAATAGCATCAATCTAGGTTATACAAGCATAATACACAAGCAATATAAGCATAATTACACTAAAAAGCATTAAAATCGAATTGGGGAAAAAATTGCTCAAGAACACTAATTTTCAGATTAAATGGTGTTTAGGTGTAGAAATTTACCGTTTTCCTTGAGTAATTCCTTGATAGCATCCTTCTCAACATGATTTTAGTAAAAGATTTGATGATAAACGGTCAAAAATTGCGAATTTGGTATGTGTTTTTCGGGTGTTTGCGCAGTTTGGAGTGGGTGGGTGTGTGCAACTGAGCTGTTCAGCTCGTTTTATTTTTTTCTGGGTTTTGGTCTCTCCGAGAGTCGCGACATTTGACTCTTTCAAACTCCGCGAGTCACGGTGTTTGGTTTTTTTTATTTTTTTATTTTTTTTATATATAAGCCTTAACTTATAAAATAAATATAAAATAAATTTAAAATTTTGTTTTCCTTTGTTTTAGGACGAGGTCGTTTCGGATCGATGTCCTAGTCCGTCCTTCGACAAAATTTTAAAATTTGTCTTTTTGTAGCGATTGTTTTAAAAGCTAAGATTTTTGGGTTTTTTTTAATGTTTTTGGCATACTTTAAGTCAATAAGTTTAAAAATAATGATAATAAAAGTTCTCGTCCCTCCCTCGGGTAAAGCAATTTCGGTTCAAAGACCTAGTCTTCAACTTACGACGAATTTTAAAAATCATATTTTTAACTTAGCGAAATAAAGTAAATTTTTGTTTTTAAATTCACACCACTTAAATTTAAAATGCATAAAATTAAAAATTCATATTTTAAAAATTAAAAATTCACACCAAACTTAATTTAAAAATTAATATTATAACTTCACACCAAACTTAAATTATATTTTTGTTTTTATACATGCAAACTTAGTTTAAAAATATTAATTTTTCAAATATTTACAATTTTAAATATATTGATTTTAAAAAGTTTACAATATTATTTTAATATTAAATTTAAAAACAAAGTAAAAATAAAATTAAAAATCTTTTTGGCTTTTATCCCACTTTAATCAATCAAATATTATCAAAAATATGCGTTCCTCTTTTCGGTAAAGTAATTTCGGTTCCATGACCTAATTTAACTCATGACGAATTTTTGAAATATTTTGGGTTAATTGATTAAAGATATTTATACCTTAAGAATAAACGTTAAATTTCGCAGTGATGTAATAAATTTTTGTATGATATCAATAATTTCGGTCGCCAAACCTAATTTTATTCAATACCAATTTAATACTTTATAGCGAACAAATTAGCGTTTATTATCAAAAGATTAAAAATGAAAAAAAAAAATAAAAACTGTACAGACTTACCTGTGAGATAGTATTCTTAGTGATATGATTTATTCCACTCATAAGATAGTCGGTTTAATTGGTTTTCCATAGCTACAAAGGCGTAACCTCAAGCATTCAGTGTTTTTTCTTCTAAACATATGAACGGTCCGTCTCTGCATAAAGTAACAAATTCGGTGTTTGAATAGGTTTGATTATTTGAACATTTACCTCCATGTGACCATTTTCCGCATTTGTGACATCTTTCAAGGTGTTGTGCTCTTCTTTTCGCTGCAGATTTTGATTTTCCTTTACTAAATTGTAACTTATTATCTTCGCATCTGGATTCTTTTCTTACTCCGTCCAATCTTTCTCTGATTACTGATACTATTTCACTCGGAAGTGTGTCATTATTACGTTTAGTGATCAAAGCGTGTAGCATTAAACCATGGTTTAGTTCACAGGCAGTCTTCATTTCGTAAAAACTTAAAAAAATAAAAATTCAGAATGGGGGGAGAAGACTAGTTCTTTAGGGTCTGCTAGGGAAAGACCATTCGGGTTCCATTTTCGAGAACTACACGAAAACAGAAAATTTAACTCTAATAGAAATACATATTATCCTTTAAAGACTTGATTCTCCCCAAACTTAGTTAGCTGTGGTGTCGAAATTGTGATTAACTTCGTTGTCGACTTCCATCGGACTATCTATGTAGTGTTTAACTCTGTGACCATTAACCTTAAATTCAATCCTATTTGAATTTATTAATTCTATCATTCCGTATGGGAAAACTCTTATGACTATGAATGGTCCAGACCATCTTGATTTCAATTTTTCAGGAAATAGCTTGAATCGTGAATTGAAAAGAAGAACTCTGTCTCCTTCTTTGAATTCTTTTGAACTTCTGATTCTTTTATCATGCCATTTCTTCGTTCTTTCCTTATAGATTAACGAATTTTCGTATGCTTCATGTCTTAATTCTTCTAATTCGTTTAGTTGACTTAACTGTAGATGTTCAGCTTCATGTAAATCAAGATTACATGTCTTCAAAGCCCAAAATGCTTTGTGTTCAATTTTTACTGGAAGATGACATACTTATCCATAAACAAGTCTAAAAGTTGTGGTTCCAATTGGAGTTTTGTAGGCTGTTCTAAAATTCCAGAGTGCATCCTCCAATTTAATGGTCCATTCCTTCGGATTTGATCCTACGGTTTTTTCTAGAATACGTTTTAAAGCTCGGTTGGTATTTTCAACTTGTCCACTTGTTTGTGGATGATAAGCAGTGGAGATTTTATGAGTTACTCCATATCTTTTGAGAACTTTCTTAAGTTGATTATTACAGAAATGAGTACCCCGATCACTTATTAAAGTTTTCGGTGTTCCAAACCTTGCAAAAAGACATTTTAAAAAGTTGACTACAACTCGTGCATCGTTAGTTGAGAGAGCTTGTGCTTCCGCCCATTTAGATACATAATCAATGGCTACGAGAATATAGAGATTATTATGAGATTTTGGAAATGGACCCATAAAGTCAATACCCCAAATGTCAAATACTTCACATACTTGAATGACATTTTGTGGCATTTCATCACGTTGACTTTTTTTTCTGGCTCTTTGACAAGCATCACAGGATTTGCAAAGAAGGTGTGCGTCTTTGTAAATTGTAGGCCAATAGAATCCAGCATCATAAACTTTTCTTGCTGTTAGTTGAGGCCCATAGTGCCCTCCTGTTGGTCCTGTGTGACAATGGTTTAAAATTTTACTAGCTTCATCTCCGAATACACATCGGCGTATTATTCCATCTGGACAACTTTTAAACAGATGTGGATCTTCCCAGAAATAGTGTTTTATATCACTAAAGAATTTCTTTCGTTTTTGGTACGATAATTCTTTTTCAAGGAATCCACATACTAAATAGTTTGCATAGTCTGCAAACCATGGAATTTCATTATATTCTATCTTCAATAGATATTCATCAGGAAAGTTGTCATGTATGGTCGATTCATTTAGAACTTCTAATTCGGGATTTTCAAGACGAGAAAGATGATCAGCGGCGAGATTTTCTGCTCCTTTTTTATCTCGGATTTCAATATCAAACTCTTGTAAGAGTAAGATCCAACGGATTAATCTTGGTTTGGCATCTTGTTTTGAAAATAGGTATTTAAGAGCAGAATGGTCGGTATAGACCACCGTTTTTGCTAGAACGAGATATGAACGAAATTTGTCAAAAGCAAAGACAATAGCAAGGAGTTCTTTTTCAGTAGTTGTGTAATTCGTTTGTGCTCCTTGTAACGTCTTACTAGCATAATATATAGGTTGAAATCTTTTTTCAATCCTTTGTCCTAAAACGGCTCCCATTGCAGAATCACTTGCATCGCACATTAGTTCAAACGGTAGATTCCAATTTGGTGTTATCATGATCGGCGCATTAGTGAGTTTCTCTTTAAGAATATTAAAAGATTTGATGCATTCATCTGAAAAGATGAATGGAGCATCTTTTTCTAGGAGTTTATTCATAGGAGTGGCAATTTTAGAAAAATCTTTTATGAAACATCGGTAAAAACCGGCATGTCCTAGAAAACTCCTAACTCCTCTAACATTGGTGGGATGTTGAAGTTTAGCAATTACATCTACTTTAGCTCTATCCACTTCAATTCCTTCTTTTGAAATTTTATGTCCAAGAGCGATGCCTTCTTTAAAAATGAAATGGCATTTCTCCCAATTAAGAACTAGACTTGATTGTTCGCATCTAATCAGCATTCGTTCAAGATTAGCTAGACATGTTTCAAAAGTATCACCGAAGACTGAAAAGTCATCCATGAAAACTTCCATGAATTTTTCTATCATGTCGTGAAAAATCGCCATCATGCACCTTTGAAAGGTTGCAGGGGCATTGCAAAGCCCAAATGGCATGCGTTTGTAAGCAAAAGTACCATAAGGGCACGTGAATGTGGTTTTCTCTTGGTCCTCGGGTGTTATTGGAATTTGAAAATATCCGGAAAAACCATCAAGAAAACAATAGTAACTATTTTCGGCTAATCTTTCCAACATTTGATCAATAAAAGGTAAGGGAAAGTGATCTTTTCTGGTGGCGTCATTTAATTTTCTATAATCAATACATACATGCCATCCTGTTACAGTCTTAGTAGGAATAAGCTCATTTTTCTCATTTGTAATGACAGTCATGCCACCCTTCTTAGGCACGCATTGAACAGGGCTTACCCATGGACTATCAGAAATTGGATAAATTAAACCTGCATCTAGCAGTTTAATTATTTCTTTTTTAACAACATCTTGTATATTCGGATTTAGGCTTCGTTGGCGTTGCACATACGTTTTATGACCTTCTTCCATAAGGATTTTATGTGTGCAATACGAAGGACTTATTCCTTTAATATCATGAATCTTCCATGCAATGGCTGGTTTATGAGCTTTCAACACAGAAATGAGTTGTGATTTCTCATTTTCAGTAAGAGAAGACGATATTATTACAGGTAATTCAGATTCACCATGTAAATAAGCGTATTCCAAATGGTTTGGAAGTGGCTTTAATTCTAATGTCGGTGGTTCTTCTATCGATGATTTATATCGATATCTGTCTTCTTCTTTTAGCATTTGAATTTCTTCTGTTGTTGGTTCATATCCATTTGCTATTAGTGTAGCTAACATTTCAGCTTCATCAATTTGTTTAGTTCCTTCTCCTAAAGAACATTCTCCTGTTCCTTGTAATTCTGAAAATTCTTCCAACAATTCTGCATGTGAATCTATAGTTTGAATATAATAACATGTATCATCTGCAGATTGCGGTTGTTGCATTGCTCTATCAACTGAAAAGGTAACACTTTCATCCTCTATACTTAGGGTCAGTTTCTTACCAAACACGTCTATCACTGCTTTAGCCGTGTTTAAGAATGGTCTTCCTAATATGAGAGGAACTTGAGAATCTTCTTTCATGTCCAGAACAACAAAATCTACTGGAAATACTAAAGTACCAACTTTAACTAGCATGTTCTCCATTATCCCTCTAGGATATTTTATTGATCGATCGGCTAGTTGTATACTTATTCTTGTTGGTTTCAATTCTCCAAGGTCTAGTTTAGCGTATAGTGAATACGGCATTAAATTTATACTAGCACCTAAGTCTGCCAATGCTTCTATTGAACTAAGACTACCCAGAAAACATGGAATTGTGAAACTTCCTGGATCAGATAATTTTTCTGGTATCTTATTCAACAGCACTGCTGAACAATTAGCATTCATAGTAACGGCTGAGAGTTCTTCCATTTTATTTCTATTTGTGATTAGATCTTTCAAGAATTTAGCATATCTAGGAATTCCTGAAATCGCATCAATGAAAGGAAGATTTACATTTATCTGTTTAAACATATCCAAGAATTTGGATTGCTCGGCTTCAAGTTTCTCTTTCTTCATTTTACTCGGGTAAGGAAGTGGTGGTTGGTATGGTTTAACATATGGTTTATCCTTAGCTGTGTTATCTTCATTAACCTTTTCAACTACCGGTTCTTTTTCCTTATCTTGATCAGGTTGTGGTTCTTGTGGAGTAGGAATAGCTTCATCAGAAGTTACAGGTATTTTAGGTGGTTTAAGTGCTGTACCACTTCTTGTGGTAATGGCTTTAGCTGTTTCATTCCGGGGGTTAGCATTTGTATCACTAGGTAAACTTCCCGGTTTTCTTTCACCTATTAACCTTGCTAGGTTACTTACTTCTTGTTCCAAGTTTTGAATAGAAGCTTGTTGATTTCTAAATGCTTGAGCATTTTGTTCATTAGTTTGTTTTTGAGATGTGAAAAACTGCGTTTGAGTTTCAACTAGCTTCGTCATCATATCTTCTAAATTCGGATTTTTATCATCGGTTTGTGGTGATTTGTTTTGAAAATTAGGTCTTTGCTGATTGTAAGTATTATTGGATACTTGTTGATTGCTAGGACCTTGTTGGTTGTTGTATGGAACATTTCTGTTATAATTCTGGTTTTGATTGTAGATCGGTCTTGGCGGTTGATAATTATTCTGATAATTATTTCCAGGCCTTTGGTTTATGTATGAAATATTCTCTCTTTGTTTCATTGTTAATTCAATACTGAGACAATCTTTTGTCAAATGTGGTCCTCCACACTGCTCACAACTAATTCGTATTAAGTGGATATCTTTAGTCATCTTTTCCATTCGTCTCTCGACAGCATCTATCTTTGCAGAAATGGAATCTAAGTCATGGCTAGAATCGGCTCTAGCTACTTTAGATGATCTAACGATATCTTTTTCTTGGTGCCACTCATGTGAGTGGGAAGCAGTGTTATCAATAATTTTGTAAGTATCAGTTTCGGTTTTCTTCATAATAGAACCACCAGCTGCTATATCTATGTCTATTCTTGTAGTGATGTCGCATCCTTGGTAGAATATTTGTACTATTTGACAGGTGTCTAAACCATGTTGCGGACATCCTCTTAATAACTTTCCAAATCTAGTCCACGCCTCATATAGAGTTTCATTCGGTTTCTGTGTGAACGTAACAATTTCTCCTTGAAGTCTTACGGCTTTAGATGCCGGAAAGAATTGTTTAAGAAATTTTTCAACTAAAACGTCCCATGTATCAATCGCCCCTTCAGGTAACGATTCCAACCAATCTTTGGCTTCTCCCTTTAAAGTCCAGGGAAATAACATGAGATATATCTGTTCATCCTCAACTTCTCTTATTTTAAATAGAGTGCAGATCATATTAAAGGTACGAAGATGTTCATTTGGATCTTCCTTCGGCGCACCACTAAATTGGCATTGATTAGTCACCATATGTAGAATTTGTCCTTTGATTTCATAATCTGGCGCATTAATGTCAGGATGAGTAATTGCGTGACCTTGGCCAGTGCATTTAGCTCTCATTCGGTCTTCCATACTTAAAGGTTCCAGATTCTCCATAATTGAATTTGTTGAATCCGAATCACTAGAGGATTCTGATTTAATGGTTCGTTCCTCAACAATCTCTGTTTGAATGATTGGTGGTTCCGGAGGAAAATTTAATGGTTCAGGATCTATGAATTGTCCCTGAATATTATCCGGATTCTCAATTGTGAGGTCGGGTTCAAAAAATGGATTATCGGAAATTTGAATTGGAGTACTTGGTCGACTGGATGACGATTCTAAAGGAAAATCAACGGCGGTAATATTTGCTAGATGTCTTGATCTAGTTACAGGTGGTGAACGTACAAAAGGTGGTGAACGTCTTGCTCGGTGCATTCACTGAATATCCTATTAGTTTTTAAAAGAAAAGAAAAAATTATATAAGTTATCCAATTAATAGATTTTTCTGATTTTGCCCACGTTTCGAATAGCCAAAAGATGTAGCGGAGGGGCGAGATTCGTTTGGTCTCAATATAATTGAGGACTGTTTGGCTCCAATAACCCGGTCCACGTACAAATCCAACTATTACTACGAACCAGAAAATTTTGATGTCTATCAATTTAACCACTTAAAATAAATTTTCGTAATTTTAAGAAGTATAGATAAGAAGTAGAAAAAAATTCTAAGTCCTAAAAACTAGAATGACGAGAAATAAAAAAGAAAAAGAGCGCATCGAAATAGGTCGAAAAATAAAAGGCGTAGAAAAATACGAAAGAAAAAAAAATGACTTTAAAACTTAAAAACACTCGACTAACCCAACCTTATTACAACCACTAACTTAAAATTATAATCGCAAATTGAGATTACTAATTGGAATGATAATTGATACATAGGTATAAGGCGTCTAAAAATATTAAAGCTTACAAGTAAAACTATATCCCAAATGGAAATAACTTAAAAAGAAACTAAAACTTAAAAAGGCGTCGCAAAATTCTAAAGCACTTAAATCTTAGTCTAAAGAAAAGGCACTTAAGGGATTTTACGGCAAAGCCTAAAAATCTAGAAGTAAAAATAACTATGGCAAAAACTATGTTTAAAACTAAAAACTAGCGAAAAACACAAATATTACGTTAAAACAATTAAAAAGGGACAAAATATAAAAATATACTAAAAGTTGTAAAAAGTACAATTTTTATAAAAATATTATTTTTATATTATTTATTTATTTAGAGTGTTAATTTTATAATTTATTTAAATTAATTAAACTAAATATACAAATTAAATAAACAAACTAAACTTAATTAATTAAAAATTAAAACCTAATTAGGGTTTTTAATTAATAATAATAATAATAATAATTACGTAATTAATGCGAAATTAGGGTTCTGTGTAACCCGTGTCAGACGGCTCCGCGAGTTGCGGTATTCCAGGCAACAAACTCCGCGAGTCGCGGGGATCGAAATTTCAGATGACAGGCTGTTTCGTTTTAGTTTTTCGACATAATTATTATTATTATTTTTAATATATTTATATAATTTAAATAAAACTTATCTTAAAAAACTAAAATAGAAATAAAATACTTTATAATTTTATAAATAAAAATCTTAAAACTAGATTTATATATATATTTTTTTTTCAGTTTTTTTTATGTTTTAATAAAAACAAAATATTTAAATAAAACTTATAATTTTTTTATAAAATAAAAATAAAGAAACTTTATAAAACTTAAATATTTAACAAACTCTTAAAAATATTTATATTTTTGTTTTTCTTTTAATATTTTTGAATATTTAAAACGTATTTTTACAAAAGCGTATTTTTTTTATATTAGCAAACTAAAAATAAAATTTTTTTTTCCTTTTTATTAGCGTTGCGCTTTCGGCGTTTAAGTTCCCCGGCAGCGGCGCCAAAAATGTTTGATGTTATGCGAGGTGTATATAAAATAGCTTATATTTTACAAGGAAATACTATTAAATATGATACAATTTTACACAAGATATTTATTTATTTATAGAATGGATATACTTAAACCTTGCTACAACACTTATAGGCAGTGTACCTAATCGTACAGTAGTGTAGTTTTTAGTAAGTCCGGTTCGTTCCACAGGGAATCTTTTTCACAAAGCTTAGCGCTATATTAGTTTAAATTAATAAAAATACAAATATATATATAAGTAATATTATTATTATAAAGGGGGGGTTTTTACCGTTTAATGACCGGTTTGTCGATTTTAAAAACTTTAGTCGCAGTTAAAACCAAATGTAAAATATTAAAAATAAATAAAAGACTTAATTTAAAGCGTAAAGTAAATAACGATAATGAAATTGCGATAAATAAAAGTGCGATAATTAAAAATTACGATAATTAAAAGTGCAATTAAATACAATAACAATAAATAAAAGTGCGATAATTAGAAGTGCAATTAAATATAAAATAAAGGAAATTAAATATGAAATAAAAGAATTATGCTTATTTAAACTTCCGTAATCATGATGTTTGACGTGTTGATTTTAGTTTTATGCCCATGGGTTAATTGTCCTTTATCCTGGATTATTTAATATGTCCGTCTGGTTTTTGTCCACAACAGTCCATCAGTCATAAATATAAAGTGCGAGTGTCCTCGTCAAATTATCCTTATACCCGAAGTCAAATATTCCAACTAATTGGGGACTTAAACTGTAACAAGATTTTAATACTTTGTTTAATAATTACACCAGGATGTCGACTGAGTGTAACCCAAGGTTTTAATACTTTGTTATCAATTATGCCAAGTGTCCTTGTACATAATTTCACCCCTGTTTTAATAATTCTAGTGGCTATTAATCCATTCCCATGTCCGGTTAAATGAACGATTATTCGTACATATAAATATCCCGCCCATCGTGTCCGATTGAGTGTATATGGTTATTTATAGGGACGTCCAATTGTAAATCTTTATATTAAAATTAACAAACTATCATTTAGTTAAACAAATATAAATCCCATTAATAGCCCATAGTCTAATTTTCACAAGTGTCGTTCTTTTGTCCAAACCCAATTATGGTACAAAGCCCAATTACCCAATTTTAGTAATTAGTCCAACATCATGATTACTTCGTTTTAAATAAGCATAATAATAACTTAGATACGAGACATTAAATTAAAAAGGTTGAACATAACTTACAATGATTAAAAATAGCGTAGCGTTACACGGACAGAATTTCGACTTACACCCTTACAATATTCGCTAACATACCCTTATTATTAGAATTAAAATTAAAATTAAAATTAAAATTAAAATATAAATATAAATATTTACATATAGATATAGAGAGATTGATATTTTTTGGATGGATTTTTCGTCGAACTGCGTTGGCTTTTATAGGAATTTGAGTCCAGGTGAACTCCGCGAGTCGCGGCCTTTTCCCTCTTTGAACTCTGCAAGTCGCGGAGTTCGATTTTACAGCTCACACCATTTTGGAGCCTTTCTTGCCGACGGATTAATATATAAATATAATATATATATAATTTATATAATTAATTATATATTATATTATATTTATATACATAGTTAACTTGTAATTTTTAGTCCGTTGCGTCGAGCGTTGAGAGTTGACTCTGGTCCCGGTTCCGGATTTTCGAACGTCTTTGCGAATAATTTAATATCTTGTACTTTGCGTTTTGAATCTTGTACTCTTGTAATTTCGAGACGTTTCTTATCAATAATTGGAACCTCTTTGATTGTATTTTGTACTTTTGAGCTTTTTGGTCGTTTGCGTCTTCAATTCGTCGAATCTGCCTTTTGTCTTCACCTTTTATTATTTAAACGAATATCACTTGCAAATAGAACAATTGCAACTAAAAGCTTGTCTTTCTTGAGGAATAATGTTATGAAATATATGTTCGTTTTTAGCATTATCAACGAGTCCCCAATGCTTGTTGCAACGTCTGCCAGAACCTTGAAACAAATCTACCATCCCTATCAGAGATAATAGAGACGGGTATTCCATGTCTGGAGACAACCTCCTTCAAATACAATCGCGCCAACTTCTCCATTTTGTCATCTTCTCTCATTGGCAGGAAGTGTGCTGACTTGGTGAGATGATCAACTATTACCTAAATAGTATCATAACCACTTGCAGTCCTTGGCAATTTAGTAATGAAATCCATGGTAATGTTTTCCCATTTCCATTCCGGGATTTCAGGTTGTTGTAGTAGACCTGATGGTTTCTGATGTTCAGCTTTGATCTTAGAACACGTCAAATATTCTCCTACATATTTAGCAATATCGGCTTTCATACCCGGCCACCAAAAGTGTTTCTTGAGATCTTTATACATCTTCCCCGCTCCGGGATGTATTGAATATCTAGTTTTATGTGCTTCTTTAAGTACCATTTCTCTCACATCTCCAAACCTTGGTACCCAAATTCTATCAGCCCTATATCGGGTTCCGTCTTCCTGAATATTAAGATGTTTCTCTGATCCTTTGGGTATCTCATTCTTCAACTTTCCTTCTTTTACAACCCCCTGTTGCGCCTCCTTTATTTGAGTAGTAAGGTTAGTACGAATAATTATATTCATAGCTTTTACCCGTATAGGTTCTCTGTCCTTTCTACTCAAAGCGTCGGCTACCACATTCGCCTTCCCCGGGTGGTATCGAATCTCAAAATCATAATCATTCAACAGTTCAATCCACCTGCGTTGTCTCATATTCAGTTGCTTCTGATTAAATATATGTTGGAGACTTTTTTGGTCGGTATATATCATACTTTTGACTCCGTATAAATAATGCCTCCAAGTCTTTAATGCATAAACAACAGCACCCAATTCCAAATCGTGAGTTGTATAATTTTGCTCGTGAATCTTCAATTGTCTAGATGCATAAGCAATCACCTCCGTTCATTGCATTAATACACAACTGAGACCTTGCTTTGATGCATCACAATAAATCACAAAATCATCATTCCCTTCAGGCAATGACAATATAGGTGCCGTAGTTAGCTTTTTCTTCAATAACTGAAAAGCCTCTTATTCATCCTTCCATTCAAATTTCTTCCCTTTATGCGTTAATGCAGTCAAGGGTTTTGCTATTTTGGAGAAATCTTGGATGAATCTTCTGTAGTAACAAGCCAATCCTAAAAATTGACGTATATGCTTCGGAGTTGTTGGGGTTTTCCACTTTTCAACGGTTTCGATCTTTGCCGGGTCCACCTGGATACCTTCTTTGTTCACTATGTGACCGAGGAATTGAACTTCTTCCAACCAAAATGCACACTTTGAAAACTTAGCGTACAATTTTTCTTTCCACAATACTTCTAGCACTTTTCTCAAATGTTCTTCATGCTCTTGATCATTCTTTGAGTAAATAAGTATGTCATCGATGAAAACAATGACAAATTTATCAAGATATGGCCCACACACTCGGTTCATAAGGTCCATGAACACAGCTGGTGCGTTAGTCAATCCAAACGGCATAACCATAAACTCGTAATGACCATAACGCGTCCTAAAAGCAGTTTTTGGAATATCATCCTCCTTTACTCGCATTTGATGATATCCAGAACGTAAATCGATTTTCGAATAAACCGACGAGCCTTGTAGTTGATCAAATAAGTCGTCAATTCTCAGCAGTGGATAACGGTTTTTGATGGTAAGTTTATTCAACTCTCTGTAGTCAATACACAACCTAAATGTACCATCCTTCTTCTTGACAAACAAAACAGGAGCTCCCCATGGTGATGTGCTTGGTCGAATGAAACCACATTCTAATTTTTCTTGTAGTTGGCTTTGCAGTTCTTTCATCTCGCTGGGTGCGAGTCTGTAAGGAGCACGAGCTATTGGTGCAGCTCCTGGTACAAGATCTATTTGAAATTCAACAGATCGATGTGGAGGTAGTCCCGGTAATTCTTTCAGAAATACATCGAGAAATTCTTTTGCGACGGGAACATCATTGATGCTCTTTTCTTCAGTTTGTACTTTCTCGACGTGTGCTAGAATAGCATAGCAACCTTTTCTTATTAGTTTTTGTGCCTTCAAATTACTAATAAGATGTCGCTTCGTGTTGCCCTTTTCTCCGTACACCATTAAGGGTTCTCCTTCTTCTCGTACAATGCGAATTGCATTTTTGTAACATACGATCTCTGCTTTCATCTCCTTCAGCCAGTCCATGCCAACTATTACATCAAAACTCCCTAACTCTACTGGTATCAAATTAATCTTAAATATTTCGCTACCCAGTTTAATTTCTTGATTCCGGCATATATAATCTGCTGAAATTAATTTACCGTTTGCTAATTCGAGTAAAAATTTACTATCCAACGGCATCAATGGACAACTTAATTTAGCACAAAAATCTCTACTCATATAGCTTCTATCCGCACCCGAATCAAATAAAACGTAAGCAGATTTATTGTCAATAAGAAACGTACCCGTAACAAGCTCCGGGTCTTCCTGTGCCTCTGCCGCATTAATATTGAAAACTCTTCCGCGGACTTGTCCATTCGTGTTCTCCTGTTTCGGGAAATTTCTAATAATGTGGCCCGGTTTTCCACATTTATAACAAACTACATTGACATAACTTGCTCCGACACTACTTGCTCCGTCATTACTCGTTCCGACACCATTTGTTCCTTTTGTTCTGTTAACCCCTGGTCCGTAGACCTCACACTTTGCCGCACTATGACCATTTCTTTTACACTTGTTGCAAAATTTGGTGCAGAACCCCGAGTGATACTTTTCACACCTTTGGCATAGCTGCTTCTGATTGTTGTTGTTGTTGTTGCAGTTGTTATTGTTGTTGGGATGATTGTTGTAGTTGTTGTTGTTGTGCCGTTTGTTGTAGTTGCGATTATTGGGATAGTTGTTGTTGTTTTGGTGACTCTTATCACCTTTTTCCTCTCACTTTATTTTGACTAGCTTCACGTTGGCCTCTTCGACCGCCTGTTCTTTAATTCTTCCCTCAATCTGGTTCACTAGTTTGTGAGCCATTCTACATGCCTTTTGTATGGAGGCAGGCTCGTGTGAACTTATATCTTCTTGGATTCTCTCCGGTAACCCTTTCACAAACGCGTCGATCTTCTCTTCCTCATCTTCGAACGCTCTCGGACACAATAAGCACAATTCTGTGAATCGTCTTTTGTACGAAGTAATATCGAATCCCTGTGTTCGTAACCCTCTAAGTTCTGACTTGAGCTTATTGACCTCGGTTCTGGGACGGTACTTCTCGTTCATCAAGTGCTTGAATGCTGACCACGGTAGCGCGTAAGCAGCATCTTGTCCCACTTGCTCTAGATAGGTATTCCACCATGTTAACGCAATACCTGTGAAGGTATGCGTAGCGTACTTCACTTTGTCTCCTTCAGTACACTTACTTATGGCAAACACCGATTCAAATTTCTCGGTCCACCATTTCAATCCGATTGGTCCTTCGGTCCCATCAAATTCTAAAGGTTTGTAGGCAGTGAATTCCTTGTAGGAGCATCCTACACGATTTCTTGCGCCGTTAGCTGTATTGCTAGATTCAGAGTTATTGTTGGTATGTAGCGCGGCCTATACTGCGACTATGTTTGAAGCAAGAAAGGCACAAAATTCCTCTTCGCTGATATTCAAGGTGTGTCGAGTAGTCGGTGCCATTTCCTTCAAAATAGTCCAATGAAACAAGTTAATCATACAGAATATTAAGAGTAGTCAATAGTATCTCGTAGCATAATATGAACTCATTTATAAAAGTTTTTTCTTCATATTAGCGTTTTATAAGTTTAAATTCTGGCACTACCTGCCCGTTAAGTTCATACTTAGTAGCTAATATACAGTTCAACTACTACAATTCCATATGAAAAACTGATTATAATAATATATCACATACAAATATTCTTCAAACTTACAACTTCGCTATATTACATATAACATGAAATATAGTACACTATGATACAGGACAGTTTTGAAGATAAATCTAGTTAATACGTAAGTTGTTCAGCAAAGGAAATAAAGACACGTAATTCATAAGTCCAGAAACAAGTCATGCATTCTGGTTTTACTAAGACGACTTCCCATCCTTGGTCTTGTGGAAAATAACCGTTATGACCATTGGCTAGGCAGCATGTTGTAATGTCGTCAAAACGACGAGGGTTTCATAATGTCCAACAGCCCTGTAATAATCTAAAAACCTTGTTTCTCACCCCATCTACTGAATCCGTCACTTGTGGGAAAGTTTTATTTAAAAGCTGCAATCCGATGTTCTTTTTCTCACTTTAGTAAGAAGCGAACATCACTAACTCGTAAGCATAGCATGCTTCTTTATGTTGCATGTTAGAAGCTCTTTCTAATTCACAAAATCCTATGTTAGGATATGTTGAGTCAAAATAGGTTCTTAACCCGTAGCGTAAAATTACATTTGGGTTCCCCGCATTTAATGCTTTAAAGAAAACACGGCGTAACTTAAAGTCTCCCCAATGTGATATACCCCACCTATCAAAGGAAAACCTTTTATAAACTAAGGCATTTCTGGAAAGTCTTTCAAATGTTTGACAAGTTAATTTCACCATAACTAAATGTGCTGATGAATTCTGACCGACTCTAGACAAGATTTCCTCAATTATATCCTCTGGTAGATCTTCTAAAATATTCGGTTGTCTACCCTTAACGTCCATTTTGTTTTATACTGTAAAATAGACAAGGATTAGATTCATAATAACAAACAATACAAGCAATTTTTACATAGAACATAAAAGTACAAGCACACTACAATACATTTATTACACAACATGCTCACACCCCTCTAATCTGAATCACTGGTTTCTTCTTCTTCGGACTTGGTTCTTTTTCCTAATCTTCTAGGGATATATGATGTTCCTCTAATACGAGTCTTCGTTTTCGACATTGGTTTAGAAAAACCTGGTGGTTTAGAGGTTCTCGGGTTATTGTCACGATATTGAAAATACGGGTGTTGACGGTACATATAAAGTTCATCGGGGTCGGAATCAGATTTCTCTATTTTGATGCCTTTTTCCTTATTATTTTCTTTTGCCTCATTAAATTGGGTCGGAGTAATTTCTATAACATCATCGGAATCCTCATCAGGATCCGATTCATCAGAAAATTGGTAATTTTCCCAATATTTTGCTTCCTTAGCAGAAACACCATTGACCATTATTAACTTTGGTCCATTGGTTGAGGATTTTCTTTTATTTGACCGGTTTTCTGTGGTTCCTACTATTCCCCCCTCCGGAACCTCTTCTTCTTCCGGTTCCTCTTCTTCTGGTTCCTCTTCTTCCTGTTCTTCGGGAACTTGTGAATCTTGCCAATATATATTCGACTCTTCGTTATTATTAGGTGAGTCAATGGAATTTGTGCTAGAGGTAGACATCTATCACACAATATCAAACATGTTAAGAGATTAATATATCACATAATATTTACATGTTAATAATATATAGTTTCCAACAAAAATGTTAAGCAATCATTTTTAAAGAAAACACGGTCGAAGTCCAGACTCACTAATGCATCCTAACAAACTCGATAAGACACACTAATGCAAATTTTTTGGTTCTCTAAGACCGACGCTCGAATACTAACTGAAATATCCCGTTCATATTGATTATAAACGTTCCATATTAATTGATTTCGTTGCGAGGTTTTGACCTCTATATGAGACGTTTTTCAAGGACTGTATTCATTTTTAAAAAAACCATAACCTTTATTTTATCAATAAAGGTTTTAAAAACATTACGTAGATTATCAAATAATGATAATCTAAAATATACTGTTTATACACGACCATTACATAATGGTTTACAATAGAAATATATTACATCGACATATGTTTCTTGAATGTAGTTTTTACACAATATCATACAAACATGGACTCCAAATCTTGTCCTTATTTTAGTATGCAATAGCGGAAGCTCTTAGTATTCACCTGAGAATAAACATGCTTTAAACGTCAACAAAAATGTTGGTGAGTTATAGGTTTAACCTACCTATATCAAATCATAACAATAGACCACAAGATTTCATATTTCAATAGACATCCCATACATAGAGATAAAAATCATTCATCTGGTGAACACCTGGTAACCAACATTAACAAGATGCATATATAAGAATATCTCCATCATTCCGGGACACCCTTCGGATATGATATAAATTTCGAAGTACTAAAGCATCCGGTACTTTGGATGGGGTTTGTTAGGCCCAATAGATCTATCTTTAGGATTCGCGTCAATTAGGGTGTCTGTTCCATAATTCGTAGATTACCAGACTTAATAAAAAGGGGTATATTCAATTTCGATAATTCAACCATAGAATGTAGTTTCACGTACTTGTGTCTATTTTGTAAATCATTTATAAAACCTGCATGTATTCTCATCCCAAAAATATTAGATTTTAAAAGTCGGACTATAACTCACTTTCACAGATATTTCCTTCCTCGGAAATAAGACTTGGCCAAGGATCGATTCACGAACCTATACAAGTATGTACATATATATCAAAGTATGATCAAAATATAATTACAACCATTTTTATTATGTTTTAAAGATTTGAGTGTATTAAGTCAGCTGTCCTCGTTAGTAACCTACAACTAGTTGTCCACAGTTAGATGTACAAAAATAAATCGATATATATTATCTTGAATCAATCCACGACCCAGTGTATACACGTCTCAGGCTAAATCACAACTCAAAGTATATATATTTTTGAAATCAACCTCAACCCTGTATAGCTAACTCCAACATTACTGCATATAGAGTGTCTATGGTTGTTCCAAATAATATATATACATGGGTCGATATGATATGTCAAAACATTTGCATACGTGTCTATGGTATCCCAAGATTACATAATATATTAGAATACATGTATAATATAATATAAGTTAGCTAGGATATGATTTGTATAGATTTGTTAAACATTTCCCGTAGCTAAAAAGATCAAAAATATCCAATCTTGTTTTACCCATAACTTCTTCATTTTAAATCCGTTTTTAGTGAATCAAATTGCTATGGTTTCATATTGAACTCTAATTTAAGAATCCAAATAGAAAAATTATAGGTTTATAGTCGGAAATTTAAGTTACATATCAATTACTAAAGAGGTAGTCATTTTCGTCGAAAGAACGACATCTTGATGACCATTTTGAAAAACATACTTTCACTTTGAGTTTAACCAAGATTTTTGGATATAGTTTCATGTTCATATGAAAAATTATTTTTCCAGAAGAACAACTTTTAAATCAAAGTTTATCATAGTTTTTAATTATCCAGACCAAAACAGCCCCCGGTTTCACTACGACGGCGTATATCCGATTTTATGGTGTTCATCGTGTTTCCAGGCTTTAAATCATTAAGTTAGCATATCATATAGATATAGAACATGTATTTAGTTGATTTTAAAAGTCAAGTTAGAAGGATTAACTTTTGTTTGCGAACAAGTTTAGAATTAACTAAACTATGTTCTAGTGATTACAAGTTTAAACCTTCGAATAAGATAGCTTTATATGTATGAATCGAATGATGTTATGAACATCATTACTACCTCAAGTTTTCTGGATAAAACTACTGGAAATGAGAAAAATGGATCTAGCTTCAAAGGATCCTTGGATGGCTTGAAAGTTCTTGAAGCAGAATCATGACACGAAAACAGTTCAAGTAAGATTTTCACTCGAAATAAGATTATTATAGTTGTAGAAATTGAATCAAAGTTTGAATATGAATATTACCTTGAATTATAAAGATAACCTACTATAAATAACAAAGGTTCCTTGAACTTAGATGATTACTTGGAATGGATTAGAAAGCTTGGAAGTAGACTTGCAAACTTGGAAGTATTCTTGATTTTTATGAAACTATAATTATGGAATTTATGAAGAACACTTAGAACTTGAAGATGGAACTTGAGAGAGATCAATTAGATGAAGAAAATTGAAGAATGAAAGTGTTTGTAGGTGTTTTTGGTCGTTGGTATATGGATTAGATATAAAGGATATGTAATTTTGTTTTCATGTAAATAAGTCATGAATGATTACTAATATTTTTGTAATTTTATGAGATATTTCATGCTAGTTGCCAAATGATGGTTCCCACATGTGTTAGGTGACTCACATGGGCTAGTAAGAGCTGATCATTGGAATGTATATACCAATAGTACATACATCTAAAAGCTGTGTATTGTACGAGTACGAATACGGGTGCATACGAGTACAATTGTTGATGAAACTGAACGAGGATGTATTTGTAAGCATTTTTGTTAAGTAGAAGTACTTTGATATGTGTCTTGAAGTCTTTCAAAAGCGTAAGAATACATATCAAAACACAACATGTATATACATTCTAATGGAGTCGTTAAGTCTTCGTTAGTCGTTACATGTAAGTGTTGTTTTGAAACCTTTAAGTTAACGATCTCAATTAATGTTGTTAAACCAATGTTTATTATATCAAATGAGATGTTAAATCATTATATTATCATGATATTATGATGTATTAATATCTCTTAATAGGATATATACATTAAAATATCGTTACAACGATAATCGTTACATATAAGTCTCGTTTCGTAATTCTTGAGTTAGTAGTCTTGTTTTTACATATGTAGTTTATTGTTAACACACTTAATGATATATTTAAATATCATTTTATCATGTTAAATATAGTGTATCAATATCTTAATATGATACATATATATTTAGTAGACGTTATCATAACGATAATCGTTATATATATCATTTCGAGTTTCTTAACTTAGTAATCTCATTTCTTATGTATATCACACATTGTTAATATACTTAGTGAGATACTTACTCATCATAATCTCATGTCAACCATATATATATGTCTATATATACCACAACATGTAGTTTTTACAATTTTGTAACGTTCGTGAATCGCCGGTCAACTTGGGTGATCAATTGTCTATATGAAACTTATTTCATTTAATCAAGTCTTAACAAGTTTGATTGCTTAACATGTTGGAAACATTTAGTCATGTAACTATCAATCTCAATTAATATATATAAACATGGAAAATTTCGAGTCACTACAACATCTGCATGGAATCAGTTGTGAGTTAAGACTTCTGATAACGATGTAAAACTTGATATTGCGTATGATACTTCATGTAATGTGGTTTTAAATGATGCTTTATTATCTAAATTGCATGTTGTTTTACGTGATTATCTCATTGTTGATCCAAAGTTTATTGTCGGTACTAACTGTAGAGGACCCAAGAAACTTTGGGTATCTAAACTCTAGGAAATTAACGTTTACAGGGTTTCGATATCTGTGTTTGGTATATCGATTCTAGTTGATCTCGACACATGATGGGCGATAAATCCTTTTTTGTCAATTTCATTGACAAATTCCTAGGAACGGTTACATTTGGAAATGATGAGATTGCAGCAATAACGGGTTATGGAGATTTTGTAAAGAATGGCATAACAATCAAACGGGTGTCACATGTTGAGGGTTTGCGGTGCAATTTATTTAGTGTCAGCCAATTTTGTGACAGAGATCTCAAGGTTTTATTTAAACGTCGTCAATGCTCGGTGCAATCCACCGATGGAAATGATCTCCTTGTTGGTAAACGTTGTGCTTCACTTTATACTATTGACCTCAATGATACACCATCACATGAAACCATGTGTTTAGCTACTCGTTCAACAAAGGAGAATTCATGGTTATGGCATCACCGGATGTCACACCTGAATTACAAGGGTATTAATCGATTAGTCTTTAAATACTTAGTTGATGGTATTCCAAACTTTCAATATGATAACCATCATGTGTGTCCATCATGTGCCATGGGTAAGCTAAAACGGACTAATCATCCGCTTAAGCAAAACCCCAGTACTCCATCGTCTTTGAAGTTATTGCATATGGACTTATGTGGACCCATGAGGATTTCTAGCCTCGGGGCTGGAAACATGTGCTTATCATTGTTGATGAATATACTCGATTTACATGGATTTTCCTTCTGCAGACTAAGTCCGAAACCCTCGCTATTATCATTGAATTCATTAAAAAGACTCAACGTTCTTTTAACAAACATGTTAAGAGTATTCTAACTGATAATGGGACAGAATTTAAGAATGACCGCTTGAAAGTAATTTGAAAGACCAAGGCATTGAACATCAGTTCTCTACTGCACGAACCCCACAACAGAATGGAGTAGTCAAACGACGTAATCGTACGTTGTACGAGGCAGCTCGAACGATGCTTGCTTACTCCAAACTAACTCTAAAAATGTGGGGCGAGGCCATTTCCACTACATGTTATACCCAAAATCGCTGCATCATTAATAAACATTTTGATAAAACTCCTTATGAGTTACTATATGGTAGACACCCGAATGTCAAATATTTCTGTGTCTTCGGTTGTATATGCTATGTGCTTAACGATTTTGACAGCCTCGGAAAGTTTGATCCTCATGGCGATCAGGCCATATTTCTCGATTATTCTTCGAACAAAGTTGCCTATCGTGTCTATCACAAACGGACAAATCTGATCAAGGAAAGCATTAATGTAAGGTTCGATGAGTTATCGGGAATGGATTTTGAACAACTCAGTTCAAAACATGATCCTAACCTGGCTACTACTTCTTCAGTGCAAAATTCAATTTTCTTAAAGAAGGGTGTTCCTAACAACAGAGGAACTGGATATCTTGTTTGATAGTCTTTATGCTCCTCAACGGAATTCAAATGTTCAAGCCGTACCGGTCACACCATCACAGTCAACTACTGTGGAGACTCAATCAATTCTTTTTGATGAAGATACAACACCAACTGATTCACATGTTGCTTCTTCATCCTCCCTCTCACCTCTTATTACTGATAATCTTGATCCAATTCAAGATTCATCCGTTGATACAACTCCAGTTGTTTCTCCAGATACTCAAATGAATCCATTAAAAGTGTTACATTAGCTCAAGCAGATTAAGGCTCAATGTCAACAACGGTTGATGTCTCCATGGATACCATTGATGTACAACCACTTCCACATAACAACCGATGGACTAAAAGTCATCCAATAGATCTTATTATTGGTGATGCATCAGCTCCAGTCTCAACTCGAAGGGCTACTCGGAATATGTGTCTATACACTGCCTTTCTTAGTAAGATTGAACCAACAATGGTTGCTCAAGCTTTACTAGATCCGAACTGGATGGTTGCAATGCAAGAAGAGATCAATCAATTTGAACGGTTAAAAGTATGGCGATTAGTTCCAAGACCAACGGGTCAACGACCATTAGGGGTTAAGTGGATTTTTAAGAACAAGAAGGATTCTGATGGAATTGTGGTTCGAAATAAGGCACGTCTTGTGGCCAAGGGATATCGACAACAAGAGGGTATTGATTATGACGAAACGTTTGCTCTGATTGCTAGGATTGAGGCTATTCGTCTTTTCCTTGCATTTGCTTCTCATATGAAGTTCACGGTGTTTCAAATGGATGTCAAAACTGCTTTTCTGAATGGTCATCTTCAAGAGGAAGTTTATGTTGATCAACCAGAAGGCTTTGTCGATCCCATCCATCCAAACCACGTCTACTACTTGGAGAAAGCTTTGTATGGTCTAAAGCAAGCACCGCGTGCATGGTACGAGACCTTAAGAAAGTATTTGCTAGATAATGGCTTCTCTCATGGAACGATTAATACAACTCTATTCATCCGTGAAAACCACGGTCACATTCTCTTGGTTCAAATTTACGTTGATGATATTATTTTTGGTTCCACGTCCCCAGCCTTATGCAAAGAATTTGGTGACCTTATGGCCAACAAATTCGAAATGAGCATGCTTGACCAGCTTAATTTCTTCTTGGGGTTACAAGTAAAACAATTACCAAACGGGATTTTTATCAGTCAAACAAAGTATATCAATGATATGCTAAAACGTTTTAAAATGACTGCTTTAAAACCAATGACAACCCCAATGAGGACTTATCTGGATGCTGATACTAATGGGGAACCCTTTGACATTACCCTTTATCGAAGCATGGTTGGTTCTTTAATGTATCTAACTGCAAGTAGACCAGATATCACACTTGCTGTAACTGTCTGTGCCTGCTTTCAGCAGAACCCTAAGAAATCTAACTCCAAAGCGGTTGTTAGGATTTTCCAGTACCTTAAAGGTACACATAACCTTGGAATCTTTTATCCTCATGGATCTGATTTCAATGTCACTGCTTATACTGATGCGAATCATGGCGGTTGCCATGTTGATAGAAAGAGCACATCTGGATAAATTCAGATGTTGGGGAATAGGCTAGTTGGTTGGTCATCTAAAAAGCAGAACTGTGTGTCTTTATCAATAGCTAAATCTGAGTATATTGCTGCAGCTCATTGTTGTTCACAAGTTTTGTGGATGCAAACTCAACTTTTGCACTATGGCTTTAAGATTTCTAAGACCCCAATTTACTGTGATTCACAAAGTGCTATTGCAATTATAAGCAACCCGGTCCAGCATTCTAAGACTAAACACATAGATATCTATTATCATTTCATTAAGGACCATGTAGAAAAAGGGGATGTAGAGTTATACTTTATGCCTACCAAAGTACAATTAGCTGACATGTTCACTAAGCCCTTAGATGAACTTAGGCTAAAGTTCTTGATCAAAGAGATTGGCATGGTGGAATATTGTGACGCCCCGTACCAAATCATCATGTACGGACCATCAACAACAGGATCATTACAAGGTTAAGTACTATATGCGTTTTCAAAAAGAGTTTGCATTCATAATTAAAAGTGATGTCAAACCAACATCGAAAGTTTTACAATCCAAAAGTATGCTTCACTAAGTAGAAGCAATAAATAAGTGTATGTGACCACAAAGGTCGTTACAAGTCATAATTCAAAAGTACAAATGTTTGAATGCAAAGTAAAGTAGTTCATGCGTTGATAACTCTAAGCAGCGGGTATCTACAGCACAAACTAGTACACGGCGGAAGCAACCTCCAGCACCTGAGAAATACATGCTTAAAAATGTCCACACAAAGGTTGGTGAGCTATAGTTTAAGTATAACAGTAATGTAAGTAGGCCACGAGATTTCAGTGCTACAACGAGCGTTTCAAAAGTATGTAAAAGTATATGCTAACCGTGGGCACTTGGTAACTAACTTAACGTTTATACCCCCTGAAAGTACACTTGGCAAGTACGTATGTCTACGAAGTATTAAACACTCGTTAAATGCTAGCGCTACTAGCCCGAGTGGGGATGTCAAACTCTATGGATCCATATCTAAGATTCGCGTTCACGGTTCAAAAACCAATGATTAAACGTTACTGAGCTAAAGGGAATGTTTATGCCGTTGTATAACCCACACATATATAAGTTTAAGTACTCGTGCCTAGTATGTAAAACATAAAATCCGCTTGTATTCTCAGTTCCCAAAATAAGTTTAAAGTAAAAAGGG
Organism: Rutidosis leptorrhynchoides; assembly: GCF_046630445.1. NCBI lineage: Eukaryota > Viridiplantae > Streptophyta > Magnoliopsida > Asterales > Asteraceae > Rutidosis > Rutidosis leptorrhynchoides. The sequence goes on from NC_092333.1 coordinate 258,148,846, forward strand.
AATGCTATAACTCACAATGATATGTAGCGGTAAAGTAGTAGTCGGGAAAGGTGTGCAAGTAAACGGTCCGAAGTCCTCAACCTAAGTCAAATAGTACTAAGTCAGTAAATTGTCTTAATAGGTTTAAAAGTATGTAATTAAGGTCTTAGGGTCATCATCATTCATCATTAAACAAAAGGCGTAAAGTAGGTTTCGTTTATGAAATTAGTTTAAAACAAAGTCTGACTTCAGTCAGTCACCACGGCCTCTACCCTAACTGAATTAAAGTGAGACCAGTGGCAATGGATCCGTCTATGAGTCCCCTAAGTGTGGTAAAATTTACAGAAGCAAACTCGTCTTGGTTTGACCGTGGCGACGGTCTAAGTGCGAGTAGGTCAGAAATTTCTGCACAACGTTAAAGGACATAGTGACGATCGGAGGGCCATAAATCCTAAACCGTAACTCGGATTAAGACGAGTCCTATATGAAAAGTTATCTACTCGAAAAGTTATATCTAAAAATCAAGGTTAGAACAGCCCAGGTCTATTTGTATGTTACAGAAACATCATATAAGTAGCTTTTGGACAGAAACAGTAAGTTTAAAAGGGTTCCGGTGGTCTTGGTGCTTGATGTTCATCATGGTTCTCATCCTTGATGCATATAGCTTCAAGTGTACAACTCATTGATGTATCTACATCATCTTAACCAAGTCTTGACCATCATAACCCTAGTGCAAGTCTAAGACATGAAGCACAACTCACTTAAGAGTTGCATGTAGTTTGATGAACCAAAGTTACAACAAAGTCTTAGGTTTGACACTTACATGAACTATAAGACTAATAATAAGTTACAAACTTGAAAATGAACTTATGAAATCAAGATCTTAAAATGTAGAACATAGTTCTTAGTTAGATCTTGAAGATCCAAGACTCAAAAGTCTAGATCAAACATAAGTATACAAAGTTATAATTAAAAAGTTTCCTTTATATGTTCTTGAACTTTAAAGTTAACCTTAAGTTCAAGATTAATGAGATCAAAGTTAACTTGTAACATTTGACCAACAAGAACATAAATCATGAAATTAAAGTGCAAGAATGAAGTAGTATACAAGTAAATTATTCATGGTTGTTCATACTTTAAAGATTCAAACCAAAGTTTGATCTTTAGAAAGTAAGCTTTAAAGTTTACTTCATGAACTTCAAGTATGTCTTTCAACCATGAACTTTATAATCTTTTGAAACAAGTAAGGTAGAACATAACTAGATAGATTATGTTCTTGTTGTTCTTGTTATAACAAGATAAAATGAAGAATCAAACTAGTAAGTTTATTCTTGTAATCATGAAAGTAAGTAACAACAACAAAGTAAGTAACAATAAACTATAAGTAAGTAAGCTACAACAAGATCAAGTAACAAACAACAAAAGATGATGATGATTTAGGGGTGTTTAGGTTCGGTTTTACAAAGAAAAAGAAGAGGAGAAAAGTTCATAATTCTTACAAGTATGAGAGAAAAAGAGAGGAAAAGTTTGAGAGCAAATGAGTGTGTGAGAAGTGTGAAAGAATCAAGTGAAAGAAGTAATGAAATTTGAAACTAAAACACTCCTCATGGGAGCCTAAAACCGACGGCATCAAGGGGTGGGATGGGTGAGGGATTTGTTTCTTGGTCACTAGCTTGTAAAGCTTACAAAAGTTAGTTATTGAATGGGTTTACATGGGGATAAGTTGCTAACTAGATTCTTAATGGTTCAAACTAACTAGTTCACATATAATTTGATACTTACACTTTCAAGACATGGGCTAAAGGTCCATTAATAATGTAGGGTGGGCTTGTAAGCCCAAAGTCAAGTGTTCATTAACTTAAAACAAGCCCAAGTTCCAAAAATAACAAGTAAACCCAATTAACACCCAAGTAACTAACTAACAACCTTAGTTAATTAAAATTATTAATAAAACTAATCATGAATGTATATAATACTTGAAAATATTATTCGTGCAAGTTCCGATTGTCACAAAGACGTTTCGGGCAATTAAAGTCAAGTTCGGGCAATCATGGCAACATGTAAATGTAATAACGTACATCCATTTTATCACACGTAATAATAATAATTATTATTAATAAATAAACATTGGAAATTCCAGGGTCGTTACATTACCCACCTGTTAAAGAAAATTTCGTCCCGAAATTTAAGCTGAGGTAGATGGAGGAGTTGGGAAAAGGTGAGGATACTTCCGCATCATTTGATCCTCTCGCTCCCAAGTAAACTCAGGTCCTCGTTTGGCATTCCATCGCACTCGGACGATCGGAATCTTGTTACGTTTCAAAGTTTTGATCTCACGATCCATAATTTCAATAGGTTCTTCCATAAAGTGAAGTTTGTCGTCAATCATAAGTTCCTCAAGTGGTATGATAAGTTCCGGTGCAGCAAGACACTTCTTCAAGTTTGACACATGGAAGGTAGGATGAACTGAGCTCAATTGCGCTGGTAGATCCAAACGGTAAGCAACGGGTCCAACCCGTAACAAGATTTCAAAAGGACCAATGTATCGTGGGTTCAACTTTCCACGTTTTCCAAAACGGAGCACACCTTTCCAAGGTGCAACCTTTAACATTACATGATCACCAACGTTGAATTCAAAGTCCTTACGTTTAAGATTGGCATAACTCTTTTGATGATCAAGGGTAGTCTTAAGTCTAGCTTGGATCTGAGCAATCTTCTCTGTGGTTTCGTAGACTACCTCGGGTCCGGTGATTTGATTTTCGCCTACTTCGGCCCAAAAAATAGGAGATCGGCACTTACGACCATACAATGCTTCAAAAGGTGCAGCATTAATGCTAGAGTGATAACTGTTGTTGTACGAGAATTCGGCGAGTGGCAAATGTCTTTCCCAGGCCTTTCCAAAATCAATGACACATGCACGCAGCATGTCCTCCAAGGTCTGAATCGTTCGTTCACTTTTCCCGTCAGTCTGGGGATGATAAGCAGTGCTCATGTCGAGACGAGTTCCCATTGCTTCTTGCAAAGAACGCCAAAATCTAGAAGCAAAACGGGGATCGCGATCTGATATGATCGATAAAGGTACACCATGACGAGATATAACCTCTTTGATGTATAACTGAGCAAGTCTCTCCATTGTATCAGTTTCCTTCATCGCTAGAAAGTGTGCAGATTTGGTAAGGCGGTCAACAATAACCCAAATAGCATCGTATCCGCCCACCGTCTTTGGTAGCTTGGTGATGAAATCCATTGTTATCCGTTCCCACTTCCATTGTGGGATTTCTGGTTGTTGATGTAAACCAGAAGGTCTCTGATGCTCGGCTTTAACCTTCGAGCAAGTCAAACACTTACCAACATAAGTCGCAACGTCCTTCTTAAGATTCAGCCACAAATACTGTTCTTTAAGGTCGTGGTACATTTTGCCCGCTCCAGGATGAATCGAATATCTCGATTTGTGTGCTTCATCAAGTATAAGGTTCCGTAGATCTCCATAAAGAGGTACCCAAATTCTTCCGGCATAACATCGGAGTCCAGACTCCCTAACCTCGAATCGAGAGACAAGTATGTTCAAATGTTCGTGAGATATATTCTCCTCCTTGAGAGCCTCAACTTGGGCTACTCTGATCTGGCTGTTGAGGTTCGAATGGATGGTGATGTTCAGAGCCCTAACAAGAAGAGGTGCCGTCCTCTCCTTTCGGCTTAAAGCGTCAGCTACAACATTGGCCTTGCCAGGGTGATAACGGAGTTCACAATCGTAGTCATTGAGCATCTCGATCGATCGACGTTGTCTCATATTCAGTTGCTTCTGATCAAAGATGTGCTGGAGACTCTTGTGATCGGTGAAGATAGTGCTCTTAGTTCCATACAAATAGTGTCTCCACAATTTAAGCGCAAAGACAACGGCTCCAAGTTCAAGATCATGTGTAGTGTAGTTCCGCTCGTGAATCTTCAATTGGCGGGAGGCATAGGCAATAACCTTTGATCGTTGTATCAGTACACAACCAAAACCACTCTTCGATGCATCACAATAAACAACAAAGTCGTCACTGCCTTCAGGAAGTGATAGGATAGGTGCGGTGGTTAACTTCTTCTTTAAAGTTTGAAATGCTGATTCGCATGCGGGTTCCCAAATGAACTTCTTGCCCTTGTGAGTCAGTGCGGTCAAAGGACGCGCAATCAGAGAAAATCCTTCGATGAATCTTCGGTAATAACCGGCGAGACCTAGGAATTGGCGAATATGCGTCGGAGTAGTGGGGGTCTCCCACTTGCTGATGGCTTCAATCTTGGAGGGATCAACTTTGATACCCTGGTCGCTTACAACATGACCCAAAAATTGTACTTCCTTCAACCAAAATTCACACTTGGAGAATTTGGCGTAAAGTTGCTCTTGTCTTAAGAGTTCAAGCACTAATCGGAGGTGTTGCTCATGTTCTTCTTCGCTCTTAGAGTAAATGAGGATATCATCTATGAAGACGATAACAAACTTGTCCAAGTAAGGCTTGCAGACACGATTCATGAGGTCCATGAACACTGCAGGTGCATTTGTCAAACCGAATGGCATCACGATAAACTCATAATGACCATAATGGGTCCTGAATGCAGTTTTCATCACGTCACTTTCCTTCACCCTCAGCTGGTGATATCCGGATCGCAAATCGATCTTTGAATAAACGCTCGATCCTTGTAGTTGATTAAAAAGATCGTCAATTCATGGAAGAGGATACCGATTCTTGATAGTCAATTTGTTGAGTTCACGGTAGTCGATACACATACGGAAGGATCCATCCTTCTTCTTCACAAACAACACAGGTGCGCCCCAAGGCGAGAAACTTGGTTGGATAAATCCACGGTCTAACAGCTCTTGTAGTTGACTATGTAATTCTTGCATCTCGAAAGGTGCGAGTCTATAAGGTGCACGAGCTACAGGTGCAGCTCCTGGCACTAAGTTAATCTGAAACTCTACTGCTCTTTGCGGCGGTAATCCAGGAAATTCCTCTGGGAAGACATCGGAAAATTCGTTCACAATTCGAACGTCATTCACGCTCTTCACCTCAGTTTCTACCGCTTTCACATGTGCTAGGACAGCAAAACGTCCCTTCTTCATAATCTTTTGCGCTTTCACGCAACTAATGAGGTTCAACTTCGAGGTACATCTCTCTCCATAGATAACTAGTGGTTCGCCATCTCCTTGTGGTATGCGAAGTGCTTTATCTCCGTAGATTATATCGGCCTTTATCTTGCTCAACCAATCCATACCGACGATCACGTCAAAACTTCCCAGTTTGATAGGTATCAAATCAATTTCGAAATCTGCACCAGCTATGTTGATAATAGCTCCACAACTAATATGGTCAACCTTTTCAAGTTTTCCATTTGCGACCTCGACAAGCATACTTTCTTTTAATGGGACTAATGACCAACTAATCTTATCGCAAAAATGTCTACATACATAACTTCTATCCGCACCAGTATCAAACAAGACAGAAGCTAAAAGATTGTTGATTATGAATATACCTTTCACCAAGTCGGGTTATTGCGTGCATCCCTTGCATTAACATTAAAAGCTCGTCCACGGGGTGGTCTACCATCTTTTCGCTTGTTGGGGCATGCGTTTCTGAAATGGCCCTTCTGCCCGCATTCGTAGCACTTCTTCGGCCCATTGGTGTTTGGCTTCCCATTTAAAGTAGTGACCTTGCAGTCCTTCCCGATGTGCCCAGCCCGTTGGCACTTCTCACAGACAACATTGCAATACCCAGTGCGGTGTTTGTAACATCGCTTGCATTGAGGTAAGGTTCCTTTGTAGTTCGGGTTGGTGTTGGTGTTGTTGTTGGGATTAGGGTTTCCACCGTTGTTGTGCCTCTTGGCGGGGGTTTGATCGTAGTTTCTCCCCCTGTTGTTGTGGTTGTTGTGGTTGTTGTGGTTGTTGTCCCATTTCCTCTTTTTGCTACTACCAGCCTCAAACTTAGCCTTCTCTGGCTCATCAATAAGAATCTGATTCATGAGAGTACGTGCCATGTGCATTGCTTCGGGAACAGTCGGTGGTTTGGATGAGGTGACATTCCCCTTGATGGACTTAGGAAGTCCCCAAAAGTATCGCTCCATTCATTTGAATTCGGGGGTGACCATAGTTGGACACATCAGCGCTAACTCCAAAAACCTATGGTTGTAGCTGTCAAGATCGTTTCCTACGGCCTTATGTTGCATGAATTCAATCTCCATCTTTTGAACCTCGGTTCTCGGACAGTATTCCTCAATCATAGCACATTTAAACTCTTCCCAAGGCGTAGCATACGCCTCATCGATTCCTTACGCTTGGGCCATGGTATTCCACCATGTAAGCGCGCCATCAGAAAGCGTGCAAGAAGCAAACTTGGTTTTATTATCCTCTGAACAGTTGCTAACTCGGAATACTGATTCAAGTTTCTCGAACCATCTGGTGAGACCAACCGGTCCCTCGGTGCCACTGAAGTTATGCGGTTTGCAGCTCTGGAATTCCTTGTAAGTACACCCATTTCGAACGGGTGGGATAACTGGTGGTGGTGGTTGTGGAACTTGAAGATTTCTTTCTGCTAGAGCTGCAGCGACCCGTTCGTTGATCATGTCCTCAATCTGGACGTTTGTAGGTGTGGATCTTCCGTTAGCCATGGTATTCTAAACAAAAATTTTGACTCAAGTCAAAATCCAGTATGCAAGTAGTAATAATACAGTATATAGTGACCAACATGGAATCAAAACATCACATGTTATTAAATAATGCATCTAGGTCCAAATACCACAGAATCATCGTACAGCAATGTAAATAGAACATCGTGCAAGAATTAAATAACGCAAAGTTCCATTCATTAATAATAATAAGTTTCATACATCTGAATAAGTTCGTACAATACATATGAAATACATGAAACTATATCTAGATTACATCATGAAATCTAAATACAAGGTCCTACGGTGAAGGCGGGTGAACTGCTCCTCGAGCCAACTGCTCCTCGAGCTCAGTGACTCGAGCTCGGAGAGTCTCAATCTCCCTCATCAGTTCCTCATTAGAGGGAGCTGGTGGGGCAGGCGGTGCAGGTGGGGCGGGTGGTGCCGGTGGTGCTGATGTAGATGGTCTGGCTCCGGATGTAGACGGTACGTCCCTAGATGTAAGTGGTCCGTATCTAAATCTAGGTGGTACGGTTCCAGGAATAGTCAATACGTAACGGGGAACCTTACGTATCTGTGGGTCGGCAGGGTATGGCACAACTCGTTTACGAGCAGTAACCCTAAGACGATGGCCAAATGCGTCAGTAAAAGCACGACCTCCATTCACCCCTGGAATGACGGTGCCGTCAAAATGGTACCGCTTCTTCGGTGGGGTGGAGGGTGCCTGAATAGGTCTATCAGAAGGATCCTCATCATCGCTGGAGTCGTCTGATGATGAAGAATCGGCGGATGATGAGTCATCCGAATCGTGTGGTGGTGACACTGGTGGCTGAGCTGGTAATCCGAAGAGTCCGAAGGCGGCCAACATCTGTCTTTGTCTGCCTGGCGGAATCACAACTAAACGTCCGTCGGGAGTGCGTCGGCAAGGGGTGCGCATGTGGTTACGAAACGGCCCTTCCCCGAACTCCACGGGGATCTCAATACCACCAATGCGGGGCTGTGACCTCGAGGGTCCGGGAGCAGACACTGGGGCAGGTACACTAGTACCAGCTCCGGAAGTAGAAGCGCCGGGATCACTAGTGGGTGTCGGGGCCGGTGTATCGGCAGTAGCAGCAGCAGGTGTAGCAGTAGGTAGGGCGACGGGGTCTGAGTCTATACTGCCCAAAATGCCAGTAGGTGGAACATCCGACATCTGAACAAAAAAAATAAATTTTCCATGTCAGTATGTCATAAAGCAAGCAATTAATAGGCCAAAAGTTTAAATCATGTATAACAGTAACTAGCATGGCAATAACAGCAATTCGTATGAAAGTAGCATGCAATCAAAAGCAAGTAGCATCATGCAGTAGCATACGGCATATAGCAGAAAAAGTAAGCATTAGCATGTAGTAAGCTAAGCGGAAACAAGTAAACAAGCAAGTTGTAGATTAGTCCTATTAGTGAATCCTACTCGGGTCGGTCTTAGACTCACTAATGCAACCTAATTCCCTACAACCAATGCTCTGATACCAAATGTGACGCCCCGTACCAAATCATCATGTATGAACCATCAACAACAGGATCATTACAAGGTTAAGTACTATATGCATTTTCAAAAAGAGTTTGCATTCATAATTAAAAGTGATGTCAAACTAACATCGAAAGTTTTACAATCCAAAAGTATGCTTCACTAAGTAGAAACAATAAATAAGTGTATGTGACCACAAAGGTCGTTACAAGTCATAATTCAAAAGTACAAATATTTGAATGCAAAGTAAAGTAGTTCATGCGTTGACAACTCTAAGCAGCGGGTGTCTACAGCACAAACTAGTACACGGCGGAAGCAACCTCAAGCACCTGAGAAATACATGCATAAAGATGTCAACATAAAGGTTGGTGAGCTATAGTTTAAGTATAACAGTAATGTAAGTAGGCCACGAGATTTCAGTGCTACAGCGAGCGTTTCGAAAGTATGTAAAAGTATATGCTAACCGTGGGCACTTGGTAACTAACTTAACGTTTATACCCCCTGAAAGTACACTTAGCAAGTGCATATGTCTACGAAGTATTAAACACTCGTTAAATGCTAGCGCTACTAGTCCGAGTGGCGATGTCAAACCCTATGGATCCATATCTAAGATTCGCGTTCACGGTTCAAAAACCAATGATTAAACGTTACCGAGCTAAAGGGAATGTTTATGCCGTTGTATAACCCACACATATATAAGTTTAAGTACTCGTGCCTAGTATGTAAAACATAAAATCCACATGTATTCTCAGTTCCCAAAATAAGTTTAAAGTAAAAAGAGAATGCTATAACTCACAATGATATGTAGCGGTAAAGTAGTAGTCGGGAAAGGTGTGCAAGTAAACGGTCCGAAGTCCTCAACCTAAGTCAAATAGTACTAAGTCAGTAAATCATCTTAATAGGTTTAAAAGTATGTAATTAAGGTCTTAAGGGTCATCATCATTCATCATTAAACAAAAGGCGTAAAGTAGGTTTCGTTTATGAAAGTAGTTTAAAACAAAGTCTGACTTCAGTCAGTCACCACGGCCTCTACCCTAACTGAATTAAGGTGAGACCAGTGGCAATGGCTCCATCTATGAGTCCCTTAAGTGTGGTAAACTTTACAGAAGCAAACTTGTCTTGGTTTGACCGTGGCGACGGTCTAAGTGCGAGTAGGTCAGAAATTTCTGCACAACGTAAAAGGACATAGTGACGATCGGAGGGCCATAAATCCTAAACCGTAACTCGGATTAAGATGAGTCCTATATGAAAAGTAATCTACTCGAAAAGTTCTATCAAAAAATCAAGGTTAGAACAGCCCAGGTCTACTGGTCTGTTACAGAAACATCAGATCAGTAGCTTTTGGACAGAAACAGTAAGTTTAAAAGGGTTCCGGTGGTCTTGGTGCTTGATGTTCATCATGGTTCTCATCCTTGATGCATAGCATCAAGTGTACAACTCATTGATGTATCTACATCATCTTAACCAAGTCTTGACCATCATAACCCTAGTGCAAGTCTAAGACATGAAGCACAACTCACTTAAGAGTTGCATGTAGTTTGATGAACCAAAGTTACATCAAAGTCTTAGGTTTGACACTTACATGAACTATAAGACTAATAATAAGTTACAAACTTGAAAATGAACTTATGAAATCAAGATCTTAAAATGTAGAACATAGTTCTTAGTTAGATCCAAGACTCAAAAGTCTAGATCAAGCATAAGTATACAAAGTTATAATTAAAAAGTTTCCTTTATATGTTCTTGAACTTTAAAGTTAACCTTAAGTTCAAGATTAATGAGATCAAAGTTAACTTGTAACATTTGACCAACAAGAACATAAATCATGAAATTAAAGTGCAAGATTGAAGTAGTAAACAAGTAAATTATTCATGGTTGTTCATACTTTAAAGATTCAAACCAAAGTTTGATCTTTAGAAAGTAAGCTTTAAAGTTTACTTCATGAACTTCAAGTATGTCTTTCAACCATGAACTTTATAATCTTTTGAAACAAGTAAGGTAGAACATAACTAGATAGATTATGTTCTTGTTGTTCTTGTTATAACAAGATAAAATGAAGAATCAAACTAGTAAGTTTATTCTTGTAATCATGAAAGTAAGTAACAACAACAAAGTAAGTAACAATAAACTATAAGTAAGTAAGCTACAACAAGATCAAGTAACAAACAACAAAAGATGATGATGATTTAGGGGTGTTTAGGTTCGGTTTTACAAAGAAAAAGAAGAGGAGAAAAGTTCATAATTCTTACAAGTATGAGAGAAAAAGAGAGGAAAAGTTTGAGAGCAAATGAGTGTGTGTGAGAAGTGTGAAAGAATCAAGTGAAAGAAGTAATGAAATTTGAAACTAAAACACTCCTCATGGGAGCCTAAAACCGACAGCATCAAGGGGTGGGAGGGGTGAGGGATTTGTTTCTTGGTCACTAGCTTGTAAAGCTTACAAAAGTTGGTTATTGAATGGGTTTACATGGGGATAAGTTGCTAACTAGATTCTTAATGGTTCAAACTAACTAGTTCACATATAATTTGATACTTACACTTTCAAGACATGGGCTAAAGGTCCATTAATAATGTAGGGTGGGCTTGTAAGCCCAAAGTCAAGTGTCCATTAACTTAAAACAAGCCCAAGTTCCAAAAATAACAAGTAAACCCAATTAAAGCCCAAGTAACTAACTAACAACCTTAGTTAATTAAAATGATTAATAAAACTAATCATGAATGTATATAATACTTGAAAATATTATTCGTGCAAGTTCCGGGTGTCACAAAGATGTTTCGGGCAATTAAAGTCAAGTTCGGGCAATCATGGCAACATGTAAATGTAATAACGTACATCCGTTTTATCACACGTATTAATAATAATAATTATTAATAAATAAACGGTGGAAATTCCAGGGTCGTTACAAATATAGTGCTTGACATTCCTTAGTTCTATTGGGACTTATACTTGGGATCTTGTGTTTAGGGGGAGTAAATACTTTCTAGGGGGAGCAACTGATTTCTTCTACTTTAGATAACATCTTTCAAGGAGGAGCTTTTAGATTTTTGTTAACTTCATGAGTTTCTTTTTCCATGGTTAAGAAAGGGGGAGGTAACTCATTGATATCATATTTCAAGGGGGAGTTAATTCATTTTTTTGGGAACATATCAAAATGGTGATTTTCTTTCTTGTTTATCACATTTTGAGGGAGAGAAAATGGCATAAAATGAAAAGAAAATTGATTTTCAAAAAGTGAATTTCATAAACTCTTTGTTTTTTATTTGAAATAATTCACTAAGACTTGTATACATCTCAGTATGCAACCCGTTTTAACAATTGGTATCACTGAAGATTTGTACTTTGTACATAATTCAAAGTTTTTCTAAGTATAAATCTTGTTTTGAAAAAGTTCATAAAAATTGAAAGTTAAATCCAAAAAGATTTGAATTTTACTAAATAAATGCTAATTTTAAGCATTATACCGAATCTGACAACCAACAGTACAGATTCGGTAAGTTCAAAATTTTCAAAAAATTGTCTCAGAAATGTTTTTCATTGAAAGTGTGATGATCTTGAAAGATTTTTGATAAAAGATTGATCAAAATTTGAAGTTAATTTGTTTAAAATTGAAAAATGGACTGTATTCGGCAAATAAGGCCCATTCGGTAAGGCCCATGTTTTCATAATCATTCGGTATCTATAAATAGGAGGGTCAAAGTCAAACTTTCTCTCACTTTATACTAATTGCATACCGAATCTGATTAATCTTACCGAGTCTGCCTAATCTACCGAGTCCCGTCTTCTGTATCTTCAAATTCTTGGTAATTCTTAGTTTTAATCGAATCTAAGATACACATATTATAGATCTGAGATAACTGAGTACTTTTAAACCATAAAAGATTGCAAATAACAAAATTGTGACACTTAATTTTGAAAAGTGTTGATTATACCGAATCTGAGTTGAGTTTCTTAATTCTTAGATTACACTCTTATGATTTGGATAATTAACATGAAATCTTGTCAAACCTATGTTAAATTAGTTGATCTATCAATTGATCGAGTCTGATTACTTGTTTGATTGAGTATTGGATGGATTCTGTACATACCGAATGTGTTCTTGATACAGTACCGAGTCTGTTCAAATAATTAACATGATTTTTTGACTTGATTGAATTGTTAATTGAGTATGATTATGTTTTTGCATGATATGAGACAGAATATGCATGTTTGAGTGATTATCTGTGATTTTAAAAAAATACAAAATCTGTTCTTGGCATGATACCGAGTCTATAATTTGGTACTTTAAAATAATGTGATTTTCAACATTGAAACACTTAACATGTTTTATCTAAGTCTTTGAAATGAAAAGTCAAGCTTATTTGGTTACCAAATCTGAAGTTTTCATAAATACCGAATCTGCTTGAATTGTGTTCAAAATTGACTAAATGTTGTTCTGATTCTTTGTGTTATATAATTGACTTTACATGATGATTGTGTATTGTGATGAGTATCATATGAGTGTCATGTTTGTCAATTGCTTGTTCATATTGGAATAAATGGTTTTTATAACTTAGAAAATCCATAAAAATTAGAAAATCTGAAAAATACAAAGGATTTCAAAGGAAATAAGAATAGAGATATGTGCTTTATGATAACATCTTGTGGTCTTCTATTTCTTATTTATACAACTAAATGGCGAACAATCACTTCATCAATTCTGAAACCAACATTCTCTGTAACTACTGGACTGCAATTCTAGAGAGGCATACATTATGGCTTGCTCTGAGCTCTACTGCCAGTGTGGATGTGACAGTTCTAGAGCTTCTGAATAGAACAATTAGGTTTGTGGAAGCTACACAACCTACTGCTGCTAATCCAAAGGGAGAACAAGCTCGATTTGATTTTGAGCTAAGAGGCGTACAAGGAATGAGGAGTATCACAAAGGCTGACTTCAGGAGGATCTTTCAGCTTCCTCTTGTACAAAATGCTTCTGCTTTCCCTGCTACTCAACAGATGATGTCCTCAATCTTTGATCTTGGTTATGTTGGAGCTACTAATGTTCCACCGGTTAAGTTTCAGAAGAAATACTTACACTCAAGGTGGTATGTGATCTTCTCGATCATCAACAGATGGTTACTGATGATCCGGAGTGGATCAGACAACCTGACTGTGCCAATGCTGAGATTGTTATACTCTTTCACAAGAGTGGAAACTCCGGACTATGCAGAACTTCTATGGGATTTGGTTCAGGACTAAGTTGATAAACCAAAGGGTTCATACATCCCTTGTGAAAGGTTTTTCTGTATCTTTATCCATGATGCTATAAATGCTTACAGAAATGCAAATATATTTGTACCAGGTACACATGGATTGCAGATGAAAAGATTTGGGGAGCTGAAGATGAATACCCCAGTGATTTCTGACAACCAGTTCACTGCGCCGATTCCAAATTGGCTAGTGGGGCTAGCTGCACCCCAAGACGCTCGAATGCGTTCATACTTTGAGGATGTAGGAATACCTCTTCCGAACCCGGTACAACAAGTACAAGTTGAACCCGCCGCGGTTCCAGCCCCAGAGGTTGTAGAGGAACCTGTAGTATAACCACCCGGGCCAGCTAATCCTCCACTTAGGGTAAACCTCAAACATTCTAGGGTAGCACACCAAGCTCAACCAGTGAGGATCAGGGAACCTAGGCCACCTAGGATTGAACCAACCCTTTCCACAACACCTGAGGTGAGCAGTGACACCGATTCTTCAGCAACTAAATCATCTCCTGAACATTCTCCTAATAGAACACGATTTATGCCAGATGAGATGATTCAGACTCCACCAACCCAACGAGTAACTAGATCTAGGACTTCGACACCCATCGTCCGCCAAACAGTTACTCCAACCATTGGTGATACGGACCAAGACCTAGAGCCTATTAGGTCACCCTCACCCATTTTCGTATCACATCCAATAATAATAACAGTAAGCCCTACACTAAATGAAGCGCAAGATTCGGTAGGCAAGAGGGCTAAATGCACGGATGGTAAAAAGACCAATCAGTCCATACAATCTAAACATGACTTAACAATAAATCCTACACAGAAAGATGCTTTGGCATCTAAGGAAGTAAAGTCTTCCTCTGCAGTAAAGTCTGCGTTGACTCAATCGATTCAGGAAACTCAATCATTGAAGTCCAGAACGGCCGAAGGGGAGCCGAAAAATCTTGAAAAGGCACCTTGCGTATCGGCTGGAAATCCTCATGTGCCTCAACGTACAACAGGGTCTCGAGGTCCGGCTTATCTTGATGAGGGATATATGCCGCGTCCCATGGAAATGAGTCAACATGACAATCCTTCGGGATATTTATTAGACTTCCAGCAGACTGATCCCTTGGTTCAAGAAATTGATCCATTGGTTTAAACCACTTCTCTTCCGGATTTTGAATCTCAGGGTCTGGAGGAAGAGTCTTTAACTGAAAGAGATGTGCCACCTCATGGTATATCAATGATTTCAGGAGTCGGAGATAGCAATATCTCTGTGAGATCTAAAATGACGGGTAGTTCTACTACTTTGTCAGAGTCCCATGAGACTAAAGTCATGGAGGCGGATGCTTCGAAAGAAACTTCGCTGGCGACAACTCCGGTTGTTGCCCAACCTCCATCAGAAGGGGATATCACGAATCTGACTAGTAGTATGTACAACCCTACATATAAGTATAATACCGCACATTTATCCTTACCTGCCCTCACGGCAAATCAAACACTTCCACTGACATCGCCTTCAACCGATGTTGTTGCTGCTATTCCAATTGTTACTTTACCACCATCATCTATGCATTCACCAAATTTCTATGATGCTTTGGAGCAAGAATATTTCAGTCGTATGTTTTCTAGAGTCAATCTTGATGTTCTTCGACGCACTTCACTTCAAGCATTGTTTCGCACTAGAGTAAGACATCCGCTTACTTCCTACTCTTCTCCTCTAAGTCCTCACCGTGATGATGAACATGATGATTCTGATCCTCAGAATAGAAATGAGGGGGAGATAGGAGTAGATGGAGAATATCTAATGGTGAACATTTCAACTAAGGGTGGTGGTGTGAGGTCTTCATCAACTTCTCAAGCTCAACAGGTTCAGATGGAATAAGAAATGGTTTCTACTGATGATGAAATTGATGATAAGGAGCCTGAGCAAGTTATAATTCCAATTGTTCATTCTGAGGCTGATTGTGGACCGGTAGATGAGGATTTGAATTTAAGTAATTTTATCTTAAAGAAACAGATGATGATGGATTTGTCATTCTGAGCAAATTATCTTCAGTATCTTCTATTCTTGAGGATGTAGAGATTGTGGATGAAGGGAATCCTGATCCCGAAAATGATGATGAAATGGATCCTTCCGATGAAGATGAAGATAATCTTTATGTTAATCCAAATGATGCTGACATCTTTGATCATATTGAAGATGATAATGCCCCAACAGATGACACGACAAATCCTACAGATCATTCATCAAATTCTACACCATTATCAAGTTCAAATCTAACAAATGCTAATGAGAGTTCAACTTCTGGTACCTCTACTTCAAGTGAAACAGTGAATTCCAGATTCAAATACAACAATGGTATATTCTCTAAGAATCAGGAACAAAGATTGTTATTGGGAGTTGAACATGATTTCATAATATTACAAAACACATTCATCGAGGAAAACGCGTATAAGATCTTTCGCATTAACGAAACACCAAGGAGTAAAAGATTTACTTATATAGGTTCACGATTGCTTCTAGAAAGTGAAAGAAACTAGTATGAGTTTATGTGGAGGAACATATTAACAAGAACGAAGATGATTTTTGGCTTCAAAGAAAGTATCGTATTTCAGAAGTGTTGAATATTACTCGAGTCGGAGTAGAGATAAGTGAGAAAAGAGACGTCATCAGTCAGTTCCAAGTTATTAGAGAAGATGAAAAGGAATACAACTTCACTAAAGCTGATTTTCAAAATCTAGATATGCTTGACATCATTCACATCTACAACTACCTCAGTATCATCACCATTCAACCTTTTGCTAAGGCTCAAGCTTTGGAAGCTATGAAAAGATACATGATGGAGACAATTGAAATGATGAGACGTGAAGATTTTCAAATAGGCCTTGAAGCGAATAGAAAAAAGATTCGAATAATGTAACACCCATTTTCAGTTACGTGTTATTTTGAACGACATTCGAAATACGAGGCATGTAAGCGTATATTTGGATCCGAAATAAAGTTGGATTTGATGTTCTAAAACCTTACCATTGGATAGTAAATCTGATTAAATTTCTAACGATATTTGATTCATCAAAAACGGAGCTACGGTTTGAAAGTTACGCCCAAAACAAGATTCATTTTCAGTCTCAGTTGGTTTGGACGCTGTCCAAATGGCCTGACGGGCCAGCTGTGAAATTTTAAAGTTTTAAATAGATGGCATGATAGGTCAGATCATGATGAGATTGAGAGAAATGATAAGATAGAGTGAGATTCGGTATGTAGAAAGGAGACTCGGTATGAGAGAGAATCGGTAAAATTATATTCCACAGCTTCTAGAACTCATTTACAATGCAATGTCTATCTAATTAGGACTACTTAGGTTCCTTATATAGCCCTCTTCTAAGGAACCTTCATTTAAGCTTAATTCACATTAACACTATACAACTTCGGGGTCCTAACAATCTCCCCCTTAGTGTTAAATGTGAACTTTACAATATAATCCTATTGTGAAATCTTGAGAGGTCCAAATGTTAGTTTCCATCGTGAGCCATCTGGTTTTGAAACTTCTACTTGATTTTCTGAAATTTACTTAGAAGTTTTCCAGACTCCCCACGCTTTCCTTGGATCTCCCTCATGTAATGGATATTCATCCATTTCCTTGAAATACCTTCTCTTTCTCGGGCCACGAAGAATCTCGAACTGTCTTGTACGGATTCGGAGCTTTAAACAATCTCTGATATGCTTTATAAACTCTCCAAGACCCATTTTTGTATCAAAGTCATCAACCTTGCTTTGACGAATTTTAAGATACTTCAGTGCAGCCTTAAGTGTTCCATCTGAATATTTGTTCAGCTCTTCAGTACGAATGAACACCTTTTCTTTTTGAGAATTTACAAATACAAACCCTTCAGGTTCGAATTACATTTGAAACATCCTCATATCCTTCAGTCCATCCGTAAATTGATTCGGACACGTTATTCTAATCTTTTTCCTATTTGCTTCGAGACCTATTTGAAAATCCTCACGTCTCATCAGTTCAATTGTCTCCATCATATATCTTTTCACTGCTTCCAAAGCTTGAGCCTTAGCAAAAGGTCGAATGGTGATGATACTGAGGTAGTTGTAGATGTGAATGATGTCCAGCATATCAATATTATGAAAATCTGCTTCTGTGAACTTGTACTCTTTCTCATCTTTTCTAATAACGTGGAACTAATTTATGACGTCTTTCTTTTCTCTTATCTCTACTCCTACTCGAGCAATATTCAACACTTCTGAAATACGATTTTTCTTTGAAGCCACAAATCATCTTCATCTTTGTTGATATGTTTCCTCCACATAAACTCATACCAATTCCTTTCACTTGCTGGAAGCAATCGTGAACCTATATAAGTAAACCTTTTACTCCTTGGTGTATCATTGATGCGGAAGATCTTGTAAGCATTTTCTTCGATGAATGTGTTTCGTAACGTTATAAAATCATGTTCAACTCCCAATAACAATCTTTGTTCCTGATTCTTAAAGAATATTACATGGTTATATTTGAATCTGGAATTTACTGTTTCACTTGATGTAGATGTACCAGAAGTTGAGCTTTCATTAGCATTTGTTGGATGTGAACTCGATGAGGGTGTAGAATTCAATGAATGATCAGTAGGATTTGTTGCATCATCATTTGGAACATCATCATCTTCAATATGATCAAAGATATCATCTTCATTTGGATTAACATAAAGATTGTCTTCATCGTTATCGGAAGAATCCATTTCATCATCACTTTCTATTACTGGATCAGGATTCCCGTCATCTACAATCTCTAAATCTTCTGGAATTGAAGATACTGAAGATAACTTTCTTAAGATGACAAACCCATCATCATCCGTTTCTTCAAGATAAAAATCACTTAAGTTCAAATCCTCATCTACTGGTCCACTATCAGCCTCATTATGAACAATTGGAATTATAACTTGCGCAGGCTCCTTATCATCAATTTCATCATGTGTAGAAACCATTTCTGATTCCATTTGAACTTGTTGAGCTTGTGAATCTAATGAAGACCTCACACCACCACCCATGGTTGAAATGTTCACCGATAGATATTCTCCATCTACTCCTATCTTCCCCTCATGGCTATTCTGAGGATCAGAATCGTCATGTTCATCATCACGGTGAGGACTCAAAGGAGAAGAGCAGGAAGTAAGTGGATATCGAACACGAGCACGAAATAATGCTTGAAGCGAAGTGCATCAAAGAACATCAAGATTGACTCTATAAAACATACGATTGAAATATTCTTGCTCCAACGCATCATAGAAATGTGGTAAACGAGAGGGTGATGATGGAAAAGTAACAATGGAAACAGCAGCAGCAGCAGTAGCATCGGATGAAGGCGATGTCGATGGAAGTGTTTGAGTTGCCTTGAGGGCAGGTAAGGATGATTGTGCGGTATTATTCTTATATGTAGGGCTGTACATACTACTAGTCAGATTCGTGATATCCCCTTCTGATGGAGGTTGGGTAACAATCGGAGTTGTCACCGGCGAAGTTTCTTTCGAAGCATCCGCCTCCATGACTTTAGTCTAATGGGACTCTGACAGAGTAGTAGAACTACCTGTTGGTTTAGCTCTCGCAGAGATATTACTATCTCTGACTCCTGAAATCATTGATATACCATGAGGTGGCACATCTCTTTCAGTTAAAGACTCTTCCTCCAGACCCTGAGATTCAGAATCCAGAAGAGAAGTGGTTTGATCCAATGGATCACTTTCATGAACCAAGGGATCAGTCTGCTGGAAGTCTGATAAATATCCCGAAGGATTGTCATGTTGACTCGTTTCCATGGGACGCGGCAGATCTCCCTCATTAAGATAAGCCGGACCTCTAGACCCTGTTGTACGTTGAGGCACAGGAGGATTTCCAGCCGATACGCAGGGTGCCTTTTCAAGACTTTTTGGCTCTCCTTCGGCCGTTCTGGACTTCAATGATTGAGTTGCCTCAATCGATTGAGTCAACGCAGACTTTACTGCAGAGGAAGACTTTACTGAAATGTCCCGTTCTTATTGATTAAAAACGTTCCATATTAATTGATTTCGTTGCGAGGTTTTGACCTCTATATGAGACGTTTTTCAAAGACTGCATTCATTTTTAAAACAAACCATAACCTTTATTTCATAAATAAAGGTTTAATAAGCTTTACGTAGATTATCAAATAATGATAATCTAAAATATCCTGTTTACACACGACCATTACATAATGGTTTACAATACAAATATGTTACATCGAAATCAGTTTCTTGAATGCAGTTTTTACACAATATCATACAAACATGGACTCCAAATCTTGTCCTTATTTTAGTATGCAACAGCGGAAGCTCTTAATATTCACCTGAGAATAAACATGCTTTAAACGTCAACAAAAATGTTGGTGAGTTATAGGTTTAACCTATATATATCAAATCGTAACAATAGACCACAAGATTTCATATTTCAATACACATCCCATACATAGAGATAAAAATCATTCATATGGTGAACACCTGGTAACCGACAATAACAAGATGCATATATAAGAATATCCCCATCATTCCGGGACACCCTTCGGATATGATATAAATTTCGAAGTACTAAAGCATCCGGTACTTTGGATGGGGTTTGTTAGGCCCAATAGATCTATCTTTAGGATTCGCGTCAATTAGGGTGTCTGTTCCCTAATTCTTAGATTACCAGACTTAATAAAAAGGGGCATATTCGATTTCGATAATTCAACCATAGAATGTAATTTCACTTACTTGTGTCTATTTTGTAAATCATTTATAAAACCTGCATGTATTCTCATCCCAAAAATATTAGATTTTAAAAGTGGGACTATAACTCACTTTCACAGATTTTTACTTCGTCGGGAAGTAAGACTTGGCCACTGTTGATTCACGAACCTATAACAATATATACATATATATTAAAGTATGTTCCAAATATATTTACAACACTTTTAATATATTTTGATGTTTTAAGTTTATTAAGTCAGCTGTCCTCGTTAGTAACCTATAACTAGTTGTCCACAGTTAGATGTACAGAAATAAATCGATAAATATTATCTTGAATCAATCCACGACCCAGTGTATACGTATCTCAATATTGATCACAACTCAAACTATATATATTTTGGAATCAACCTCAACCCTGTATAGCTAACTCCAACATTCACATATAGAGTGTCTATGGTTGTTCCGAAATATATATAGATGTGTCGACATGATAGGTCGAAACATTGTATACGTGTCTATGGTATCTCAAGATTACATAATATACAATACAAGTTGATTAAGTTATGGTTGGAATAGATTTGTTACCAATTTTCACGTAGCTAAAATGAGAAAAATTATCCAATCTTGTTTTACCCATAACTTCTTCATTTTAAATCCGTTTTGAGTGAATCAAATTGCTATGGTTTCATATTGAACTCTATTTTATGAATCTAAACAGAAAAATTATAGGTTTATAGTCGGAAAAATAAGTTACAAGTCGTTTTTGTAAAGGTAGTCATTTCAGTCGAAAGAACGACGTCTAGATGACCATTTTAGAAAACATACTTCCACTTTGAGTTTAACCATAATTTTTGGATATAGTTTCATGTTCATAATAAAAATCATTTTCTCAGAATAACAACTTTTAAATCAAAGTTTATCATAGTTTTTAATTAACTAACCCAAAACAGCCCGCGGTGTTACTACGACGGCGTAAATCCGGTTTTACGGTGTTTTTCGTGTTTCCAGGTTTTAAGTCATTAAGTTAGCATATCATATAGATATATAACATGTGTTTAGTTGATTTTAAAAGTCAAGTTAGAAGGATTAACTTTTGTTTGCGAACAAGTTTAGAATTAACTAAACTATGTTCTAGTGATTACAAGTTTAAACCTTCGAATAAGATAGCTTTATATGTATGAATCGAATGATGTTATGAACATCATTACTACCTTAATTTCCTTGGATAAACCTACTGGAAAAGTGAAAAATGGATCTAGCTTCAATGGATCCTTGGATGGCTCGAAGTTCTTGAAGCAGAATCATGACACGAAAACAAGTTCAAGTAAGATCATCACTTGAAATAAGATTGTTATAGTTATAGAAATTGAACCAAAGTTTGAATATGATTATTACCTTGTATTAGAATGATAACCTACTGTAAGAAACAAAGATTTCTTGTGGTTGGATGATCACCTTACAAGATTAGAAGTGAGCTAGCAAACTTGAAAGTATTCTTGATTTTATGAAACTAGAACTTTTGGAATTTATGAAGAACACTTAGAACTTGAAGATAGAACTTGAGAGAGATCAATTAGATGAAGAAAATTGAAGAATGAAAGTGTTTGTAGGTGTTTTTGGTCGTTGGTGTATGGATTAGATATAAAGGATATGTAATTTTGTTTTCATGTAAATAAGTCATGAATGATTACTCATATTTTTGTAATTTTATGAGATATTTCATGCTAGTTGCCAAATGATGGTTCCCACATGTGTTAGGTGACTCACATGGGCTGCTAAGAGCTGATCATTAGAGTGTATATACCAATAGTACATACATCTAAAAGCTGTGTATTGTACGAGTACGAATACGGGTGCATACGAGTAGAATTGTTGATGAAACTGAACGAGGATGTAATTGTAAGCATTTTTGTTAAGTAGAAGTATTTTGATAAGTGTTTTAAAGTCTTTCAAAAGTGTATAAATACATATTAAAACACTACATGTATATACATTTTAACTGAGTCGTTAAGTCATCGTTAGTCGTTACATGTAAGTGTTGTTTTGAAACCTTTAGGTTAACGATCTTGTTAAATGTTGTTAACCCAATGTTTATAATATCAAATGAGATTTTAAATTATTATATTATCATGATATTATCATGTATGAATATCTCTTAATATGATATATATACATTAAATGTCTTTACAACGATAATCGTTACATATATGTCTCGTTTAAAAATCATTAAGTTAGTAGTCTTGTTTTTACATATGTAGTTCATTGTTAATATACTTTATGATATGTTTTCTTATCATAGTATCATGTTAACTATATATATATATATCCATATATATGTCATCATATAGTTTTTACAAGTTTTAACGTTCGTGAATCACCGATCAACTTGGGTGGTCAATTGTCTATATGAAACATATTTCAATTAATCAAGTCTTAACAAGTTTGATTGCTTAACATGTTGGAAACATTTAATCATGTAAATATCAATATCAATTAATATATATAAACATGGAAAAGTTCGGGTCACTACAGTACCTACCCGTTAAATAAATTTCGTCCCAAAATTTTAAGCTGTTGAAGGTGTTGACGAATCTTCTAGAAATAGATGCGGGTATTTCTTCTTCATCTGATCTTCACGCTCCCAGGTGAACTCGGGTCCTCTACGAGCATTCCATCGAACCTTAACAATTGGTATCTTGTTTTGCTTAAGTCTTTTAACCTCACGATCCATTATTTCGACGGGTTCATCGATGAATTGAAGTTTTTCGTTGATTTGGATTTCATCTAACGGAATAGTGAGATCTTCTTTAGCAAAACATTTCTTTAAATTCGAGACGTGGAAAGTGTTATGTACAGCCGCGAGTTGTTGAGGTAACTCTAGTCGGTAAGCTACTGGTCCGACACGATCAATAATCTTGAATGGTCCAATATACCTTGGATTTAATTTCCCTCGTTTACCAAATCGAACAACGCCTTTCCAAGGTGCAACTTTAAGCATGACCATCTCTCCAATTTCAAATTCTATATCTTTTCTTTTAATGTCAGCGTAGCTCTTTTGTCGACTTTGGGCGGTTTTCAACCGTTGTTGAATTTGGATGATCTTCTCGGTAGTTTCTTGTATAATCTCCGGACCCGTAATCTGTCTATCCCCCACTTCACTCCAACAAATCGGAGACCTGCACTTTCTACCATAAAGTGCTTCAAACGGCGCCATCTCAATGCTTGAATGGTAGCTGTTGTTGTAGGAAAATTCTGCTAACGGTAGATGTCGATCCCAACTGTTTCCGAAATCAATAACACATGCTCGTAGCATGTCTTCAAGCATTTGTATCGTCCTTTCACTCTGCCCATCAGTTTGTGGATGATAGGCAGTACTCATGTCTAGACGAGTTCCTAATGCTTGCTGCAATGTCTGCCAGAATCTTGAAATAAATCTGCCATCCCTATCAGAGATAATAGAGATTGGTATTCCATGTCTGGAGACGACTTCCTTCAAATACAGTCGTGCTAACTTCTCCATCTTATCATCTTCTCTTATTGGCAGGAAGTGTGCTGATTTGGTGAGACGATCAACTATTACCCAAATAGTATCAAAACCACTTGCAGTCCTTGGCAATTTAGTGATGAAATCCATGGTAATGTTTTCCCATTTCCATTCCGGAATTTCGGGTTGTTGAAGTAGACCTGATGGTTTCTGATGCTCAGCTTTGACCTTAGAACACGTCAAACATTCTCCTACATATTTAGTAACATCGGCTTTCATACCCGGCCACCAAAAATGTTTCTTGAGATCCTTGTACATCTTCCCCGTTCCAGGATGTATTGAGTATCTGGTTTTATGAGCTTCTCTAAGTACCATTTCTCTCATATCTCCAAATTTTGGTACCCAAATCCTTTCAGCCCTATACCGGGTTTCGTCTTCCCGAATATTAAGATGCTTCTCCGATCCTTTGGGTATTTCATCCTTTAAATTTCCCTCTTTTAAAACTCCTTGTTGCGCCTCCTTTATTTGAGTAGTAATGTTATTATGAATCATTATATTCATAGATTTTACTCGAATGGGTTCTCTGTCCTTCCTGCTCAAGGCATCGGCTACCACATTTGCCTTCCCCGGGTGGTAACGAATCTCAAAGTCGTAATCATTCAATAATTCAATCCACCTACGCTGCCTCATATTCAGTTGTTTCTGATTAAATATGTGTTGAAGACTTTTGTGGTCGGTATATATAATACTTTTGACCCCATATAAGTAGTGCCTCCAAGTCTTTAATGCAAAAACAACCGCGCCTAATTCCAAATCATGCGTCGTATAATTTTGTTCGTGAATCTTCAATTGTCTAGACGCATAAGCAATCACCTTCGTTCGTTGCATTAATACACAACCGAGACCTTGCTTTGATGCATCACAATAAATCACAAAATCATCATTCCCTTCAGGCAATGATAATATAGGTGCCGTAGTTAGCTTTTTCTTCAATAACTGAAACGCTTTCTCTTGTTCATCATTCCATTCAAATTTCTTCCCTTTATGCGTTAATGCAGTCAAGGGTTTTGCTATTCTGGAAAAGTCTTGGATGAACCTTCTGTAGTAACCAGCTAGTCCTAAAAACTGGCGTATGTGTTTCGGAGTTTTCGGGGTTTCCCACTTTTCAACCGTTTCTATCTTTGCCGGATCCACCTTAATACCTTCTTTGTTCACTATGTGACCGAGGAATTGAACTTCTTCCAACCAAAATGCACACTTTGAAAACTTAGCGTACAATTCTTCCTTCCTCAATACTTCTAACACCTTTCTCAAATGTTCACCGTGTTCTTGGTCATTCTTTGAGTAAATAAGTATGTCATCAATAAAAACAATGACAAACTTGTCAAGGTATGGTCCACACACTCGGTTCATAAGGTCCATGAACACAGCTGGTGCATTAGTTAAACCAAACGGCATGACCATAAACTCGTAATGACCGTAACGTGTTCTGAAAGCAGTCTTTGGAATGTCATCTTCTTTCACCCGCATTTGATGATACCCGGAACGTAAGTCAATCTTTGAATAAACAGACGAGCCTTGTAGTTGATCAAATAAGTCGTCGATTCTCGGTAGTGGGTAGCGGTTCTTGATGGTAAGTTTGTTCAACTCTCGGTAGTCGATACACAACCTGAATGTACCATCTTTCTTCTTGACAAACAAAACAGGAGCTCCCCACGGTGATGTGCTTGGTCGAATGAAACCACGCTCTAAAAGTTCTTGTAATTGGCTTTGCAGTTCTTTCATCTCGCTGGGTGCGAGTCTGTAAGGAGCACGAGCTATTGGTGCAGCTCCTGGTACAAGATCTATTTGAAATTCAACGGATCGATGTGGGGGTAATCCCGGTAATTCTTTCGGAAATACATCGGGAAATTCTTTTGCAATGGGAACATCATTGATGCTCTTTTCTTCAGTTTGTACTTTCTCGACGTGTGCTAGAACAGCATAGCAACCTTTTCTTATTAGTTTTTGTGCCTTCAAATTACTAATAAGATGTAGCTTCGTGTTGCCCTTTTCTCCGTACACCATTAAGGGTTTTCCTTTTTCTCGTATAATGCGAATTGCATTTTTGTAACAAACGATCTCCGCTTTCACTTCTTTCAACCAGTCCATACCGATTATCACATCAAAACTCCCTAACTCTACTGGTATCAAATCAATCTTAAATGTTTCGCTAACCAGTTTAATTTCTCGATTCCGACATATATTATCTGCTGAAATTAATTTACCATTTGCTAATTCGAGTAAAAATTTACTATCCAAAGGCGTCAATGGACAACTTAATTTAGCACAAAAATCTCTACTCATATAGCTTCTATCCGCACCCGAATCAAATAAAACGTAAGCAGATTTATTGTCAATAAGAAACGTACCCGTAACAAGCTCCGGGTCTTCCTGTGCCTCTACCGCATTAATATTGAAAACTCTTCCACGGCCTTGTCCATTCGTGTTCTCCTGGTTCGGGCAATTTCTAATAATGTGGCCTGGTTTTCCACATTTATAACAAACTACATTGGCATAACTTGCTCCGACACTACTTGCTCCGCCATTACTCGTTCCGACACCATTTGTTCCTTTCGTTCTATTAACCCCTGGTCCGTAGACCTCACACTTCGCCGCGCTATGACCATTTCTTTTACACTTGTTGCAAAATTTGGTGCAGAACCCCGAGTGATTCTTTTCACACCTTTGGCATAGCTGCTTCTGATTGTTGTTGTTGTTGCGGTTATTATTGTTGTTGGGATGATTGTTGTAGTTGTTGTTGTTGTTGTTGTTGTTGTTGTTGTTGTTGGGCCGTTTGTTGTAGTTGCGATTGATGTTGCGATTGTTGGGATAATTGTTGCGATTATTGTTGTAATTGCTGTTGTTGTTGTATTGGTGATTCTTATCACCGTTTTCCTCCCACTTTCTTTTGACTTGCTTCACATTGGCCTCTTCAGCAGTCTGTTCTTTAATTCTTTCTTCAATCTGGTTCACTAGTTTGTGAGCCATTCTACATGCCTGTTGTATGGAGGCGGGCTCGTGTGAACTTATATCTTCTTGGATTCTTTCCGGTAATCCTTTCACAAACGCGTCGATCTTCTCTTCCTCATCTTCGAATGCTCCCGGACACAATAGGCACAATTCTGTGAATCGTCTTTCGTACGTGGTAATATCAAATCCTTGGGTTCGTAACCCTCTAAGTTCTGTCTTGAGCTTATTGACCTCGGTTCTGGGACGGTACTTCTCGTTCATCAAGTGCTTGAATGCTGACCACGGTAGTGCGTACGCATCATCTTGTCCCACTTGCTCTACATAGGTATTCCACCATGTTAACGCAGAACCTGTGAAGGTATGCGTAGCGTACTTCACTTTGTCCTCTTCAGTACACTTACTTATGGCAAACACCGATTCAACCTTCTCGGTCCACCGTTTCAATCCGATCGGTCCTTCGGTTCCATCAAATTCCAAAGGTTTGCAGGCAGTGAATTCTTTGTAGGTGCATCCTACACGATTTCCTGTACTGCTAGATCCAAGGTTATTGTTGGTATGTAGCGCAGCCTGTACTGCGGCTATGTTTAAAGCTAGAAAAGTACGGAATTCCTCTTCATTCATATTCACGGTGTGTCGAGTAGTCGGTGCCATTTCCTTCAAAATAGTTAAATGGAACAAGTTAATCATACAGAATAT
Organism: Rutidosis leptorrhynchoides; assembly: GCF_046630445.1. Classification (NCBI taxonomy): domain Eukaryota; kingdom Viridiplantae; phylum Streptophyta; class Magnoliopsida; order Asterales; family Asteraceae; genus Rutidosis; species Rutidosis leptorrhynchoides. The sequence goes on from NC_092333.1 coordinate 258,176,142, forward strand.
TAAGAGTAGTTAATAGTATTTCGTAGCATAATATGAACTCATTTATAAAAGCTTTTTCTTCATATTAGCATTTTATAAGTTTAAATTCGGGTAGTACCTACCCGTTAAGTTCATACTTAGTAGCTAATATACAATTCAACTACTACAATTCTATATGAAAAACTGATTATAATAATATTTCGCGTTCAAACTTTTATACAATATTTTACAAACTTACAATACCGCTTATTTTACATAAAGCATGAAATATAGCACACAATAACTTTGATACAAGATAGTTGTGAAGACAATTCTAGCTAGTACACAAGTCGTTCAGCAAAGGCAATAAAGACACGTAATTCATACGTCCAGAAACAAGTCATGCATTCTGGTTTTACTAGGACTACTTCCCATCCTTGGTCTTGTGCAACATAACCGTTATGGCCGTTGATAAGACAGCGTGTTGTAATGTCATCAAAGGGACGAGGGTTACGTAATGTCCAACAGTCCCGTAATAATCTAAAAACCTCATTTCTTACCCCAATTACCGACTCCGTCACTTGTGGAAACGTTTTGTTTAATAGTTGTAGCCCGATGTTCTTGTTCTCACTTTGGTGAGAAGCGAACATTACTAATCCGTAAGCATAACATGCTTCTTTATGTTGCATGTTAGCCGCTTTTTCTAAATCACGAAGTCCAATATTCGGATATATTGAGTCAAAATAATTTCTTAACCCGTTGCGTAAAATAGCATTTGGGTTCCCCGCAATATATGCGTCAAAGTAAACACATCGTAACTTATGGGTTTCCCAATGTGATATCCCCCATCTTTCAAACGAAAGTCTCTTATAAACCAAGACATTCTTGGAACGTTCTTCGAATGTCTTACAAACTGATCTCGCCTTAAATAGTTGTGCCGAAGAATTCTGGCCGACTCTAGACAAGATTTCATCAATCATGTCTCCGGGTAGGTCTCTTAAAATATTGGGTTGTCTATCCATTTTGTGTTTTTAAACTGTAAAATAGACAAGAGTTAGATTCATAAAAAAAATACTTATTAATACAAGCAATTTTTACATATATCATAAAGCATAAGAACACTATATTACATATATTACACCACACGAATACAACTATCTTATTCCGACTCGCTCGTTTCTTCTTCTTCGGTTTTGGTTCGTTTTGCCAAGTTTCTAGGGATATATGATGTTCCCCTAATACGAGCCGTCGTTGTCCACATTGGTTTAGAAAAACCTGGTGGTTTAGAGGTTCCCGAGTCATTGTTACAACTTAAGGACTTCGGGGGTTGACGATACATATAAAGTTCATCGGGGTTGGAATTAGATTTCTCTATTTTTATGCCCTTTCCCTTATTATTTTCTTTTGCCTTTTTAAATTCAGTTGGGGTAATTTCTATAACATCATCGGAATTCTCGTCGGAATCCGATTCATCGGAGAATTGGTAATCCTCCCAATATTTTGCTTCCTTGGCGGAAACACCATTGACCATAATTAACTTTGGTCGGTTGGTTGAGGATTTTCTTTTACTTAACCGTTTTATTATTTCCCCCACCGGTTCTATTTCTTCATCCGGTTCCGATTCTTCTTCCGGTTCCGACTCTTCTTCCGGTTCCTCTTCGGGAACTTGTGAATCAGTCCACAAATCATTCCAATTTACATTTGACTCTTCATTATTATTAGATGAGTCAATAGGACTTGTTCTAGAGGTAGACATCTATCACATAATATCAAACACGTTAAGAGATTAATATATCACATAATATTCATATGTTAAAAATATATAGTTTCCAACAAAAATGTTAAGCAATCATTTTTAAAGAAAACACGGTCGAAGTCCAGACTCACTAATGCATCCTAACAAACTCGATAAGACACACTAATGCAAATTTTCTGGTTCTCTAAGACCAACGCTCGGATACCAACTGAAATGTCCCGTTCTTATTGATTAAAAACGTTCCATATTAATTGATTTCGTTCCGAGGTTTTGACCTCTATATGAGACGTTTTTCAAAGACTGCATTCATTTTTAAAACAAACCATAACCTTTATTTCATAAATAAAGGTTTAATAAGCTTTACGTAGATTATCAAATAATGATAATCTAAAATATCCTGTTTACACACGACCATTACATAATGGTTTACAATACAAATATGTTACATCGAAATCAGTTTCTTGAATGCAGTTTTTACACAATATCATACAAACATGGACTCCAAATCTTGTCCTTATTTTAGTATGCAACAGCGGAAGCTCTTAATATTCACCTGAGAATAAACATGCTTTAAACGTCAACAAAAATGTTGGTGAGTTATAGGTTTAACCTATATATATCAAATCGTAACAATAGACCACAAGATTTCATATTTCAATACACATCCCATACATAGAGATAAAAATCATTCATATGGTGAACACCTGGTAACCGACAATAACAAGATGCATATATAAGAATATCCCCATCATTCCGGGACACCCTTCGGATATGATATAAATTTCGAAGTACTAAAGCATCCGGTACTTTGGATGGGGTTTGTTAGGCCCAATAGATCTATCTTTAGGATTCGCATCAATTAGGGTGTCTGTTCCCTAATTCTTAGATTACCAGACTTAATAAAAAGGGGCATATTCGATTTCGATAATTCAACCATAGAATGTAGTTTCACTTACTTGTGTCTATTTTGTAAATCATTTATAAAACCTGCATGTATTCTCATCCCAAAAATATTAGATTTTAAAAGTGGGACTATAACTCACTTTCACAGATTTTTACTTCGTCGGGAAGTAAGACTTGGCCACTGTTGATTCACGAACCTATAACAATATATACATATATATTAAAGTATGTTCAAAATATATTTACAACACTTTTAATATATTTTGATGTTTTAAGTTTATTAAGTCAGCTGTCCTCGTTAGTAACCTATAACTAGTTGTCCACAGTTAGATGTACAGAAATAAATCGATAAATATTATCTTGAATCAATCCACGACCCAGTGTATACGTATCTCAGTATTGATCACAACTCAAACTATATATATTTTGGAATCAACCTCAACCCTGTATAGCTAACTCCAACATTCACATATAGAGTGTCTATGGTTGTTCCGAAATATATATAGATGTGTCGACATGATAGGTCGAAACATTGTATACGTGTCTATGGTATCTCAAGATTACATAATATACAATACAAGTTGATTAAGTTATGGTTGGAATAGATTTGTTACCAATTTTCACGTAGCTAAAATGAGAAAAATTATCCAATCTTGTTTTACCCATAACTTCTTCATTTTAAATCCGTTTTGAGTGAATCAAATTGCTATGGTTTCATATTGAACTCTATTTTATGAATCTAAGCAGAAAAATTATAGGTTTATAGTCGGAAAAATAAGTTACAAGTCGTTTTTGTAAAGGTAGTCATTTCAGTCGAAAGAACGACGTCTAGATGACCATTTTAGAAAACATACTTCCACTTTGAGTTTAACCATAATTTTTGGATATAGTTTCATGTTCATAATAAAAATCATTTTCTCAGAATAACAACTTTTAAATCAAAGTTTATCATAGTTTTTAATTAACTAACCCAAAACAGCCCGCGGTGTTACTACGACGGCGTAAATCCGGTTTTACGGTGTTTTTCGTGTTTCCAGGTTTTAAGTCATTAAGTTAGCATATCATATAGATATAGAACATGTGTTTAGTTGATTTTAAAAGTCAAGTTAGAAGGTTTAACTTTTGTTTGCGAACAAGTTTAGAATTAACTAAACTATGTTCTAGTGATTACAAGTTTAAACCTTCGAATAAGATAGCTTTATATGTATGAATCGAATGATGTTATGAACATCATTACTACCTTAATTTCCTTGGATAAACCTACTGTAAAAGAGAAAAATGGATCTAGCTTCAATGGATCCTTGGATGGCTCGAAGTTCTTGAAGCAGAATCATGACACGAAAACAAGTTCAAGTAAGATCATCACTTGAAATAAGATTGTTATAGTTATAGAAATTGAACCAAAGTTTGAATATGATTATTACCTTGTATTAGAATGATAACCTACTGTAAGAAACAAAGATTTCTTGAGGTTGGATGATCACCTTACAAGATTGGAAGTGAGCTAGCAAACTTGAAAGTATTCTTGATTTTATGAAACTAGAACTTTTGGAATTTATGAAGAACACTTAGAACTTGAAGATAGAACTTGAGAGAGATCAATTAGATGAAGAAAATTGAAGAATGAAAGTGTTTGTAGGTGTTTTTGGTCGTTGGTGTATGGATTAGATATAAAGGATATGTAATTTTGTTTTCATGTAAATAAGTCATGAATGATTACTCATATTTTTGTAATTTTATGAGATATTTCATGCTAGTTGCCAAATGATGGTTCCCACATGTGTTAGGTGACTCACATGGGCTGCTAAGAGCTGATCATTAGAGTGTATATACCAATAGTACATACATCTAAAAGCTGTGTATTGTACGAGTACGAACACGGGTGCATACGAGTAGAATTGTTGATGAAACTGAACGAGGATGTAATTGTAAGCATTTTTGTTAAGTAGAAGTATTTTGATAAGTGTATTGAAGTCTTTCAAAAGTGTATAAATACATATTAAAACACTACATGTATATACATTTTAACTGAGTCGTTAAGTCATCGTTAGTCGTTACATGTAAGTGTTGTTTTGAAACCTTTAGGTTAACGATCTTGTTAAATGTTGTTAACCCAATGTTTATAATATCAAATGAGATTTTAAATTATTATATTATCATGATATTATCATGTATGAATATCTCTTAATATGATATATATACATTAAATGTCTTTACAACGATAATCGTTACATATATGTCTCGTTTAAAAATCATTAAGTTAGTAGTCTTGTTTTTACATATGTAGTTCATTGTTAATATACTTTATGATATGTTTTCTTATCATAGTATCATGTTAACTATATATATATATATATCCATATATATGTCATCATATAGTTTTTACAAGTTTTAACGTTCGTGAATCACCGATCAACTTGGGTGGTCAATTGTCTATATGAAACATATTTCAATTAATCAAGTCTTAACAAGTTTGATTGCTTAACATGTTGGAAACATTTAATCATGTAAATATCAATATCAATTAATATATATAAACATGGAAAAGTTCGGGTCACTACATTTACTTCCTTAGATGCCGAAGCACCTTGCTTTGTAGGATTTATTATTAAGTCCTATTTAGATTGGATGGGCTTAGTGGTCTTTTTACCATCCGTACGTTTAGATCTCTTGCCTACCGAAGCTTGCGCTTCATTTAGTGTAGGGCTTACTGTTATTATTGGATGTGATACGGAAATGGGTGAGGGTGACCTAATTGATTCTAGGTCTTGGTCCGTATCACCAACGGTTGTAGTAACTGCTTGGCGGACGATAGGTGTCAAAGTCCTAGATCTAGTTACTCGTTGGGTTGGCGGAGTCTGAATCATCTCATCAGGTATATATCGAGTTCTCTTAGGAGAATGTTCGGGAGACGATTCAGATGCTGTTGATGAAGTGTCGGTGTCACTGCTCACTTCGGGTGTTGTGGAAAGGGTTGGTTCAATCCTAGTTGGACTAGTTCCCTGATCCTCACGGGTTGAGCTTGGTGTGTTGCCCTAGAACGTTTAAGGTTCACCCTAAGTGGAGGATTAGCTGGTCCAGGTGGTTGTACTACAGGTTCCTCTACAACCTCTGGGGCTGGAACCGCGGCGGGTTCAACTTGTTCTTGTTGTACCGGGTTCGGAAGAGGTATTCCTACAGCCTCAAAATAAGAATGCATACGAGCGTCTTGGGGTTCAGCTAGCCTCACTAGCCAATTTGGAATCAGCGCAGTGAATTGATTATCAGATACCATCGGGGTATTCATCTTCAGCTCCCCAAATCATTTCATCTGTAATCCATGTGTACCTGGTACAAATATATTTGCATTTCTGCAAGCTTTTATAGCATCATGGATAAAGATACAGAAAAACCTTTCACAAGGGATGTATGAACCCCTTGGTTTATCAACTTGAGCTTGAACCAAATCCCATATTAGTTCTGCATAGTCAGGAGCTTCTACTCTTATGAAAGAGTAGAACAACTTCATCATTGGCACAGTCAGGCTGTCGGATCCACTCCTTGTCATCAGCAAGCATCTGTTGATGATTGAGAAAATCACATACCACCTTGAGTGCAGATATTTCTTCTGAAACTTAGCCGGAGGAACATTGCGGGCTCCAACATAACCAAGATCGAAGACAGATGACATCATCTGCTGAGTAGCAGGAAAAGCAGGAGCATTCTGCACAACAGGAAGTCTGAATATCCTCCTGAAATCAGCCTTAGTGATACTCCTCCTCCCTTGAACTCCTCTCAGTTGAAATTCAAAACGAGCTTGTGTTCCCTCTGGATTTTCAGCAGTAGGTTGTGTAGCTTCCACAAACCTAATTGTTCTGTTAAGTAGCTCCAGATCTGTTACAGGTACACTAACTGTAGAGTTTAGAGCAGGCCACAGAGTGTGCCTCTCTAGAATTGCAGTCCAGTAGTTGCAGGGAATGTTGGTTTCAGAGTTGATGAAGTGATTGTTCGTCATTTAGCTGTATAAATAAGAAATAGAAGACCACAAGATATTTAACATAAAGCATATATCTCTATTCTTATTTGCCTTTGAAATCCTTTGTATATGTTTTATCTTTTATATTTTATGATTTTTATGGTTTTTCAAAGATATAAAAATCCTTTATACTTAAATATGAACAAGTAATTGACAATCGTGACATTCATATGATATTCATCACAATACAAATTTATCATGCAAAATCAATTATATAACACAAAGAATCAGAACAACACTTAGTCAATTTTTAAACACAATACAAGCAGATTCGGTAGTCATGAAAACTTGAGATTCTGTAACCAAATAAGCTTGAGTTTTCAGATCAGAAAGATATAAAATAAACATGTTAAGTGTTTGAAGATAAAAATCAGAAAGTTTCAAGGTACCAAAAGTTAGACTCGGTATCAAGAGAAGAACAGATTCGGTATCTCCAAAATTAACATAAAGTCACTCAAACATGCATATTCTATCATGTAAAATCACAACCATAATCAATTAACCACTCAATTAGAAGCAAATCAACATATTAATCGTATGAACAGACTCGGTACTATAGATAGAACATATTCGGTAGATACATAATCCATCAAACAATCAATTAAACATGTAATCAAACTTGGTCAAATGATAGATCAATTAATATAACTCCGAGTAGACAAGAATTCATGTTAATTAACCAAATCAATTGAGTTTAATCAAAGATTAGTAGAATACGACTCAGACTCAGTATAATCAACAAAATTTCAAAATTGAGAGTCACAATCCAGTTCTTTTGATCTTTTCTGGTTGAAAAACATTTAATTATCTCAGATCTACACGTATGTATCTAAATCAATGATTAAAATGAAATTATACCAAAGATTTGAAGAACAGAAGAACGGATTCAGTAGATTAGGCAGATTCGGTATGTTCAATAAGACTCGGTAGGTAATTAAGAACAGTAAGAGAGTTATTTTGACTTTGACCCTCCTTTTATAGATACCGAAGATAAAGTACCAAATGGGCTTTACCGAATGGGCCTATTTTACCGAATACAGTCCACTTTTTAAAATTTTATCAATTTAACTTCAAAATCTTGACAAATTGATTTTTACTATTAAAATTCATTTCAATCTTTTCATGGTAAACAATTCTGAGACAATTTTTGAAAACTTTGAACTTACCGAATCTGTACTGTTGGATGTCAGATTCGGTATAATGCTAAAAATAGCATTTATTCAGTAAAAATCAAATATTTTTGGATTTTATCTTTTCCAATTTTTATGAATTTTTTTAAAATAAGATTTGTACTTAAAAGAACTTTGAATTAGTGAACAAAGTACAAATCTTCAGTGATACCAATTGTTAAAACGGGTTGCATACTGAGATGTATACAAGCCTTAGTGAATTATTTCAGATATAAAACAAAGAATTTATGAATTCACTTTTTGAAAAACCATATTTTTGAGTAATTTTCTCATTTTCTCCCTTTTTCTCCCCCTCAAAATGTGAGATACAAGAAAGTAAATCAGCATTTTGATAAAATTTCCAAGAAAATGAATTAACTCCCCCTTGAAATATGGTATCAATGAGTTACCTCCCCCTTACGTAACCATTGAACAATTATATCCAGGAAGTTATCATAAATCTAAAGGCTCCCCCTTAAAAGATGATATCCAAAGCATATGAAAGTAGTTGCTCCCCCTAGAATGTATCTACTCCCCCTAAACACAAGATCCCAAGAATAAGTCCCAACAGATCTAAGGAATATCAAGCACTTTACTCTACCATGCCAATCTCTTTGATCAAGAAATTTAGCCTAAGTTCATCTAAGGGCTTAGTGAACATGTCAGCTAATTGCACTTTATTAGGCACAAAGTATAACTCTACATCCCCTTTCTCTACATGGTCCTTAATGAAATGATAGCGAATATCTATGTGTTTAGTCTTAGAATGCTGGACCGGGTTGCTTTTTATTGCAATAGCACTTTGTGAATCACAGTAAATCGGGGTCTTATAAAACTTAAAGCTATAGTCTGAAAGTTGAATTTGCATCCACAAAACTTGTGAACAACAATGAGCTGCAGCAATGTACTCAGACTCAGCTGTTGATAAAGAAACACAGTTCTGCTTTTTGGATGACCAACCAACTAGCCTATTCCCCAACATCTGAATTGATCCAATGTGCTTTTTCTATCAACATGGCAATCGCCATGATCCGCATCAGTGTAAGCAGTGAGATTGAAATCGGATCAATGAGGATACCAGATCCCAAGGTTAGGTGTACCTTTAAGGTACCGAAAAATCCTAACAACCGCTTTGGAATGAGAATTCTTAGGGTTTGACTGAAAGCGGGCACAGACAGTTACAGCAAGTGTAATGTCAGGTCGACTTGCAGTCAGATACATTAAAGAACCAACCATGCTTCGATAAAGCGTAATATCAAAGGGTTCCCCATTAGTATCAGCATCCAGTAAAGTTCTCATTGGGGTTGTCATTGGTTTTAAAGCAGTCATTTTAAAACGTGTTAGCATATCATTGATATACTTTGCTTGACTGAGAAAAATCCCGTTTGGTAATTGTTTTATTTGTAACCCCAAAAAGAAATTTAATTGGTCAAGCATGCTCATTTCGAATTTGTTGGCCAAAAGGTCACCAAATTCTTTGCATAAAACCGGGGATGTGGAACCAAAAATAATATCATCAGCGTAAATTTGAACCAAGAGAATGTGACCATGGTTTTTACGGATGAATAGCGTTGTATCAATCGTTCCACGAGAGAAGCCATTGTCCAGCAAATACTTTGTTAAGGTCTCGAACCATGCACGCGGTGCTTGCTTCAGACCATATAAAGCTTTCTCCAAGTAGTATACGTGATTTAGATGAATGGGATCGACAAAGCCTTCTGGTTGATCGACATAGACTTCCTCTTGAAGATAACCGTTCAGAAAAGCAGTTTTGACATCCATTTGAAACACTATGAACTTCATATGAGAAGCAAATGCAAGGAAAAGATGAATAGCCTCAATCCTAGCAACTGGAGCAAACGTTTTGTCATAATCAATTCCATCAGAATCCTTCTTGTTCTTAAAAATCCACTTAACCCCTATTGGTCGTTGACCCGTTGGTCTTGGAACTAATCGCCATACTTTCAACCGTTCAAATTGATTGATCTGTTCTTGCATTGCAACCACCCAGTCCGGATCTAGTAAAGCTTGAGCAACCGTTGTTGGTTCAATCTTACTAAGAAAGGCAGTATATAGACACATATTCCAAGTAGCCCTTCGAGTTGAGACTGGAGCAGATGCATCACCAATAATAAGATCTATTAGATGACTTTTAGTCCATCGGTTGTGTGGAAGATGTTGTACATCAGTGGCATCCATTGAAACATCAACCGTTGTTGACGTTGAGCCTTTATCCGCTTGATCTGATGTAACATGATCTAATGGATTCAATTGATTATTCGGAGAAACAGCTGGAGTTGTATCAACTGATGAATCTTGAATTGGTTCAAGATTATCAGTAACGGGAGGTGGTAGGGAGGATGAAGAAGCAACAGGTGAATTAGTTGGTGTTGTATCTTCATCAAAAAGACTTTGTTGAGTCTCCACAGTAGTTGACTGTGACGGTGTAACCGGTACGGATTGAACATTTGAATTCCGTTGAGGAGCATACAGACTATCAAACAAAATATCCATTTCCTCTGATGTAACCGTAGGAACACCCTTCGTTGAGAAAATTGAGTTTTGCGCAAAAGAAGAAGTAGCCAGGTTAGGATCGGGTTTTGAACTGAGTTGTTCAAAAGCCATTCCCAAAAATTCATCGAACTTGACATCGATGCTCTCTTTAATCGTTTTTGTCCGTTTGTGATAAACCAGATAAGCAACTTTGTTCGAAGAATAACCGAGAAATATGGCTTGATCGCCATTTGGATCAAACTTTCCGAGGCTGTGAAAATCATTAAGCACATAGCATATACAACCAAAGACACGAAAATATTTGACATTCGGGCGTCTACCATATAATAACTCATATGGAGTTTTATCAAAACGTTTATTAACAATACAACGATTTTGGTTATAGCATGCAGTTGAAATGGCCTCCCCCCACATTTTTGGAGGTTGTTTGGAGTAAGCAAGCATCGTTCGAGCTGCTTCGCATAACGTACGATTACGTCGTTCGACTACTCCATTCTGTTGTTCAATGCCTTGGTCTTTCAAATAACTATCAAGCGGGGCATTCTTAAATTCCGTCCCATTATCAGTTCGAATGCTCTTAACATGTTTGTTAAAAGAGCGTTGAGTCTTTTTAATGAACTCAATGATAATGGCGGGGGTTTCTGACTTAGTTCGCAAAAGAAAAATCCATGTAAACCGGGTATAGTCATCGACAATGACAAGCACATGTTTCTTGCCACTGAGGCTAGAAATACGCATGGGTCCACATAAGTCCATATGCAATAATTGTAAATACAATGAAGTACTGGGGTTTTGCTTAAGCGGATGATTAGACCGTTTCAGCATACCCATCGCACATGATGGACACACATGATGTTTATCATATTGAAAGGTTGGAATACCATCAACTAAGTCTTTAGAGACTAGTCGATTGATACCCTTGTAATTCAGGTGTGACATCCGATGATGTCATAACCATGAATTTTCTTTGGTAGAACGAGTAGCTAAACACATGGTTGCATGTGAAGGTGCATCATTGAGGTCAATAGTGTATAGTGAAGCATAACGTTTACCAACAAGAAGATCATTTCCTTCTGTGGATTGCACCGAGCATTGTCGACGTTCAAACAGAACTTTAAGATCTCCATCGTAGAATTGACTCACACTAAATAAACTGCACCCCAAACCTTCAACATATGAAACACGTTTGATTGTTATGCCATTTTGCACATAATCTCCGTAACCCGTTATCGCTGCAATTTCATCATTTCCAAAAGTAACTGTTCCTAGGAATTTGTCAATGAAGTTGACAAGCAAGGATTTATCTCCCGTCATGTGTCGAGAACAACCGGAATTGATATACCAAACACAGACGTCGAAACCCTGTAAATGTGAATTTCCTAGAGTTTAGGTACCCAAAGTTTCTTGGGTCCTCTACGGTTAGTACCAGCAATAAAATTTGGATCAAAAACAAGATAATCACGTAAAGCATCATGCAATTTAGACAATAAAGCATCATTTAAAACCACATTACATGAAGCATCATACGCAATATCAAGTTTTACATCGTTATCAGAAGTCTTAACACACAATTTATTCCAAGTAGATGTTTTGTTCACAGACGAAAATTGAAAAACATGAGATGATTTCCTAGGCCGACTAGCAGATTGCGTTGTTTTGGTTGCTACTTTCTTAGTCGTGGACTTAGGAACCCATACAAATTTGTAATTCAAGTTTGGATTATGACCTGTGACACGAAAAACACCTTTGTTAGTTAGACGTCCAAACTTTTCAGTTGACACATGAGATGATTGATTTTGCAAAATTTCCAATTTGATTTTACGTTCTTTTGCATCATACTCACTTAAATCAGGTTTAGGACTTGTGTGTTGTGTGGACTTAACTGATGTCGTTAAAAGACTCGCTTTTGAAGTTTTTGTCATTGGAATCATAGGAATCTTTTCAGTTGACACAGAACCATCGAGACATTGAACCTTTTTGACAACAAATTGAGTTATAGAAACAACTTTTGAACCACGATTGCCAAATTGAGAACATAGAGGATTTTTAAGAATAGTAATGGGTTTTACATCCTTAGATGTTGTTGTTCCCTTCCCCTTCTTAGTAATCCCACCAATACATTCAAGCACATTGGTTGCAACATTAGACGATTGCTTAAGTGTGTTAGCCTATTTTAGTTGAATTAACTTTTGTTTTAAGCTTTTAATCTCAAGACATAATTCTTCAGCAGAAACTATCACTTCACCCTCCTTAAAAGTATAGGTACATTCTTTCTTAGGCAGTGAAGGCAATTTATCACACAAAGCAAGCATTTGTTCTAATGATTGGCACTTAAGTTGCAAGTCAATATTCTCCTGTTCTAGTTGAACTACTATACGATTCAAATTACGTACAGCAGGTAAATGCAAATAATAATCGTGCAAAGGATCAAGTTGACTTTCAAAATCTATCAAAGGTTCAATGATTGGTTCATTATGAGGTTCTACTTTTTCATCTAAAGACTTTGACCTAGAGATTCTGTCTCAAAGAAAACAGTTAGTTCATGTGATAGGTCTTCACGGAAAACATTATCAGAACATGCAGGTAAAGCAGGTAGAATTGGTTTCACATCAAAAGTTGATTCATCAAACACCTCATCTATGCTAACAATGCTAGAACTAGGTTTGTTAAACACTTCATTCTCAAGCATTAAAATGTATTTCTCTAGCATGAGTGTAGGAATGTAAACCAATCTACGTGTCGGCACATAATTAGCACATTGCACATTCTTTTCAGTTTCAACAAGTTCCTTCAAGAATTTAGGATTTGATTTACCCATTTTTGCATTAATTTTCTCATACATTAAGCTAATTTGATGGTATTTTTTAGATTTGCAATTAACAATAATATCATCAAAATTAGCATCAGAAGAATGCACAAAATGCGGTGGTAAACCAGCTTGAAAGTAATCAGAATGATATAATCCTGGAATCTTTTTGGAAGCTCTATCTAAGATCTTAGGATCTTCATAACCCAACCCCCAATTTTCACCATGAATCATTTTTTGGTCTATTCATGAAAATCGTTTGTTTTGAAAGTTTCATATCCATGATAGCTTTGGATTGCTCTGTTCAATAGAGTTTCTCCTCATATCGAGCAAGTTGTGCTTTCATTTGAACATACTCTTTTGACAACGAAGAAATTTCAGTGTCTTTTTCAATTATGGCGTTTTCCAAATGAATAATTTTCTTGTTTAGCTTTGAAAGTGTGGGTTCATGTTGGTTTTTTAAATCAGAAAGATCTTTTTCTAAGAATTGAACTTTTTCTGCAAGTCGTTCAGATTTTAAACGATAATCAGTTCGTTCGACTTTAATCGGATGAATTGTCTTTTTAAGATCTTCCAACTCAGTTTTCGTAGAGTTGAGTTGGAGAGTCAATCGTTGCACATCCGTTTGCAATTTGAATGAGGAAGGTCTGGTCTCATTTAGTTTGATTTTATCTTTTAAAATCTTGTTTTCAGATTTTAAGCCTTTGACTTCTTTTGACATTGAGACCAGATTCTTCATCAAGTCATTTTGCATTTTTATAAAATCAGGTGAGATTTCAGTTGATTGTACCTCATCATCGTCAGATGTTGAGTCAGAATTCTCCAATGCTTCCTTAGCTTTAATGAGCTTCGTCACCTTGCAGACATTTGCATGTTCCACCTCTGAGTCTGAATCATCAGTCCAGTTAAACCAAGTATCATCAACCGTTTCAGCTCTCCCCCAGTTTCCACAATCTTAGCCATCAACATTTTCTTCTTGTAGTAAGCTGCGTCCTTCTTCTTAGGTATCTTACACTCACAAGAGTAATGACCAGCTTTGCCACAATTGAAATAGATTGAATCTTCCTTCTTGGAATCATCAGCACATTGCTGTTTGGATTGATCAGCTTTCTTGTAGTACGAGAAAGATGATGAGTGTTTGCGTTGATTACTTGATTTGCCTTTAAACTTGTGTTTGTTCAAGGCGTTTGTGAACATGGCTACCATCTTGACTAATTTAAGGTGAGAATCATCAACATCAGAAAGATTTAACTCTTCAGAATCAGTTGATTCTTCAATAAGCACTTTCTTGGACAAGCTTTTGGAAGTTGTAAATGATTTGCTCTTCTTTTTGGCAATTAGGGCAAGAGGATCGCTCGGAGAAGACTCTTTCCTTCCTTCTTGAAGTTTAGACACCTCAAGATGGTAATGCATAAGAACTCCAACAAGCTCATGAATAGTCAACTTGTCAATCTCTTTGGTAGATTGAACAATGGTTCCATAAGGAAGCCAATCAGCATTGAGCTTTTTGAGGAATTTCATGTTGACTTCAGCATGTACTTTTACAATCTTACACCTTTTCAACTCATTGAGAACACCATTAAAATGACGGTAGGTATCCTTGAGTTGTTCTTCTGGTTCCTGCTTGAAATCTTCATACAATCCCAGAGCCTTATTCAATTTAGTAATGTCTGACATGTCATAACCTTCTTGTTGTCATTTGATCTCATCCCATATATCTTTTGCAGTAGTGTTGCTATCAATATTTTCAAATAGCTCATATGGGATAGCTTGCATGACAATATTCTTAGCCTCTATGTCACCCTGAGCTCTTTCACGTTTATCATCAGAAAGTTCATAGACTGGAATTGGCTTACCAGTATCCGGATGAAAATCAACAACTGGACCATCTCTCAGAGAAGCCCATATATGTTTAGCTTTCTCACCCTTATAGTCTATGTACTGAGTGATACGATGAAGCCACTGAGTGTACTTGCCATCAAACAACACTGGAGGTCGGGAATCTGATCCAATGATAAGAGTATCTTGTGTAGACATCTTAAATTGAGGTATATTAGGTATAGATTCGGTATTAAACACAATCTATGATCAGGGTTCAGTATAAAATCTAACAAGAATGTCAGATTCGGTAAAGATTCGGTACAGTAGCAGATTCGGTAAGTGGTTCGGTACTGTAGCAGATTCGGTAACAATTCGGTAAACCAGATTCTGTATCAGAAACTGATAAAAATTACAAATAACACACCCAAATTCGGTATGGATTTGGTAACCACACAACTTGAAGCCTCAGAATACTTAAAACCAAAGAATTAAGTGAAACCGAGATTCTGATTCGGTAAATGACTCGGTAGTCAAATTCTGTAAAATATTATGTGTAAACTCAATCCAATACCCTTGAATTAGATTCGGTAACCTTGCTGCACAAGAACACAAGTTAGTAACAAATAGAATATCAATGATACCGAAGATTCAGGATACCGAATGTCAACTGTAGCAGTCGACAATACCGAGTCTAAGTCTAAAACTTAGAAATATAACATAATCCTTTCTCAAACCACACTAATTAGCTGCGTATGATCAAACCAAATGTGATAGAATCACAAACACACCACAATCTGCAACACTTAAGATGAATTTTCAGTAAGGAAGTAGATTCGGTATGACAGTTACGATACCGAGTGTTGATCAAATCTTCAAAACTTGAAGAATTGGAGAAATTGAACCGACAAAAATGTGATTTAACACCTCACGAACACAACTGAATCTTTAAATCTTCACAAAACTCCAGAATCAAGCTTGAATTAAGCAATACCGAGAGTTTTAGCCACAAACTCTAAAAATCAACTTGATTCTCCATAATTGAAGTTAAAAAGCTGTAATGATGATTGAAACTCTTTCTAATAGACCTAATACACCTTCGCTGAACTTATCACAAGAATCTGAACGTCAGATTATCAAATTTGATAATACCGAATCTGATTCATTTTACCGAGAGTATTCAGATTCTGTAATCTACAATCTCTGGATCGATATAGTGATGTAGAATCACTTCCTGGAAGCTCTGATATCAAATGATAGGTCAGATCATGATGAGATTGAGAGAAATAATAAGATAGAGTGAGATTCGGTATGTAGGAAGGAGACTCGGTATGAGAGAGAATTGGTAAAATTACATTCCACAACTTCTAGAACTCATTTACAATGCAATGGCTATCTAATTAGGACTACTTAGGTTCCTTATATAGCCCTCTTCTAAGGAACCTTCATTTAAGCTTAATTCACATTAACACTATACAACTTCGGGGTCCTAACATGGCATTTGAGTCTTTTCACTTGGGGGTCGTTTGGGTCATCAAAACTGATCTAAACTCACCCTTATCCTCATTTTCACCCACAAACACTCCCAACCAAACCCTAGAGAGAGAGAGAGGAGTTTATAGAGAGAGGAAGCTTGGATTAGTGATGAAGGTGGTGATTTCTGCCCAAATTGGAGTGGTTCTTGATGCTTGTTGGTGATTCTAGCTAGTAGAGCTCGTTTTGGTGCTTGAGGTAAACCCTAATCCGAATCGTAGTGTTTGATTTCTTGTTTGAGTTAGGGTTTGTGTTAGTTAGAGTTATAAACCCATTTATTGTGAAATTTGGGGGTTTTGGGTAAGATTCATGTAAGTAAGCCTAAAGGGTGACTTAGGGTTTCAATTGATGAAACTGTTAGTTTGGACCTTGCATGTGTTGGTTAAACCTTAGAACACTTCTGTTGACTTGATTTTTGGGTGTAAACTCTAATTTAGGTCAAAATGGGTCAAATGGATATTTTGGTAAAAGTAAGCTTGATTCGGTGTCAAATTAAGTTTTGAGTCGAGTTTCGGTGAATCAAGTATGTAAATACTTGATTTAGGTGTTAATTGATGTTTTGGAAATATAACCACTAGTCGTTAGTGATTATGGGGCGCTTTATGACTTTGGTCAAAATGAGTAATTTGAATTAGGTCAAAATTGAGGATGACACTAATTTGGATTAAATTAATGTTAAATGCTTTTGTTTAGCGTTAAAGGATGTTTTTGGATGTAATTACTCGCGAGAAGTGATTTTGGGTTAAAATGATATTTTTAATATAAGTCAAACGTGGTCAAAATCAATATGGATCAATATTGCACGTGTTGGGGTTTTGGTGCAATTGGCGTTTGAAATGATTACTACCTAAGTAGTAATTTAGTGTTAAGACCCAGGTTTGGTCTAATTGGTGTAAAGTATGATTTGGGTTAAATCGTACTTTGTTGTGTTGGTTTGAATTACCACCCGAAGTGGTAAATGGTTTGTGTCCATTAGGTGACTAAATGGGCGGGTTTTAGCGAGCAAGGTGTGATCCCTCGGCTAAGGGATGTTTATGTCGAGTTCTATTTTAGAGAATGGCTATTTATGTGTATATTGTACCTATGTGTGATATAGGTAGTTACTTGCTCGGATTTGAGGACGAAGATCATGTTGTACATGACCTGTGCGGGCATTCCAAGGTGAGTGGAATAGTTATATATGTATGTATATGATTTATTTACTTGTGAGGTATGGGTTAAAGTTCGATGTTGACGATACCATACCCTAGAGTATTTTGTTGTGTTGATGAGGGCTTAAAGTTCGATGTTGACGATACCTCATGTATGGATTTAAAGTTCAGTGTTGACGAAGCCATACCACTATTGTAGTGACATTCGATGAGGGCTTAAAGTTCGATGTTGACGATACCTCATATGTGGGTTTTAAGTTCGATGTTGACGATACCACATTAATTCATTCGATGAGGGTTTTAAGTTCGATGTTGACGATACCTCATACGTGGGTTTTAAGTTCGATGTTGACGATACCATTCGTGGGGCTAGCCTTGAGATCTTGAATACTAATGGATGTTGTGAACATTAATGTTTTATGAGTTCGAGTTATATGCTATTGTTTGTGCTAGCTTGCGTATTGGAGATTTAGCGTTATACTTTGCGATGGTATGCTAATTATATTGCTAGCATGTATGCGGTAATTGTGTAAGTGATTGTAAGTAAGTAGATTATATATGTATATGTATAATTATTGCATTAACTAAGCTTTATGCTTACCCCTCTCGTTGTTTACCTTTTTACAGGTATTGTGATATGAAGCTAGCTAGTTGTTAAACTAGATGCGTAGGAGTTTTTGGACTCGATTGAAATGTCCCGTTCTTATTGATTAAAAACGTTCCATATTAATTGATTTCGTTGCGAGGTTTTGACCTCTATATGAGACGTTTTTCAAAGACTGCATTCATTTTTAAACAAACCATAACCTTTATTTCATCAATAAAGGTTTAAAAAGCTTTACGTAGATTATCAAATAATGATAATCTAAAATATCCTGTTTACACACGACCATTACATAATGGTTTACAATACAAATATGTTACAACAAAATAAGTTTCTTGAATGCAGTTTTTACACAATATCATACAAGCATGGACTCCAAATCTTGTCCTTATTTAAGTATGCGACAGCGGAAGCTCTTAATAATCACCTGAGAATAAACATGCTTAAAACGTCAACAAAAATGTTGGTGAGTTATAGGTTTAACCTATATATATCAAATCATAATAATAGACCACAAGATTTCATATTTCAATACACATCCCATACATAGAGATAAAAATCATTCATATGGTGAAAACCTGGTAATCGACATTAACAAGATGCATATATATAAGAATATCCCCATCATTCCGGGACACCCTTCGGATATGATATAAATTTCGAAGTACTAAAGCATCCGGTACTTTGGATGGGGTTTGTTAGGCCCAATAGATCTATCTTTAGGATTCGCGTCAATTAGGGTGTCTGTTCCCTAATTCTTAGATTACCAGACTTAATAAGAAGGGGCATATTCAATTTCGATAATTCAACCATAGAATGTAGTTTCACGTACTTGTGTCTATTTTGTAAATCATTTATAAAACCTGCATGTATTCTCATCCCAAAAATATTAGATTTTAAAAGTGGGACTATAACTCACTTTCACAGATTTTTACTTCGTCGGGAAGTAAGACTTGGCCACTGGTTGATTCACGAACCTATAACAATATATACATATATATCAAAGTATGTTCAAAATATATTTACAACACTTTTAATATATTTTGATGTTTTAAGTTTATTAAGTCAGCTGTCCTCGTTAGTAACCTACAACTAGTTGTCCACAGTTAGATGTACAGAAATAAATTGATAAATATTATCTTGAATCAATCCACGACCCAGTGTATACGTATCTCAGTATTGATCACAACTCAAACTATATATATTTTGGAATCAACCTCAACCCTGTATAGCTAACTCCAACATTCACATATAGAGTGTCTATGGTTGTTCCGAAATATATATAGATGTGTCGACATGATAGGTCGAAACATTGTATACGTGTCTATGGTATCTCAAGATTACATAATATATAATACAAGTTGATTAAGTTATGGTTGGAATAGATTTGTTACCAATTTTCACGTAGCTAAAATGAGAAAAATTATCCAATCTTGTTTTACCCATAACTTCTTCATTTTAAATCCGTTTTGAGTGAATCAAATTGCTATGGTTTCATATTGAACTCTATTTTATGAATCTAAACAAAAAAAGTATAGGTTTCTAGTCAGAAAAATAAGTTACAAGTCGTTTTTGTAAAGGTAGTCATTTCAGTCGAAAGAACGACGTCTAGATGACCAATTTAGAAAACATACTTCCACTTTGAGTTTAACCATAATTTTTGGATATAGTTTCATGTTCATAATAAAAATCATTTTCTCAGAATAACAACTTTTAAATCAAAGTTTATCATAGTTTTTAATTAACTAACCCAAAACAGCCCGCGGTGTTACTACGACGGCGTAAATCCGGTTTTACGGTGTTTTTCGTGTTTCCAGGTTTTAAATCATTAAGTTAGCATATCATATAGATATAGAACATGTGTTTAGTTGATTTTAAAAGTCAAGTTAGAAGGATTAACTTTTGTTTGCGAACAAGTTTAGAATTAACTAAACTATGTTCTAGTGATTACAAGTTTAAACCTTCGAATAAGATAGCTTTATATGTATGAATCGAATGATGTTATGAACATCATTACTACCTTAAGTTCCTTGGATGAACCTACTGGAAAAGAGAAAAATGGATCTAGCTTCAATGGATCCTTGGATGGCTCAAAGTTCTTGAAGCAAAATCATGACACGAAAACAAGTTCAAGTAAGATCATCACTTGAAATAAGATTGTTATAGTTATAGAAATTGAACCAAAGTTTGAATATGATTATTACCTTGTATTAGAATGATAACCTACTGTAAGAAACAAAGATTTCTTGAGGTTGGATGATCACCTTACAAGATTGGAAGTGAGCTAGCAAACTTGAAAGTATTCTTGATTTTATGAAACTAGAACTTTTGGAATTTATGAAGAACACTTAGAACTTGAAGATAGAACTTGAGAGAGTTCAATTAGATGAAGAAAATTGAAGAATGAAAGTGTTTTTAGGTGTTTTTTGTCGTTGGTGTATGGATTAGATATAAAGGATATGTAATTTTGTTTTCATGTAAATAAGTCATGAATGATTACTCATATTTTTGTAATCTTATGAGATATTTCATGCTAGTTGCCAAATGATGGTTCCCACATGTGTTAGGTGACTCACATGGGCTGCTAAGAGCTGATCATTGGAGTGTATATACCAATAGTACATACATCTAAAAGCTGTGTATTGTACGAGTACGAATACGGGTGCATACGAGTAGAATTGTTGATGAAACTGAACGAGAATGTAATTGTAAGCATTTTTGTTAAGTAGAAGTATTTTGATAAGTGTATTGAAGTTTTTCAAAAGTGTATAAATACATATTAAAACACTACATGTATATACATTTTAACTGAGTCGTTAAGTCATCGTTAGTCGTTACATGTAAGTGTTGTTTTGAAACCTTTAGGTTAACGATCTTGTTAAATGTTGTTAACCCAATGTTTATAATATCAAAAGAGATTTTAAATTATTATATTATCATGATATTATGATGTACGAATATCTCTTAATATGATATATATACATTAAATGTCGTTACAACGATAAACGTTACATATATGTCTCGTTTCAAAATCATTAAGTTAGTAGTCTTGTTTTTACATATGTAGTTCATTGTTAATATAATTAATGATATGTTTACTTATCATAATATCATGTTAACTATATATATAACCATATATATGTCATCATATAGTTTTTTTTACAAGTTTTAACGTTCGTGAATCACCGGTCAACTTGGGTGGTCAATTGTCTATATGAAACCTATTTCAATTAATCAAGTCTTAACAAGTTTGATTGCTTAACATGTTGGAAACATTTAATCATGTAAACATCAATCTCAATTAATATATATAAACATGGAAAAGTTCGGGTCACTACATCGATGGGGTAGCTTTTGGATGTTTGGACGCGGATTGGGGATTTGGTAGCCCCCGGGATTATGCTCTTGGTATTGGGTTAGGTTATTGAGTCTTAACCCGTAATTGTGGTGTAAACAATTTTATTTAACGCTTTGTGGATGTAAAACTGGATTGGGTTGTTACAAAGCGTTTAGTTGTTTATTTAAAGTGTTAAATGTGTTTTGAAATGGAATGGAGCTGATCAGGTCTGCTGGACGCCGTCCAGATGGGCTGGACACCGTCCAGTATAACGTGGGTTAGGTGAGTTCAGTTATAGAACATTTTAGTGTTACTGGACGCCATCCTGATTGTTGGACGCCGTCCTGTCCTTTATTACTGAACGCAGTCCAGAGGTCTGGACGCCGTCCAGATGGTATGTAAAAAAAAAATTTAAGTCGTGTTTTTGGTAAAAGGAAGACGGGTAGTTACAAGTGGTATCAGAGCATAGTCTAAGGGAATTAGGTGACCTTGGAATAGGTGCCTAGTCTTAGACTTATTGGTGGTTATGCATTATTTGCTGGACTTGTAGGAATACGGGTCGGATTGAGATTTGTCAGTGCCTTAGAGTAGGTGACTAACTAGGACTTGTGTTTGTCCAAAGTGTGATTATATGGGGCCTTATTTCGTTTGTAAATTAGTGCCTTAGCTAGCTAGTGCCTAATGTAAGTAGGCGAGCTTGGACATTGTTTTAGTGATAGTCACCTAGGATGTAGGTTGACTTGTTATTGCAGTGTACTTGTGTACATTTATTATTATATTGTATATAGGTGTATATATACAGGTATCTTTTGTACAGTAACCTAGGGATGAATCTATTGGAGAGATTTGCATGTTTATCGGTTTGAGTGATCAAGTTCGCGGTAAGGACTTTGGTCATTCGGGTACTAGGAGTTATCGCGTGTTATTTTGTGTGTATGTTGCGTCAGTCGGGGTAAAGTATTTTGCGTGACCATGCGAAAATGGTAAGGTACGCAATTGTAATAGTGACCGATCACCATTATTACAATCGTGTATCTTGGCACCAAGCATGACATGACAAGTACCGAACGGAGGAAACGTGGCATGGTTGGGGTAGAACGGGACGAATTAGGAATCTTTTATTGGTTCCTAGTTTATAGTAGTCTCGAGTGATGTGCTTGTTATCACATCAGGTTCTTTGTGAGTCGGGAAGTGTACGATAGATTCGGTGTTAAGTGAGCAAGCCAACTCACGAGTTTGGTGCTTGCTTAGTCACCCCACGTGGTGGGTGCATTATTGAGATTGTCATTGGTTGTAGTTACCCATCGTAACTAGGATAACCGATTAGTGTGTATGTGTGTGCGACGAGGACTTGAATCCCGTAATGGGACGTAGCAAGTCTAATGATTGTAGATTTGGGTTACACTCCGTAGAGTGTGTGGTTAGAGGATCGTGTAAGGATTCTAGTTGTGAGTCGCCTTAGAATCGGCAAATCGAGGAATCTTTAGGTAATTAAACTCATGGGAGTGGGACCCGTATGACGATGATTGCGTTGGTGTGTTAGCATGTTGTGGATTATAGGGTGCCATTCCTAACGGAATACCCCTGTTGATGTGGTTAGGTCATTGTGCGAAAGAGTGTAAGACTTGGCATTTCCAAGCATCTCTTTAGTGTTATATGAAAGGTTTCATTAGGCTATATCATTCGGCCTTGTGGAAATTGTGGGTAGCGTGTGATCGCTAAGACAATAAACCGTAAGGTTGTCGGGTAGGTATGACTTCGGGTCATTATTATAGAGAGATGGGTGACATCGGGTGTATGAAACCTAAAGATCGATTTTCTAAAATTCGATTGATTGTGGTGGGAGTCTGCATGACACTGCGTCAGGTGCCCTTTTATACCTGCTAGTGTAATGTTCAACTCCCGTAGTGGTGTGATCACTTTGTGCTTAGGGTGCCCGTGAAATACCCTTAGAAGCATCGGAGATTTATAATAGTGATCGATGGGTGATAGTAATTCGACAGTTGCGAAGGTCGAAGTTTAAGAGCATTCTGATGAATACTTCTTATGAAGTGACGGATGAGTGAATCTTGTTGCTCTTAAGTGATGGATGGGTAAAGATGACCGGTGAGCCGGTGATGTACTTAATCTTCGGTTAGGCCGAAGATTTCGATGAATTGTTGATATTGCGATCGACATAATTATCACGTCGGATTGGTCACTCTTCATCATGAGAGCGAGCCATTGTTGAAAAAGGTTCGTTGATTGGAAGGTCGGGTGATCTCGACTGAGATGCACGACTGATTAAGCGGAGTGGCATATCCCTAGGCTTAGAGGCGTATGTAGGACTTTGGTGGAGTTCGCATTGCGAACGATTATGGAAGTTGACTGTGAATTGTGGTATGAAGGTGTGATGTCGTCGCTTGTACGACATTCTAAGTGAATGTGGATGTCGGCTCTGAGAGCCTGAAGTGAATTTGGAGTAATGTGGAGTATGTGACCAACGATGAGAATGGTCATGTGTTCCGTGGAACGACAATTTCATGGGATGTTATCATCTTGGCGGTGAGAAATGGAGCTGAATCCTTAGTGGGGGAGTTTTTACTGCCACCCGAGGAAGCTTCGGTGGTGTTTGTATAGTGAAATGTCGGGGTGTAACGTGCTAGGCCTCAGCAGGAATTCGGATTTTCTAACGAGGAAGAGTGACGGGTTGGTGATGTCGACTCGAGATTGTGCATTTACGATTGTGAGTTACGATTCCGGAATGATATGTGTGGAGATTGGGATTTCCTAACGAGGAAGAGTGACGGGTTGGTGATGTCGACTCGAGATCGTGCATTTACGATTGTGAGTTACGATTTCGGAATGATATGTGTGGAGATTGGGATGTTAGAATCGAGCGTGGTGTAAGATTTCTTACGTGAGGTGGTCGTGTGGTACCAAAGGGTGGTATGAGACCAACTATGCAGTTGGAGACCACGGAAGTGAGAAAAGGAAGCTGTCATTGCGGGTGCTCACGTAGTGAAAAATCTGGGTTGTCATGAAACCCGGATAGGATTAGTGGATGGGAACGAGTTCGATATCGTGGCGAATGCTATATTTTCCCTGTCGGGAAAAGTGATCTTAGAAATTGTCAGTGGATCATTCCACTTTATGGACGATTGTGAGGCGGAGAGTGTCAATTCTGACTGTCTCCCGTAGAGACACGCGGATGTTATTTGTTTGTGAGAGTGTGTACCCTAGTGATGTGACCCGTAGGTTGCATTGAAATGTTGAGGCCATCCTTAACGGGTGGTCTAGGTAGGAAGGTTCACCCGGTGTTGGTAAATATTCTGTGAGTCGTGTGGCAAATTGCGGAAATTTCGTGATGATAATTCGCCATTGACAGGATTCTAGTATACGATTAGTCTCCATGCTAGTACTAGGAAGCCGTCTTGTGTGGTTGTATGGTAGGGTTTAGAGGAGGAACCATGCGTCGAGTGTTGATGTTTTGCTCAGCACGTGGTGTACTATTGTCGTCCCGGATTAATCCAGTGACGGATGGTCGTGTGCAAATCGATTGATTGAGTGATATGGTTACGAATGTAGCTTGTGCAGCGAGAACCTGAAGGGATATGTGGTGTTTTTCGTATTTTCCTAAATGGAAATTCTGGACGTTGAGTGTGTGAGATATCGCTTGTTGCGGTAGTGCACGCTAGTGATTATTAGCGGTGGTGAGATCTTAGAATTCACGGAAGATGTTATGGATGTCGGGGTTGGTTGTTTTTCGTAGGATTGAAAGTCACGACGACGATGGTTGTCGGTGAAATGCTTTACTTTTAAGACGATTGTGAAGTGTATAGTACGAGTTTGGATACTCGGCGTAGGAGCAAACGGTTGCAGTTGTTTTGACTCGAGGGTTGATTACCCGATATTGTTGTTAAATGTTGAGTCAGTGCACGAAGTGAGAATTCGGGTGCGTGATTACTACATGTGTGACTTCACGTTGGTAGCGGAAATGGTTGAGGGAGAAGTGCTTAACTTCTAGTGTTGGTGCGGATCACGAGGACGTGATCCAATTTAAGTGGGGGAGAGTTGTAACAAACGTTTTTAGTTACGTGTTATTTCGAATGACATTCGAAATACAAGGCATGTAAACGTATATTTGGATCCCAAATAAAGTTGGATTTGATGTTCTAAAACCTTACCATTGGATATAAATCTCATTACGTTTCCAACGATATTTGATTCATCAAAAACGGAGCTACGGTTTGAAAGTTACGCCCAAAACAAGATTCAGTTTCAGTCTCAGTTGGTTTGGGCACCGTCTAGCCATTTTAGACGTCGTCCAGCCATTTTGGACACCGTTCAAATGGCTTGACGGGCCAGGTGTAAAATTTTAAAGTTTTAAATAGAGGGCACTTGATTCTTTTCACTTGGGGGTCGTTTGGGTCATCAAAACTGATATAAACTCACCCTTATCCTCATTTTCACCCACAAACACTCCCAACCAAACCCTAGAGAGAGAGAGGAGTTTCTAGAGAGAGGAATCTTCGATTAGTGATGAAGGTGGTGATTTTTGCCCAAATTGGAGTGGTTCTTGGTGCTTGTTGGTGATTCTAGCTACTAGAGCTCGTTTTGGTGCTTGAGGTAAACCCTAATCCGAATCGTAGTGTTTGATTTCTTGTTTGAGTTGGGGTTTGTGTTAGTTAGAGTTATAAACCCATTTATTGTGAAATTTGGGGGTTTTAGGTAAGATTCATGTAAGTAAGCCTAAATGGGTGACTTAGGGTTTCAATTGATGAAATTGTTAGTTTGGACCTTGCATGTGTTGGTTAAACCTTAGAACACTTGTGTTGACTTGATTTTTGGGTGTAAACCCTAATTTAGGTCAAAATGGGTCAAATGAGTATTTTGGGAAAAGTAAGCTTGATTCGGTGTCAAATTAAGTTTTGAGTCTAGTTTTGGTGAATCAAGTATGTAAATACTTGATTTAGGTGTTAATTCATGTTTTGGAAATATAACCACTAGTCGTTAGTGATTATGGGGCGCTTTATGACTTTGGTCAAAATGAGTAATTTGAATTAGGTCAAAATTGAGGATGACACTAATTTGGATTAAATGAATATTAAATGCTTTTGTTAAGCGTTAAAGGATGTTTTTGGATGTAATTACTCGCGAGAAGTGATTTTGGGTTAAAATGATATTTTTAACATAAGTCAAACGTGGTCAAAAGCAATATGGGTCAATATTGCACGTGTTGGGGTTTTGGTGCAATTGGTGTAGTGACCCGAACTTTTCCATGTTTATATATATTAATTGAGATTGATATTTACATGATTAAATGTTTCCAACATGTTAAGCAATCAAACTTGTTAAGACTTGATTAATTGAAATAGGTTTCATATAGACAATTGACCACCCAAGTTGACCGGTGATTCACGAACGTTAAAACTTGTAAAAACTATATGATGACATATATATGGTTATATATATAGTTAACATTATATTATGATAAGTAAACATATCATTAAGTATATTAACAATGAACTACATATGTAAAAACAAGACTACTAACTTAATGATTTTGAAACGAGACATATATGTAACGATTATCGTTGTAACGACATTTAATGTATATATATCATATTAAGAGATATTCATACATCATAATATCATGATAATATAATAATTTAAAATCTCTTTTGATATTATAAACATTGGGTTAACAACATTTAACAAGATCGTTAACCTAAAGGTTTCAAAACAACATTTACATGTAACGACTAACGATGACTTAACGACTCAGTTAAAATGTATATACATGTAGTGTTTTAATATGTATTTATACACTTTTGAAAGACTTCAATACACTTATCAAAATACTTCTACTTAACAAAAATGCTTACAATTACATCCTCGTTCAGTTTCATCAACAATTCTACTCGTATGCACCCGTATTCGTACTCGTACAATACACAGCTTTTATATGTATGTACTATTGGTATATACACTCCAATGATCAGCTCTTAGCAGCCCATGTGAGTCACCTAACACATGTGGGAACCATCATTTGGAAACTAGCATGAAATATCTCATAAAATTACAAAAATATGAGTAATCATTCATGACTTATTTACATGAAAACAAAATTACATATCCTTTATAACTAATCCATACACCAACGACCAAAAACACCTACAAACACTTTAATTCTTCAATTTTCTTCATCTAATTGATCTCTCTCAAGTTCTATCTTCAAGTTCTAAGTGTTCTTCATAAATTCCAAAAGTTCTAGTTTCATAAAATCAAGAATACTTTCAAGTTTGCTAGCTCACTTCCAATCTTGTAAGGTGATCATCCAACCTCAAGAAATCTTTGTTTCTTACAGTAGGTTATCATTCTAATACAAGGTAATAATCATATTCAAACTTTGGTTCAATTTCTATAACTATAACAATCTTATTTCAAGTGATGATCTTACTTGAACTTGTTTTCGTGTCATGATTCTGCTTCAAGAACTTCGAGCCATCCAAGGATCCATTGAAGCTAGATCCATTTTTATCTCTTCCAGTATTTTTATCCAAGGAAATTAAGGTAGTAATGATGTTCATAACATCATTCGATTCATACATATAAAGCTATTTTATTCGAAGGTTTAAACTTGTAATCACTAGAACATAGTTTAGTTAATTCTAAACTTGTTCGCAAACAAAAGTTAATCCTTCTAACTTGACTTTTAAAATCAACTAAACACATGTTCTATATCTATATGATATGCTAACTTAATGATTTAAAACCTGGAAACACGAAAAACACCGTAAAACCGGATTTACGCCGTCGTAGTAACACCGCGGGCTGTTTTGGGTTAGTTAATTAAAAACTATGATAAACTTTGATTTAAAAGTTGTTATTCTGAGAAAATGATTTTTATTATAAACATGAAACTATATCCAAAAATTATGGTTAAACTCAAAGTGGAAGTATGTTTTCTAAAATGGTCATCTAGACGTCGTTCTTTCGACTGAAATGACTACCTTTACAAAAACGGCTTGTAACTTATTTTTCCGACTATAAACCTATACTTTTTATGTTTATATTCATAAAATATAGTTCAATATGAAACCATAGCAATTTGATTCACTCAAAACGGATTTAAAATGAAGAAGTTATGGGTAAAACAAGATTGGATAATTTTTCTCATTTTAGCTACGTGAAAATTGGTAACAAATCTATTCCAACCATAACTTAATAAACTTGTATTGTATATTATGTAATCTTGAGATACCATAGACACGTATACAATGTTTCGACCTATCATGTCGACACATCTATATATATTTCGGAACAACCATAGACACTCTATATGTGAATGTTGGAGTTAGCTATACAGGGTTGAAGTTGATTCCAAAATATATATAGTTTGAGTTGTGATCAATACTGAGATACGTATACACTGGGTCGTGGATTGATTCAAGATAATATTTATCGATTTATTTCTGTACATCTAACTGTGGACAACTAGTTGTAGGTTACTAACGAGGACAGCTGACTTAATAAACTTAAAACATCAAAATATATTAAAAGTGTTGTAAATATATTTTGAACATACTTTGATATATATGTATATATTGTTATAGGTTCGTGAATCAACCAGTGGCCAAGTCTTACTTCCCGACGAAGTAAAAATCTGTGAAAGTGAGTTATAGTCACACTTTTAAAATCTAATATTTTTGGGATGAGAATACATGCAGGTTTTATAAATGATTTACAAAATAGACACAAGTACGTGAAACTACATTCTATGGTTGAATTATCGAAATTGAATATGCCCCTTCTTATTAAGTCTGGTAATCTAAGAATTAGGGAACAGACACCCTAATTGACGCGAATCCTAAAGATAGATCTATTGGGCCTAACAAACCCCATCCAAAGTACCGGATGCTTTAGTACTTCGAAATTTATATCATATCCGAAGGGTGTCCCGGAATGATGGGGATATTCTTATATATATGCATCTTGTTAATGTCGATTACCAGGTTTTCACCATATGAATGATTTTTATCTCTATGTATGGGATGTGTATTGAAATATGAAATCTTGTGGTCTATTATTATGATTTGATATATATAGGTTAAACCTATAACTCACCAACATTTTTGTTGACGTTTTAAGCATGTTTATTCTCAGGTGATTATTAAGAGCTTCCGCTGTCGCATACTTAAATAAGGACGAGATTTAGAGTCCATGCTTGTATGATATTGTGTAAAAACTGCATTCAAGAAACTTATTTTGTTGTAACATATTTGTATTGTAAACCATTATGTAATGGTCGTGTGTAAACAGGATAATTTAGATTATCATTATTTGATAATCTACGTAAAGCTTTTTAAACCTTTATTGATGAAATAAAGGTTATGGTTTGTTTTAAAATGAATGCAGTCTTTGAAAAACGTCTCATATAGAGGTCAACACCTCGCAACGAAATCAATTAATATGGAACGTTTTTAATCAATAAGAACGGGACATTTCAGTTGGTATCAGAGCGTTGGTCTTAGAGAACCAGAATTTTGCATTAGTGTGTCTTATCGAGTTTGTTAGGATGCATTAGTGAGTCTGGACTTCGACCGTGTTTAGTTGAAAAATGATTGCTTAACAAATTTTGTTGGAAACTATATATTTTTAACATGTGAATATTATGTGATATATTAATCTCTTAACGCGTTTGATATTATGTGATAGATGTCTACCTCTAGAACAAGTCCCATTGACTCACCTAATAATAATGAAGAGTCAAATGTAAATTGGAATGATTCGTGGACTGATTCACAAGTTCCCGAAGAGGAACCGGAAGAAGAGTCGGAACCGGAAGAAGAATCGGAACCGGAAGAAGAATCGGAACCGGATGAAGAAATAGAACCGGTGGGGGAAATAATAAAACGGTTAAGTAAAAGAAAATCCTCAACCAACCGACCAAGGTTAATTATGGTCAATGGTGTTTCCGCCAAGGAAGCAAAATATTGGGAGGATTACCAATTCTCCGATGAATCGGATTCCGACGAGAATTCCGATGATGTTATAGAAATTACCCCAACTGAATTTAAAAAGGCAAAAGAAAATAATAAGGGAAAGGGCATAAAAATAGAGAAATCTAATTCCAACCCCGATGAACTTTATATGTATCGTCAACCCCCGAAGTCCTTAAGTTGTAACAATGACCCGGGAACCTCTAAACCACTAGGTTTTTCTAAACCAATGTGGAAAATTACGGCTCGTATTAGGGGAACATCATATATCCCTAGAAACTTGGCAAAACGAACCAAAACCGAAGAAGAAGAAACGATCGAGTCGGAATAAGATAGTTGTATTCGTGTGGTGTAATATATGTAATATAGTGTGCTTATGCTTTATGATATATGTAAAAATTGCTTGTATTAATAAGTATTTTTTTATGAATCTAACTCTTGTCTATTTTACAGTTTAAAAACACAAAATGGATAGACAACCCAATATTTTAAGAGACCTACCCGGAGACATGATTGATGAAATCTTGTCTAGAGTCGGTCAGAATTCCTCGGCACAACTATTTAAGGCGAGATCAGTTTGTAAGACATTCGAAGAACGTTCCAAGAATGTCTTGGTTTATAAGAGACTTTCGTTTGAAAGATGGGGGATATCACATTGGGAAACCCATAAGTTACGATGTGTTTACTTTGACGCATATATTGCGGGGAACCCAAATGCTATTTTACGCAACGGGTTAAGAAATTATTTTGACTCAATATATCCGAATATTGGACTTCGTGATTTAGAAAAAGTGGCTAACATGCAACATAAAGAAGCATGTTATGCTTACGGATTAGTAATGTTCGCTTCTCACCAAAGTGAGAACAAGAACATCGGGCTACAACTATTAAACAAAACGTTTCCACAAGTGACGGAGTCGGTAATTGGGGTAAGAAATGAGGTTTTTAGATTGTTACGGGACTGTTGGACATTACGTAACCCTCGTCCTTTTGACGATGTTACAACACGCTGTCTTATCAACGGCCATAACAGTTATGTTCCACAAGACCAAGGATGGGAAGTAATCCTAGTAAAACCAGAATGCATGACTTGTTTCTGGACGTATGAATTACGTGTCTTTATTGCCTTTGCTGAATGACTTGTGTACTAGCTAGAATTATCTTCACAACTATCTTGTATCAAAGTTATTGTGTGCTATATTTCATGCTTTATGTAAAATAAGCGGTATTGTAAGTTTGTAAAATATTGTATAAAAGTTTGAACGCGAAATATTATTATAATCAGTTTTTCATATAGAATTGTAGTAGTTGAATTGTATATTAGCTACTAAGTATGAACTTAACGGGTAGGTACTACCCGAATTTAAACTTATAAAACGCTAATATGAAGAAAAAGCTTTTATAAATGAGTTCATATTATGCTACGAAATACTATTAACTACTCTTAATATTCTGTATGATTAACTTGTTCCATTTGACTATTTTGAAGGCAATGGCACCGACTACTCGACACACCGTGAATATGAATGAAGAGGAATTCCGTACTTTTCTAGCTTCAAACATAGCCGCAGTACAGGCTGCGCTACATACCAACAATAACCTTGGATCTAGCAGTACAGGAAATCGTGTAGGATGCACCTACAAAGAATTCACTGCCTGCAAACCTTTGGAATTTGATGGAACCGAAGGACCGATCGGATTGAAACGGTGGACCGAGAAGGTCGAATCGGTGTTTGCCATAAGTAAGTGTACTGAAGAGGACAAAGTGAAGTACGCTACGCATACCTTCACAGGTTCTGCGTTAACATGGTGGAATACCTATCTAGAGCAAGTGGGACAAGACGATGCGTACGCACTACCGTGGTCAGCATTCAAGCACTTGATGAACGAGAAGTACCGTCCCAGAACCGAGGTTAATAAGCTCAAGACAGAACTTAGAGGGTTACGAACCCAAGGATTTGATATTACCACGTACGAAAGACGATTTACAGAATTGTGCCTATTGTGTCCGGGAGCATTCGAAGATGAGGAAGAGAAGATCGACGCATTTGTGAAAGGATTACCGGAAAGAATCCAAGAAGATATAAGTTCACACGAGCCCGCCTCCATACAACAGGCATGTAGAATGGCTCACAAACTAGTGAACCAGATTGAAGAAAGAATTAAAGAACAGACTGCTGAAGAGGCCAATGTGAAGCAAGTCAAAAGAAAGTGGGAGGAAAACGGTGATAAGAATCACCAATACAACAACAACAGCAATCGCAACAATTATCCCAACAATCGCAACGTCAATCGCAACTACAACAAACGGCCCAACAACAGCAACAACAACAACAACAACAGCAACTACAACAATCATCTCAACAACAATAACCGCAACAACAACAACAATCAGAAGCAGCTATGCCAAAGGTGTGAAAAGTATCACTCGGGGTTCTGCACCAAATTTTGCAACAAGTGTAAAAGAAATGGTCATAGCGCGGCGAAGTGTGAGGTCTACGGACCAGGGGTTAATAAAACGAAAGGAACAAATGGTGTCGGAACGAGTAATGGCGGAGCAAGTAGTGTCGGAGCAAGTTATGCCAATGTAGTTTGTTATAAATGTGGAAAACCGGGCCACATTATTAGAAATTGCCCGAACCAGGAGAACACGAATGGACAAGGCCGAGGAAGAGTTTTCAATATTAATGCGGCAGAGGCACAAGAAGACCCGGAGCTTGTTACGGGTACGTTTCTTATTGACAATAAATCTGCTTACGTTTTATTTGATTCGGGTGCGGATAGAAGCTATATGAGTAGAGATTTTTGTGCTAAATTAAGTTGTCCATTAACGCCTTTGGATAGTAAATTTTTACTCGAATTAGCAAATGGTAAATTAATTTCAGCAGATAATATATGTCGGAATCGAGAAATTAAACTGGTTAGCGAAACATTTAAGATTGATTTGATACCAGTAGAGTTAGGGAGTTTTGATGTGATAATCGGTATGGACTGGTTGAAAGAAGTGAAAGCAGAGATCGTTTGTTACAAAAATGCAATTCGCATTATACGAGAAAAAGGAAAACCCTTAATGGTGTACGGAGAAAAGGGCAACACGAAGCTACATCTTATTAGTAATTTGAAGGCACAAAAACTAATAAGAAAAGGTTGCTATGCTGTTCTAGCACACGTCGAGAAAGTACAAACTGAAGAAAAGAGCATCAATGATGTTCCCATTGCAAAAGAATTTCCCGATGTACTTCTGAAAGAATTACCGGGATTACCCCCACATCGATCCGTTGAATTTCAAATAGATCTTGTACCAGGAGCTGCACCAATAGCTCGTGCTCCTTACAGACTCGCACCCAGCGAGATGAAAGAACTGCAAAGCCAATTACAAGAACTTTTAGAGCGTGGTTTCATTCGACCAAGCACATCACCGTGGGGAGCTCCTGTTTTATTTGTCAAGAAGAAAGATGGTACATTCAGGTTGTGTATCGACTACCGAGAGTTGAACAAACTTACCATCAAGAACCGCTACCCACTACCGAGAATCGACGACTTATTTGATCAACTACAAGGCTCGTCTGTTTATTCAAAGATTGACTTACGTTCCGGGTATCATCAAATGCGGGTGAAAGAAGATGATATTCCAAAGACTGCTTTCAGAACACGTTACGGTCATTACGAGTTTATGGTCATGCCGTTTGGTTTAACTAATGCACCAGCTGTGTTCATGGACCTTATGAACCGAGTGTGTGGACCATACCTTGACAAGTTTGTCATTGTTTTCATTGATGACATACTTATTTACTCAAAGAATGACCAAGAACACGGTGAACATTTGAGAAAGGTGTTAGAAGTATTGAGGAAGGAAGAATTGTACGCTAAGTTTTCAAAGTGTGCATTTTGGTTGGAAGAAGTTCAATTCCTCGGTCACATAGTGAACAAAGAAGGTATTAAGGTGGATCCGGCAAAGATAGAAACTGTTGAAAAGTGGGAAACCCCGAAAACTCCGAAACACATACGCCAGTTTTTAGGACTAGCTGGTTACTACAGAAGGTTCATCCAAGACTTTTCCAGAATAGCAAAACCCTTGACTGCATTAACGCATAAAGGGAAGAAATTTGAATGGAATGATGAACAAGAGAAAGCGTTTCAGTTATTAAAGAAAAAGCTAACTACGGCACCTATATTGTCATTGCCTGAAGGGAATGATGATTTTGTGATTTATTGTGACGCATCAAAGCAAGGTCTCGGTTGTGTATTAATGCAACGAACGAAGGTGATTGCTTATGCGTCTAGACAATTGAAGATTCACGAACAAAATTATACGACGCATGATTTGGAATTAGGCGCAGTTGTTTTTGCATTAAAAACTTGGAGGCACTACTTATATGGGGTCAAAAGTATTATATATACCGACCAAAAAAGTCTTCAACACATATTTAATCAGAAACAACTGAATATGAGGCAGCGTAGGTGGATTGAATTATTGAATGATTACGACTTTGAGATTCGTTACCACCCGGGGAAGGCAAATATGGTAGCCGATGCCTTGAGCAGGAAGGACAGAGAACCCATTCGAGTAAAATCTATGAATATAATGATTCATAATAACCTTACTACTCAAATAAAGGAGGCGCAACAAGGAGTTT
The DNA here is from genome assembly GCF_046630445.1 of Rutidosis leptorrhynchoides. Lineage (NCBI taxonomy): Eukaryota > Viridiplantae > Streptophyta > Magnoliopsida > Asterales > Asteraceae > Rutidosis > Rutidosis leptorrhynchoides. Next base: position 258,211,327 of record NC_092333.1, read on the forward strand.
TAAAAGAGGGAAATTTAAAGGATGAAATACCCAAAGGATCGGAGAAGCATCTTAATATTCGGGAAGACGGAACTCGGTATAGGGCTGAAAGGATTTGGGTACCAAAATTTGGAGATATGAGAGAAATGGTACTTAGAGAAGCTCATAAAACCAGATACTCAATACATCCTGTAACGGGGAAGATGTACAAGGATCTCAAGAAACATTTTTGGTGGCCGGGTATGAAAGCCGATGTTGCTAAATACGTAGGAGAATGTTTGACGTGTTCTAAGGTCAAAGCTGAGCATCAGAAACCATCAGGTCTACTTCAACAACCCGAAATCCCGGAATGGAAATGGGAAAACATTACCATGGATTTCATCACTAAATTGCCAAGGACTGCAAGTGGTTTTGATACTATTTGGGTAATAGTTGATCGTCTCACCAAATCAGCACACTTCCTGCCAATAAGAGAAGATGACAAGATGGAGAAGTTAGCACGACTGTATTTGAAGGAAGTCGTCTCCAGACATGGAATACCAATCTCTATTATCTCTGATAGGGATGGCAGATTTATTTCAAGATTCTGGAAGATATTACAGCAAGCATTAGGAACTCGTCTAGATATGAGTACTGCCTATCATCCACAAACTGATAGGCAGAGTGAAAGGACGATACAAACGCTTGAAGACATGCTACGAGCATGTGTTATTGATTTCGGAAACAGTTGGGATCGACATCTACCGTTAGCAGAATTTTCCTACAACAACAGCTACCATTCAAGCATTGAGATGGCGCCGTTTGAAGCACTTTATGGTAGAAAGTGCAGGTCTCCGATTTGTTGGAGTGAAGTGGGGGATAGACAGATTACGGGTCCGGAGATTATACAAGAAACTACCGAGAAGATCATCCAAATTCAACAACGGTTGAAAACCGCCCAAAGTCGACAAAAGAGCTACGCTGACATTAAAAGAAAAGATATAGAATTTGAAATTGGAGAGATGGTCATGCTTAAAGTTGCACCTTGGAAAGGCGTTGTTCGATTTGGTAAACGAGGGAAATTAAATCCAAGGTATATTGGACCATTCAAGATTATTGATCGTGTCGGACCAGTAGCTTACCGACTTGAGTTACCTCAACAACTCGCGGCTGTACATAACACTTTCCATGTCTCGAATTTGAAGAAATGTTTTGCTAAAGAAGATCTCACTATTCCGTTAGATGAAATCCAAATCAACGAAAAACTTCAATTCATCGAAGAACCCGTCGAAATAATGGATCGTGAGGTTAAAAGACTTAAGCAAAACAAGATACCAATTGTTAAGGTTCGATGGAATGCTCGTAGAGGACCCGAGTTCACCTGGGAGCGTGAAGATCAGATGAAGAAGAAATACCCACATCTATTTCCAGAAGATTCGTCAACACCTTCAACAGCTTAAAATTTCGGGACGAAATTTATTTAACGGGAAGGTACTGTAGTGACCCGAACTTTTCCATGTTTATATATATTAATTGAGATTGATATTTACATGATTAAATGTTTCCAACATGTTAAGCAATCAAACTTGTTAAGACTTGATTAATTGAAATAGGTTTCATATAGACAATTGACCACCCAAGTTGACCGGTGATTCACGAACGTTAAAACTTGTAAAAACTATATGATGACATATATATGGTTATATATATAGTTAACATTATATTATGATAAGTAAACATATCATTAAGTATATTAACAATGAACTACATATGTAAAAACAAGACTACTAACTTAATGATTTTGAAACGAGACATATATGTAACGATTATCGTTGTAACGACATTTAATGTATATATATCATATTAAGAGATATTCGTACATCATAATATCATGATAATATAATAATTTAAAATCTCTTTTGATATTATAAACATTGGGTTAACAACATTTAACAAGATCGTTAACCTAAAGGTTTCAAAACAACATTTACATGTAACGACTAACGATGACTTAACGACTCAGTTAAAATGTATATACATGTAGTGTTTTAATATGTATTTATACACTTTTGAAAGACTTCAATACACTTATCAAAATACTTCTACTTAACAAAAATGCTTACAATTACATCCTCGTTCAGTTTCATCAACAATTCTACTCGTATGCACCCGTATTCGTACTCGTACAATACACAGCTTTTATATGTATGTACTATTGGTATATACACTCCAATGATCAGCTCTTAGCAGCCCATGTGAGTCACCTAACACATGTGGGAACCATCATTTGGAAACTAGCATGAAATATCTCATAAAATTACAAAAATATGAGTAATCATTCATGACTTATTTACATGAAAACAAAATTACATATCCTTTATATCTAATCCATACACCAACGACCAAAAACACCTACAAACACTTTAATTCTTCAATTTTCTTCATCTAATTGATCTCTCTCAAGTTCTATCTTCAAGTTCTAAGTGTTCTTCATAAATTCCAAAAGTTCTAGTTTCATAAAATCAAGAATACTTTCAAGTTTGCTAGCTCACTTCCAATCTTGTAAGGTGATCATCCAACCTCAAGAAATCTTTGTTTCTTACAGTAGGTTATCATTCTAATACAAGGTAATAATCATATTCAAACTTTGGTTCAATTTCTATAACTATAACAATCTTATTTCAAGTGATGATCTTACTTGAACTTGTTTTCGTGTCATGATTCTGCTTCAAGAACTTCGAGCCATCCAAGGATCCATTGAAGCTAGATCCATTTTTCTCTCTTCCAGTAGGTTTATCCAAGGAAATTAAGGTAGTAATGATGTTCATAACATCATTCGATTCATACATATAAAGCTATTTTATTCGAAGGTTTAAACTTGTAATCACTAGAACATAGTTTAGTTAATTCTAAACTTGTTCGCAAACAAAAGTTAATCCTTCTAACTTGACTTTTAAAATCAACTAAACACATGTTCTATATCTATATGATATGCTAACTTAATGATTTAAAACCTGGAAACACGAAAAACACCGTAAAACCGGATTTACGCCGTCGTAGTAACACCGCGGGCTGTTTTGGGTTAGTTAATTAAAAACTATGATAAACTTTGATTTAAAAGTTGTTATTCTGAGAAAATGATTTTTATTATAAACATGAAACTATATCCAAAAATTATGGTTAAACTCAAAGTGGAAGTATGTTTTCTAAAATGGTCATCTAGACGTCGTTCTTTCGACTGAAATGACTACCTTTACAAAAATGGCTTGTAACTTATTTTTCCGACTATAAACCTATACTTTTTATGTTTATATTCATAAAATATAGTTCAATATGAAACCATAGCAATTTGATTCACTCAAAACGGATTTAAAATGAAGAAGTTATGGGTAAAATAAGATTGGATAATTTTTCTCATTTTAGCTACGTGAAAATTGGTAACAAATCTATTCCAACCATAACTTAATAAACTTGTATTGTATATTATGTAATCTTGAGATACCATAGACACGTATACAATGTTTCGACCTATCATGTCGACACATCTATATATATTTCGGAACAACCATAGACACTCTATATGTGAATGTTGGAGTTAGCTATACAGGGTTGAAGTTGATTCCAAAATATATATAGTTTGAGTTGTGATCAATACTGAGATACGTATACACTGGGTCGTGGATTGATTCAAGATAATATTTATCGATTTATTTCTGTACATCTAACTGTGGACAACTAGTTGTAGGTTACTAACGAGGACAGCTGACTTAATAAACTTAAAACATCAAAATATATTAAAAGTGTTGTAAATATATTTTGAACATACTTTGATATATATGTATATATTGTTATAGGTTCGTGAATCAACCAGTGGCCAAGTCTTACTTCCCGACGAAGTAAAAATCTGTGAAAGTGAGTTATAGTCCCACTTTTAAAATCTAATATTTTTGGGATGAGAATACATGCAGGTTTTATAAATGATTTACAAAATAGACACAAGTACGTGAAACTACATTCTATGGTTGAATTATCGAAATTGAATATGCCCCTTCTTATTAAGTCTGGTAATCTAAGAATTAGGGAACAGACACCCTAATTGACGCGAATCCTAAAGATAGATCTATTGGGCCTAACAAACCCCATCCAAAGTACCGGATACTTTAGTACTTCGAAATTTATATCATATCCGAAGGGTGTCCCAGAATGATGGGGATATTCTTATATATATGCATCTTGTTAATGTCGATTACCAGGTTTTCACCATATGAATGATTTTTATCTCTATGTATGGGATGTGTATTGAAATATGAAATCTTGTGGTCTATTATTATGATTTGATATATATAGGTTAAACCTATAACTCACCAACATTTTTGTTGACGTTTTAAGCATGTTTATTCTCAGGTGATTATTAAGAGCTTCCGCTGTCGCATACTTAAATAAGGACGAGATTTGGAGTCCATGCTTGTATGATATTGTGTAAAAACTGCATTCAAGAAACTTATTTTGTTGTAACATATTTGTATTGTAAACCATTATGTAATGGTCGTGTGTAAACAGGATAATTTAGATTATCATTATTTGATAATCTACGTAAAGCTTTTTAAACCTTTATTGATGAAATAAAGGTTATGGTTTGTTTTAAAATGAATGCAGTCTTTGAAAAACGTCTCATATAGAGGTCAAAACCTCGCAAAGAAATCAATTAATATGGAACGTTTTTAATCAATAAGAACGGGACATTTCAGTTGGCGTTTGAAATGATTACTACCTAAGTAGTAATTTAGTGTTAAGACCCAGGTTTGGTCTAATTGGTGTAAAGTATGATTTGGGTTAAATCGTACTTTGTTGTGTTGGTTTGAATTACCACCCGAAGTGGTAAATGGTTTGTGTCCATTAGGTGACTAAATGGGCGGGTTTTAGCGAGCAAGGTGTGATCCCTCGGCTAAGGGATGTTTGTGTCGAGTTCTCTTTTAGAGAATGGCTATTTATGTGTATATTGTACCTATGTGTGATATAGGGGGTTACTTGCTCGAATTTGAGGACGAAGATCATGTTGTACATGACATGTGCGGGCATTCCGAGGTGAGTGGAATAGTTATATATGTATGTATATGATTTATTTACTTGTGAGGTATGGGTTAAAGTTCGATGTTGACGATACCATACCCTAGAGTATTTTTTGTGTTGATGAGGGCTTAAAGTTCGATGTTGACGATACCTCATGTATGGATTTAAAGTACGGTGTTGACGAAGCCATACCATTATTGTAGTGACATTCGATGAGGGCTTAAAGTTCAATGTTGATGATACCTCATATGTGGGTTTTAAGTTCGATGTTGATGATACCACATTAATTCATTCGATGGGGGTTTTAAGTTCGATGTTGACGATACCTCATACGTGGGTTTTAAGTTCGATGTTGACGATACCACATTAATTGGGACGGATGGGATTTAAGTTCGATGTTGACGATACCATTCGCGGGGCTAGCCTTGAGGTCTTGAATACTAATGGATGTTGTGAACATCAATGATTTATGAGTTGTAGTGTAGCATATTATTGTTCGAGTTATATGCTATTGTTTGTGCTAGCTTGCGTATTGGAGATTTATCGTTATACTTTGCGATGGTATGCTAATTATATTGCTAGCATGTATGCGGTAATTGTGTAAGTGATTGCAACTAAGTAGATTATATATGTATATGTATAATTATTACATTCGCTAAGCTTTATGCTTACCCCTCTCGTTGTTTACCTTTTTACAGGTATTGTGATATGAAGCTAGCTAGTTGTTAAACTATATGCGCAGGAGTGTTTGGACTCGATGGGGTAGCTTTTGGATGTTTGGACGCGGATTGGGGATTTGGTAGCCCCCGGGATTATGCTCTTGGTATTGGGTTAGGTTATTGAGTCTTAACCCGTAATTGTGGTGTAAACACTTTTATTTAACGTTTTGTGGATGTAAAACTAGATTGGGTTGTTACAAAGCGTTTGGTTGTTGATTTAAAGTGTTAAGTGTGTTTTGAAATGGAATGGAGCCGATCAGGTCTGCTGGACGCCGTCCAGATGGGCTGTACGCTGTCCAGTATAACGTGGGTTGGGTGAGTTCAGTTACAGAACATTTTAGTGTTGCTGGATGCCGTCCTGATTGTTGGACGTCGTCCTGTCCTTTGTTACTGGACGCCGTCCAGAGGTCTGGACGCCGTCCAGATGGTCTGTAAAAAAAAAATTAAGTCGTGTTTTTGGTAAAACGAAGTCGGGTCGTTACAAATAACATGTCCGAATCAATTCACAGAGGGACTGAAGGATATGAGAATGTTTCAAATGCAATTCGAACCCGAAGGGTTTGTATTTGTGAATTCTCAGAAAGAGAAATTGTTCATCTGCACTGAAGAGCTAAACAAATATTCAGGTGGTACACTGAAGGCTGCACTGAAGCATCTTAAGATTCGTCAAAGCAAGTTTGATGACATTGATATAAAAATGGGTCTTGGAGAGTTTATAAAGCATATCAGAGATCGTCTGAAGCTCCAGTTCTGTACAAGACAGTTTGAGATTCTTCGTGGCCAAAGAAAGAGAAGGTATTTCAAAGAAATGGATGAATATCCATTACATAAGGGTGATCCAAGAAAAGCGTGGGGTGTCTAGAAACCTTCTAAGCAAATTTCAGAAAATCAAGTAGAAGTTTCAAAACCAGATGGCACATGATGGAAACTAACTTTTGGACCTCTCAAGATTACTCAATAGGATTATATTGTAAAGAGTTCACATTTAGCACTAAGGGGGAGATTGTTAGGACCCCGAAGTTGTATAGTGTTAATGTGAAATATGCTTAAATGAAGGTTCCTTAGAAGAGGGCTACATAAGGAACCTAAGTCGTCCTAATTAGATAGCCATTGCATTGTAAATAAGTTCTAGAAGCTGTGGAATGTAAATCTTGTTGATTCTCTCTCATATCGAGTCTCCTTCATACATACCGAATCTCATTCTAACTCGTCTTTTCTTCTAATCTCAACATGATCTGACCTATCACAAGATCTTTGGCATCATCGCTTGGGACATCCGGGAAATCGCATTTTATCTTTACTTAGCAATAATAAGTTAATATCTTGTAATAGGATTAATAATAAGACAAATGTTTGTCAATCGTGTGTTTTTGGGAAGAAAATAAAATTACCGTTTTTAGATTCTCGTAATACAACTTTATTACCTTTTGATGTTATTCATAGTGATGTTTGGACCTCTCCCGTATTAAGTTCTGCCGGACATCGTTTTTATGTTCTCTTTCTTGACGACTTTTCTAACTTTCTTTGGACCTTTCCATTCTCCAATAAATCTCAAGTATATCCCACATTCTCGCTCTTACCAACCACAACAAAACACAATTCAACATGTCCATTAAAGCTTCTCAATGTGATAACAGTACAGAGTACAACAATCAATCCTTCCATAATTTTTGTAAAACCAATGGTATGACGTTTCGCTTCTCTTGTCCTTACACCTCTTCTCAAAATGGTAAAGCGGAACGCAAGATTCGTGCGATAAATTATATCATTCGCACACTTCTCTCTCACTCCTCGATGCCACATCACTTTTGGCATCACGCGCTACAAATGGCTACTTACCTTTTATACATTATCCCAAGCAAACTCCTAAATAACTCCACACCTACCCAACTCTTATACAAAAGACTTCCATCGTACGACTATCTTCGCGTTTTTGGATGCCTTTGTTACCCATTATTCCCTTCTGCAACTACTAATAAACTCCAAGCTCGCTCCACACCTTGTGTATTTCTAGGTTATCCATCTCACCACCGTTGATATGCCCGAATCGGACGGTTTATTTATGCGATGTCTTTAGGTCACAAAACGTCTATTCAGGATATCAATAGAAGAAGTTGATTGTTTAATTTATATATGCTGGGCCTAAATCTATTATTCCTTCCTATGGGTTAGCAAGGGAAAATATGACCTAGGGTCGTTCCTTGAGCAGTCGAATTTGAAACGGAGCTTATTCAGATAATTTAGTAATTAAGATTAGGTTTGTACACAATTTAGTATACAAGACTAGTGGCCAGGTACACCTTGTGTGGAGAGGCATGATCCTTTTGGTCCCAATAAATTGGCGACTATTCGGAAAATCCAACAACCAAGTCCAACCGGTTTATTCTAGAAACCACTTTTATCCGGAATATCAAATTGTGTAAAGACAATAGTTGGGTTGAATAGTTTGTAATCAAGATATTAAAGCAATATAATTAAAATAAGCTATCTAGCATGCAACAACTAAGGACATAGAAGTTGTGGTTCACCATGATTTAAGATAACGTAGTGTCGGGATGATTATGAGACACTCCTTGGATAGATATACCTTGGTGTGAACACTAGATTCCCTACTAAGCCGTTTCCCGATTAGCATGTCACGAGGAACTAGGCTTTGAAGATTTTGATCGGATGAACTATGCTCAACTCCCGACGCTTTATCCGGTTTAAGGATATAAGCGGCCATCTTGGATGCAATGCATACCTTGGGCGCACGAATAAAGTAGCATAGCATTAAATATATAATATCCAACCTTTCTTAACACCTTAATGTATCATCCAACTGAGTGGTTATGATTGTGTTTCAAATTCCTTTCTGTCAATGGTTTGGAAAAATCTAAGGGTTTGTAGATAAATTAGAACCTCTGATGGTTCTCAGTCATCCTTAAAGATTTATAAGCTTAGCTTGTATTGTAGTGCGTTAAATTCTCATTTATGATTTAAACCAGCCTTACTTAAATCTACCCAATAAATCCCTTAGTTATCCACCATGTACTAGACTTATAGTGGTTTCATAGCTTCTAACATTGACCATACTCAAGTGATCCTATAGTACATCAACACTGTACTCTACTGTTGCAATAGTATTTCCTCGAGTCTTATACTCTTGACCAATGTCTTGATCTGGCCCTACGGTAATTCCCCATGTTCTTTATAGTATTTCCAATGGGTTCATACCTTGACCTATGTATAAACATAGATAATTAATTACCTTATAATTGTCGACTTTATAAATGGTTTTAATCACATTTATTGGTGGAAGGACGATAATTACGAGGTTTAATATCATAGCCAGAAAGCGAGTACGAAATCTTAACTATCATTATTAAATCATGGCAAACAATCAAGAAATTACCCACACATCATGGCAACAAGCATTTCTAATATTAATAAATCATAAACATCCAACAAGAATATTATAATAATAAATTAATAAAAGAAATGATAGATGTTACCGAATAATGTCGGCAGAATAACACTTGTATTTCTTCATAATATTCATAGTGTTACAATGCTTGATAACTTCTACTACTAACTAAATACTAATCTCATATTTATCACTAGAGAGCGACAATAGAGAGATAATTATTTTTCCTAATCTCTGTACTTTTCTCTCTCTAGAATCTAGAAAGAGAAAGTAGAGAGAGAACTAATCTCCTATAGATCACTAGAGAGCGACTATAGAGAGATATTTGAGAGAGAATTGAAGAATTGGTGTGTGTTGAAATGAATGCAAAAAGCTCTTTAAATAGGCAAAATTTTCCTGGCAAACGGCTGGCAGGCCGTTTGGCAGGCTTTTTGGCAGGCTGTTTGGCAGGCTATTTGCCAAGTCCATTTCCCAGGGCAATCCGTTTTTGGTCCCCATTCACTGGCAAGCCATTTTTCCTTATGCCAAGCCGTTTGGCAAACCGTTTGGCAAGCCGTTTGCTGGATCGTAACTTGTCTTTCACCATTTTCGCTCTAGAATCTTCGTTTTAGCTCCGTTTTTGACGATTCTTGTGCCCACGCGTTCGTACTTTAATATCCTACAACATGAGATCAAGTAAATAAGCTTTTCCAAATATTATAAAAAAAGTTATTTAAACGCGAGTTAATCGTCTTAGCCGGTTTTGCTCGTTTTTCCTCGTTTTTGATCTGTTTTTAGTGATTCTTGAAACTTAGCCTTTGTAATGACATAATCTACCAAATGAAGTAAATAAATACTTATTTATATGATAAAATCAATTACTTTATCATAAATGGGGCTAATATCGGGGGTAAAAACGTGACTTTTTAGCCGATATCAAATATCCCACACTTAGACTTTACTTGTCCTCAAGAAAATATTTCTTTTATTTTGAGTTCAATGATGCTTCTGAGGTTTCCGTTCTCCTATTCAAGTAGCTTGTTAATTATTATAAGATCAAGATCAGACAAACCGTCTTCTAAAAGGGTAGAAACTATCTCTGCAAGCATGAGGGGAGGTTAGATGACTTTGGCTTCCTTTCACGGGTCACTCAAATCACTCAAGTGTTTGGGGTTCCCTATCAATCTATGAAATAAATTTGCTCATAGCCAGTCATGTTGCAAGTATTGTCATAGGCTTGACCAAGAATCAAATCTCCACCGGTTAGATTAGGACGGCACTGATCTTCTCCCTAATCATTCTTTCAAGAGGAAGAGCGGGTTTAAAGGTTGATTTGTCGAGAAAAATGAAGGTTTTGATATGGCGAAAAGGGTGATTTCGAATCATTGAAATTTATAGAGGTTCGATAGATTTGGTTTCAATGAGGATATACTTTTTCTAGAAGAGATGGTACTCTATTTTTGTTGAAGAGTTCCTTTAGAGGGTACTAATTTTCAGTGTAGACTTTGCTTCTTTTCTGCAATCCTCATGGGTCACAATCTTCATTTGCTTGAGGGATATATGTTTTTATGCGAAGACTTTTTCTCTTCTTATTTTTGAGACTTTGCACTTTTCTCTTTTTTTTTTTTTGATATCCCATCTTCATAAATTTTTCTGTTTCTTCTTGTGCCCAGAGAGAAAGGTATTTCACCAGAAATAGGTCTTTTTGACCTATCAAAAATAGTCTGGAATTTTAGAATTTTTCGACAAGTGTTTGAAGTAAACTTGGTCGATCTATCTTTTTGAATTTCTAAATTTTGGAAATGAGAAAGGAAAGAGGGTGGAAAGGGTAACGTATTTGATAGTGAATTTGGGGGTGAGTATTTTTTGATTCATCAACTCTTTGGTGTGAGTTGGTTGGTTTAAATGTGTGGAGTGGAGACGTAAACGGATGGTTTTTGTCTTCTCTATTCAGAATGATTTCGGAAGGAGTATCGCACCTACACCACGTATGTTGCTTACTAACCATTGGCCTCGAAATGTATGTCAAGGTCAAGTTCTAACTCTAAGTGCTAACATCGGCACTCTCAACGGAAAAGATAGTGAAGCATTAAAAATGAATGCTTATTGGGCCATTTTTGGGGTGCCTCACAACAATTATATTGGGTCGATAATGCCTAGTCATGCAATGCTCTTTTAGAGAATCGGTTCATCCTTAAGAAGATTTATGTCCTCATTTGTCTTAATTTTAGAGCAAACACGCTTGATTTTCGAAAGTACTTTCTCAGAAAGTATCATTTAGTCAAAATTTTTGAAAAATTTACGTTGAGGATAAAGAATCTAAATAGTAGGTATACTTGAAAAGCTTGCGTAAATTTTAAGTTAAGAACATTTTCCGAGCATCCCAAAGCTAATTTCGGTGTACTACACCGCTATCCCACACTTAGAGGAACATTGTCCCTAATGTTCATTCTTAGATTTTAGGGACCTAAAATCTCACACTTAGAATTTGAACATGTTGGAAAATGTATCTAAGCTCAATATTGGGTTGGAATCCCACACTTAGTGATAAGCTTATGATAGGGTATAGTTTAAGGATATAACGAAGCAAAATAAATAAACGAAGAGAAAGAAACAAGTTACTCCCCTTGGGTGCGGTTGTGAGCTGAGGATCTGAAGGTAGATTAAGTCAGAATCATCTTCCGCTGGATTCAAATCGGTCTTCTTGAAGTGTACTCGAGCTCATTATGACGTTCTCACCATCCACCAATAACTTGCAATGAAATAATCAACGGGTTTCCTTGTCATTTCATCATTATTCAAAGAGTCTCCACCACAGGCATCAATAACTGTCTACTTGTAAAAATGGAAAAAAAATCAAAACTAGACAGGTGATTAAGCTTTAGGCCATAGACTCAATGATTTGCATTTTGATGAAAAAGTTATTTGAAAACTTGAGGGTTTCAAAATTAGGTTTTTGAAAATTCAATAAATCAATGTATGACTAAAAAGCTTAATCCCACACTTAAAGTGTTGACTGCCTTTAATTTTAAGACTTTTGAAATAATGTAGCAATTAATTCACTTAAGCCCGAGACAAGTAGGAGAAGTGGATTCGTCCTAAGAAACGTTGAAAATTTTATTTTAAGTTTCACTTTTCACTTATTCAATTAACCTAATTATTCTAATCTAACTACTACTAAAGCTATAGAAAAATAAACACACATGGGTTGCCTCCCGAGAAGCGCTTGTTTTTGTTCGAGTCACGAGCCTGACTCTAGACTTATTTCTCAGGAAATCTAGGCGGCTCCCTTGCATCAATCAGTAGATACATAAGGTAATATTGAAACATACCGAAAGGATTGAAGCGGACATAGAATAAGGTATGTCCAATGAGATGAGAAGGTGGTTCGAAGTGAATTCTTTGTTTAACTTGAGGTATAACAAAGCTATCAACTTCTTTACCTCCTTTAATTGTGCGGGTTGGTCAAAGGGGTCCTCACCACTCCATGATGTGTATGTCATTATATATTGAGTGATGGTTTATAGGGTATCCCTGACGCAAAACCCGTCTTTCTTCTAAGTTACTTCTGGTTGGTCGTAATGTTGTACTCTAAGGATGGAGGTGGGACGATGTCCATTGACGTCTTCAATGTGGTAGCAACATTAACAACTACTTCAGTGCTAGAATCCTCCATCTCCTTCTTCTCATCCGGGCTCTCCATTTCAATTTCTTCATCACCTCCTCGTCACTCCGGTCGGGAGATTCAAGTATAATTGGTTCAGAGAGTTCTCCTAGAACGAAATCCTCTACAGTCATTAGAAGATCAAAATAAGGTGGGAGTGAAGATTGGGTTGGTGTGGAGTGGTTATTCTTTTGATCTTCTACTTCTATCTTCTTCTCTTTATTCTCGGAATAGAAGGTGACTTTCCTAGTGGAGATGGTATCTACTTCGGCGTTCCCATCAGAAGGACATACAGAATTGTCGATCGTGAAAGTGACCTCTTCTTCACGGGCTCTCAAGGTGATAGTCCGTGAATAAACGTCAACGATCGCTTTAGCTGTATTCATGAAAGGCCTTCCTAAGATGATAGGGGTTTTCATGTTTTCTTTATAGTCCATAACCACAAAGTCAGTCAGAAAGAGGAATTTTTCGACCTTAACCATGACGTTCTCAGCTATTCCCTTAGGATATCTAGTGGATTGGTCAACTAGCTAGATGCTCATTTTGGTAGGGTTAAGGTTTCTAATTTAGAGTTTCTAGAACAATGAGTAGGGCATGAGATTGATGTATACACCAAGGTTAGCGAGAGAATATATAGTACCAGATTGGTAGATAGAACAAGGAAGTGTAAATCGCCCGGTATCCCCTGGTTTTTCAGGAAGAGTATTTAAGATAATCGTTGAACAATCCGCGTTCAGTGGGACATTGGGTACTTCGGGTACCTTATCCAACATTGGGTACTTCGGGTACCTTATCCTTGGTTGATAGGAGTTTCCTAAAATACTTCTTACTATGAGGATTTTTAGACACAATGTCCAAAAATTTACCGTAGAGCTTGAAATATTTCACCTTGTTATGTCTTTGTTTGAGATGGCCCGGGAATGGAATGGGTGTTTTCCCAGTAGGTTTAGGTGATGACTCAATGACTACTACCGAACGGGTATTAGTTAGTTTCTTCTCTTTAGAAGAAACTGAAGGTTGGCTATGTGCCACCTTTGAGTCATTTTTAGGACAACCTAGAGAATCAAGACGTTGATTTAGCTGGCTTATTTGATTTTCGAGACTACTCAAGTGATTAGTCATTACTAAGTCAGCTGCGTCTTGTCTTGCTGTGATCATTTTGATAATACGCAGTAGGACAACGTCTGGACTTGTCTCTGGTGGGGTAGTGGGGTTGGTAGGTTGGTTGTGTGAATGAGCTAGGATCTTATCAGAGTAGACAATAGTGTCCTCACATTCAGCCTCGTATACCTTGGTCGGATGTGGATCAGTATAATTCTGGCAAAATTGCACTTTAGACACATGTTGCGGGAGTTTCTTTAGCTCTCCGACTTCTTTGGTGAGGTTTTCTATTTAGTCCGAGAGAAATTTGATAGTTTTATTTTTGATAGGATCGGAGGCAAAAAGCGGTGTTGCTGATGAAATGTGCTCTTCCGTATTCCAATCGTGATGGTTCATAGTCATCTCCTCGATCAATCTCCAGGCCTCGTCTGCGGTGAAGTTCATGAAGTTACCCTGAGAAACAGTATCAAGAGTAGACTTATTGTTCTGATTCAGACCTTCATAGAAGGTGAAAATCTGATCAGAGCTCTTAAGACGGTGGTTTGGGCATCTTCGAAGCAAATGTTTGAATCTTTCCCATGAAGTGTAGAGTGATTCATCGTAGGCTTGTTGAAAGTTGACGATATCGTTCCTAAGTCTGATTTGTTTTGATGGGGGGAAGTACTTGATTAAGAAAGTTGTTGCCATTTCCTCCCATGAGGTGATAGAGTTGGGTTCTAACCCCTCGAACCAGGTTTTTGCATGAAGAGTTAAGGAATAGGGGAATAGATACAGATGAACTACATCTTTTTCAACCCCATTTTGCTTATATAAGTTGGATAAGGAGAGGAATCTATCAAACTGAGAGTTGGGATCATCAATTGGTAAGCGGTGGAACTGGCAATGGTTTTGAATGAGTTGTATGATACTATGCTTAAGCACAAAAGACGCTCCGTTAAGCTCTGGATAGAGTATCGGTCCTCCTCGTCCTTCTAATGAGGGTTTGGTGATGTCAGTGAGAGTGATGCGTGCGGCCATCGTCGAACTATCGGCAGGTAAGTGTGGATCTCGTCGGATGGGTACAATGTATGATGTCGGATAGAATAAAGGATGTATCGGAAGAATTCTTAGCGGTCTAAGTAGGTTAAACTGTGAGGACCCGACCTTATCCATCTGGACGAAGTCATCAACATTTGGTCCCATTGCGATGATCGACTCCAAGTAATGTCCTTAAAATGAGCTAATGCACAGCGGAAGACTTAATTCGTAACTGAGAATAAACATGCTTAAAAGTGTCAACCAAAAGGTTGGTGAGTTCATAGGTTTATCATAACAATCATTTCAATATATTAATAGACCACAAGATTTCATATTCATAAACGTTTTAATAAAAATATTCTAAGTGGTTGAGCACTTGGTAACCATACTTAACATTTAGTCAACGTCGCATATTCCCTTTATTATGAAATCTCACTACACCGTACCAAGTGTAGTCACCAAAACGAAGTACTGTGCAACCGTTGAATACTGGTCGTCCAGCCCGGTTGGGGTTGTCAGGGCCGATAGATCTATCAACAGGATTCGCGTTTACAATACCACATGTAAAATAGTAGTTACCAAGCTACAGGGAAGTATGCCAGTGGAACAACTCAACGTAGAATATATCTTTAAGTACTTGTGTCTATTTCGTAAACATTTATAATAGCAGCGCATGTATTCTCAGCCCAAAAATATATATTGCAAAAGCAATTAAAAAGGGAGCAAATGAAACTCACTTAATGTATTTTGTAGTAAAAATACATATGACGACATTGAACAAGTATAGGGTTGGCATCGAATTCACGAACCTATATCAGTTATATATATTAACACATATAATGGTAATCGAACAAGTTTATATATTCTTATTAATAATTATTTATTATGATAATAGTAATACTAATTAATAACAATAATAATAATAATAATAGTAATAAAAAAGATAAATTTAAAAATAAAGATACTTTTAATAATGATAAAAATGTTAACTTTAATAGAAATAATACTTTTAGTAAAAATGTTAATTTTTAACAATAATGAATATTTATAATAATAACTATATAAAAAAATAATGATACTAATATTTATATGAATAATAATAATGATAATATTTATAATAATAATAATAATGATATTAATAATACTTGTGATAATGTTAATGAAAATAATAATAATAGTAATAATAATACTTTTACTAATAATAATAATTATTATTATAAATTACTACCTTAAGAGTATAACCTCCAAAAATGAAACTGTCCCTGCCAAGACTCAAACCCGCGACCTCTCGTTCACATCAAACATACTCCTAAACCACTACACCATTCTTTTATTTCTGATATAATAACGATTTAAATTCTTTTACCCCATATATCCGTTTTCTTTTTCTTCTACAACACCATCATCAAAATTCTCGGCCCAACTTCTAAATATGTTCACGGCCCAATTTAAAAAATTAAACTATAACGGCCCAATTAAGAAATCTGTACATGGCCTAAACCCAAAATCAAAATCTGATAATCAAGGCTTAATGGACCGCACGACCCAAACAAATTGTAATCTTTTACCGCAAGAACCGAAGCCAAACTTAAAAACTTGATGGATTGATAAGCCTACTAACTATACAAACCCCAAAGTGGTGTGTTTAGCCCAAGATGCTTCAAATAATTAAAAAGGTATCGATTGTTTAAAAAAAAACGAATAGGAGCTGTATGACTAAATACAACCCACTTTTAATTCCACTTTCGGTCCCATCTACCAAATACTCGACCCCATTAGAGATTAAACAAATTTTTTTCAGTTTATAAACCGAAGCACTAGGCGAAAAGTTGGTGGGTTATGAGATGTCTTTTGATAAAAAAAATCACATCATTATCTAATATGGGGTCACCATATCCCTTTCTTTATTGTTATTAAAATAAAAAAAATATCATCTTCATATATTTAATTGATAACAATAGCAGCAGGCCGGTAATGGAACATTTAGTAACAACTCACGGTAGCAGCAGCCTGACATACTTATTTTCATCATCATTATATGCTCGTTACATCACCACCGTAGTAGAAACGGAAAAGACAATAACAGCAGGTATAGTGGTTTGTGGGTTTTCAAAACAAAACAAAGGATATGGTGGTTGTGGGTGTAATCCAATAGTGGTGATAAATGGGTTCTCGTTGAAGATGGTAATGGTGTCGTGGTGTGTTGGGTTTTATTTAATGGGTGGATTCGATCGAAGAAAAGAAACGAAAACAGGAAATAGTATAAGAGCATGCAAGTTGTGTTGATCTTGGGTTATAGTGACCGATCACAAGCAAAAGGAAATAAGATGTTTGGTTCTCAGAGAAATAGAAGGAACGAAGTGGGTTTCGGTTACTTAATTGAAACAGAATCCTTGACGTAGCAGAAGCTTATCTATGGTGTTGGTGATTGACATGATTAAACAGAAAATATAGAGAGATATATGGTGTAGTAGAGAGAGATAAGAGAGAGAATCATGGTGTTGTTGGTAGTCGTGGTGGTTAAAGGCGGTGAAACACTTCGGTGGTGGTGAAGCTATGATAGTGATCTTCTTTTGTTGTTCACAATGGTGTGGTAAGAGTGGTGGAAATAGGTCATAGTTGAGATGGTGGTGAGTATGGTGGTTCTAATGATGTTTGTTCAACTAAAATATAACATACGAGTTTGAAGAAGGTGATTGTTTTATAGTAAAAGATGGTTGACAGAGTTCACAAGTAATACGGAAAATAAAATAAAAAAATGGAATTGAAATCGATGGCTAACTGCTTCTGTCCTTGTTGATGCTAATTGATTCGAGTGTTTGAAAATTATTAGACATATTAAGCAGTATCGAAAATGATAGGAAACAAAATACATCCTTATCTATTTATTTAATTATGTACCATAGTTATATACATATTTATTTGTATGACAGTGTGTATATATATATTTATATGTACTGTATCAATAATTAACTATATATATATTTGATGTATATCAGTATTTATATATATCCGTATGTTTTCTTATATTTATAGATTATAATAAATCTTACTAATAAGTATAGTTATAATAATAACACTCTTAATATAATTATTAACAATAAAAATTTATAATATAATAGTAATAATAATATATCATTGCTAATACTAATGATAACAATTACTATAACATTTATATTTATAATAACATTAATAATAATAATAAAAGTAATATAATAACTATATATATATTTAATTCAAATGATTTAATAATATTAATTCAAATTAATATATACACCTTTAGTTACATTTACTTATATATATTCATTTACATATTTATTTACACACAATCGTTCGTGAATCGTCGGGGATAGTCAAAGGTCAAATGTATACATGAACACAGTTCAATGTTTTTGAGACTTTACAGTACAGACTTTGCTTATCGTGTAAAAAAAATATTAAATCATATCGAGAGTTTGGTTTAAAATTAGTTGAAATTTTCCAGGTCATGACAGTACCTACCCGTTAAAGAAATGTAATGGTCATGGCTGACAACAAAAATGTTTTCATGACGAAGTTGATAAATGGAGTTTTATCATTATTGACTAATATAGATAAAATGATTCGATTAGGTGAAGCATACGAGTGAAGCTATCACAAAAGATTGAGATAGAGATTTAACTTTTGACGTAGTCACGTTGGATTTCCGAAATTCAAGGAATTTAAAGATAATCTTCGAAATCTATAAAAGATTTGATTTTTCGGTAATTAAGGAATTAGTATCCTATATAATTGAATGCGGTAATCTGTCTCGATTACTACATCTGACATTTTGTTATAAATCAACCTCTTTCGTTCCATTCTTTTCACCGTTCCTTTACTCAAATCGTACTTCCAAAAGATTCTGGAAATGCTTAATCCAGTTCTAATACTTTGTATTTTCCTGACTATCGCTCCTGTCATTCTTCTCTTTCATTTATCACCAGAGGAATCTGTTTACTTCTACGATTACCTTGGAGTTATAATGTTCTTATTTTTCCCGTGTCTTTATATTGCTATACGCATTGATATACACGGTTTGTAATTTATGCGCTGTTATCTGGATTTATATCTTACCTTATTCTTCGGAGTTCCATACTCTCGTTTTCTCTTCCCGACTTCAAATCAAGCGAATAATGGTTCATGATTTGTAGATATAAAGTTTCAATTGATTATGATGTTCTAAGTAGGAAGGAACGTAATAGCACGATTTGATTTGCCAAAATACCAGAATTACAGAGTATAGAACTATCAAGAATATATTTTCTTGATATGTTCGGAGGTTAAGTTAGAATGAAGGAGTTATGTAACATGACACATGATGACGCTATGATCTATGAATCATCACGTTCCATTAGAAACTCAGCATGACTTACTGTAATATAATCACGTTGGTCAAGTGTCATTATATTATACTAACTCATGCTTCAATTCCCAACACTTCTCTACAATTCATTCATAATTCATAATCAGATTTTACAGAAGTTTCCAATATAATGAAATTCTGAAAACACGAAGAGGTAGATAATTCGGACAAGAATATTCATGAAAATATCGTCAGAAATATCGAAGATATTTATGATGATATTTTTGGAATTTCTAAGTCCGGAGATTGACGGAGAAAATTTTCCGCAAGATTTTAACGTGGGTACGGAGCAAGATATTCTCTAAAGATTTCATCGAATTCAGATTTATCTGGGTTCTATGAATTTAGAGTATGTTACTTGTATTTCTCCTTGGTTTCCTTTATGGTTAGCTCAATCCGTTTTTCAGTTCCAAATTTTCTGAGCTTTTCCAATATACCATTCTTATTGTCAAGCTTTTGGCCATTAAGACCATCTATAGCTTTCGCTGCTTCGTCAGCATTTTCACAGTTAATGGATCTGGATCATCGGTTATCAAATCGAGGAGTTTTCTGGATAATTGTGTTTTTAGATGATTAAACGCTGATGGTAATATGGTGGAATATAAAAGGTTCCCCAGTAACAATAAAGAGTACACATATATATATATCAAAGTTATATTAAGGTTGTTTAGGATGAAAAGTCGGAGTTGACTTGCTGGAGCTGTGACAAAATTTGCTACTTTGAAAGGGATTACCAAATTATTTTGGATAATAATAACACTAAAGGAATTAGCACAGCTACGTGTTAATCGTTTACTCAGTTTTCGAGGGTTTTTCAGGTGCATAACTATATGCATCAATCTTTTCTTTCATAGATGAAGTGCGGGTGGTTCATCCTCTCGATCGAGGTGTTTTCAAGAATCATGAAAGGTTTGAGCGCAGATTGTAATTGTCAAGATACAATTGAGGTTTAAGATGAAATCAAGTGGCAAACTTGAAGAATTGTTTAGTTTCATATGTTATAATCAATATTTTAATTCTTTTTAATTGTCCAATGTTATTAGTCCACAGTCGATAGTCCACAGTTAACAGTCCAGTAATTCATATATATATTTTAATATATTATATTCGAATTAATTAATACGTGTCGTGTCCCGTATACGTCTCAGACTCGATCACAACTCAAACTATATATATTATTATAGAATCAACCTCAACCCTGTATAGAGAACTCGATCATTACTGCATATAGAGTGTCTATGGTTATTCCAAATAATATATATAGATGCGTCGATATGATATGTCAAAACCTTGTATACGTGTCCCGATATTTAAAGTGCGTAAAATAAATAACAGAAATTAAATGACGATAAATAAAATTGTGATAAATAAATGTAATCTGTTAGCTAGGAATAGTTAGCTGGAACAGTTAGCGTGAATTCTTAACAAAATTTTTCTCATAGTTAAATCGTTTGTTTCTAACAAATTTTATTTTGTCAAATGTTTTCTTCATTATGCCGCTTGTTGGATTCTGATAGGTCAAAATCCAAATATGAAATTGAATGAAAATGGTTATTCTGCGGTGAACGGATACGTATGTTGGTGGTTGTAAGTAGGATAGTAAATGAGTGTTGAATCAGATTCGTAGAATATACAATGTAACTTATTAATGTGAAATCTAAATATTCCTCGGGTATTACCTACCCGTTAAAATATTTTCATCATTAACAGTTTGTACGAAAGAATTTTTAACAACAATCTTTATGAAAACATATATACATATATATTTTCTTCAGATGTAATCATGGATTGAATGAGTCAATTATGATATTAATCTCATTTGATTTATCGTTATAACTAGAATACATAATCTCTAAAACATTAGAGATTACATAATCGCCATGAAGAACGAAGATAATTGATGTAGAACGATACATAGAATGATGATTGTACTCGAGGTACTGAATGAGATGTTGAGGCATGGATTATTGGTGGTACTGGGGCTGTTACTGATGGTACTATTGGTGCCGGTGATGTTGCTGAAGCTAGTAAATTTTGCACCATATTCTCCGAATTTATTACTCGGGCGCGAAGCTTGTTGACTTCTTCCATTACCCCAGGATGATTGTCGGTCAGGACGAGCGGATGAATAAGGTTTAGAATTTTAGATAGAATATAATCGTGGTGAAATATTCGAGAAATGAGGGTGAAAATGGTATTTCGAATAGATTCACCGGTAAGTGCTTCAGGTTCTTTACTAAGAGGTGAATTCGGTTGATGAAAAGCATCACCTTCTTCTTGTCTCCATTGATTAGTCGACTACGAACCCATCAGATGAATTGGGGAGGGATGATTGGTTGATTCATTCTGGTGACACCGCTTCGGAGCTTAGGTGAATATCCATATTGAAATAGCTGTCGGAAAAACTATCGAAATAGCTATCGAAATCTGAGAGGCTCAAACTGGTTGAGGGATTCATCTCGTACGATCAGATGAATGATTTTCGATAAGAAATAGATTATAGGATGTAGATTAGTACCCTGCAATACATAATTTACATATGCATATATAATACTAAAATTCCATAAGTTACGGAGGAATCTACAGAATCTGTTAGGCAAAGGTAACAATAACAGATACGCTAAGATACGGATTTATCTATACACTGTCTATGCAATAGAGGCAATAAGACGTGTCTAGACTTTAAGGATGATAAGCAAATAATTTTTGACACGAAATGATAAGCAAAACTTTGGACATGCAGACATGGTCGAAGTCCAGACCCACTAATGAATCTAAACAACTATCAGTTAGACACACTAATGCAAGACCTGGTTCGCTAAGACCACCGCTCTGATACCACCTGTGAGGACCCGTCCTTATCCATCTGGACGAAGTCATCAACATTTGGTCCCATTGCGATGATCGACTCCAAGTAATGTCCTTAAAATGAGCTAATGCACAGCGGAAGACTTAATTTGTACCTGAGAATAAACATGCTTAAAAGTGTCAACCAAAAGGTTGGTGAGTTCATAGGTTTATCATAACAATCATTTCAATATATTAATAGACCACAAGATTTCATATTCATAAACGTTTTAATAAAAATATTCTAAGTGGTTGAGCACTTGGTAACCATACTTAACATTTAATCAACGTCGCATATTCCCTTTATTATGAAATCTCACTACACCGTACCAAGTGTAGTCACCAAAACGAAGTATTGTGCAACCGTTGAATACTGGTCGTCCAGCCCGGTTGGGGTTGTCAGGCCCGATAGATCTATCAACAGGATTCGCGTTTACAATACCACATGTAAAATAGTAGTTACCAAGCTACCGGGAAGTATGCCAGTGGTACAACTCAACGTAGAATATATTTTTAAGTACTTGTGTCTATTTCGTGAACATTTATAAAAGCAGCGCATGTATTCTCAGCCCAAAAATATATATTGTAAAAGCAATTAAAAAAGGGAGCAAATGAAACTCACCTAATGTATTTTGTAGTAAAAATACATATGACGACATTGAACAAGTATAGGGTTGGCATCAAATTCACGAACCTATATCAGTTATATATATTAACACATATAATGGTAATCGAACAAGTTTATATATTCTTATTAATAATTATTTATTATGATAATAGTAATACTAATTAATAATAATAATAATAGTAATAAAAATGATAAATTTAAAAATAAAGATACTTTTAATAATGATAAAAATGTTAAATTTAATAGAAATAATACTTTTAGTAAAAATGTTAATTTTTAACAATAATGATTATTTATAATAATAACTATATAAAAAAAATAATGATACTAATATTTATATGAATAATAATAATGATAATATTTATAATAATAATAATAATGATATTAATAATACTTGTGATAATGTTAATGAAAATAATAATAATAGTAATAATAATACTTTTACCAATAATAATAATTATTATTATAAATTACTACCTTAAGAGTATAACCTCCAAAAATGAAACTGTCCCTGCCAAGACTCAAACCCGCGACCTCTCGTTCACATCAAACATACTCCTAAACCACTACACCATTCTTTTATTTCTGATATAATAACGATTTAAATTCTTTTACCCCATATATCCGTTTTCTTTTTCTTCTACAACACCATCATCCAAATTCTCGGCCCAACTTCTAAATATGTTCACGGCCCAATTTAAAAAATTAAACTATAACGGCCCAATTAAGAAATCTGTACATGGCCTAAATCCAAAATCAAAATCTGATAATCAAGGCTTAATGGACCGCACGACCCAAACA
This sequence comes from Rutidosis leptorrhynchoides, assembly GCF_046630445.1. Taxonomy (NCBI): domain Eukaryota; kingdom Viridiplantae; phylum Streptophyta; class Magnoliopsida; order Asterales; family Asteraceae; genus Rutidosis; species Rutidosis leptorrhynchoides. Next base: position 258,234,901 of record NC_092333.1, read on the forward strand.
AATTGTAATCTTTTACCGCAAGAACCGAAGCCCAAACTTAAAAACTTGATGGATTGATAAGCCTACTAACCATACAAACCCCAAAGTGGTGTGTTTAGCCCAAGATGCTTCAAATAATTAAAAAGGTATCGATTGTTTAAAAAAAACGAATAGGAGCTGTATGACTAAATGCAAACCACTTTTAATTCCACTTTCGGTCCCATCTACCAAATACTCTACCCTATTAGAGATTAAACAAATTTTTTTCAGTTTATAAACCGAAGCACTAGGCGAAAAGTTGGTGGGTTATGAGATGTCTTTTGATAAAAAAATCACGTCATTATCTAATATGGGGTCACCATATCCCTTTCTTTATCGTTATTGAAATAAAAAAAAATATCATCTTCATATATTTAATTGATGACAATAGCAGCATGCCGGTAATGGAACATTCAGTAACAACTCACGGTAGCAGCAGCCTGACATACTTATTTTCATCATCATTATATGCTCGTTACATCATCACCGTAGTAGAAACGGAAAAGACAATAACAGCAGTTATAGTGGTTTGTGGGTTTTCAAAACAAAATAAAGGATATGGTGGTTGTGGGTGTAATCCAATAGTGGTGATAAATGGGTACTCGTTGAAGATGGTAATGGTGTCGTGGTGTGTTGGGTTTTATTTGATGGGTGGATTCGATCAAAGAAAAGAAACGAAAATAGGAAATAGTATAAGAGCATGCAAGTTGTGTTGATCGTGGGTGATAGTGACCGATCACAAGCAAAAGGAAATAAGATGTTTGGTTCTCAGAGAAATAGAAGGAACGAAGTGGGTTTCGGTTACTTAATTGAAACAGAATCCTTGACATAGCAGAAGCTTATCTATGGTGTTGGTGATTGACATGATTAAACAGAAAATATAGAGAGATATATGGTGTAGTAGAGAGAGATAAGAGAGAGAATCGTTGTGTTGATGGTAGTCGTGGTGGTTAAAGGTGGTGAAACACTTCGGTGGTGGTGAAGCTATGATGGTGATCTTCTTTGGTTGTTCACGATGGTGTGGCAAGAGTGGTGGAAATAGGTCGTAGTTGAGATGGTGGTGAGTATGGTGGTTCTAATGATGTTTATTCAACTAAACTATAACATACGAGTTTGAAGAAGGTGATTGTTTTATAGTAAGAGATGGCTGACAGAGTTCACAAGTAATACGGAAAATAAAATAAAAAAATGGAATTGAAATCGATGGCTAACTGCTTCTGTCCTTGTTGATGCTAATTGATTCGAGTGTTTTAAAATTATTAGACAGATTAAGCAGTATCGAAAATGATAGGAAACAAAATACATCCTTATCTATTTATTTAATTATGTACCGTAGTTATATACATATTTATTTGTATGACAATGTGTATATATATATTTATATGTACTGTATCAATATTTAACTATATATATATATTTGATGTATATCAGTATTTATATATATCCGTATGTTTTCTTATATTTATAGATTATAATAAATCTTACTAATAAGTATAGTTATAATAATAACACTCTTAATATAATTATTAACAATACAAATTTATAATATAATAGTAATAATAATATATCATTGCTAATACTAATGATAACAATTACTAAAACATTTATATTTATAATAACATTAATAATAATAATAAAAGTAATATAATAACTATATATATATTTAATTCAAAAGATTTAATAATATTAATTCAAATTAATATACACCTTTAGTTACATTTACTTATATATATTCATTTACATATTTATTTACACACAATCGTTCGTGAATCGTCGGGGATAGTCAAAGATCAAATGAATACATGAACACAGTTCAATATTTTTGAGACTTTACAGTACAGACTTTGCTTATCGTGTAAAAAAAATATTAAATCGTATCGAGAGTTTGGTTTAAAATTAGTCGAAATTTTCCGGGTCGTGACATAAACCATCCTAAAGGTTAACTAATAAGGAAGTCCATTTTTAACGTTTTAGTTAATCTAAATTAAGCTAATATTATCTAACCTAACTACGGTAAACTAGTAACTTCTGACAAAGCTAGTCTTAGTCAAAAAGGTCTCTTAAAAACTAACTAATCTAAACAGGCTCCAAATCGTACTACCGCTCCCCGGCAGCGGCGCCAAAAATTAACTCTCTCCTTATGATATGCCCGAATCGAACGGTTTATTTATACGAAGTTGTTAGGTCGTAAAACATCAATTCAGGATATCAATAGAAGAAGTTGATTGTTTAATTTATATATGCTGGGCCTAAATCTATTATTCCTTCCTATGGGTTAGCAAGGGAAAATATGACCTAGGGTCGTTCCTTGAGCGGTCGAATTTGAAACGGAGCTTATTCAGATAATTTAGTAATTAAGATTAGGTTTGTACACAATTTAGTATCCAAGACTAGTAGCCAGGTACACCTTGTGTGGAGAGGCAGGATCCTTTTGGTCCCAATAAATTGGCGACTGTTCGGAAAATCCAACAACCAAGTCCAACCGGTTTATTCTAGACACCACTTTTATCCGAAATATCAAATTGTGTAAAGAGAATAGTTGAGTTGTATAGTTTGTAATCAAGATATTAAAGCAATATAATTAAAATAAGCTAGCTAGAATGCAACAGCTAAGGACAGAGAAGACGTGGTTCACCATGATTTAAGATAACGTAGTGTCGGGATGATTATGAGACACTCCTTGGATAGATATACCTTGGTGTGAATACTAGATTCCCTACTAAGCGGTTTCCTAATTAGCATATCACGAGGAACTAGGCTTTGAAGATTCTGATCGGATGGACTATGCTCAACTCCCGAAGCTTTATCTGGTTTAAGGATATAAGCGGCCATCTTAGATGCAATGCATACCTTGGGTGCACGAATAAAGTAGCATAGCCGTAAATATATATAATATCCAACCTTTCTTAACACCTTAGTGTATCACCCAACTGAGTGGTTTTGATTGTGTTTTGAATTCCAATCTGTCAATGGTTTGGTAAAATCTAAGGGTTTGTAGACAAATTAGAACCTCTGATGGTTCTCAGTCATCCTTAAAGATTTATAAGCTTAGTTTGTATTGTAGTGCGTTAAATTCCCATTTATGATTTAAACCATCCCTTACTTAAATCTACCCAATAAATCCCTTAGTTATCCACCATATACTAGACTTATAGTGGTTCCATAGCTTCTAACATTGACCATGCTCAAATGATCCTATAGTACATCAACACTGTACTCTACTGTTGCAACAGTATTTCTTCGAGTCTTATACTCTTGACCAATGTCTTTAATTCCCCATGTTCGTTATAGTATTTCTAATGGGTTCATACATTGGCCAATGTATAGACACAGATAATTAATTACCTTATAATTGTCGACTTTATAAAAAGTTTTAATCACGTTTATTGATGGAAGGACGATAATAACGAGGTTTAATATCAAAGGCAGAAAGCGAGTACGAAACCTTAACTATCATTATTAAATCATGGCAAACAATCAAGCAATTATTCACACATCATGGCAACAAGCATTTCTAATATTAATAAATCATAAACATCCAACAAGAATATTATAATAATAAATTAATAAAAGAAAGGATAGATGTTACCAAATAATGTCGGCAGAATAACACTTGTATTTCTTCATAATATCCATAGCATTACAATGCTTGATAGCTTCTACTACTAACTACATACTAATCTCCTATTGATCACTGGAGAGCGACAATAGAGAGATAATTATTTTTCCTAATCTCTATACTTTTCTCTCTCTAGAATCTAGAGAGAGAAAGTAGAGAGAGAACTAATCTACTATAGATCACTAGAGAGCGACTATAGAGAGATATTTGAGAGAGAAGTGAAGAATTGGTGTGTGTTGAAATGAATGCAAAAAGCTCTTTAAATAGGCAAAATTTTCCTGGCAGACCATTTGGCAGACCGTTTGCCAAGGCCGTTTGCCAGGGCAAGCTGTTTTTGGTGCCCTTTCACTGGCAGGCCATTTTTCCTTATGGCAAGCCGTTTGGCAAGCCATTTGGCAAGCCGTTTGCTGGATCGTAACTTGTCTTTCATCGTTTTCGCTCTAGAATCTTCGTTTTAGCTCCGTTTTTTACGATTCTTGCGCCCACGCGCTCTTACTTAAATATCATACAGCATGAGATTAAGTAAATAAGCTTTTACAAAAATTATAAAATAAGTTATTTAAACGCGAGTTAATCGTCTTAGCCGGTTTTGCTCGTTTTTCCTCGTTTTTCATCTGTTTTTAGTGATTCTTGAAACATAGCCTTTGTAATGACATAATCTACCAAATGAAGCAAATAAATGCTTATTTAGATAATAAAGTCAATTACTTTATCATAAATGGAGCTAATATCAGGGGTAAAAACGTGACTTTTTAGCCGATATCAACCGTGGATACAAATGTTATGATCTCTCAACCAAGAAAATCATTCTTTCCTGTCATGTTACTTTTAATGAAACTAGTTTTACTTTCTCTCAACAATCCCCTCCTCCTAGTAATACTTATCGGTTTCTTACTGATGATCCACATCTCTATATCAGGCCCACTTCTCTTGAGTCTGCCTTCACACCACCAGCCCAACAATCTCAATCTTTTTTAGTTGGGCTAGACCAGCCTAGTCCCACGCCTCAGTCCAGTCCGGGCTCACCATCATCCGGCCCATCTATTTTCGTTTCGCCCGAATCTGTTACCTCAGCTACACAATCCACTCACTCGATCCCATCACCGCCCAGTGATTCCAGCCCAGCGCCTCCACCTAGAATACTTCATACCCGTAGCATGTCCGGCATTCATAAGCCCAAAATACCTTTCAACCTTACAGCGTCTATATCTCTATCTCCTATTCCCCGTAATCCTAAAGAGGCATTACTTGATCCTAATTGGAAAATGGCTATGACCGATGAATTTAATGCCTTAATTGATAATAAGACATGGGTTTTAATTCTGCGGACTGATAACATGAATATTATATGTTCTATGTGGGTGTTTAAACATAAATTGAAATCTGATGGTTCTTTTGAGCGATATAAGGCTCGTTTGGTTTGTGATGGCAGGTCGCAACAGGTTGGAGTCAATTGTTTCGAAACTTTTAGCCTGGTTGTTAAACCGACTACTATACGCACTGTGCTTAGTCTTGCATTATCACAGTCGTGGGCTATTCACCAACTAGATGTCAAGAATGCCTTTTTACATGGCACACTACAGGAAACTGTTTATATACATCAACCACTTGGTTTTCGTCATCCCTAACAACCAGATCATGTATGTCTTCTTTAGAAATATTTATATGGACTTACGCAAGCACCATGGGTCTGGTATCAACGGTTTGCTGACTATGTTATTTCCATTGGTTTTGTAATTAAGAAATGTTATAATTCACTGTTTATCTATCGTAAAAGTACTAATGTGGCATATCTTTTACTATATGTTGACGACATCATTCTTACAACTTCCACTGCCACACTACGGACATCTTTGATTGCACTGCTCGCTCGTGAGTTCGCCATGAAGGATCTTGGTCCTATAAGTTATTTTTTGGGTATTACTGTAAACAGGCATCCTAACAGTCTTTTCTTAAATCAGACAACTTATGCGAAAGACATTATTGCACGTGCCGAATTGTCTAACTGTAATCCAGTACGTATTGCGGTTGACACTGCAACTAAACTTGGCGCTAAGGATGGTCTTCCTGTTGCTAATCCTTTCATGACCCGTCCTAATCCATCTGGATGAATACATTACATTTGGTTACATCGCGAGGTACTTGACCTCTATATGATACATTTTACAAACATTGCATTCGTTTTTAAAAGACAAACTTTCATTACATCGAAAGTTGGTGGCATGCATACCACTTCATAATATATCCAGCTATAAATTGATTTATTAATAATCTTTGATGAACTCAATGATTCGAATGCAACGTTCTTCGAAATATGCTATGAAAGACTCCAAGTAATATCTTTAAAATGAGCAAATGCACAGCGGAAGATTTCTTTAACACCTGAGAATAAACATGCTTTAAAGTGTCAACCAAAATGTTGGTGAGTTCATTAGTTTATCATAATCATTTATTTCCATCATTTTAATAGACCACAAGAATTTCATTTCCAGTTCTCATAAATATTCGTCCCATGCATAGAGATAAAAATAATCATTCATATGGTGAACACCTGGTAACCGACATTAACTAGATACATATAAGAATATCCCCTATCATTCCGGGATCCTCCTTCGGACATGATATAAATTTCGAAGTACTAAAGCATCTGGTACTTTGGATGGGGTTTGTTAGGCCCAATAGATCTATCTTTAGGATTCGCGTCAATTAGGGTGTCTGTTCCCTAATTCTTAGATTACCAGACTTTAATAAAAAGGGGCATATTCGATTTCGATAATTCAAACCAGAGAATGTAGTTTCAATTACTTGTGTCTATTTCGTCAAACATTTATAAAACCATTTCATGTATTCGCAGTTCAAGATATCTTTCAAAGCATTTATTAAAGCAGTTGTAAAAAAAACAGCGCATGTATTCTCAGTCCCAAAAATGTAAAGAGTAAAAGGGAATCGAATGAAACTCACCATACTGTATTTCGTAGTAAAAATACATATAACGTCATTGAACAAGTGTAAGGTTGGCCTCGGATTCACGAACCTAAATTAATTATATATATTTATGTGTTGGTCAATATTTGTCTAACAAATTAGGTCAAGTCATAGTGTACCACAATCCTAATGCTCGAGACTAATATGCAAAAGTCAACAAAAGTAAATTTGACTCAAAATAATTTCCAAAAATCTATACATGATTAATATATAGTTTAAATATCGTCGTTTTATATTTTTAAATATTTTTAAAAGATTTATTAGAGTAAATAATATAATTTATTTATTAATAAATAAAATTTTATATTAAATTTATATAATAAAATATACTTTTATATATATTAAGTAATAAAATTTATAGGGTTCATTTAATAACATAAAGATAATATGATAGGTATTATTAAAGTAAGTTATTACACGTAGTAAAATATGTTTGTATCACATATTTATTTGATAAAATAATATCTATAATGATAGTAAGTAAAAGTTGTATTATTTTGTAATAATAATTATTATTATAAAAATATCAATATTTATAATTACTAAGATGACATTATGATAAAACGATAATTCTAATTATGATAACTTTAATATTTACGATAATTTTTAATATTATCTTTTAAATAATAATTCTATTTAAAATAATAATAATAATGATATTTTATAGTAACAATGACATTTCTATTAAAATGATAATTTTTGTTAAAATTATAGTTTTAATATTAACGATACTTTTAATAATAATAGTAATCATAAAAATAATAAGAACGATAATTTTATCTAAATCAATATCTTATAATATTTTAATTTCATCATGATACTCTTAATCATTATTTCCTAATCGTTTCGTTTAATAGCTTTTAATCGTCTTTTATATCGTGTTCATAATAATGATAATAATAGTAATCAAAATAATTAGGTGTTACAAATATTTGTTTTAATTACACTAATATTAATAATGATAGTTACTATAACATTATTAACGATAATACTAATAATTATCTTAATGATAATATAGTAATAATAATAATAACAATAACAATAACCATTTTTAAATAATGATATATATATATATATTAATAATGATAATAATAATAATAATAATAATAATAATAATAATAATAATAATAATAATAATAATAATAATAATAATAATAATAATAATAATTGGATAATAATTATAATAATAATAATCATAATAATAAGATAAAACTAGAACGACGATAAAAACGATGATAATAATAATCATTTTTAATAAAAATATCGAAAATTCAATTGATTATAACTTCTAATCCGTTCATCGAAACCATTCGATATCTAAAGGAAAAGTTCTTAATTTTTCACTAGCTTTCCAAGGACATGCATATCTTATACCTTATCTCAACCGCAAGTGTAACTAATTCAAGATTTAATCTAACCTGTCTAAGGGCAATATCAAAAGTACAAGCATACATAATCCTAAATACTCGAGCACTAGTCAGGGATACACTATTAGTATGTAAAAGTTAAATTATGAGTACTCACGTATCAATATTGAGATTCAATATTGCAGGAAAGGTACGTAGACGCAACGGAAATGATATACACTATATTGACCTCACGAGCATACCCATGAACCATACTCAATCACCTCCATAGCTATAACCCATAATTTCCATAATCCTATCCTACTCGAAAAATAATTTCGAAACCACTCGGACAGCACTCCGTCGTAATATTTTATGTATACTAATAATATCTTGAAATAATACGGAGTAAATATATATATGTAAATCGATTGAGAGAGTTTAGAGAAAAATATTTTCAAGTTTCTATGAAATAATGAAACCTATTGAATTCTATTTATAATAGATTTTTGAATTATTAAAGTGAATTATTAAAGTATGAATTATTAAAGTGAACTATTAAAGTATGAATTGTTAAAGTGAATTATTAAAGATAAAGTAAAGTAAAGATAAAGTTTAAGTATAGTATAAGTATAAAACTATGTACGTATAATACGCGTATAAATATATATAATATTAATTTAAATCGTTATATATATTTAATAAAATAAAATATAAATATCGTTATCTTTATCATACTAGTTAAGTAATGAGTTATCAAAAGTGGTTCTAGATATTTATAAAAGTTATATACGTTTTAATAATAAAGTTCTTTTTAAACTGAAAACGTTTTTGTACGTTTGAAACTAAATAGATCAATCGAGTCTTTATGAGATTCAATCTTCCACTATTCTTTGTCTAGTTCTCAATGATTGATAATTTGTTCTTATTTATAAATCACTTTACCATTTTCCGAATATTGTTAAAATGGAAAGATTTCTCAAATCAACGTGGGCCTTTCAACAGAGACTTGTAATCATAATTCAATATATCTGATAATTCAATCATTTGATCTTATCTTCTAATTCCATTGATAAACATTTTGAAACAGATACAATCATATAAAGTATTTAATCTAATATTTTGTTTACGTTTCAAGTTATAATATATATACACATATACATATATAATCATATTCGTTTAATGGTTCGTGAATCGTTGGAACTTGGTCGAGGTTGAATGAATGTATGAACATAGTTTAAAATTCTTGAAATTTAACTTAACAAATATTGCTTATCGTGTCGGAAACATATAAAGATTAAAGTTTAAATTTGGTTGGAAATTTCCGGGTTATCACAGTACCTACCTGTTAAAGAAATTTCGTCCCGAAATTTGAGTGGAAAGGTCGTGAATGATAATAAGTATGTTTTCATGATGCTTACGGGCTGAAAATTAGAGTTTTATCATCAGCGAATAATTTGGATAAACAATTCATTTATATGAAGAGTACGAATGAAGCTAACATAGAAGAGTGAAATGAGTGAGTGTAGATTCATCTTATCATTTGACGTGGATATGATTGATTCCCAGATTTCAAGGGATTTGAAGAAAATCTTCTTAATAAGATTTGACTCTCCGGTAATCAAGGGAATTAGGATCCGCTTTAAATACGATCGTCCATTTTAATTGTTCTGTCGGAGATTTTCTTATAAATTCACCTCCTTCATTTCCTTACAACTCACACCTTCTGTTGATGCATTTTATGCAAGTCCCTAGACATCTACCCACATCCATTGCAGGTACAACAATTTACAGGCCACCAAGATTGCTCGTTATTATCCTATCCGTGTTTATATGTGGTTACAGGAACTGCAGGAACGAGATTTAGATGTTTGACTATGTTAGACTTAGTCAGACGTACGAGTGAAGCCTCACTAGTACGGCTGACAGGCTCATACGCACGGTTGATGCTGAACTAAGTCATAATTACAACCTAAATGAGAAGACACGAGTGAGTGATCACCCGTACGGCTGATGAAGCCAACTCGTACATGTGATGAATGAATCGTATGGGTGAGTCAACAGCAGGGGTATATAAAGTCTTATGTTCTTCATTTTAGGTTAAGCCTCTCATTTGTTACAAACACTCAGATCTAGTGAGTTCCTCCGATTCTCTCTCAGTCCAAATCACCCAGGTGGTGAATAATAGCTCTAGGTGTTGATCTAATCACACTTGATTTAGTTGTGGTTTGACTAAATTAATTAAAAAAAAAAAAAAAAAACTTAACCTATTCACTAGAGGGTTTGATTCACTTATTTCGCAATTGTGTGAGTTAAATATGTTGATTTCTAAGTTCCTAGTCATGTTTCATCACCTTCTATTCTTTCCCCCTCAACTCATATTTTAAAGTATTCATCAATATGCTCTATCCAGTTCTGATTCTCGATATACTTCTAACTTTCATATCGGTCATTCTTCTTTTTCATCTACCGCCGGAAGAATCTATTTACTTCTACTATACTCTTGGGTTTATAGTGTTTCTAGTTCTCTCGTGTCTTTATATTGCTATATGCATCGATATATATGGTTTATAATTTCTGGTTTGTCGGTGGGCTTTATATGTTCCCTTATATTTCAAAGTCTCTGCTTCTGTCTTCTATAATCATTATCATTCACAGTTAATGCTCTCTTTTATTTGCTGCAATTTATACTCCAATTTCTATTTTATGAGTTTTGTCCTTTTGTTTCTTCTTCTTGCGATTAAGCACCGCTTGTAATGGTCCAGAATTCACAGATATGAATTTTGAAATGAACATTGTTAATGTTCTAAGAAGGAAATTGTGATGGCACGATCTTGACTTGTCAAATTACTAGAATACCTTGGAAAAGGCCGAATCATCAAGAAATATTTTCTTGATATTTTAGAGGTTAAGTAGAATACAAGAGTCGTATAACATGGCACATGATGATGTTATGATCTGTGAATCATCACGTTCCATTTAGAAACTCAGCATGACTTACTGTAATATAATCACATTGATCAAGTGTCATTATATTATACTAATTCATGCTTCAGTTCCCAACACTACTTCAAAATATTCCTATTTTAAACTTGAATGTTTCAGAATTTAGAAACTAAAATAGTTTCTTTTATGATGTAATACAGATAGCGCAAAGAGGTAAATGATTTCAAATAAGAAAAATTAAGAAAATATCTTCAGAAATATGGAGGATATTTATAATGAAAGATATGATGATATTTTAGAATTTCTAATATCAGAGGATGATGAAGAATATTGTCCGCAGAGGTTTAGAGTCAGGAGCAAGGTATTCGTTAATGACTTCAGCAGGTACTGAATCATTTGGATCCTTTGAAGTCAGGTTCAGTCTTTGTAATTTGTCCACAGCCTCCTTCCTACTTTGCTCAATCCGTTTTCCAGTTCCAAAACTTCTCTTTTTCTGCGCTTTGCCAGCACACTTCATCATTATAATCCAGCTTTTACCGTTTAAAGTCGTTTATAGTTTTTGCTGTTTCATCAGCATTTTTTTTTCCGGAGAACCAATTCGTAGTTCGGAGTATTTTTCAGAAACTTCACATTCAAATTAAGTCCAGAAGATAGACGTTATATATACACATATAATTGTTGGCGTAGACATGCCGCGAGGTTTCAAAATACTGATTGCTAATTCCCAATGATTCGTATGGCAATTCTCATTACAAGATGCGAATGAGTAAATGATGGGGTTTCAATGAATAATTATAATGACTTTTTGGAGAGGCTAAAGTCAAAGGGTAATGAAGTTGTTGGTACATCTGCTAATAATGTGGTGGAATGTAAAAGGTTTCCTGGTAACGATGGTGTAAATCTCAAGGTTATAATAAGGTTAGTCTGACTGAAAGGTCGAAGTTGACTTGCTGGAGCTGTGACAAAACTGGCTACTTTGAATAGGAGCCGCAAAGTTATTTTTGCTAATAAATGCCAAAGAATCTGACGCGGATACGTTGTTTAAACTTTTACTTTGGTTTCAAAAGTTTTTCGGGTACATAACTGTGGGTAACATGTGGTTGGATCATCATCTCGATTGCTCATCATTCGAAGTGTCTTCAGAAATTTTTGAAGGGTTTGAACACAGATTGTAATCGTTAACATACATTTGATGTTCTAACACAGTTTTGAAGTCAAAATATAGCTTGTGAAGATGTAAGGATCTAAGAGTGATGATTTTGGTCATATCTCAAGTTGAATTTTGAGATTTCAAAATCAGAATATGTAATTAAATTTTGAATGAGTATGGTTGTTTTGATTTCTATAAAAGAATGTATATTGTTGTGAAAGTAGGGAGTATAATGGATGATTTGCTGAATCAGATTCGAAGAATGTAACATATTAATTGTGAATTTATATATCTCTCGGGTATTACCTACCCGTTAAAAAAATTTCACAATTAATATTTTGTACAAAAGAATTTTATTACAGTCTTTATGAAAATATATATATGTATATTTTCTTCAGATATAACATAGATTTAATGAGTTAATGTTAAATTAAACTCATTTGATTTACGGTTGAAACTAGAATTGAATAATCCCTAAAGGCTTTAAAAAGTACATAACTTTTACGCAGTATTTCTTTAATGACATTCAAATTATGAATCAATACTTCGTTATTTGTTGATGTATGATGTTCGGTTCGTGGAATTCTTGTGAATTTCGTAAAGTACGAATGATGTTATCTGAAAAATTTCGGGAACATCGATGATGAAAGTGTAAAATCAAATATATACTTGATTTATTATGAATTGGAATTTGTTGAATTGCGACAGAGATTGTAGTTAACGCTGGTTAAGTTGCGGCCGAAGGACGTACATTATTGCATATTTGTAATATGAATTAACCGAGTAGTTAAGATTCACACACAATAGCTTAGCACGGAAAGATTTATTTCAATATATATATATATATATATATATATATATATGTATATATATATATATGTATATATATATATGTATATATATATATATATGTATATATATATATATATATGTATATATATATATAATATACATATAATTTCTTCAGAGGGAATTAATTAATTCTTCATAACTCGTTGATACAATATACACGTTATTGATTCGTAATGATGTCCACAGTGACTCTTGAACTGACGGAGTTTGTGATGTTATCTGTGTTGTTGATTCAGATGTTGACTGTACTGACGATGCTGGTAACGCTGACGGTACTGTTGATGATGTTGGTAAAGCAAGTTTAGCTTGTTAATCGCACACTATTTTTGTCAGGGTTTCTACTCTTCCTTCTATCATTTTGGTTCGCTTAACTGATTTATGGTTAGGGCTAGATTAGATAATCTCTAAGACTTTAGAGATTACATAATCGCCGCGGAATATTTCTCCAATGAAGTTATGAATTAATACTTCGTCAGTTATTGTTGTTGGTACTCCTCGGTATCTATGGTGCGTATGACGTTGATGCTCGTGGGACAAATTGTGAAGTTGAGGTTTACGACGCGGTTGTGGTTGGAGGTGGTAATGGTACTGTTGGCGTTGATGATGGTGGTACTGGTTATGCTGCTGATGCTGCTGCTGGTGTTTGTAATCTCCGCACCATATTCTCCAAAGCCACTACCCGAGCGCGAAGCTCGTTGACTTCTTCTATTACACCGGGGTGATTGTCGGTTCGGATGTGACGACCCGGAAATTTCCGACCAAATTTAAACTTTAATCTTTATATTATTCCGACACGATAAGCAAAGTTTGTTAAGTTAAATCTCAAGAATTTTAAATTGTGTTCATACATTCATTATAACCTCGACCAAATTCTGACGATTCACGAACCGTTATATATAAATAGATATGTATATGAATATATATATTATAACTTGAGAATATTAATAAAGTATTAAACGTATAATACTTTACACGAACGTATTTGTTTCAATATGATTTTCGACGAAATTAAAAAATACATATATTAAATGATTGAATTATCAGAAACATTGAATTATGATTACAAGTCTCTGTTGAGAGGTCCACTATGATTTGAGAAAATCTATTCCTCTTAACGATATTCAAAATAATTTGTAAAGCTATTTATAAATAAAAACAAAAAGTGTCATTTACGAAAGTTAGACAAAAGTTAGTGGAGAATTGGTTTCCATAATATTCTATTAATCTATTTTCAAAAGTACAAAGACATTTTCAGTTTAAAAAGAACTTTATTATTAAAACGTATATAACTTTTATAAATATCTAGAATCACTTTTGACAACTCATTACTTAACCAGTATAATAAATATAACGATATTTATATTTTATTTCATTAAATATATATAACGATTTAAATTAATATTATATATATTTATACGCGTATTATACATACATAGTTTTTATACTTTTACTATATTTTAACTTTACCTTTACTTTACTTTTACTTTACTTTAACTTTAATAATTCACTTTAATAATTCATACTTTAATAATTCACTTTAATAATTCATACTTTAATAATTCACTTTAATAATTCATACTTTAATAATTTACTTTAATAATTAACTTTAATAATTCATGCTTTAATAATTCACTTTAATAATTCTTACTTTAATAATTCACTTTAATAATTCAAAAATCTATTATAAATAGAATTCAATAGTTTTCATTATTTCATAGAAACTTGAAAATATATTTCTCTAAACTCTCTCAATTTATATATATATATATATATATATATATATATATATATATATATATATATATATATATATATATATATATATATTGCTCTGTATTATTTCAAGATATTATTAGTATACATAAAATATTACGACGGAGTGTTGTCCGAGTTATTTCAAAATAGTTTTTTTTTTTAATGAGTCGAAGCTAAGGAAATTATGGGTTATAGCTATGGAGGTGATGGGTATGGTTCATGGGTATGCTCGTGAGATCAATCTAGTGTTTATCATCTCCATTGCGTCTACGTACTTTCCTGCAATATTGAATCTCAATATTGATACGTTCGTGAATCCGAGGCTAACCTTGCACTTGTTAAATGACGTTATATGTATTTTTACTACGAAATACAGTATGGTGAGTTTCATTTGCTCCCTTTTATATATATTTTTGGGACTGAGAATACATGCGCTGTTTTTATAAATGTTTTACGAAATAGGCACAAGTACTAAAACTAATTCTACGTGGGTTTAAACCAGAAATATACCCTTAGCTTGGTAACATTAAACTACTTGTCTATGTACGGTAGGCGCGAATCCTAAAGATAGATCTATTGGGCCTAACAAACCCCATCCTGACTATGGGATGCTTTAGTACTTCGAGGTTATTTTAAACACACCTGATCTGGTGTACTTCAGAGGGTAAAACATGAACGTTAAGGCTTGTTACCGAGTGCCTACAACTTATAGAATACTTTTATACACTTGCGAGTGTATATATATTTATAAACGGAAATCTTGTGGTCTATTAATATATTGAAATGATTGTTATGACCAACCTATGAACTCACCAACCTTTTGGTTGACACTTTAAAGCATGTTTATTCTCAGTTATTAAAGAAATCTTCCGCTGTGCATTAGCTCATTTTAAGGATATTACTTGGAGTCATTCATGACCTACTTTGAAAGATGTTGCATTTGAGTCATTGAGTTCATCAAGATTAATATTAAGTCAATTATAGTTGGATGTAATATGAAATGGTATGCATGCCATCAATTTTTGATGTAAAGAAAGTTTGTCTTTTAAAAACGAATGCAATGTTTGTAAAATGTATCATATAGAGGTCAAATACCTCGCGATGTAATCAACTATTGTGAATCATTTATAATGTATATGAACGGGTCCTTTCAGTTGGTATCAGAGCGGTGGTCTTACCAAACCAGGTCTGCATTAGTGTGTCTAACTGATAGTCGTTAGGATGCATTAGTGAGTCTGGACTTCGACCGTCTCTGCATGTCAAAAGTTTTGCTCATCATTTTTGTCGGAATTACCTGCTTTTCATTCTTAGTCTAGACACATCTTATTGCATTGATTGCATGAATAGTGTATAGACAAAATTCATATCTTAGCGTATCTGCTAATTCATATCTTAGCGTATCTGTTACTGTAAATTTTGCCTGACATATTCCGTAAATTCCTCCGTAATCTACGAAACCTTTTGCTCTATATAATTAGAATACCACCCGATAGCCGAAAAATCATTTCATATCGAAAAAATTCTTTATTCAATCGTACGAAATGGAATTCGTCATTAGTTCAAGTCCCTCGGATTCCGAAATGGAATCCCACTCAAGTTCCGAAAGCAGTGTGACCGGAATGGATCAACTAATTAGTCATCATCTATTCTGGATGAATTGGGGATGGGTTCATAGCCTCCTTAATCATAGGAGACAAGAAGAAGGTGTTCCCTTCCATCCACCACATTGCCCTCTTGGCGAAGAACCTGAAGCACTTACCGGCGAACCTATCCGAAACACCATTTTCTCTCTTATTTCTAGAGTATCTCGTCACGATTACATACTACACCAAATTCTAGATTTTATTTATCCGCTCGTCCTAACCGATAATCACCCCGGTGTAATAGAAGAAGTCAACGAGCTTCGCGCTCGGGTAGTGGCTTTGGAGAATATGGTGCAAATGTTACAAACACCAGCAGCAGCACCAGCAGCATAAACAGTACCACCATCAGCAACACCAACAGTACCATCACCACCACCACCAACAACATCCACATCCCACACCGCAACATCACAATCTGTATCTCAAACATCAACGTCATACGCCCTGTAAATATCCAGGAATATCAACAACAACAAACAATGAAGTATTAATTCATAAACTTCATTGAAGAGATATCTCTGAGGCAGTTATGTAATCTCCAAAATCTTAGAGATTATTTAATTCTGACCGTAAATCGGATGAGTGAACGGAGATGGTAGAGTAGAAACTTTGATCGAAAATGGTGTACGATTTACAAGCTAGAATTGTTTTACCAACAGCATCAACAGGACCGTAGCATCATCAACAAAGTCAGTGCCGTCAGTATAGTCAGAATCAACAGCACCTATAACATCACAAACTCTGTCAGTTCAAGAATCATTGTGGACATCATTACGAATCAACAATAAATATATTGTATCAACGAGTTATGAAGTATTAACTCATTTCCAATTGAAAGATTTATATGTATATTTTATATGTATAAATTTTTAAACCATAATAAATCTTCCAGTACAAAGCTATTATGTGCGAATCTTAACTACTCAGTTAATTCATATTACAAATATGAAATGATGTACGTCCTTCGTCCGCAACTTAACCATCGTTAATTACAATCTCTGTCTCAATTCAATAAAATTCCAAATCATAATAAATCAAGTGTATTATTCAAATTTATGTTTGATTTTACACTTTCATCATCGATGTACTAGAAACTTTTCAAATAACATCATTCGTACCTTGCGAAGTTCACAAGAATTTCACGAAAACCAACAAATAACAAAGTAATGATTCATAATTTCAATATTATTGAAGAAATACTTATGCAATTTATAAAGTTTTAGGGATTACTCAATTCTAGTTCCAACCATAAAACAAATGAGTTTAATTTAATATTAACTCATTAAATCTATATTACATCTAAAGAAAATATACACATATATTTTCATAAAGACTGTAATAAACTTCTTTTGTACAAAATATTAATTGTGAATTTTTTTTTAACGGGTAGGTAATACCCGAGAGATATATAAATTCACAATTAATAAATTACATTTTTTGAAACTGATTCATCAATCATCAAATATATTCCCTACTTTCACAACAATATCCATTCTTTCATATAAATCAAAACAATCATACTCATTCAAATTCAATTACATATTCTGATTTTGAAATCGCATAATTCAATTTGAAATATAACCAGTATCATCACTCTTAGATTCCTATATCTTTCAAAGCTATACTTTGACTTCCAAACTGTGTTAGAACATCATATGTATTAACGATTACAATATGTGCTCAAACCCTTCGAAATTCCTGAAGACACTTCAACTAAGGAACAATCGAGATGATGATCCAACCACATGTTACCCACAGTTATACACCTGAAAAACTCTCAAAACCCAATTCATAGTTCGACACGTATCCGTGTTAGACCCTTTGGCATTTACTAGCTAAAATAACTTTTCAATTCCGTTTCAAAATAGACAGTTTTGTCACAGCTCCAGCAAGTCAACTTTGACTTCTCAATCAAAACAGTCTTATTTTAACCTCGATAGATACGTTGCCCTTTCGCCAACGTTACCGGGGAATCGTTTATATTCACCACATTAGCAATAAACTTACCAACAACTTCACTGATCTTTGACTTTCCAAAAAAAAATCATTATAATTATCGAAACCCTATCATATACTCATTCGTACCATATAACAAGAATTGCCATACCAATTATTGAGAATCAGCAATCAGTATTTTGAAACCTCGCAGCATGTCTACATCAACAATTACATATACACACAACGTCTACCTCCAAGACTTACATTCTTTGAATGAGAAATTTCTGAAAAACACCCTAAACTGCGAACCAGTTCTCGAAATTTTAAAAAATGCTGATGAAGCAGCAAAAACTGTAAACGACCTTAACAGTAAAAAGTTGGATGATAAAGGATAGTATATTGGCAAAGCTAAAAAAAAGAGAAGCTTTGGAACTAGAAAACGGATTGAACAAAGTATGAAGGAGGCTGTGGACAAATCACAAAGGCTGAACCTGCCTTCAAAGAATCCAAATGATTCAGTACTTGCTGAAGTCATTAACGAATACCTTGCTCCTGACTCTAAACCCCTGCTAACAATATCCTTCATCATCCTCTGATATTAGACATTCTAAGATATCATCGTATCTTTCATTATAAATATCATCCATACTTCTGAAGTTATTTTTATAATTATTCTTATCTGAAATCATTTACCTCTTCGCGCTATCTGTATTATATCATAAAAGAAACTATTTTAGTTTCTAAATTCTGAAACATTCGAGTTTAAAATAGGAATATTCTTGAAGAAGTGTTGGGAGCTGAAGCATGAGTTAGTATAATATAATGACACTTGATCAACGTGATTATATTACAGTAATTCATGCTGAGTTTCTAAATGGAACATGATGATTCATAGATCATAACGTCATCATGTGCTATGTTACACGACTCTTGTATTCTCTTTGATCTCTAAATATCAAGAAAATATCTCTTGATGATTCGACCTTTTCTGAGGTGTTCTGGTAATTTGACAAGTCAAGATCGTACCATTACAATTTTCTTCCTAGAACATTAACAATGTTCATTCCGAAATTTATATCTGCGAATTCTGGACCATTACAAGCGATTCTTAATTGCAAGAAGAAGAAACGAAAGGACAAAGCTCCAAACTAGAAATGGGAGTATAAATCATAGCAAATAGAAGAGAGTATTAACTGTGGATGACAATGATTATAGAAGAAGCAAGGACTTTGAAATATAAGGGAAGATATAAAACCCAACAACAACCCAGAAATCACAAACCGTATATATCAATGCATATAGCAATATAAAGATACGGGAGAACTAAAAACACTATAAAACCAAGAGTATAGTAAAAGTAAATAGAATCTTCCGGAGGCAGATGAAAAAGAAGAGCGACAGATATGAAAGTGAGGAGTATATCAAGAATCAGCACTGGATGAAGCATATTGACAAATACTTTAAAATATGAGTTGAGAAGGTGTGAGTTGTAAGAAAACAAAGGAGGTGGATTTATAGTGAAATATCCGACAGAGAAATCAAAATGGACTATCGCATTAATTCGAAGAGGATCATAATTTCCTTAATCGCCGAATAATCAAATCCAATATAGATTACAAAGATTTTCTTTTCGAAGATCAATCGTGATGACGTCAAAAGATACGACGATTCACTATTATCTTATTTCATTCATTTACGATAACTTCACTCACACGCTTCGAGTAATCGAATTATTTTATCCATGCTTCTTGAACATGATAAAACTCTATAATCGTTATAATAACATTCATATTGTTAGTCATGACGACCTTTATCAACTTTCGGGGACGAAATTTCTTTAACGGGTAGGTATTGTGACGACCCGAAAATTTCCGACCAAATTTAAACTTTAATCTTTATATTATTCCGACACGATAAGCAAAGTTTGTTAAGTTAAATCTCAAGAATTTTAAATTGTGTTCATACATTCATTATAACCTCGACCAAATTCCGACGATTCACGAACCGTTATATATAAATAGATATGTATATAAATATATATATATATTATAACTTGAGAATATTAATAAAGTATTAAACGTATAATACTTTACACGAACGTATTTGTTTCAATATGATTTTTGACGAAATTAAAAAATATATATATATTAAATGATTGAATTATCAGAAACATTGAATTATGATTACAAGTCTCTGTTGAGAGGTCCACTATGATTTGAGAAAATCTATTCCTCTTAACGATATTCAGAATAATTTGTAAAGCTATTTATAAATAAAAACAAAAAGTATCATTTACGAAAGTTAGATAAAAGTTAGTGGAGAATTGGTTTCCATAATATTCTATTAATCTATTTTCAAACGTACAAAGACATTTTCAGTTTAAAAAGAACTTTATTATTAAAACGTATATAACTTTTATAAATATCGAGAATCACTTTTGACAACTCATTACTTAACCAGTATAATAAATATAACGATATTTATATTTTATTTCATTAAATATATATAATGATTTAAATTAATATTATATATATTTATACGCGTATTATACATACATAGTTTTTATACTTTTACTATACTTTAACTGTACCTTTACTTTACTTTTACTTTACTTTAACTTTAATAATTCACTTTAATAATTCATACTTTAATAATTCACTTTAATAATTCATACTTTAATAATTCACTTTAATAATTCATACTTTAATAATTTACTTTAATAATTCATACTTTAATAATTCATGCTTTAATAATTCACTTTAATAATTCTTACTTTAATAATTCAATTTAATAATTCAAAAATCTATTATAAATAGAATTCAATAGGTTTCATTATTTCATAGAAACTTGAAAATATATTTCTCTAAACTCTCTCAATTTATATATATATATATATATATATATATATATATATATATATATATATATATATATATTTGCTCTGTATTATTTCAAGATATTATTAGTATACATAAAATATTACGATGGAGTGTTGTCCGAGTGATTTCAAAATAGTTTTTTTTTAATGAGTCGAAGCTAAGGAAATTATGGGTTATAGCTATGGAGGTGATGGTTATGGTTCATGGGTATGCTCGTGAGATCAATCTAGTGTTTATCATCTGCATTGCGTCTACGTACTTTCCTGCAATATTGAATCTCAATATTGATACGTTCATGAATCCGAGGCTAACCTTGCACTTGTTAAATGACGTTATATGTATTTTTACTACGAAATACAGTATGGTGAGTTTCATTTGCTCCCTTTTATATATATTTTTGGGATTGAGAATACATGCGCTGTTTTTATAAATGTTTTACGAAATAGGCACAAGTACTAAAACTAATTCTACGTGGGTTTAAACCAGAAATATACCCTTAGCTTGGTAACATTAAACTACTTGTCTATGTACGGTAGGCGCGAATCCTAAAGATAGATCTATTGGGCCTGACAAACCCGATCCTGACTATGGGATGCTTTAGTACTTCGAGGTTATTTTAAACACACCTGATCTGGTGTACTTCATAGGGTAAAACATGAACGTTAAGGCTTGTTACCGAGTACCTACAACTTATAGAATACTTTTATACACTTGCGAGTGTACATATATTTATAAAAGGAAATCTTGTGGTCTATTAATATATTGAAATGATTGTTATGACAAACCTATGAACTCACCAACCTTTTGGTTGACACTTTAAAGCATGTTTAATCTCAAGTATTAAAGAAATCTTCCGCTGTGCATTAGCTCCTTTTAAGGATATTACTTGGAGTCATTCATGACCTACTTTGAAAGACGTTGCATTTGATTCATTGAGTTCATCAAGATTAATATTAAGTCAATTATAGTTGGATGTAATATGAAATGGTATGCATGCCGTCAATTTTTGATGTAAAGAAAGTTTGTCTTTTAAAAACGAATGCAATGTTTGTAAAACGTATCATATAGAGGTCAAATACCTCGCAATGTAATCAACTATTGTGAATCGTTTATAATGTATATGAACGGGTCCTTTCATCGGACGAGCGGATAAATAAAATCTTAAATTTGATGTAATATATAATCGTGACGAGATACTCTGGAAATGAGCGAGAAAATGGTGTTTCGGACAGGTTCGCCGATAAGTGCTTCAGGTTCTTCATCAAGAGGGCAATGTGGTAGATGGAAGGGATCACCTTCTTCTTGTCTCCAATGATTGAGGAGGCTACGAACCCATCCCCAATTCATCCAGAATAGGTGATGACTGATTGGTTGATCTATTCCGGTCACACTGCTTTCGGAGCTTGAATGGGATTCCATTTCGGAATCTGAGTGACTTAAACTGATGACGAATTCCATTTCGTATGATTGGATAAAGGATTTTTTTTTTCCGATATGAAATGATTTTGGCTAACGGATGGTATTCTAATTACATAGAATATATATATATATATATATATATATATATATATATATATATATATATATATATATATATATATATATATATATATATATATATATATATATATATATATATATATATATCAAAAGATTTCGTAGATTACGGAGGACTTTGCAGGATATGTCAGGCAAAGTTTAAAGTAACAGATACGATAAGATATGATTTAGCAGATATGCTAAGATATGAATTTTTGTCTATACACTATTCATGCAATCAATGCAGCAAAACGTGTCTTACACTAAAAATGATAAGCAGGTAATTTCCTGATGATGATAAGTAGTTAATTTTCGACACAAAATGATAAGCAAAACTTTTGACATGCAGACACGGTCGAAGTCCAGACTCACTAATGCATCCTATCGACTTATCAGTTAGACACACTAATGCAGACCTGGTTCGCTAAGACCACCGCTCTGATACCAACTTTCATGACCCGTCCTAATCCATCTGGATGAATACATTACATTTGGTTACATCGCGAGGTACTTGACCTCTATATGATACATTTTACAAACATTGCATTCGTTTTTAAAAGACAAACTTTCATTACATCGAAAGTTGGCGGCATGCATACCACTTCATAATATATCCAGCTATAAATTGATTTAATAATAATCTATGATGAACTCAATGACTCGAATGCAACGTTCTTCGAAATATGCTATGAAAGACTCCAAGTAATATCTTTAAAATGAGCAAATGCACAGCGGAAGATTTCTTTAACACCTGAGAATAAACATGCTTTAAAGTGTCAAACAAAAGGTTGGTGAGTTCATTAGTTTATCATAATCATTTATTTCCATCATTTTAATAGACCACAAGAATTTCATTTACAGTTCTCATAAATATACGTCCCATGCATAGAGACAAAAATAATCATTCATATGGTGAACACCTGGTAACCGACATTAACTAGATACATATAAGAATATCCCCTATCATTCCGGAATCCTCTTTCGAACATGATATAAATTTCGAAGTACTAAAGCATCCGGTACTTTGGATGGGGTTTGTTAGGCCCAATAGATCTATCTTTAGGATTCACATCAATTAGGGTGTCTGTTCCCTAATTCTTAGATTACCAGGCTTTAATAAAAAGGGACATATTCGATTTCGATAATTCAACCATAGAATGTAGTTTCAATTACTTGTGTCTATTTCATCAAACATTTATAAAAGCATTTCATGTATTCGCAGTTCAAAATATCTTTCAAAGCATTTAATAAAGCTGTTGTAAAAAAAACAGCGCATGTATTCTCAGTCCCAAAAATGTAAAGAGTAAAAGGGAATCGAATGAAACTCACCATACTGTATTTCGTAGTAAAAATACATATAACGTCATTGAACAAGTGCAAGGTTGGCCTCGGATTCACGAACCTAAATTAATTATATATATTTATGTGTTGGTCAATATTTGTCTAACAAATTAGGTCAAGTCATAGTGTACCACAATCCTAATGCTCGAGACTAATATGCAAAAGTCAACAAAAGTAAATTTGACTCAAAATAATTTCCAAAAATCTATACATGATTAATATCGTCGTTTTATATTTTTAAATATTTTTAAAAGATTTATTAGAGTCAATAATATAATTTATTTATTAATAAATAAAATTTTATATTAAATTTATATAATAAAATATACTTTTATATATATTAAGTAATAAAATTTATAGGGTTCATTTAATATCATAAAGATAATATGATAGGTATTATTAAAGTAAGTTATTACACGTAGTAAAATATGTTTGTATCACATATTTATTTGATAAAATAATATCTATAATGATAGTAAGTAAAAGTTATATTATTTTGTAATAACAATTATTATTATAAAAATATCAATATTTATAATTACTAAGATGACATTATGATAAAACGATAATTCTAATTATGATAAATTTAATATTTACAATAATTTTTAATATTATCTTTAAAATAATAATAATAATTCTATTTAAAATAATAATAATAATGATATTTTATAGTAACAATGACATTTCTATTAAAATGATAATTTTTGTTAAAATGATATTTTTAATACTAACGATACTTTTAATAATAATAGTAATGATAAAAATAATAAGAACGATAATTTTATCTAAATCAATATCTTATAATATTTTAATTTCATCATGATACTCTTACTCATTATTTCCTAATCGTTTCGTTTAATAGCTTTTAATCGTCTTTTATATCGTGTTCATAATAATAATAATAATAGTAATCAAAATAATTAGGTGTTACAAATATTTGTTTTAATTACACTAATATTAATAATGATAGTTACTATAACATTATTAACGATAATACTAATAATTATCTTAATGATAATATAGTAATAATAATAATAACAATAACAATAACCATTTTTAAATAATGATATATATATTAATAATGATAATAATAATAATAATAATAATAATAATAATAATAATAATAATAATAATAATAATAATAATAATAATAATGATAATAATGATAATAATAATAATAATAATTGGATAATAATAATAATACTAATTATAACTTTAACGATAATAACGATAGTAATAATAAAAAAAAATAACAATTTTTAATGATAAATCACTTTTATTGATAAAGATAATAATAATCATAATAATAAGATAAAACTAGAACGACGATAAAAATGACGATAATAATAATCATTTTTAATAAAAATATCGAAAATTCAATTGATTATAACTTCTAATCCGTTCATCGAAACCATTCGATATCTAAAGGAAAAGTTCTTAATTTTTCGCTAGCTTTCCAAGGACATGCATATCTTCTACCTTATCTCAACCGCAAGTGTAACTAATTCAAGATTCAACCTAACCTGTCTAAGGGCAATATCAAAAGTACAAGCATGCATAATCCTAAATACTCGAGCACTAGTCAGGGATACACTATTAGTATGTAAAAGTTAAATTATGAGTACTCACGTATCAATATTGAGATTCAATATTGCAGGAAAGGTACGTAGACGCAACGGAAATGATAAACACTATATTGACCTCACGAGCATACCCATGAACCATACTCAATCACCTCCATAGCTATAACCCATAATTTCCTTAATCCTATCCTACTCGAAAAACAATTTCGAAACCACTCGGACAACACTCCGTCGTAATATTTTATGTATACTAATAATATCTTGAAATAATACGGAGTAAATATATATATGTAAATCGATTGAGAGAGTTTAGAGAAAAATATTTTCAAGTTTCTATGAAATAATGAAATCTATTGAATTCTATTTATAATAGATTTTTGAATTATTAAAGTGAATTATTAAAGATGAATTATTAAAGTGAATTATTAAAGTATGAATTATTAAAGTGAATTATTAAAGTTAAAGTAAAGTAAAAATAAAGTAAAGGTAAAGTTTAAGTATAGTAAAAGTATAAAACTATGTACGTATAATACGCGTATAAATATATATAATATTAATTTAAATTGTTATATATATTTAATAAAATAAAATATAAATATCGTTATCTTTATCATACTAGTTAAGTAATGAGTTGTCAAAAGTGGTTCTAGATATTTATAAAAGTTATATACATTTTAATAATAAAGTTCTTTTTAAACTGAAAACGTTTTTGTACGTTTGAAACTAAATAGATCAATCGAGTCTTTATGAGATTCAATCTTCCACTATCCTTTGTCTAGTTCTCAATGATTGACAATTTGTTCTTATTTATAAATCACTTTACCATTTTTCGAATATTGTTAAAATGGAAAGATTTCTCAAATCAACGTGGGCCTTTCAACAGAGACTTGTAATCATAATTCAATATATCTGATAATTCAATCATTTGATCTTACCTTCTAATTCCATTGATAAACATTTTAAAACATATACAATCATATAAAGTATTTAATCTAATATTTTGTTTACATTTCAAGTTATAATATATATACACATATACATATATAATCATATTCATTTAATGGTTCATGAATCGTTGGAACTTGGTCGAGGTTGAATGAATGTATGAACATAGTTTAAAAT
This sequence comes from Rutidosis leptorrhynchoides, assembly GCF_046630445.1. Lineage (NCBI taxonomy): Eukaryota > Viridiplantae > Streptophyta > Magnoliopsida > Asterales > Asteraceae > Rutidosis > Rutidosis leptorrhynchoides. The sequence goes on from NC_092333.1 coordinate 258,261,617, forward strand.
TCTTGAAATTTAACTTAACAAATATTACTTATCGTGTCGAAAACATATAAAGATTAAAGTTTAAATTTGGTTGGAAATTTTCGGGTTGTCACAGATCCCACTAAGTTTCGGAGCCTTGCAGGTGCCTTACAATACTTGCCGTTTACTCGTCCTCATATTTCTTATGCAGTTCAACAGATTTGTCTTCACATGCATGATCCTCGGGAATCTCATATGCACGCTCTGTGACGTATAGTTCACTATCTACATGCTACACTCGACTACGGGTTACATTTATACAAAAACCATCTTCGTCGTCTCATTGCTTGCACTGATGCTGATTGGGCAGGTTTTCTCGATACTAGACGCTCTACTTTCGGCTATTGCGTCTATTTCGGTAACAATCTCATCTCTTGGTCTATTAAACGACAGCCTACTTTGTCCCGCTCAAGTGCCTAAGCCGAGTATCACGGGGTTGCTAACTTCGTATCTGACACTTGTTGGATTCGAAATCTCCTTTTGGAATTACATTTTCCGTTACCTAAATGCACTCTTGTTTTTTATGATAACGTTTCTGCAATTTAAATCTCCAGCAATCCTGTTCAGCATCAACGGACAAAACATATTGAAATGGACATCCACTTTGTCCGTGAGAAAGTAGCTCGTGGCGAGATTCGCGTTTTACATGTTCCGTCTCCATTTCAGGTTGCAGATATCTTCACCAAAGGTTTACCACGGTTATTATTTGATGACTTTCGAGACAGTCTCAACATATGACCTTCTCCAGCTGACACTGCGGGGGTGTATTAGATATAGATATTTGTATACGTTTAGCATTATAGTTTATTTACAATTGTGATTCGATAAATATGGTAAAGATTTAGTCTTGGGGAACAAGTAGAATAGCTGACCTATGTATGTATATATATTCGATTCTATGATCAATAAAAAACTCGGCAATTCAATTTCTATCAACTACACATAGAAGCAACTCCATCGTCGTCGGTTACGATACATAACGTAATAACACTGCCAGTAGGATCTCAGACCCTGTCGGATACTGGATACTACGGACCGATCCTAATCAAAGACGTTACAGGACCATATGAAGGCCTCACAGATTCCATATACAATCTAAACTGGAAGACTAATTAAGAGCCAACAACTAAAACACCAACATAAATTTCTACGGATCTAACAACACAATCTCTCCACGCAAGCAACAATGCTTGAACTTTATCAGTGCTAACATTCACAACCAGGCAATGGTTCCGATGGATAACATAAAGACTACTTCAGATTATCCCGGTAAAATAAAAGTTATATCACAAGAAATAGCGTTAGAATAAGGATGAGAGTTTATATAGCACGAAGCACACACATGTGCGCTGGTAATCATATGTTTCCAGATATTCTCGCAGAAAGATCAATGCATATTGAAGCAGCACCACCAGCCTACAAATACTCTGTATCACATGACGTAGTACGAGAAACATCAATGGAAAACATGTTTGAACTAATAACAGGAGAAAATATAAAGAAACTCGTAGTGCTATCAACAACAATGGAACGGTTTGGAGCAAGCATAACCGACTATCCACCACTAGCAAACTTATCAGTACCATTTACACTTGAAACGTATGACATAATAATGGATCCAGAAGACTTCATCCAGATGTTTGAGAAAAAATGAAGACGCGACATTGGAATGATCTAGTACCTTGCCACATGTTCCTAGTGGTTCTACAAAAAGTAGCAAGAGAATGGTTCAACTCATTGCAGCCAAGAAGTGTAACCGGGTTCCTTGACCTCTGTACAAAATTCCTAAAAAATATAAAAATTTAAGAAGGCAAGTTAACGCACTTGGACACATATGAAATCAAGCAAAACCACGTAAACCATTGAAGAATTTTTTATGCAGATACATGCTCGAGTGCCAAAAAATACCAAACCTTCCGGAAACACATTATATATTATTATGGTTTTCTTTATGTCTGGATCAAACAAGGCATGTAACTTTGGTAAAAAAAACTTACGATGGACGATGCCAATTTCATTTGTTAAGGCCATAGAGATAACAAGGAAATACATAAGGTCTACAGAGGACAAAAATCCGAGAACATGGAACAATAAGGGCAAGGCCCAGGAAGAAGAAATAAAGGGAAGCGTAAAGCAACAATGGAATCATGGAGGGGACAACATCCAGTACGGAGGAAAAGGAGACCACGATAGAAGAAGCGGAATATATGACAATTGAAGAAATGACAACCGCAAGCCACACAAAATAAATGCGTTAATACTATCAATGACAAAAACGCCGAGGGAAATTTTGTTGACGGAATCGATCAAAAGTAAATTTAACCCTCCAATGTGTGTGTGTGTGTGTGTGTGTTTGTGTGTGTGTGTATCATTGAGAGTTAGTGACTTCTACTTGGTAAGTTGGTATTCATCTAATGGAGAAGAGTGACGAAACAAGCAAGGAATGGTGTGAATATCATGTAGATTTCGGGAATGAAACAAACAATTGCAAAGAATTGATATAGGAAATCACTGCAAAAGAAAAAGCATGAGAGTTAAATCATCTCATCTCGGAAAGAAAGTTAAGAAAACCTGATAAAAAAAAAGCCTTCGCAATTTAAAAGGGAGGCGACAATCGCGAAAGAAATAAAAAAGGAAAAACGACAGAAGGAAAAAAGAAAGGATGCGCATGGAGAGCCTAAAATGCAAATACACATGATTAACGCAAGCAAGATACTATGAAACATAAATGGATAAATGGGAAGCATGAAAATTGGTGCCTATTATCTTTCCCCAAATTGTAGGCGCTGATGAAACTGAGAAAGAACTGATAGTTAAAGTGGTAATAGCAAACTAGTTCATCCTATCTATACGAATAATGGGAGCAAAGCAGATATAGAGCAAGCATCCGGGAATGATTCCATAGAATAATTGTTTATTGTGCATTCCAAACAATGTATTACATCGAATATATGTAGGCTAATATAACTTGGAGCCTAAGTCAAATCTAAACCCTAAAGCCCATTATAGATTGGAATTATATGTCTAATATGCCCCCGAGAGATTAGGGCAGGGAACGACCTGCATGTTGGATCTCAAAAATAGAAACTGATGAGTAGGTAATGGCTTTGTGAAGATATCTGCAAGTCATCTGTAGATATGAATTGTACTCGTAAATCTCCCCGAGCAACCTTTCCACGAACAAACTAAAAGTACTTCTATGTGTTTTATTCGTGCATGAAAAATGGGATTGGCTGACAAGAAGATTGCACTTAGATTATCACACCATAGTATAGGTGCTAAAGATTTGTGAATGCCAAGATAGCGAAGAAGAGCTTGAATCCATGTAAACAACACAACTGTGTCAACAGCGACTTTGTATTATGATTCAGTGGAAGAACGAGAAACATTACGTTATTTACGAGCGGTTCATGAAATAAGATTAGAGATTAAATACATGGCAAATTTTACCATAAATCTCCTGGACATCCAACCCAATCAGCATCAGAGAATGGTTCAAGAGATGATGGTTTAGTGGATGAAGTAGCATGCATGTGACTATCCGTAAATGCCTAAAGAGTAGTGTCAGAGGCTCGGTGAATAAGCATACCATGATTAAGTGTACCATGAAGATAACGTAATATTCTTTAACTGCAGACCAATGGTTCTCAGTGGGGGCACACATAAATTAACAGACTTTGTTGACTTCATATGTGATGTATGGCCGAGAAAGAGTAACATAGTGCACCAACAACTTGCCGATATTTGACTTGATCCGAGAACATGGCACTGTCAGCCATATGAAGAGGGCTAGATGTAACCATCGAAGTGGGAATAGATTTAGGACACACTCACTAGAGTAAGTGGTTTTATGGGAGCGTCCTTGGCACCAATGCGAAGAATCAAGTTGGAAGTAATTTTAGGAGAGCTATCATTTGTATCCAGATGTAGTACAATACAGTCTATCCATTTTACAAGCTTATTAAAAATATTATGATATTAACCATTTCATAGTGTGGTAATTTTGATACTGTTGTTTTTAAGTATTCTTGTTTAGATTATGTCAGTAGAAGATTGATTCTCTCCTAGATCTGCTTGGGTGGTTTTTTACCCGCTAGCCCCTTTTCCCTTATAAGCTAGTGTTTTTTTCACCCATTTGGAGCATTAAAGTTAATCTGAATAAATCCATTCATAACTAAGTGGGTCATAATTGCCACTCATATATCATATAATAAAATTGTTCTCCATGTAAGACAGGCAGCAGGTGTAAGGCGTTTACTTTTTGTGGTGTTGGATGCCAAGTACAAGGTATGACCGCCTTTAATAATTTGGTACATTGTTGCTTCTTTATTTACTTCGTTCATGCAACTTCATTATTGTAATGCAGAGTAGTTTTTTAATAGGCAACATTACGATCACTGAATAAATATTTGAACTTGGACAAGCTGTATGTACTAGGGACTAATTGTGGCAAGTTTTACCATTTGTTATTATTATTATTATTATTATTATTATTATTATTATTATTATTATTATTATTATTATTATTATTATTTTTGAACATCGATTGGGATCACCCGAGGGGGACCAAACCACCCGTTGCGATCATCTCCCATTTCGACTATGCCGATGCAGCGATAATAACCCCATCCCCAGCGCTGCCCGGAAGAAAACCTTGAAACCGATCCAAGGGCACGGCCAAGTAAACCCCCCCTCAAAATGCATTAACGAACTATTATTAAGTTTATGATGAACAATAAGTCAAATATTTTATACGGGATTCAAATTTTAAAATTTTAAAATATACTAACGAATATTTAAAAAAACAAAATTTTGATTCAAATTAAACAAATCATCTCCGATATTGTGATGTAGTTTAAGGCGATTGAATTAAGAATTGTGGATGCTTATCTCAGATTTTCGTTGTATTTTCCCACATATTCGACAATGTAGTTATTCTTGTTAGATGATCATTAATTGTGAATAATGTCATAACTCTTTGTCTTGTTGTTAGTATTTTGTGCATCCCTGATAAAGTCTTCTGTCGTAATTCGTCAGCCTATAATGAGTTGCAACATTATATTTGTAATAAAATGCATAATGTTGTAATATATTTTTTTAATTATTTAGAAGATGTATGAAGTTTATGATTTAATATACCTCACCCATAAAGTTGTGCATAATAGTGAGTTTTTCAACTAAAAATGACAATAACTCTTTGTCTTGTAGTAGTTCGTTTTTAGTCGTATTTTTTTGTTTAGTTGTATAACGTTTTCTTCCATCTTAATAAAGTACGTCTCTAATAAAAAAAAATATAATTGTACGTTAATTATAACAGTTTGAAATTTAGAATTACTCTTGTCATTGTAACAATTGGAACCTGTTTTTTTCGGTGTTTCATAACTGCTTCTCTTGAAATGCCCCGTTCATATCGATTATAAACATTTCATATTAATTGGTTTCATTGCGAGGTTTTGACCTCTATATGAGACATTTTTCAAAGACTACATTCGATTTTAAAACAAACCATAACCTTTATTTTATCGACAAAGATTTAAAAGGCATAACGTATATTATCAAGTAATGATAATCTAAATTATAACGTTTACACACGACCATTACATAATGGTTTACAATAATATTATACAACAATTTATTTTCCGAATGCAGTTTTTATACATTATCATACAAGCATGCTGACTCCAAATCTTGTCTTTAATTTAGCATGCAACAGCGGAAGCTCTTAATAATTACCTGAAAATGAACATGCTTAAAACGTCAACAAAAATGTTGGTGAGTTATAGGTTTAACCTATATATACATCAAATTGTAATAATAGACCACAAAATTTCATTTTTTCATAATAACATACAGGAACACTCATCTGTATAAAAATCATTCATATGATGAACACCTGGTAACCAACATTAACAAAATGCATCTAGAATATCCCCAAACATACATGAACACTCATCTGTATATTAATAATCGAAGCACTAAAGCATTCGTAACCCGGATGGGGCCTGTTAGGCCCAATAAATCTACCTTCAGGATTCGCGTCAATTAGTGGCGTTCACTAATTCTTAGGTTACCCAACAAAAAGGGGTGATATCCGGTATAATAATTCAATCATAGAATGTAATTTCAAGTACTTGTGTCTATTTTGTAAATCATTTATAAAACTGCATGAATTCTCATCCCAAAAATATTAGATATTAAAAATGGGACTATAACTCACTTTCACAGATTTTCAATTCGTCGAAAATCAGACTTGGCGACTGATCGATTCACGGACCTATAACAAATATATAAATATATATCAAGGTATGATAGAAATATATTCACATCATATTTTTATTTACATGTTGACGATTTAAGTTGTCAAGTTAGTAGTCCACAATTAGTAGTCCAATGTTAGTAGTACATATATAATTCAAAATATCACCCTGTAATAATCAATACATAGTGTACACGTATTGTATAAGACTCAATCATGACCCACGATACCGCTATTGTAGTTACACGTATTGTGTATGTGGGTCTTTCGATTTATCCAACGTGTTGTGAAATTAATGTCTTAACTAATCAAGATTACATGATATTGTCTCGGACTTATCCGAGACTATTATATTACATGAAAATGCTCATAACATGTTAGAATACATGTATAATACAAGAAAAGTTAGCTAGGATGTGGTTAGTATAGATTTTTGTAAAATCATCACGTAGTCATTTTAGCCATTTTTAACCAATATTGTTTTGCTCATAACTTCTTCATTATAAATCCGTTTTGAGTGAATCAAATTGCTATAGTTTCGTAACGAACTGAAATTTGTAAAACTAAACTGAAAAAGTGGTGGTTTATAGTCGGAGTTACAGTTTGCATGCCTATTTTTCAAGAGGTAGTCATTTCTGTCGAAGAACGACATCTTGATAACTATTTTGAAAAACATGCTTCAACTTTGAGTTTAACCATGATTTTTGGATATAGTTTCATGTTCATATGAAATATCATTTTCCCAGAAAAACAACTTTCAAATCAAAGATTATCATAGTTTTTAATTATCCAACCCAAAACAGTCCCCGGTTTCACTACAACGGCGTATGTTCGGTTTTACGGTGTTCTTCGTGTTTCCAAGTTTTAAATCATTAAGTTAGCATATCATATAGATATAAAACATGTGTTTAGTGGTTTTTAAAAGTTAAGTTAGAAGGATTAACTTTTTTTGCGAATAAGTTTAGAATTAACTAAACTATGTTCTAGTGATTACAATTTATATTCTTCGAATAAGATAGTTATATATATATATATATATATATATATATATGAATGGAATGATGTTATGAACATCATCACTACCTCGAGTATAGTAGGTAAACCTATTGGAAATGATGAGAAATAAACTTGAGCTCCAAAGTATCTTTGATGGCTTGGAAGTTCTTGAAGTATAATCATGACACAAAAACAAGTTCAAGTAAGATTACTACTTGAATTAAGATAGTTATAGTTATAGAAATCGAATCAAAGTTTGAATATGAATATTACCTTGAATTAGAAAGATAACCTAATATAAATAACAAAGGTTTCTTGATCTTAGATGATTACTTGGAATGGATTTGAAAGCTTGAAAGTAGTCTTGCAAACTTGATATGATTCTTGAAGTGTTCTTGAAAGATTGTTTTGTATGATGATTTATGTTTGTATTTTTGAGCTAGATTGATGTAGATTTTGATGAAGATGATGAAGAACACTTAGAACATAATGAGAGAACAAGAGAGAGATCAATTTGATGCATGGAAATTGAAAATGAAAGTGTGTGCATGAATGAATGCAAAACGTGAATGGTGGTGGTGTTATATACAAGTTGTAGTTTGATTTTTAGTGTAATAATTCAAGATAGTTGCCAAATGTTTGATTCCACATGTCTCTTAATCATTTAGGGCTGCTAAGGAGCAGATTTTTATTAGTATAGATCAATAGTAAATACATTTAGAAGCTGCATACAATACGAGTACAAATACCGTATGAATACGAGTAGAATTCTTGAGAAAATCGAATGCGAATACGAGTTTAGTTATCTTTGTTGAGTATAAGTATTTTGATATCTGTATATAAGTCTTTCAAAAGTGTAGTAATACATCTCAATACAATACATATACATACATTTTAATTAAGGAGTTATTTCGTCGTTAATCTTTACATATATATGTCGTTCCGAACCCTTAAGTTAGTAGTCTTGTTTTACATATGTAGTTAATTGTTAATACACTTAATGATATATACTTAATTATCATATGCCATGTTAAACATAGTGTATTAATATATCTTAATATGATACATATGTATTTATTTTAATTAAGACGTTGTTACATCGATAATCGTTATATATATATATATATATATATATATATATATATATATATATATATATATATATATATATATATATATATATATATATATATATATATATATATATATATATATATATATATATATATATCGTTTCGAATTTCTTAATTTAATAGTCTCATTTTATGTATATAACTCATTGTTAATATACTTAATGAGATACTTACTTATCATAATATCATGTTATATATATATATATATATATATATATATATATATATATATATATATATATATATATCCCATCCAATCTAAAGACATTCCCATCCAATCAAAAAAGACCTTTTTGTAATTGATTTCAGAATATATATATATATATATATATATATATATATATATATATATATATATATATATATATATATATATATATATATATATATATATATATATATATATGTCGTTTATAAGTTTTAACGTTCGTGAATCGTCGGGCAAACTGGGTGGTTAATTGTCTACATGAAACTCGTTTCAATTAATCAAGTCTTAACAAGTTTGATTGCTTAACATGTTGGAAATATTTAATCATGTAAATATTAATCTCATATAATATATAATCATGGAAAAAGTCCGGGTCATGACAGTACCTACCCGTTAAATAAATTTCGTCCCGAAATTTTGAACAGATGGAGGTGTTGACGCATCATCTGGAAATAAGTGCGGGTATTTCTGCTTCATCTGATCTTCACACTCCTATGTGAACTCAGGTCCTCTACCAGCATTCCATCAACCTTAACGATTGGTATTTTGTTTTGCTTAAGTCCTTTCACCTCACGATCCATTATTTCGACGGGTTCTTCAACGAATTGTAGTTTTTCGTTGATCTTAATTTCGTCTAAAGGAATAGTGAGATCTTCTTTAGCTAAGCATTTCTTCAAATTCGAGACGTGGAAGGTATTATGTACGCCGGCTAGTTGTTGAGGTAATTCAAGTCGATAAGCTACCGATCCGACACGATCAATAATCTTGAATGGACCAATGTATCTCGGGTTTAGTTTCCCCCGTTTAACAAAGCGAACGACGCCTTTCCAAGGTGATACCTTAAGCATGACCATGTCTCCAATCTCAAATTCTAAATCTTTTCTTCTAACGTCCGCATAGCTCTTTTGTCGACTCTGGGCAGTTTTCAACCGTTGTTGAATTTGAATGATTTTCTCAGTAGTTTCTTGGATAATTTCTGGACCCGTAATCTGTTTATCCCCCACCTCGCTCCAACAAATCGGATACATGCACTTCCTATCATAAAGTGCTTCAAATGGTGCCGCATTAATACTTGAGTGGTAACTGTTATTGTAGGAAAATTCTGCTAATAGTAGATGTCGATCCCAACCATTTCCAAAATCAATAACACATGCGCGTAACATGTCTTCAAGTGTCTGTATCGTCCTTTCACTTTGCCCATCTGTTTGTGGATGATAGGCACTGAAATGTCCCGTTCATATCAATTATAAACATTTCATATTAATTAATTTCGTTGCGAGGTTTGACCTCTATATGAAACGTTTTTCAAAGACTGCATTCGTTTTATTTCAAAACAAACCATAACCTTTATTTTATCAATAAAGGTTCAAAAACCATAACGTAGATTATCAAGTAATGATAATCTAAAAGATAACGTTTTACACACGAATATTACACATTGGTTTACAACAATATTACACATCGATTTAAATCTCCGAATGCAGTTTTTAAACAATATATTACAAGCATGTTGACTCCAATTCTTGTCCTTAAATTAGCATGCAACAGCGGAAGCTCTTAATAATCACCTGAGAATAAACATGCTTAAAAGTCAACAAAAATGTTGGTGAGTTATAGGTTTAACCTATATATTTATCAAATCGTAAAAATAGACCACAAGATTTCCATGTCCATTTTTCAATAACATGCAAACTGCATAAAAACCATTCATATGTTGAACACCTGGTAACCGACATTAACAAAGTGCATATAGAATATCCCCAAAACAGAAATCCATCTGTATTAATAACTCGAAGTACTAAAGCATACCATTTTCCAGTATGGGGGGAGTTAGTGCCCGTAGATCTACCTTTAGGATTCGCGTCAATTAGGGTGTATGTTCCCTAATTCTTAGGTTACCAAGCTAAAAGGGTGATATTCGGTATTTATAATCCAACATAGAATGTAATTTCAAGTACTTGTGTATATTTTGTAAAACATTTACAAAACTGCATGTATTCTCATCCCAAAATATTAGATAGTAAAAATGGGACTATAACTCACTTTCACAGATTATCACTTCGTCGGAAAATTACACTTGGCCACTGGTCGATTCACGAACCTATAACAAATATGTATATATATATATATATATATATATATATATATATATATATATATATATATATATATATATATATATATATATATATATATATATATATATATATATATATATATATATATATATATATATATATATATATATATATATATATATATTGTAACCACCCAAACCAACCCGCGAGCAAACCACATGAAAAATACAAAATAAAAAAAAATTTGCTGCACAGTGAACTGGCGCGGCGCGCCAGGATGGCCGCGCGGCGCGCCATTCGGGTCTGTCCGGAAAGTCTCAAAATGCGAAAAAGATCGACTAGTTCCCGACATTTTTAGACGACACGCTTTTAACCACACATTCAAATATGTAAAACTAACACAATTCAAACGTAAAATAAGTTTTACAAAACGGGGCCCACTTCAGCCATTTTACGAGTTTAATACAAAATATGAGTTTCGACCGCCAAAAAGTTTAAGTACCAAACTACAATACGAGCATGGCGTTTGGGATTAAACTACCCAAGTCTCGGTCAAACTCCAAGAACTAAACTTCCAAAAAGCGTCCCCTAATCAACAAAGCGGGAATCTCTATTCCATGATAATGCCCTTACCCTTGTCCACAACCGAACCTATAAAAATAGTAAACAACGAGAGGGTAAGCAAAGCTTAGTGAATGCAATAATTATACGAATACATATATAATTATACCTACTTGCGTACACATACACATCAAATCGCAAACACGCTAGCATACACATTTAGCTTATCATCACAATAGCAAGCTATAAATCTCCAATACCACAAGCTAGCATAACAACCGCATATGAATATAACTCGAATAATATAATATGCTTACAACACAAATAACCATGGTTAACCAATAGTACAAGGGAACGACGCTCGCGAAAACGCCGTCGGTGTTCACAACATCCGTTAGGGCACTTAACACCTCGCACCACTAACCCCTAGGGTGGCACCTTAACACCTCGGCACATCACCCCGAGTGGCATCTTAACACCTCGATGCATCACTCATTAATTTACGGAGTGGCGTCTTAACACCTCGACACTACACTCCTAGGTGGCATCTTAACACCTCGATGCTACACCCGAGTGGCATCTTAACACCTCGATGCTACACTCTTCACGTGAAACATGGTGTCTTAGCACCTCGACACTACACATTTCACGCTACAACAAATAGACACATTATATACATACGCATATAATTATTCCACTCACCTCAAAGTCTTGTGAAAAGATACCCGAGCTTGCGAAACCTCAAAGTAACGTACCTATCACATTATACATATAATCAAACACAAACTCAAGTCGATCAACCAAACCCTTTCACCATCCTAAGCCATTTTGACCCAAGGTGCAATTTCAACCCATTTGCACCCTTAACCCTAAATTGGGTCAACACACACCAAAACCCTAATCATTCATCAAGATGGGTTTAAAACACACTTAGGTCACAAGGCTAACTCGTTTTCATACTTGCTAGGCCGCTTAGGTCATTAAAGACTCATTTGACCCATTTCAAAGTCAACACACCCATTTGGGTCATCCATACCCAATAACACCCATTTACATATCATTAAAGTGTTCTATTACTTTAACTAACCAATTAAGTTCATAATCATCAATCTAACACTTGAAAACCCTAGTTAGTCATCTTTGAGTCTTCATGACCCAAATTCATCTAAAAACACCCCATTCACCCACAAATGGGTTTTAAGTTCATCATTAACCCTAACTCTAACCCTTTCACAAATTAAACAAGGAAATCAAGATTAGAGCATACCACTATGATCAAAACGTAGCTAGAGGAAAGATGAACAACTTTAATACCCGCATTTCGATCCGAAATCGCCCCCTTCTTCCTTGATTCAAGTTTTCCCTCACTAAGAATCTCTCTCTCTCTAGAAACTAAATTGGAAGAAGTGAAGTAGATGAAAATGGAGTTATGAGGCTCCCCAAAACTGATCTAGGGCCTTAAGGTCGGCCCTCAAGTGAATTTACCCAATTGCCCTCAAAATATCTAATTAAAAACAAAGTGAGCTGTCAGCCCGTAATGGCGCGGCGCGCCATAAGGCCGCGCGGCGGGCCAAATGCCCAGTTCAGCTTCTTTTGCCTTTTAATTAAATACAACCTAAACCTCACAACTTGAATAACTTATACACACATAAGTACAATAAAATATTCGGGTCTTACAACTCTCCCCCACTTAGATTGGATCACATCCTCGCAATCCAAGCCGCATGACATGAGGGAAGATAAACCAACACGAACTCTTCGGGCTCCCAAGTGAACTCGGAACCTTTACTTCGTCGCCATTGAACCTTGAAAGTTCTCACCTCTTTATTCCTCAACATTTTCTCCTTCTCGTCAAGGATAGCAATCGGTTCCTCGACATACTCTAACTTGTTGTTTAGCTCGATTTCGTCTAATGGCATCCATGAAGAATCATCCGCAAGACACTTACGGAGGTGGGAAACATGAAATGTATTATGGATCCCCGCAAGCTCTTCGGGTAATTCTAATCGATATGCAACTTCACCAACACGAGCTAAAACCTTGAACGGCCCAATAAACCGAGGAGCTAACTTTCCCCGTTTTCGAAATCGAATAATACCCTTCCATGGCGAAACCTTAAGCATCACCATATCGCCTTCTTGGAACTCAATCAATCGCCTACGTCTATCGGCATACGACTTTTTCCTATCTTGAGCCTTCTTCAAATGTTCCCGAATCAAATCGATCTTGCTATTTGTCTCTAAAACCAAATCGGTACCCCCGATCTCTCTTTGACCCACTTCTCCCCAACAAACGGGAGTTCGACACCTACGCCCATAAAGCATTTCGTAAGGTGGCATCCCGATACTAGTATGATAACTATTATTGTACGAGAATTCCATCAAAGGCAAATGCTCATCCCAACTACCACCGAAGTCAATGATGCACGCCCGTAGCATATCTTCCAAAGTTTGATTCGTACGTTCGGTTTGACCGTCCGTTTGAGGATGATACGCCGTGCTCAACTTCAATTACGTACCCATATCTTCATGAAACTTTTCCCAAAACCGATATGTAAAACGGGTATGTCAATCCGAAATAGATATAGGAACTCCATGTCGCGAGACCACTTCCTTGATAAACAACTTAGCCAAGGCCTCCGACGATATCGCTTCTTTAATGGGAAAAAACAAAGCGCTTTTTGTCAATCGGTCAACTATAACCCAAATCAAATCGAATTGGGTTCTCACCGTTTTAGGTAACTTTGTAATGAAATCCATGGTAATGTGCTCCCATTTCCATTTCGGGATTTCTAACGGTTGCAACTTACCATACGGCTTTTGGTGTTCGGCTTTAACTTGTAAACACGTGACACATTGCTCAACATACTTCACAACATCACGTTTCATGCCCGGCCACCAATAATCTTTCTTCAAGTCATGATACATTTTCGTCGCGCCCGGATGAATGGAATATTTTAACTTATGTGCTTCATCAAGTAGCACCCGTCGGTAATCACCCATCTTAGGCACCCACACCCTTCCTTGAAAAAACAACAAACCACGCGGGCCCATAGTAATGAACTCCGATTGGCCCACGATTCATTCCACATGCTTATTATGAACGTAAGCCTCTATTTGAATCTCACCAAGCTTCTCAAGAAAATCGTTGGAAATAATCAAACGTAACGACCCCACTTTTATCGCCGGATGTTGACTCTTTCGACTCAACGCATCCGCGACAACATTCGCCTTACCCGGATGATAAAGTATTTCACAATCGTAGTCTTTCACCACATTCATCCACCTACGTTGGTGATAATTCAAATCTCGTTGATTAAAGAGATGTTTCAAACTCTTATGATCCGAATAAATCGTACACTTGACACCATACAAGTAATGGCGCCAAATTTTCAACGCATGCACAACCGTCGCCAACTCAAGATCATGAGTCAGATATCTCGTTTCGTGTTCCTTTAATTGTCGAGAGGCATAAGCGATGACTTTACCTCTTTGCATCAGAACACACCCGAGCCCATTTAGCGAAGCATCACAATAAACGGTCATATCATCCACACCTTCCGGTAATACTAACACCGGAGCTTGAAACAACTTCTCTTTTAACAATTGAAAAGCAATTTCTTGCTCGTTCTCCCAATTAAACTTAGCATTCTTTCTCGTCAACTTCGTTAATGGAGAAGCAATCTTAGAAAAGTCTTGGATAAACCGACGATAATAACCGGCCAATCCGAGAAAACTTCGGATTTCCGTAGGCGTAGTCGATCGTCCCCAACTCTTCACCGTCTCGATCTTCCCCGGATCTACTTGAATACCGCATTCGTTCACAATATGACCAAGGAATTGAACTTCCCTTAGCCAAAATTCACATTTGGAGAACTTTGCATACAATTTCTCCTTTCGTAGCGTCTTCAATACTTCACGCAAATGACGTTCATGTTCGTTCGTACTTTTCGAATAGACTAGTATGTCGTCGATGAACACTATTACCGACTTGTCCAACATAGGTTGGCACACTCGGTTCATAAGATCCATGAATGCCGCCGGTGCATTCGTAAGACCAAAAGGCATCACTACAAACTCAAAATGCCCATACCGCGTTCTAAAAGCCGTTTTCTCAATGTCTTCCTCACGGACCCGCATTTGGTGATAGCCGGACCGTAGGTCGATCTTAGAGAAATACGTTACACCTTGAAGTTGATCAAATAAATCGTCAATCCTAGGTAATGGATAACAATTCTTGATCGTCACTTTATTCAACTCACGGTAATCAATGCACATACGCATACTACCATCTTTCTTCTTCACAAATAACACCGGAGCGCCCCACGGTGAAGCACTACCATTCTCGAGCAATTCTTGAATTTGATTTAACAACTCTTGCATCTCCGTTGGCGCTAAACGATAAGGAGTTTTAGCAATGAGGGTAGCCCTCGGAACCAACTCGATGCGAAATTCAACTTGTCTTTCCGCCGGAACACCCGGTAATTCGTCCGGAAAAATGTCTTCGAAATCACTAACAACCGGAATTTCACGAATGGGTGGCGGCTCATTACGAGTATCGACAACATGAGCAAGGAAAGCTATGCCACCACTAACAACAAAACGACGTGCCCGTGCAAAAGTGCATAACGGCACTAGTCTCCTTCGCTTATCACCGTGAATAATTAACTCTCCCCCACTTGGGGTCTTCACACGTATAAACTTATCATGGCATGCAATATCGGCTCTATAACGATCGAGCCAATCCATACCAATGACAATATCAAAGTCGCCCAAGGTCATTGGAATAAGATCAATTTTAAAGGTTTCGACACCAAAAACAACATCACAATTTTCACACACATCGACCACTAGCACCGTCTTGCTGTATGCTATTTCGACTTCTACCGGACGACTTAACTTAGCTAACGGTCTATCAAGTTTAGGCACAAATCTAGGAGACACAAACGATAAATTTGCACCGCTATCAAAAAGAATCCTCTCCGAATTAGAATTAACCATGAAAGTACCTGAGACAACTTCGTTCGATTGTTTGGCTTCATTATTAGTCATCAAGTAGTTGCGACCCCTAGCCATACCCGCCGCCTTCTCTAACCGCTTCACATTATCATTTCGCAAATCGGGACACTCCTGAAATGTCCCGTTCTTATTGATTAAAAACGTTCCATATTAATTGATTTCGTTGCGAGGTTTTGACCTCTATATGAGACGTTTTTCAAAGACTGCATTCATTTTTAAAACAAACCATAACCTTTATTTCATAGATAAAGGTTTTAAAAAGCTTTACGTAGATTATCAAATAATGATAATCTAAAATATCCTGTTTACACACGACCATTACATAATGGTTACAATACAAATATGTTACAACAAAATAAGTTTCTTGAATGTAGTTTTTACACAATATCATACAAGCATGGACTCCAAATCTCGTCCTTATTTAAGTATGCGACAGCGGAAGCTCTTAATAATCACCTGAGAATAAACATGCTTAAAACGTCAACAAAAATGTTGGTGAGTTATAGGTTTAACCTATATATATCAAATAATAATAATAGACCACAAGATTTCATATTTCAATACACATCCCATACATAGAGATAAAAATCATTCATATGGTGAACACCTGGTAACCGACATTAACAAGATGCATATATAAGAATATCCCCATCATTCCGGGACACCCTTCAGATATGATATAAATTTTGAAGTACTAAAGCATCCGGTACTTTGGATGGGGTTTGTTAGGCCCAATAGATCTATCTTTAGGATTCGCGTCAATTAGGGTGTCTGTTCCCTAATTCTTAGATTACCAGACTTAATAAAAAGGGGCATATTCGATTTTGATAATTCAACCATAGAATGTAGTTTCACGTACTTGTGTCTATTTTGTAAATCATTTATAAAACCTACATGTATTCTCATCCCAAAAATATTAGATTTTAAAAGTGGGACTATAACTCACTTTCACAGATTTTTACTTCGTCAAGAAGTAAGACTTGGCCACTGGTTGATTCACGAACCTATAACAATATATACATATATATCAAAGTATGTTCAAAATATATTTATAACACTTTTAATATATTTTGATGTTTTAAGTTTATTAAGTCGGATGTCCTCGTTAGTAACCTACAACTAGTTGTCCACAGTTAGATGTACAGAAATAAATCGATAAATATTATCTTGAATCAATCCACGACCCAGTGTATACGTATCTCCGTATTGATCATAACTCAAACTATATATATTTTGGAATCAACCTCAACCCTGTATAGCTAACTCCAACATTCACATATAGAGTGTCTATGGTTGTTCCGAAATATATATAGATGTGTCGACATGATAGGTCGAAACATTGTATACGTGTCTATGGTATCTCAAGATTACATAATATACAATACAAGTTGATTAAGTTATGGTTGGAATAGATTTGTTACCAATTTTCACGTAGCTAAAATGAGAAAAATTATCCAATCTTGTTTTACCCATAACTTCTTCATTTTAAATCCGTTTTGAGTGAATCAAATTGCTATGGTTTCATATTGAACTCTATTTTATGAATCTAAACAGAAAAAGTATAGGTTTATAGTCGGAAAAATAAGTTACAAGTCATTTTTGTAAAGGTAGTCATTTCAGTCGAAAGAACGACGTCTAGATGACCATTTTAGAAAACATATTTCCACTTTGAGTTTAACCATAATTTTTGGATATAGTTTCATGTTCATAATAAAAATCATTTTCCCCAGAATAACAACTTTTAAATCAAAGTTTATCATAGTTTTTAATTAACTAACCCAAAACAGCCCGCGGTGTTACTACGACGGCGTAAATCCGGTTTTACGGTGTTTTTCGTGTTTCCAGGTTTTAAATCATTAAGTTAGCATATCATATAGATATTTAACATGTGTTTAGTTGATTTTAAAAGTCAAGTTAGAAGGATTAACTTTTGTTTGCGAACAAGTTTAGAATTAACTAAACTATGTTCTAGTGATTACAAGCTTAAACCTTCGAATAAGATAGCTTTATATGTATGAATCGAATGATGTTATGAACATCATTACTACCTTAAGTTCCTTGGATAAACCTACTGGAAAAGAGAAAAATGGATTTAGCTTCAACGGATCCTTGGATGGCTCGAAGTTCTTGAAGCAGAATCATGACACGAAAACAAGTTCAAGTAAGATCATCACTTGAAATAAGATTGTTATAGTTATAGAAATTGAACCAAAGTTTGAATATGATTATTACCTTGTATTAGAATGATAACCTACTGTAAGAAACAAAGATTTCTTGAGGTTGGATGATCACCTTACAAGATTGGAAGTGAGCTAGCAAACTTGAAAGTATTCTTGATTTTATGAAACTAGAACTTTTGGAATTTATGAAGAACACTTAGAACTTGAAGATAGAACTTGAGAGAGATCAATTAGATGAATAAAATTGAAGAATGAAAGTGTTTGTAGGTGTTTTTGGTCGTTGGTGTATGGATTAGATATAAAGGATATGTAATTTTGTTTTCATGTAAATAAGTCATGAATGATTACTCATATTTTTGTAATTTTATGAGATATTTCATGCTAGTTGCCAAATGATGGTTCCCACATGTGTTAGGTGACTCACATGGGCTGCTAAGAGCTGATCATTGGAGTATATATACCAATAGTACATACATCTAAAAGCTGTGTATTGTACGAGTACGAATACGGGTGCATACGAGTAGAATTGTTGATGAAACTGAACGAGGATGTAATTGTAAGCATTTTTGTTAAGTAGAAGTATTTTGATAAGTGTATTGAAGTCTTTCAAAAGTGTATAAATACATATTAAAACACTACATGTATATACATTTTAACTGAGTCGTTAAGTCATCGTTAGTCGTTACATGTAAGTGTTGTTTTGAAACCTTTAGGTTAACGATCTTGTTAAATGTTGTTAACCCAATGTTTATAATATCAAATGAGATTTTAAATTATTATATTATCATGATATTATCATGTATGAATATCTCTTAATATGATATATATACATTAAATGTCTTTACAACGATAATCGTTACATATATGTCTCGTTTAAAAATCATTAATTTAGTAGTCTTGTTTTTACATATGTAGTTCATTGTTAATATACTTAATGATATGTTTACTTATCATAGTATCATGTTAACTATATATATATCCATATATATGTCATCATGTAGTTTTTACAAGTTTTAACGTTCGTGAATCACCGGTCAACTTGGGTGGTCAATTGTCTATATGAAACATATTTCAATTAATAAAGTCTTAACAAGTTTGATTGCTTAACATGTTGGAAACATTTAATCATGTAAATATCAATCTCAATTAATATATATAAACATGTAAAAGTTCGGGTCACTACAGTACCTACCCGTTAAATAAATTTCGTCCCGAAATTTTTAGCTGTTGAAGGTGTTGACGAATCTTCTGGAAATAGATGCGGGTATTTCTTCTTCATCTAATCTTCACGCTCCCAGGTGAACTCGGGTCCTCTACGAGCATTCCATCGAACCTTAACAATTGGTATCTTGTTTTGCTTAAGTCTTTTAACCTCACGATCCATTATTTCGACGGGTTCTTCGATGAATTGAAGTTTTTCGTTGATTTGGATTTCATCTAATGGAATAGTGAGATCTTCTTTAGCAAAACATTTCTTCAAATTCGAGACGTGGAAAGTGTTATGTACAGCCGCGAGTTGTTGAGGTAACTCAAGTCGGTAAGCTACTGGTCCGACACGATCAATAATCTTGAATGGTCCAATATACCTTGTATTTAATTTCCCTCGTTTACCAAATCGAACAACGCCTTTCCAAGGTGCAACTTTAAGCATGACCATCTCTCCAATTTCAAATTCTATATCTTTTCTTTTAATGTCAGCGTAGCTCTTTTGTCGACTTTGGGCGGTTTTCAACCGTTGTTGAATTTGGATGATCTTCTCGGTAGTTTCTTGTAATATCTCCGGACCCGTAATCTGTCTATCCCCCACTTCACTCCAACAAATCGGAGACCTGCACTTTCTACCATAAAGTGCTTCAAACGGCGCCATCTCAATGCTTGAATGGTAGCTGTTGTTGTAGAAAAATTCTGCTAACGGTAGATGTCGATCCCAACTGTTTCCGAAATCAATAACACATGCTCGTAGCATGTCTTCAAGCGTTTGTATCGTCCTTTCGCTCTGCCCATCAGTTTGTGGATGATAGGCAGTACTCATGTCTAGACGAGTTCCTAATGCTTACTGTAATGTCTGCCAGAATCTTGAAATAAATCTGCCATCCCTATCAGAGATAATAGAGATTGGTATTCCATGTCTGGAGACGACTTCCTTCAAATACATTCGTGCTAACTTCTCCATCTTGTCATCTTCTCTTATTGGCAGGAAGTGTGCTGATTTGGTGAGACGATCAACTATTACCCAAATAGTATCAAAACCACTTGCAGTCCTTGGCAATTTAGTGATGAAATCCATGGTAATGTTTTCCCATTTCCATTCCGGGATTTCAGGTTGTTGTAGTAGACCCGATGGTTTCTGATGTTCAGCTTTGACCTTAGAACACGTCAAACATTCTCCTACATATTTAGCAATATCGGCTTTCATACCTGGCCACCAAAAATGTTTCTTAAGATCCTTGTACATCTTCCCCGTTCCAGGATGTATTGAGTATCTAGTTTTATGAGCTTCTCTAAGTACCATTTCTCTCATATCTCCAAATTTTGGTACCCAAATTCTTTCAGCCCTATACCGGGTTCCGTCTTCTCGAATATTAAGATGCTTCTCCGATCCTTTGGGTATTTCATCCTTTAAATTTCCCTCT
Source organism: Rutidosis leptorrhynchoides (assembly GCF_046630445.1). Taxonomy (NCBI): domain Eukaryota; kingdom Viridiplantae; phylum Streptophyta; class Magnoliopsida; order Asterales; family Asteraceae; genus Rutidosis; species Rutidosis leptorrhynchoides. The sequence continues at coordinate 258,282,698 of NC_092333.1, forward strand.
TTTAAAACTCCTTGTTGCGCCTCCTTTATTTGAGTAGTAAGGTTAGTGTGAATCATTATATTCATAGATTTTACTCGAATGGGTTCTCTGTCCTTTCTGCTCAAGGCGTCGGCTACCACATTTGCCTTCCCCGGGTGGTAACGAATCTCAAAGTCATAATCATTCAACAATTCAATCCACCTACGCTGCCTCATATTCAGTTGTTTCTGATTAAATATGTGTTGAAGACTTTTGTGGTCGGTATATATAATACTTTTGACCCCATATAAGTAGTGCCTCCAAGTCTTTAATGCAAAAACAACCGCGCCTTATTCCAAATCATGCGTCGTATAATTTTGCTCGTGAATCTTCAATTGTCTAGACGCATAAGCAATCACCTTCGTTCGTTGCATTAATACACAACCGAGACCTTGCTTTGATGTGTCACAATAAATCACAAAATCATCATTCCCTTCAGGCAATGACAATATAGGTGCCGTAGTTAGCTTTTTATTCAATAATTGAAACGCCTTCTCTTGTTCTTCCTTCCATTCAAATTTCTTCCCTTTATGCGTTAAATGCAGTCAAGGGTTTTGCTATTTTGGAGAAATCTTGGATGAATCTTCTGTAGTAACCAGCCAATCCTAAAAATTGACGTATATGCTTCGGAGTTTTTGGGGTTTCCCACTTTTCAACTGTTTCGATCTTTGCCGGGTCCACCTGGATACCTTTTTTGTTCACTATGTGACCGAGGAATTGAACTTCTTCCAACCAAAATGCACACTTTGAAAACTTAGCGTACAGTTTTTCTTTCCTCAATACTTCTAGCACTTTTCTTAAATGTTCTTCGTCCTCTTGATCATTCTTTGAGTAAATAAGTATGTCATCCATGAAAACAATGACAAACTTGTCAAGATATGGCCCACACACTCGGTTCATAAGGTCCATGAACACAGCTGGTGCGTTAGTCAATCCAAACGGCATAACCATAAACTCGTAATGACCATAACGAGTCCTAAAAGAAGTTTTTGGAATATCATCCTCCTTTACTCGCATTTGATGATATCCAGAACGTAAATCGATCTTCAAATAAACTGACGAGCCTTGTAGTTGATCAAATAATTCGTCAATTCTCGGCAGTGGATAACGGTTTTTGATGGTAAGTTTGTTCAACTCTCTGTAGTCAGTACACAACCTAAATGTACCATCCTTCTTCTTGACAAAAAAAACAGGAGTTCCCCATGGTGATGTGCTTGGTCGAATGAAACCACGTTCTAATAGTTCTTGCAGTTGGCTTTGCAGTTCTTTCATCTCGCTGGGTGCTAGTCTATAAGGAGCACGAGCTATTGGTGCAGCTCCTGGTACAAGATCTATTTGAAATTCAACAGATCGATGTGGAGGTAGTCCCGGTAATTCTTTCGGAAATACATCGGGAAATTCTTTTGCGACGGGAACATCATTGATGTTCTTTTCTTCAGTTTGTACTTTCTCGACGTGTGCTAGAACAGCATAGCAACCTTTTCTTATTAGTTTTTGTGCCTTCAAATTACTAATAAGATGTAGCTTCGTGTTGACCTTTTCTCCGTACACCATTAAGGGTTTTCCTTTTTCTCGTATAATGCGAATTGCATTTTTGTAACAAACGATCTCTGCTTTCACTTCTTTCAACCAGTCCATACCGATTATCACATCAAAACTCCCTAACTCTACTGGTATCAAGTCAATCTTAAATGTTTCACTAACCAGTTTAATTTCTCGATTCCGACATATATTATCTGCTGAAATTAATTTACCATTTGCTAATTCGAGTAAAAATTTACTATCCAAAGGCGTCAATGGACAACTTAATTTAGCACAAAAATCTCTACTCATATAGCTTCTATCCGCACCCGAATCAAATAAAACGTAAGCAGATTTATTGTCAATAAGAAACGTACCCGTAACAAGCTCCGGGTCTTCCTGTGCCTCTGCCGCATTAATATTGAAAACTCTTCCACGACCTTGTCCATTCGTGTTCTCCTGGTTCGGGCAATTTCTAATAATGTGGCCCGGTTTTCCACATTTATAACAAACTACATTGGCATAACTTGCTCCGACACTACTTGCTCCGCCATTACTCGTTCCAACACCATTTATTCCTTTCGTTCTGTTAACCCCTGGTCCGTAGACCTCACACTTCGCCGCGCTATGACCATTTCTTTTACACTTGTTGCAAAATTTGGTGCAGAACCCCGAGTGATACTTTTCACACCTTTGGCATAGCTGCTTCTGATTGTTGTTGTTGTTGCGATTGTTATTGTTGTTGGGATGATTGTTGTAGTTGCTGTTGTTGTTGTTGTTGTTGTTGTTGTTGTTGTTGTTGGGCCGTTTGTTGTAGTTGCGATTGATGTTGCGATTGTTGGGATAATTGTTGCGATTATTATTGTAATTGCTGTTGTTGTTGTATTGGTGATTCTTATCACCGTTTTCCTCCCACTTTTTTTAACTTGCTTCACATTGGCCTCTTCAGCCGTCTGTTCTTTAATTCTTTCCTCAATCTGGTTCACTAGTTTGTGAGCCATTCTACATGCCTGTTGTATGGAGGCGGGCTCGTGTGAACTTATATCTTCTTGGATTCTTTCCGGTAATCCTTTCACAAACGCGTCGATCTTCTCTTCCTCATCTTCGAACGCTCCCGGACACAATAGGCACAATTCTGTGAATCATCTTTCGTACGTGGTAATATCAAATCCTTGGGTTCGTAACCCTCTAAGTTCTGTCTTGAGCTTATTGACCTCGGTTCTGGGAAGGTACTTCTCGTTCATCAAGTGCTTGAATGCTGACCACGGTAGTGCATAAGCATCATCTTGTCCCACTTGCTCTAGATAGGTATTCCACCATGTTAACGCAGAACCTGTGAAGGTATGCGTAGCGTACTTCACTTTGTCCTCTTCAGTACACTTACTTATGGCAAACACCGATTCGACCTTCTCGGTCCACCGTTTCAATCCGATCGGTCCTTCGGTTCCATCAAATTCTAAAGGTTTGCAGGCAGTGAATTCTTTGTAGGTGCATCCTACACGATTTCCTTTACTGCTAGATCCAAGGTTATTGTTGGTATGTAGCGCAGCCTGTACTGCGGCTATGTTTGAAGCTAGAAAAGTACGAAATTCCTCTTCATTCATATTCACGGTGTGTCAAGTAGTCGGTGCCATTTCCTTCAAAATAGTCAAATGGAACAAGTTAATCATACAGAATATTAAGAGTAGTTAGTAGTATTTCGTAACATAATATGAACTCATTTATAAAAGCTTTTTCTTCATATTAGCGTTTTATAAGTTTAAATTCGGGTAGTACCTACCCGTTAAGTTCAAACTTAATAGCTAATATACAATTCAACTACTACAATTCTATATAAAAAACTGATTATAATAATATTTCGCGTTCAAACTTTTATACAATATTTTACAAACTTACAATACCGCTTATTTTACATAAAGCATGAAATATAGCACACAATAACTTTGATACAAGATAGTTGTGAAGATAATTCTAACTAGTACACAAGTCGTTCAGCAAAGGCAATAAAGACACGTAATTCATACGTCCAGAAACAAGTCATGCATTCTGGTTTTACTAGGACTACTTCCTATCCTTGGTCTTGTGGAACATAACCGTTATGGCCGTTGATAAGATAGTGTGTTGTAACGTCGTCAAAGGGACGAGGGTTACGTAATGTCCAACAGTCCCGTAACAATCTAAAAACCTCATTTCTTACCCCAATTACCGACTCCGTCACTTGTGGAAACGTTTTGTTTAATAGTTGTAGCCCGATGTTCTTGTTCTCACTTTGGTGAGAAGCGAACATTACTAATCCGTAAGCATAACATGCTTCTTTATGTTGCATGTTATCCGCTTTTTCTAAATCACGAAGTCCAATATTCGGATATATTGAGTCAAAATAATTTCTTAACCCATTGCGTAAAATAGCATTTGGGTTACCCGCAATATATGCGTCAAAGTAAACACATCGTAACTTATGGATTTCCCAATGTGATATCCCCCATCTTTCGAACGAAAGCCTTTTATAAACCAAGGCATTCTTGGAACATTCTTCGAATGTCTTACAAACTGATCTCGCCTTAAATAGTTGTGCCGAAGAATTCTGACCGACTCTAGAAAAGATTTCATCAATCATGTCTCCGGGTAGGTCTCTTAAAATATTGGGTTGTCTATCCATTTTGTGTTTTTATACTGTAAAATAGACAAGAGTTAGATTCATAAAAAAAAAATACTTATTAATACAAGCAATTTTTACATATATCATAAAGCATAAGCACACTATATTACATATATTACACCACACGAATACAACTATCTTATTCCGACTCGCTTGTTTCTTCTTCTTCGGTTTTGGTTCGTTTTGCCAAGTTTCTAGGGATATATGATGTTTGTCATAACCTGACCTTAACCATAAGGACGAATACAATAACATATGATTTCATCGCGAGGTATTGACCTCTATATGCGACATTTTTCAAAAACTGCATTCGTTTTTACAATACAAACCATAGCTTTTATTACAAATACAAGGTTTAAACAACTTAATAATGATTATCGTTTAGCGATAATCTTAGACTTACAAACTTTACATGTGATAATAAAAATACGACCTCCAACATATTTTACATTACAAATCCTCCGATATGCAGTTTTATTTTTGACACAAATATGCATACTCAAGATCTTGCTTAAATTCAACATGTTGCAGCGGAAGCTTTTAGTTATCACCTGAGAATAAACATGCTTAAAATGTCAACATAAAGTTGGTGAGATATAGGTTTAATGCCGGCAGCGTTATGAATATAGACCACAAGATTTCATATATAAACGTTTTAATAAAAATATTCTAAGTTGTTGAGCACTTGATAACCATACTTAACATTTAATCAACGTCGCATATTCCCTTTATTATGAAATCTTACTACACCGTACCAAGTGTAGTCACCGAAACGAAGTACTGTTCAACCGTTGAATACTGGTCGTCCAGTCCGGTTGGGGTTGTCAGGCCCGATAGATCTATCAACAGGATTCGCGTTTACAATACCTCATGTAAATAGTAGTTACCAAGTTACAGGGAAGTATGCCAGTGGTACAACTCAACGTAGAATATATATTTTTAATCACTTGTGTCCATAACGTAAATCATAAAATGCATGTATTCTCATCCCGAAATATTTAGAGTTTAAAAGTGGGACTATATACTCACTTTTGTCTTGAAGGTATTTAACTCGACTTGGTCTCCGATAGATATCATGAACCTAACCATATATATAATATATCAACATATTTTCTTTTCAAGTAATCGTTACATGTATATATATATATATATATATATATACTTTTAATACTTTTAATATTTTTTTAGTCCGTAGTTAGCAGTCCGATGTTAGTGGTCCACAATTAGTTGCTTAAATAAAATAAATAAAGACCCCATCGTATTCGTGTTGATCAGAATTAATCTTGACCCATGGTACCATGTTGTCAAATGACGTGTTGCGTACATAAAGTACCGTGTTGTCAAATGACGTGTTGCGTACAATCATGAGGTCTTATGATTAATCTTCTCGTGTTGTTTACGGGTGGTCCTGAAATATATAAAATAAAATCATAAGTAAATATATATTAAATATTATGTTAATTAGCCAAGATATGATTAACCCGATTTTGTCATAATATGATATATTACAGGTCTTGAAGTGTTTTTAAAAATCAAATTAGAAGGATCTATTTAGTTTGCGAACAAGTTTGAAATCACTCAAACTATGTTCTTGTTGTTAAAATTTTATAACAAAAAATAAAATAGCTATATAAATATGAATCGAATAAGATTATGAATAAGGTTACTACCTCAAGTTACTTGGACAAAGCTACTGGAAAAGGTAAGAAAAATCTTGGAATCAAAAGAGTGGTGGAGTGGGATTGAAAGATTGGAAGTAATCTCCTTGAAATCGGATGACTATATTGATACGTTCTTGAGTAGGTAAATGAAGAGAGATTAGGGAGTGAATGAACTTGAAAGAAAATTGGAAATGAAATTGTATGTGTGTGTGTGTGCAAAATAGCATGATTATAGGATGGATATATAGGAGATTTAGTTTGTTTTCTTGCACAAAAGTCACACATGAGGTTAAATGGCTGGTTCCCACATGTAACATCATGTCTAGTGGCTGATAATTGAAGTTTATTGTTGGTATATACCAATAGTAAATACGTATAGAAGCTATGTATGATACGGTTACATATACCCTTGATATACTTGTAGAAATTTTGAGGAATCGGAACGAGAATTCAAATATAGACGGGTTTATAACTGTAAAAGAGGCTCAAAACTGGGCTTTTATTTTTGGGTCAAACCGGGCCAAAATAAAATTTTAAGACATTTTTAATAAAGCAATGTTAGCCCAACCAGGGGCTCTGCCCCTTGGTCCCCGCCAGGGGTTGCCACCCCTTGGACCCCGCTTATCGGGGGCGCTGCCCCCGAACCCCCGTCATAATCAAGATAAGTTCAAACAAGTGTGCACTCCACACTTCCCCAAACTTGTTCGATATTTATCAAGATTATTTTGGTTACAAATTAATCGCATTACACTTAAATCATATTGGTGACATAGATCACCAACACATTATATATTGTAAGTATATATGTCAAAGAATGTTACATATAGTTATCATTTTGATAACTTAAGTTAGTGGTCTCAAAGTATACTTATAACTCATTGTTGTTAGTTCACAATGAAATGTTAAACCATCCTTAAATCATGTTAAATATGTATAGATATGTACATATACATAATCGTATAATTATCGTGTGTTATATAGTTCGTGATATCATCGGTCAAATTGGACGGTCAAACGTTGTGTGAAACTCTTTTCAAAAACATAAGTCTCAACAGTTTGGATTGCTTATCATGTTGGTAAGGTTTATTTTATGTAAATATTAATCTCATAAGTATAAAACGATCGGAAAAATCCGGGTCGTTACAATGTTCCCCTAATACGAGCCGTCGTTTTCCACATTGGTTTAGAAAAACCTGGTGGTTTAGAGGTTCCCGGGTCATTGTTACAACTTAAGGACTTCAGGGGTTGACGATACATATAAAGTTCATCGGGGTTGGAATTAGATTTCTCTATTTTTGTGCCCATTCCCTTATTATTTTCTTTTGCCTTTTTAAATTCAGTTGGGGTAATTTCTATAACATCATCGGAATTCTCATCGGAATCCGATTCATCGGAGAATTGGTAATCCTCCCAATATTTTGCTTCCTTGGCGGAAACACCATTGACCATAATTAACCTTGGTCGGTTGGTTGAGAATTTTCTTTTACTTAACCGTTTTTTTATTTCCCCCACCGGTTCTATTTCCTCCTCCGGTTCCTCCTCTTCCGGTTTTGATTCTTCTTCCGGTTCCGACTCTTCTTCCGGTTCCTCTTCGGGAACTTGTGAATCAGTCCACGAATCATTCCAATTTACATTCGACTCTTCATTATTATTAGGTGAATCAATGGGACTTGTTCTACAGGTAGACATCTATCACATAATATCAAACGCGTTAAGAGATTAATATATCACATAATATTCACATGTTAAAAATATATAGTTTCCAACAAAATTTGTTAAGCAATCATTTTTCAAGTAAACACTGTCGAAGTCCAGACTCACTAATACATCCTAACAAACTTGATAAGATACACTAATGCAAAATTCTGGTTCTCTAAGACCAACGCTCGGATACCAACTGAAATGTCCCGTTCTTATTGATTAAAAACGTTCCATATTAATTGATTTCGTTGCGAGGTTTTGACCTCTATATGAGACGTTTTTCAAAGACTGCATTCATTTTTAAAACAAACCATAATCTTTATTTCATAGATAAAGGTTTTAAAAAGCTTTACGTAGATTATCAAATAATGATAATCTAAAATATCCTGTTTACACACGACCATTACATAATGGTTTACAATACAAATATGTTACAACAAAATAAGTTTCTTGAATGCAGTTTTTACACAATATCATACAAGCATGGACTCCAAATCTCGTCCTTATTTAAGTATGCGACAGCGGAAGCTCTTAATAATCACCTGAGAATAAACATGCTTAAAACGTCAACAAAAATGTTGGTGAGTTATAGGTTTAACCTATATATATCAAATCATAATAATAGACCACAAGATTTCATATTTCAATACACATCCCATACATAGAGATAAAAAATCATTCATATGGTGAACACCTGGTAACCGACATTAACAAGATGCATATATAAAAATATCCCCATCATTCCGGGACACCCTTCGGATATGATATAAATTTCGAAGTACTAAAGCATCCGGTACTTTGGATGGGGTTTGTTAGGCCCAATAGATCTATCTTTAGGATTCGCATCAATTAGGGTGTCTGTTCCCTAATTCTTAGATTACCAGACTTAATAAAAAGGGGCATATTCGATTTTGATAATTCAACCATAGAATGTAGTTTCACGTACTTGTGTCTATTTTGTAAATCATTTATAAAACCTGCATGTATTCTCATCCCAAAAATATTAGATTTTAAAAGTGGGACTATAACTCACTTTCACAGATTTTTACTTCGTCGGGAAGTAAGACTTGGCCACTGGTTGATTCACGAACCTATAACAATATATACATATATATCAAAGTATGTTCAAAATATATTTACAACACTTTTAATATATTTTGATGTTTTAAGTTTATTAAGTCAGCTGTCCTCGTTAGTAACCTACAACTAGTTGTCCACAGTTAGATGTACAGAAATAAATCGATAAATATTATCTTGAATCAATCCACGACCCAGTGTATACGTATCTCAGTATTGATCACAACTCAAACTATATATATTTTGGAATCAACCTCAACCCTGTATAGCTAACTCCAACATTCACATATAGAGTGTCTATGGTTGTTCCGAAATATATATAGATGTGTCGACATGATAGGTCGAAACATTGTATACGTGTCTTTGATATCTCAAGATTACATAATATACAATACAAGTTGATTAAGTTATGGTTGGAATAGATTTGTTACCAATTTTCACGTAGCTAAAATGAGAAAAATTATCCAATCTTGTTTTACCCATAACTTCTTCATTTTAAATCCGTTTTGAGTGAATCAAATTGCTATATTTTCATATTGAACTCTATTTTATGAATCTAAACAGAAAAAGTATAGGTTTATAGTCGGAAAAATAAGTTACAAGTCGTTTTTGTAAAGGTAGTCATTTCAGTCGAAAGAACGACGTCTAGATGACCATTTTAGAAAACATACTTCCACTTTGAGTTTAACCATAATTTTTGGATATAGTTTCATGTTCATAATAAAAATCATTTTTCCCAGAATAAAAACTTTTAAATCAAAGTTTATCATAGTTTTTAATTAACTAACCCAAAACAGCCCGCGGTGTTACTACGACGGCGTAAATCCGGTTTTAACGTGTTTTTCGTGTTTCCAGGTTTTAAATCATTAAGTTAGCATATCATATAGATATAGAACATGTGTTTAGTTGATTTTAAAAGTCAAGTTAGAAGGATTAACTTTTGTTTGCGAACAAGTTTAGAATTAACTAAACTATGTTCTAGTGATTACAAGCTTAAACCTTCGAATAAGATAGCTTTATATGTATGAATCGAATGATGTTATGAACATCATTACTACCTTAAGTTCCTTGGATAAACCTACTGGAAAAGAGAAAAATGGATTTAGCTTCAACGGATCCTTGGATGGCTCGAAGTTCTTGAAGCAGAATCATGACACGAAAACAAGTTCAAGTAAGATCATCACTTGAAATAAGATTGTTATAGTTATAGAAATTGAACCAAAGTTTGAATGTGATTATTACCTTGTATTAGAATGATAACCTACTGTAATAAACAAAGATTTCTTGAGGTTGGATGATCACCTTACAAGATTGGAAGTGAGCTAGCAAACTTGAAAGTATTCTTGATTTTATGAAACTAGAACTTTTGGAATTTATGAAGAACACTTAGAACTTGAAGATAGAACTTGAGAGAGATCAATTAGATGAAGAAAATTGAAGAATGAAAGTGTTTGTAGGTGTTTTTGGTCGTTGGTGTATGGATTAGATATAAAGGATATGTAATTTTGTTTTCATGTAAATAAGTCATGAATGATTACTCATATTTTTGTAATTTTATGAGATATTTCATGCTAGTTGCCAAATGATGGTTCCCACATGTGTTAGGTGACTCACATGGGCTGCTAAGAGCTGATCATTGGAGTATATATACCAATAGTACATACATCTAAAAGCTGTGTATTGTACGAGTACGAATACGGGTGCATACGAGTAGAATTGTTGATGAAACTGAACGAGGATGTAATTGTAAGCATTTTTGTTAAGTAGAAGTATTTTGATAAGTGTATTGAAGTCTTTCAAAAGTGTATAAATACATATTAAAACACTACATGTATATACATTTTAACTGAGTCGTTAAGTCATCGTTAGTCGTTACATGTAAGTGTTGTTTTGAAACCTTTAGGTTAACGATCTTGTTAAATGTTGTTAACCCAATGTTTATAATATCAAATGAGATTTTAAATTATTATATTATCATGATATTATCATGTATGAATATCTCTTAATATGATATATATACATTAAATGTCTTTACAACGATAATCGTTACATATATGTCTCGTTTAAAAATCATTAAGTTAGTAGTCTTGTTTTTACATATGTAGTTCATTGTTAATATACTTAATGATATGTTTACTTATCATAGTATCATGTTAACTATATATATATCCATATATATGTCATCATGTAGTTTTTACAAGTTTTAACGTTCATGAATCACCGGTCAACTTGGGTGGTCAATTGTCTATATGAAACATATTTCAATTAATCAAGTCTTAACAAGTTTGATTGCTTAACATGTTGGAAACATTTAATCATGTAAATATCAACTCGTCCCGGATTCTATCGAGATCGGATGAAGTTCGGTATTCTCTGAAAAATTCTTTCTTGAACTCCTCCCATGTCAAGCCCATACATTGTTCTTCACCATACAAGTTGATTTTATCGTCCCACCACAACTTAGCTTCTTTGCGTAACATGCTAGAACCATACCTCGTCTTCTTTTCGGGAGGACATTCCGCGGTACAGAAAGCTCCCTCAATATCGGAGATCCAACATGTACTTTTTAAAGGATCCCGCACCCCATTAAACATCGGGGGTTGAGCATCCTTAAAGTTCTTGTAGTGGAAGTCCCGCCTTCCTTCACCTCCTTCACCGCGGTTATAGATATTCCTAGCGTCAAGGGCCTCTTCGATAGTGGCCTTCATTCGTTCATTAATTAGATCGGTTATTTGCTCATCAACCGAATCTTGAAAGACTTTTCGAACGTCCGCAATAAAATCCGCTTTTAACTTCTTAAAGACGGCCTCGACCTTGGTTGAGAACTCGCCATCCCCGCTTGTACTTCCGTTATCATGTTCGGGACCGTTTCTCGTCTTCATTCTATAAAACGAATTAGGTTAAACCACCAAACGGAAGGACAAATTATATATATATACATACACATACGCCACACTACTCCATCTCGCTCAACAATCGTCGTACATTACTTGTTTGACACGATTTGAGCCCGTAACAATGGTAGCTAATCATTGTTACGCGAGCACGTCGCATTAACTTGCTAGTACAACGTCCATCTCGCTCGATGCTCGCTAAACATACATAACAAATAGCGCATGATTAGTTTACATAAACCTATGCACAAACCAATCCCGATCCGACCCAAAGTCCTACAAGTCCCGCATAACGCACACACAAAAAGTCTAAGTCTAGGCGCCTATCTCAAGTCACCTAAATCCCATAGACCATGCTCTGATACCACTTGTAACAACCCAAACCAACCCGCGAGCAAACCACGTGAAAAATACAAAATAAAAAAAAAATTGCTGCACAGTGAACTGGCGCGGCGCGCCAGGATGGCCGCGCAGCGCGCCATTCGGGTCTGTCCGGAAAGTCTCAAAATGCGAAAAAGATCGACTAGTTCCCGACATTTTTAGACGACACGCTTTTAACCACACATTCAAATATGTAAAACTAACACAATTCAAACGTAAAATAAGTTTTACAAAGCGGGGCCCACTTCGGCCGTTTTACGAATTTAATACAAAATATGAGTTTCGACCGCCAAAAAGTTTAAGTACCAAACTACACTACGAGCATGGCGTTTGGGATTAAACTACCCAAGTCTCGGTCAAACTCCAAGAACTAAACTTCCAAAAAGCGTCCCCTAATCAACAAAGCGGGAATCTCTATTCCATGATAATGCCCTTACCCTTGTCCACAACCGAACCTATAAAAATAGTAAACAACGAGAGGGTAAGCAAAACTTAGTGAATGTAATAATTATACGAATACATATATAATTATACCTACTTTCATACACTTACACACTAAACCGCAAACACGCTAGCATACACATTTAGCTTATCGTCACAATAGCAAGCTATAAATCTCCAATACCACAAGCTAGCATAACAACCGCATATGAATATAACTCGAATAATATAATATGCTTACAACACAAATAACCATGGTTAACCAATAGTACAAGGGAACGACGCTCGCGAAAACGCCATCGGTGTTCACAACATCCGTTAGGGCACTTAACACCTCGCACCACTAACCCCTAGGGTGGCACCTTAACACCTCGGCACATCACCCCGAGTGGCATCTTAACACCTCGATGCATCACTCATTAATTTACGGAGTGGCGTCTTAACACCTCGACACTACACTCCTAGGTGGCATCTTAACACCTCGATGCTACACCCGAGTGGCATCTTAACACCTCGATGCTACACTCTTCACGTGAAACATGGTGTCTTAGCACCTCGACACTACACATTTCACGCTACAACAAATAGACACATTATATACATACGCATATAATTATTCCACTCACCTCAAAGTCTTGTGAAAAGATACCCGAGCTTGCGAAACCTCAAAGTAACGTACCTATCACGTTATACATATAATCAAACGCAAACTCAAGTCGGTCAACCAAACCCTTTCACCATCCTAAGCCATTTTGACCCAAGGTGCAATTTCAACCCATTTGCACCCTTAACCCTAAATTGGGTCAACACACACCAAAACCCTAATCATTCGTCAAGATGGGTTTCAAACACACTTAGGTCACAAGGCTAACTCGTTTTCATACTTGCTAGGCCGCTTAGGTCATTAAAGACTCATTTGACCCATTTCAAAGTCAACACACCCATTTGGGTCATCCATACCCAATAACACCCATTTACATATCATTAAAGTGTTCTAGTACTTTAACTAACCAATTAAGTTCATAATCATCAATCTAACACTTGAAAACCCTAGTTAGTCATCTTTGAGTCTTCATGACCCAAATTCTTCCAAAAACACCCCATTCACCCACAAATGGGTTTTAAGTTCATCATTAACCCTAACTCTAACCCTTTCACAAATTAAACAAGGAAATCAAGATTAGAGCATACCACTATGATCAAAACGTAGCTAGAGGAAAGATGAACAACTTTAATACCCGCACATCGATCCGAAATTGCCTCCTTCTTCCTTGATTTAAGCTTTCCCTCACTAAGAATCTCTCTCTCTCTAGAAACTAAATTGGAAGAAGTGAAGTAGATGAAAATGGAGTTATGAGGCTCCCCAAAACTGATCTAGGGCCTTAAGGTCGGCCCTCAAGTGAATTTACCCAATTGCCCTCAAAATATCTAATTAAAAACAAAGTGAGCTGTCAGCCCGTAATGGCTCGACGCGCCATAAGGCCGAGCGGCGCGCCATAAGGCCGCGCGGCACGCCAAATGCCCAGTTTAGCTTCTTTTGCCTTTTAATTAAATACAACCTAAACCCCACAACTTGAATAACTTATACACACATAAGTACAATAAAATATTCGGGTATTACATATATATATATCAAAGTATGATCGAAATATAATTATACCATATGTTATTATGTTTTAACGATTTAAGTTTATTAAGTTTATAGTCCAACGTTTGTAGTCCACAAATAATTGTCCACAGTTAGTAGTACAGAAATAAAACAATATATATTATCTCGAATCAATCCACGACCCAGTACATACAAGTCTCAGACTCGATCATAACTCAAAGTATATATATTATTTTGGAATTAACCTCAACCCTGTATAGCTAACTCGATCATTACCGCATATAGAGTGTCTATGGTTCTTCCAAATAATATATATAGATGACGTCAATATGATATGTCAAAACATTGCATACGTGTCTATGGTCTATCAAGGTTACATAATATGTTAGAGTACATGTATAATACAATATAAGTTAGTTAAGTTATGGTTAGTATAGATTTGTTACAAATTTCACGTAGCTACACCAAGAAAAATTATCCAACTTTTGTTTTACCCATAACTTCTTTGTTTTAAATCCGTTTTGAATGATTCAATTCGCTATGGTTTCATAATGAACTGAAATTTATGAAACTAAACAGAAAAAGTATAAGTTTATAATTGAAAATACAGGTTACAAGTCAATTTTTTAAGAGTTAGTCATTTCAGTCGAAAGAACGACGTCTTGATGACCATTTTGAAAAACATACTTTCACTTTGAGTTTAACCATGATTTTTGGATATAGTTTCATATTCATAAGAAAAATTATTTTCCCAGAAGATCAACTTTTAAATCAAAGTGAATCATAGTTTTTAATTATCTAACCCAAAATAGCCCCCGGTTTCACTACGACGGCGTATGTCCGGTTTTACGGTATTCTTCGTGTTTCCAGGTTTGAAATCATTAAGTTAGCATATCATATAGATATAGAATATGTGTTTAGTTGATTTTAAAAGTTAATTTAGAAGAATTAACTTTATTTGCGAACAAGTTTAGAATTAACTAAACTATGTTCTAGTGATTACAAGTTATAATCTTTGAATAAGATAGTTTTTTATATATAAATCGAATGATGTTATGAACACCATTACTACCTCAAGTATAGTAGGTAAACCTACTTGAAGTAACAAGAAATGATCTAGAGCTTCAAAGGATCTTGGATGGCTTGGAAGTTCTTGAAGTAGAATCATGACACAAAAACAAGTTCAAGTAAGATTTTCTACTCGAATTAAGATAGTTATAGTTATAGAAATTGAATCAAAGTTTGAATATGAGTATTACCTTGAATTAGAATGATAACCTACTGTAAGTAACAAAGGTTTCTTGATCTTAGATGATTACTTGGAATGGATTAGAAAGCTTGGAAGTATACTTGCAAACTTGAAAGTATTCTTGATTTTATGAAACTAGAACTTATAGAATTTATGAAGAGCACTTAGAACTTGAAGATAGAACTTGAGAGAGATCAATTAGATGAAGAAAATTGAAGAATGAAAGTATTTGTAGGTGTTTTTGGTCGTGGATAATGGATGGGATTTAAAGGAAATTCTAGTTTGTATTTTAGTTTAATAATTCATGATATAAAACATGTAACTTGTTTTCTAGTTAGATATTTGGTATTAGATGACAAAGCTTTGAGTCCCATGTGTTATTAATCATTTAGGGCTACTAAGGAGATGATTATTGAGGTGTATATACCAATAGTATATACATCTAGAAGCTGTGTATTGTACGAGTACGAATATAGGTGCATACGAGTAGAATTGTTGATGAAAATGAATGAGAATGTAATTGTAAGCATTTTTGCTAAGTAGAAGTACTTTTATATGTGTCTTGAAGTCTTTAAAAAGTGTACTAATACAACTTAATATACTACATGTATATACATTTTAACTTAGTCGTTAAGTCATCGTTAGTCGTTACATGTAAGTGTTGTTTTGAAACCTTTAAGTTAACGATCTTGTTAAATGTAATTAATTCATTGTTATTATACTTAAATGAGATGTTAAATTGTTATGTTAACATGATAACATGGTGTATGAATATATATTAACATCATATATATGTTAAAATACTATTACAACGATAATCGTTACATATATATATATTGTTTCGAAATCCTTAAGTTAGTAGTCTCATCTTACTTGTATAGTTCATTGTTAATACACTCAATGATATACTTAATTATCATTTTATCATGTTAAATATAGTATATCAATATCTTAATACAATACATATGTATTTAGTAAGACGTTGTTATAACGATAATCGTTATGTATATCGTTTCGAGCTTCATAATTCAATAATCTCATTTTTTATGTATATCACACATTGTTAATATACTTAGTGAGATACTTACTTATCATAATCTCATGTTAACCATATATATGTCCATATATATATCATCATGTCGTTTTTACAAGTTTTAACGTTCGTGAATAGCCGGTCAACTTGGGTGGTCAATTGTCTACATAAAACTCATTTCAATTAATCAAGTCTTAATAAGTTTGATTGCTTAACATTTTGGAAACATTTAATCATGCAAATATAGTTTTCATTTAATATATAATCATGGAATAATCATGGAAACGTTCGGGTCACTACAGTACCTACTCGTTAAATAAATTTCGTCCCGAAATTTCAAGCTGTTAGAAGTGTTGACGCATCTTCTGGAAATAGGTGCGGGTATTTCTTCTTCATCTGATCTTCATGTTCCCAGGTGAACTCGGGTCCTCTACGAGCATTCCATTGAACCTTAACAATTGGTATCTTGTTTTGCTTAAGTCTTTTAACCTCACTATCCATTATCTCGACAAGTTCTTCAATGAATTGAAGTTTTTCATTGATTTGAATTTCGTCTAAAGGAATAGTGAGATCTTCTTTGGCTAAGCATTTCTTCAGATTCGATACGTGAAAAGTATCATGTACGCCGGCGAGTTGTTAAGGTAATTCAAGTCGGTAAGCTACTGGTCCGACACGATCTATAATCTTGAATGGTCCAATGTACCTTGGATTCAGTTTCCCCCGTTTACCAAATCGAACAACACCTTTCTAAGGTGATACCTTAAGCATAACCATGTCACCAATTTCAAATTCTATATCTTTTCTTTTACTGTCCGCGTAGCTCTTATGTCGACTTTGGGCGGTTTTCAACCGTTGTTGAATTTCAATGATTTTCTATGTAGTTTCTTGCAGAATTTCTGGACCCGTAATTTGTCTATTCTCCACTTCACTTCAACAAATCGGAGACCTGCACTTTCTACCATAAAGTGCCTCAAACGGGGCCATCTCAATACTCGAATGGTAACTGTTGTTGTAGGAAAATTCTGCTAACGGTAGATGTTGATCCCAACTGTTTCCGAAATCAATAACATATGCTCGTAGCATATCTTCGAGTGTCTGTATCGTCCTTTCACTCTGCCCATCAGTTTGTGGATGATAGGTAGTACTCATGTCTA
The DNA here is from genome assembly GCF_046630445.1 of Rutidosis leptorrhynchoides. NCBI lineage: Eukaryota > Viridiplantae > Streptophyta > Magnoliopsida > Asterales > Asteraceae > Rutidosis > Rutidosis leptorrhynchoides. Next base: position 258,300,096 of record NC_092333.1, read on the forward strand.
GACGAGTCTCCAATGCTTGTTGTAACGTCTGCCAAAATCTTGAAACAAATCTGCCATCCCTATCGGAGATAATAGATATTGGTATACCATGTCTGGAAACAACTTCCTTCAAGTATAACCGTGCCAACTTCTCCATTTTATCATCTTCTCTCATTGGCAGAAAGTGTGCTGATTTGGTGAGACGATCGACAATTACCCAGATAGTACCATAACCACTTGCAATCCTTGGCAATTTAGTAATGAAATAAATGGTAATGTTTTCCCATTTCCATTCCGGGGTTTTGGGTTTTTGAAGTAGACCTGATGGTTTCTGATGTTCAGCTTTGACCTTAGAACACGTTAAACATTCTCCTACGTATGTAGCAATGTCGGCTTTCATACCCGGCCACCAAAAATGTTTCTTGAGATCTTTGTACATCTTTCCCGCTCCGGGATGTATTGAGTATCTGGTTTTATGCGCTTCCCTAAGTACCAATTCTCTCACATCTCCAAACTTTGGTACCCAAATTCTTTCGGCTCTATACCGGGTTCCTTCTTCCCGAATATTAAGATGTTTCTCCGATCCTTTGGGTATTTCATTCTTCAAATTTCCCTCTTTCAAAACTCCTTGTTGCGCCTCCTTTATTTGAGTAGTAAGGTTAGTATGAATAATTATATTCATAGCTTTTACTCGCATAGGTTCTCTGTCCTTTCTACTCAGAGCGTCGGCTATCACATTCGCTTTCCTCGGATGGTAACGAATCTCAAAATCATAATCATTCAACAGTTTAATCCACCTACGTTGCCTCATGTTCAGCTGTTTCTGATCAAATATGTGTTGGAGACTTTTGTGTTCGGTATATATGATACTTTTGACCCCATATAAGTAATGTCTCTAAGTCTTTAATGCAAAAACAACAGCGCCCAATTCCAAATCATGAGTCTTATAATTTTGCTCGTGAATTTTCAATTGTCTGGAAGCATAGGCAATTACTTTCGTTCATTGCATTAATACACAACCGAGGCCTTGCTTTGAGGCATCACAATATATCACAAAATCATCATTCCATTCAGGCAATGACAATATAGGAGCCATAGTTAACTTTTTCTTCAAAACTTGAAACGCTTTCTCTTGTTCATCCTTCCATTCAAATTTCTTCCCTTTATGCGTTAGTGCAGTCAAGGGTTTTGCTATATTGGAAAAATCTTGGATGAATCTTCTGTAGTAACCAGCCAATCCTAAAAATTGGTGTATCTACGTCAGAGTTTTCGGGGTTTCCCATTTCTCAACGGTTTCAATCTTTGCCGGATCAACTTGAATACCTTCTTTGCTCACTATGTGACCGAGGAATTGAACTTCTTTCAACCAAAATGCACACTTTGAAAATTTAGCGTACAGTTTCTCATTCCTCAACAATTCTAGCACTTTTCTTAAATGTTCTTCGTGCTCTTGCTCATTCTTTGAGTAGATAAGGATGTCATCGATGAAAACAATAACAAACTTATGAAGATATGATCCACACACTCGGTTCATGAGGTCCATGAACACAGCTGGTGCGTTAGTCAACCCAAACGGCATAACTATAAACTCATAATGACCGTAACGCGTTCTGAAAGCAGTCTTCAGAATATCATCCTCCTTCACCCGCATTTGATGACACCCAGAACGTAAATCAATCTTCGAATAAACTGACGAGCCTTGTAGTTGATCAAATAAGTCGTCGATTCTTGGTAGTGGATAATGGTTCTTGATGGTAAGTTTGTTCAACTCTCGGTAGTCTATACAAAACCTGAATGTACCATCTTTCTTCTTGACAAACAAAATAGGTGCTCCCCACGGTGATGTGCTTGGTCGAATGAAACCACGCTCTAAAAGTTCTTGTAATTGACTCTGGGGTTCCTTTATTTTGCTGGGTGCGAGTCTGTATGGAGCACGAGCTATTGGTGCAGCTCCCGGTACAAGATCTATTTGAAATTCAACGGATCGGTGTGGAGGTAGTCCCGGTAATTCTTTCAGAAATACATCGGGAAATTCTTTTGTGACGGGAACATAACTGATGTTCTTTTCTTCGATTTTGACTTCCTCGATCTGTGCTAGAATGACATAGAAACCTTTTCTTATTAGTTTTTGCGCCTTCAAACTACTAATAAGATTTAACTTTGCGTTGCTCTTTTCTCCGTACACCATTAAAGGTTTTCCTTTTTCGCGTACAATACGGATCACATTTTTGTAACAAACGATCTCTGCTTTCACCTCTTTCAACCAGTCTATGCCAATTATCACATCAAAACTCCCTAACTCTACTGGTATCAAATCAATCTTAAACATTTCGCTAACCAGTTTAATTTCTCTGTTTCGACATATTTTATCTGCTGTAATTAATTTACCGTTTGCTAATTCGAGTAAAAATTTATTATCCAAAGGCGTCACTGGCTAACTTAATTTAGCAAAAAAATCTCTACTCATATAGCTTCTATCCGCACCCGAATCAAATAAAACATAAGCAGGTTTTTCATCATAAGAAACGTACCCGCAACAAACTCCGGGTCTTCCCGCGCTTCTGTCGCATTGATGTTGAAGACTCTTCCACGACTTTTCCCATTTGTATTCCCCTGGTTTGGGCATTTACTCTTAACGTGGCCCGGTTTCCCACATCCATAACAAATAAAGGTGGCATTATTTATCCCGAAATTATTTGTTGCATTACTTTTGTTAATCACCGGTCCGTAGACTTTACACTTCGTCGCGCCATGACCACTTCTTTTACACTTAGTACACGTTGTCAGGCAGAACCCAGTCGGATGGTATCCTTCACACCTCTGGCATGGCTTCTGCCTTTTTTTATTATTGTTGGGATGTTTGTTGTTGTGGTTGTTGTTGTTGTTGAATCGGTTGTTATAGTTGTTGTTAGGGTTGCAATTTTTGTTGTTGCTGTTGATGTTACGGTTGTTGGGATAGTTGTTGCGATTATGATTGTGATTGTTGTCATTGTTGTATTAGTGACCCTTGTCACTGGTTTCTTCCCACTTTCTCTTGACTTGTTTCGTGTTGGTCTATTCGGCCGCCTGTTCTTTAATCCTTCCTTCAATCTGATTTATGAGTTTGTGAGCCATTCGACTTGTCTTTTGTATGGAGGCGGGTTCGTGTGAACTCACATCTTCTTGAATTCTTTCTGGTAACCCTTTTACAAATGCGTCGATCTTCTCTTCCTCATCTTCGAACGCTCTAGGACACAATAGGCACAATTCTGTGAATCGTCGTTCGTACGTGGTGATGTCAAAACCTTGCGTTTGTAATCCTCTAAGCTCTACCTTGAGCTTATTGACCTCGTTTCTGGGACGATACTGCTCGTTCATCAAGTGCTTGAATGCTAACCACAGTAGTGTGTAAGCAGCATCTTGTCCCACCTGCTCGAGATAGGTGTTCCACCATGTTAACGCAGTCCCTGTGAAGGTATGAGTAGCGTACTTTACTTTGCCTTCTTCAGTACATTTATTTATGGCAAACACCGATTCAACCTTTTCGGTCCACCGTTTTAATCCGATTGGACCCTCGGTTCCATCGAATTCCAAAGGTTTACAGGCAGTGAATTCTTTGTAGGAGCATCCTACACGATTCCTTGTGGAATTAATTCAACTGCTAGATCCGGAATTATTGTTGTTATTTTTCATTGAGGCCTGCACTGCGGCTATGTTCGCAGCAAGAAAAGCATGGAAGTCTTCCTCTCTCATGTTTAAGTTCTGACGAGGCGTCGGTGCCATTTCCTTCATAAATAGCCAAAAGGATTGAGTTAATCATATAGAATATTAAGAGTAGTCAATAGTATTTCGTAGCATAATATGAACTTATTTATAAAAGCTTTTTCTTCATATTAGCATTTTATAAGTTTTAATTCGGGTAGTACCTACCCGTTAAGTTCATACTTAGTAGTTAACATACAATTCAACCACTACAATTCTATATGAAAAACTGATTACAATAAATTTCACGTTCAAACTTTTATACAATAATTTACAAACGTACAATACCGCTATTTTACATATAGCATGAAATATAGCACACAATAACTTTGATAAAGGCAATTGCGAAGAAAATTCTAGTTTAACGCAAGTCGTTCAGCGAAGGCAATAAAGATACGTAATTCATAGGTCCAGAAGCAAGTCATGCATTCGGGTTTTACTAATACTATTTCTCATCCTTGGTCTTGTGGAAAATAACCGTTATGGCCGTTGACTAGGAAGCATGTAGTAACGTCATCAAAAGGACGGGGGCTACGTAATTCCCAACAGCCCCGTAACAATCTAAAACCTTATTTCTCTCTTCAACTACTGAATCCGTCACTTGTGGGAATGTTTTATTTAGAAGTTGCAACCCGATGTTCTTTTTCTCAATTTGGTGAGAAGCGAATATCACTAACCCGTAAACATAACATGATTCTTTATGTTGCATGTTTGAAGCTCTTTCTAAAGAACGAAGTCCTATGTTGGGATATGTAGAGTCAAAATAGGCTCTCAACCCGTAGCGAAAAGTTGCAGTAGGGTTTCCCGCACTTAATGCCTTAAAGAAAACACGGCGTAACTTAGGTTCTCCCCAATGTGATATACACCATCTATTAAAGCAAAGCCTTTTATAAACCAAGACATGCCTGGAATGTCTTTCAAATGTCCTACAAACTAATTTCGCCATAAATAATTGTGCGATGAATTCTGATCGACTTTAGACAAGATTTCATCAATCATATCCCCTGGTAAGTCTTCTAAAATATTTGGTTGTCTATTCTTAACGTCCATTGTGTGTTTTTATACTGTAAAATAGACGAGGATTAGATTCATAAAAGATAATTAACACACAATACAAGCAATCTTTACATATAACATAAAAGTACAAGCACACTTCAATACATATATTACATATCATGGTTACTACTCTTCATTCCGACTCACTTGTTTCTTCTTCTTCAGACTCATTTTGTTTTGCTAATTTTCTAGGGATAGATGGTGCTCCTCTAATACGAGACGTCCTTTTCATAAATGGTCTAGAAAAACCTGATGGCTTAGATGTTCCTGGGTTATAGTGAAAGTTTAAGAAATACGGGTGTTTACGATATATCCCATCGGGATAATTCATGTTAACATAGAGTTCATCTGTTTTGGACTCAAGTTTTTCTATTTTGATAGCTTTTCCTTTATTATTTTCTTTTGCCTTATTAATTTGAGTCAGAGTAATTTCTATAACACCATCAGAATCCTCGTCGGGATCCGATTCATCAGAAAATTGGTAATTTTCCCAATATTTTTCTTCCTCGACGGAAACACCATTGACCATTTTTAACTTTGGTCCATTGGTTGAGGATTTTCTTTTATTTAACCGTTTTTCTGTAGTTATTAATATTTCTTCCTCCGGAACCTCTTCTCCTTCCGGTTCTTCCTCTTCGGGTTCCTCTTCTTCCGGTTCCTCTTCTTCCGGTTCCTCTTCGGGAATTTGGGAATCTTCCCAGAATACATGCGGCTCTTCATTATTATTAGGTGAGTCGATGGAATTTGTACTAGAGGTAGACATCTATCACACAATATCAAACACGTTAAGAGATTAATATATCACATAATATTTACATGTAAAAATATATAGTTTCCAACAAAAGTGTTAAGCAATCGTTTTTCAAGTAAACACGGTCGAAGTCCAGACTCACTAATGCATCCTAACAAACTCGGTTAGTCACACTAATGCAAATTTCTGGTTCTCTAAGACCAACGCTCGGATACCAACTGAAATGTTTCGTTCATATCGATTATAAACGTTTCATATTAATTGATTTTGTTGCGAGGTTTGACCTCTATATGAGATTTTTTTTCAAAGACTGCATTCATTTTATTTCAAAACAAACCATAACCTTTATTTTATCAATAAAGGTTCAAAAACCATAATGAAGATTATCAAGTAATGATAATCTAAAAGATAACGTTTTAAACATGAATATTACATATTGGTTTACAACAATATTACACATCGATTATATTTAAATCTCCGAATGCAGTTTTTAAACAATATATTACAAGCATGCTGACTCCAATTCTTGTCCTTAAATTAGCATGCAACAGCGGAAGCTCTTAATAATCACCTGAGAATAAACATTCTTAAAAGTCAACAAAAATGTTGGTGAATTATAGGTTTAACCTATATATTTATCAAATCGTAAAAATAGACCACAAGATTTCCATTTCCATTTTTCAATAACATGCGAACTGCATAAAAACCATTCATATGTTGAACACCTGGTAACCGACATTAACAAAATGCATATAGAATATCCCCAAAACAGAAATCCATCTATATTAATAACTCGGAGTAATAAAGCATACCACTTTCCAGTATGGGGGGAGTTAGTGCCCGTAGATCTACCTTTAGGATTTGCATCAATTAGGGTGTCTGTTCCCTAATTCTTAGGTTACCAAGCTAAAAGGGTGATATTCGGTATTCATAATCCAACATAGAATGTAATTTGAAATACTTGTGTCTATTTTGTAAAACATTTACAAAACTGCATGTATTCTCATCCCAAAATATTAGATAGTAAAAATGGGACTATAACTCACTTTCACAGATTATCACTTCGTCGAAAAATTACACTTGGCCACTGGTCGATTCACGAACCTATAACAAATATGTATATATATATGTATATATATATATATATATATATATATATATATATATATATATATATATATATATATATATATATATCAAAGTATGATCGAAATATAATTATACCATATGTTATTATGTTTTAACGATTTAAGTTTGTTAAGTTGATAGTCCAACGTTTGTAGTCCACAAATAATTGTCCACAATTAGTAGTACAGAAATAAAACAATATATATTATCTCGAATCAATCCACGACCCAGTGCATACAAATCTCAGACTCGATCACAACTCAAAGTATATATATTATTTTGGAATCAACCTCAACCCTGTATAGCTAACTCGATCATTACTGCATATAGAGTGTCTATGGTTGTTCCAAATAATATATATATATAGATGACGTCAATATGATATGTCAAAACATTGCAAACGTGTCTATGGTCTATCAAGGTTACATAATATGTTAAAGTACATGTATAATACAATATAAGTTAGTTAAGTTATGGTTAGTATAGATTTGTTACAAATTTCACGTAGCTACAACAAGAAAAATTATCCAATTTTGTTTTACCCATAACTTCTTCGTTTTAAATCCGTTTTGAGTGATTCAAGTCGCTATGGTTTCATAATGAACTAAAATTTATGAAACTAAACAGAAAAAGTATAAGTTTATAGTCAAAAAATACAGGTTACAAGTCAATTTTGTAAGAGGTAGTCATTTAAGTCGAAAGAACGACGTCTTGATGACCATTTTGAAAAACATACTTTCACTTTGAGTTTAACAATGATTTTTGGATATAGTTTCATGTTCATAAGAAAAATCATTTTCCCATAAGATCAACTTTTAAATCAAAGTTTATCATAGTTTTTAATTATCTAACCCAAAACAGCCCCCGGTTTCACTAAGACGTCGTATGTCCGGTTTTACGGTGTTCTTCGTGTTTCCAGGTTTTAAATCATTAAGTTAGCATATCATATAGATATAGAACATGTGTATAGTTGATTTTAAAAGTTAAGTTAGAAGGATTAACTTTGTTTGCAAACAAGTTTAGAATTAACTAAACTATGTTCTAGTGATTACAAGTTATAATCTTCGAATAAGATAGTTATATATATATAAATCGAATGATGTTATGAACACTATTACTGCCTCAAGTATAGTAGTGATAATGCTAAAAACGAACATATATTTCATAGCATTATCCCTCAAGAAAGACAAGATTTTGGTTGCAATTGTTCTATTTACAAGTGATATTCGTTTAAATAAAAAAAGGTGAAGACAAAAGACAGATTCGACAATTTGAAGGCGCAAACGACCAAAAAGCTCAAAAGTACAAAGTACAATCCAAGAGGTTCAATTTATTGATAAGAAACGTCTAAAAATGACAAGAGTACAAGCCGCAAAACGCAAAGTACAAGATATTAAATCATACGAATGAACGTTCGAAAATCCGGAACCGAGACATGAACCAACTTTCAAAACACGACGCAACAGATCGGAAATAATAAATTAACTATGTATATAAATATAATATAATATATAATTAATTATATAAATTATATATTTATATTATATTTATAATAAAAACCGTCGGCAGCCTTGGATCCTTTGTTTGGTGAGCGGAAATTGAGGGGACCGCACTCGCGGAGGTCTGAAGAACAAAAGGGACCGCACTCGCGGAGGTCCCATTTCCTATAAAAAGGGATGCAGTTCAACGATTTTAGAGACGTGTATATATTTATATTTATATTTTCTTTACCCAATTTATGTATCAAGTGTCACTCCAAATCATAATCACAATTTGTAATTTTAATTTTAAGTTAGTGATAATAATAAGGTTCGATTAGTCGAATGTTTTAAGGTTTTCTAAGTCGAAACTCTGTCCGTGTACCGCTAAGCTATTAATACCCACTGTAAGTTATATTTATGTTATTTTTATTAATGTCTTGTAGCTAAATTATTATTATGCTTATTTAATACCGAAGTAATCGTGATGTTTGATTAAATATTAAATTTGGGTAATTGGGCTTTGTACCATAATTGGGGTTTGGACAAAAGAACGACACTTGTGGAAATTAGACTATGGGCTATTAATGGGCTTTATATTTGTTTAACTAAATGATAGTTTATTAATTTTAATATAAAGATTTATAATTGGACGTACCTATAAATAACCATATACACTCAATCGGACACGATGGGCGGGATATTTATATGTATGAATAATCGTTCATTTAACCGGACACGGGAATGGATTAATAGTCTATGGAATTATTAAAACATGGGTGAAATTATGTACAAGAACACTTGGCGTAATTGATAACAAAGTATTAAAACCTTGGGTTACACGCAGTTGATATCCTGGTGTAATTATTAAACAAAGTATTAAAACCTTGTTACAGTTTAAGTCCCCAATTAGTTGGAATATTTGACTTAGGATATAAGGATAATTTGACGAGGATACTCGCACTTTATATTTATGACTGATGGACTGTTATGGACAAAAACCAGACGGACATATTAAATAATCCAGGACAAAGGACAATTAACCCATGGGCATAAAACTAAAATCAACACGTCAAACATCATGATTACGGAAGTTTAAATAAGCATAATTCCTTTATTTTCATATTTAATTGCACTTTTAATTATCGCACTTTTATTTATTGTCATTGTATTTAATTGCACTTTTAATTATCGTACTCTTTAATTATCGCAAGTTTATATTATCGCACTTTTATTTATTGCAATTTCATTATCATTATTTACTTTACGCTTTAAATTAAGTCTTTTATTTATTTAATATTTTACATTAGGTTTTAACTGCGATTTAAGTTTTAAAAATCGACAAACCGGTCATTAAACGATAAAAACCCCCTTTTATAATAATAATATTACTTATATATATTTGTATTTTTATAAATTAAAACTAATATAGCGTTAAGCTTTGTTTAAAAGATTCCCTGTAGAACAAACCGAACTTACTAAAAACTATACTACTGTACGATTAGGTACACTGTCTATAAGTGTTGTAGCAAGGTTTAGGTATATCCATTCTATAAATAAATAAATATCTTGTGTAAAATTGTATCGTATTTAATAGTTTTTCCTAGTAAAATATACACTATTTCATATACGCCTCGCATAACATCAAGTATTTTTGGCGCCGCTGCAGGGGAACTTAAACGCCAAAAGCGCAACGCTAATGATATAAAAAAATAATATAATTTTGTAAAAGTTTTTATTAAGTCCTTCGTATAAAAATATAAGTTTTTTTTAAAATATAAAAATATAAAAATACAAAAAGAGTTTGTTAAAAAATATATAAAGTTTAAAAAAAAAGTATTTTTACTTTTGAGTTTGAAAATAAGTATTTTATTGTTTTATAAAAATATTTAGTTATATTTATATTTTATATATATTTGATAAAACAGAAAAACATAAAAAAAATAAAAAGAAAAAAACTGAACCTGTGCAAAAACGAACCCTTTTTCAGCCTAAATTTGACCCTCCGCGACTCGCGGAGCTTTTGAACTGGACCTAACCGCACTCGCGGAGGTCAATCTGACAGGTCAACCTAGGACTGCAATTAATACGAAATTAGGGTTTAATTAATTTAATTATTTTGTTTTTAGGGTTTTATTTAATTAATTAGTTTAGTTATTTATTTAATTTATATTATTAAGTTATAATTAGTTTAATTAATTTATAAAATTAATAGTTTTATTAAATAAATAATATAAAAATAATATTTTTATAAAAATTGTACTTTTTACAACTTTAAGTATATTTTTATATTTTGTATTTTTTTATTATTCATTTTAGCGTAATATTTGTATTTTTCGCTCGTATTTAGTTTTAAATCATAGTATTTGCCATAGTTATTTTTATTTCTAGATTTTTAGGCTTTGCCGTAAAATCCCTTAAGTGCTTTTTCTTTAGACTAAGATTTAGGTGCTTTAGAATTTTGCGACGCTGTTCTAAGTTTTTAGTACCTTTTTAAGATATTGCCATTTGAGATATAGAATTCCTTGTAAGCTTTAATATTTTTAGACGCAAATTTTAATTCTTAGTTTTTAGTTCTTTTTTAAGTTTCAACGCGCTACTTTCTTATTTTTATTTTTCGACGCCTATTATTTTTCAATCTTTTATTTTTTGACGTTTTTCGACGCGCTCTTTTTCTTTCTTATTTCTCGACATTCTAGTTTTTAGGACTTAGAATTTTCTCTATTTCTTATCTAAATTTCTTAAATTTCAACGAAAAATTATTTTAAGCGGTTAAATTGATAGACATCAAAATTTTCTGGTTCGTAGTAATAGTTGGATTTGTACGTGGACCTGGTTATTGGAGCCAAACAGTACTCAATTATATTGAGACCAAACGAATCATGCCCCTCTGCTGCATCTTTTGGCTATTCGAAACGTGGGAAAAATTAGAAAATTCTATTAATTGGATAACTTATATAATTTTTCTTTCTTTTTAAAAACTAATAAGATATTCAGTGAATGCACCGAGCAAAACGTTCACCACCTGTAACTCGATCAAGACATCTAGCAAATATTGTCGCCGTTGATTTTTCTTTAGAATCGTCATCCAGTCGACCAAGTACTCCAATTCAAATTTCTGATAATCCATTTTTTGAACCCGACCTCACAATTGAGAATCCGGAGAATATTCAGGGATGAATCCGTGATCCTGAACCACTAATCTTTCCTCCAGAACCACCAATCATTCAAACAGAGATTGTTGAGGAACGAACCATTAAATCAGAATCCTCTAGTGATTCAGATTCAACAAATTCAATCATGGAGAATCTGGAACCTTTAAGTATGGAAGACCGAATGAGAGCTAAACGCACTGGCCAAGGTCACACAATTACTCAACCTGACATTAATGCGCCAGATTATGAAATCAAAGGACAAATTCTACACATGGTGACTAATCAATGTCAATTTAGTGGTGCACCGAAGGAAGATCCAAATGAACATCTTCGTACCTTTAATAGGATCTGTACATTATTTAAAATAAAAGAAGTGGAGGATGAACAGATATATCTCATGTTATTTCCCTGGACTTTATAGGGAGAAGCCAAAGATTGGTTAGAATCGTTACATGAAGGGGCGATTGATACATGGGACGTTTTAGTTGAAAATTTTCTTAAACAATTCTTTCTTGCATCTAAAGCCGTGAGACTTCAAGGAGAAATTGTTACGTTCACACAAAAGCCAAATGAAACTCTATATGAGGCATGGACAAGATTTGGAAAGTTATTGAGAGGATGTCCGCAACATGGTTTAGACACTTGACAAATAGTACAAATATTCTACCAAGGATGCGACATCACTACAAGGAAAGACATCGATATAGCAGCTGGTGGTTCCATTATGAAGAAAACACAAACTGACGCTTATAAGATTATTGATAACACTGCTTCCCACTCACATGAGTGGCACCAAGAAAAAGATATCGTTAGATCATCTAAAGCAGCTAGAGCCGATTCTAGCCATGACTTAGATTCCATTTCCGCAAAGATAGATGCTGTCGAGAGAAAAATGGAAAAGATGACTAAAGATATTCACTCAATACGAATTAGTTGTGAGCAGTGTGGAGGACCACATTTGACAAAAGATTGTCTCAGTATTGAACTAACAATGGAACAAAGAGAGAATGTTTCATATCTAAACCAAAGGCCTGGAAATAATTATCAGAATAATTATCAACCGCCAAGATCGATTTACAACCAAAACCAGAATTATAATCGAAATGTTCCATACAACAACCAACAAGGTCCTAGTAATCAACAAGTATCCAATAAAACTTACAATCAGCAAAGACCTAATTTTCAAAACAAACCACCACAAACCGATGATAAAAAGCCAAATTTAGAAGATATGATGACGAAGCTAGTTGAATCTCAAATGCAATTTTTCACATCTCAGAAACAAACAAATGAAAAAAATGCTCAAGCATTTAGAAATCAACAAGCTTCTATTCAAAATCTGGAACAAGAAGTAAGTAACCTAGCAAGGTTAATAGGTGAAAGAAAACCGGGAAGTTTACCTAGTGATACAAATGCTAACCCCCGGAATGAAACAGCTAAAGCCATTACCATAAGAAGTGGTATTACACTTAAACCACCTGAAATACCTGTAATTTCTGAGGAAACTATTCCTACTCCACAAGAACCACAACCTGAACAAGATAAGGAAAAAGAACCGGTAGTTGAAAAGGTTAATGAAGATAACACAGTTAAGGCAAAACCTTATGTTAAACCATACCAACCACCACTTCCTTACCCAAGTAAAATGAGAAAAGAGAGACTTGAAGCCGAGCAATCCAAATTCTTGGATATGTTTAAACAGATAAATGTAAATCTTCCTTTCATTGATGTGATTTCAGGAATGCCTAGATATGCTAAATTTCTGAAGATCTAATCTCAAATAGAAAGAAAATGGAAGAACTCTCGGCTGTTACTATGAATGCTAATTGTTCAGCAGTGTTGTTGAATAAGATACCAGAAAAACTATCTGATCCAGGAAGTTTCACAATTCCATATTTTCTGGGTAGTCTTAGTTCAATAGAAGCATTGGCAGACTTAGGTGCTAGTATAAATTTAATGTCGTATTCACTATACACTAAACTAGACCTTGGAGAATTGAAACCAACACGAATAAGCATACAACTAGCCGATAGATCAGTAAAATATCCTAGAGGGATAATGGAGAACATGCTAGTTAAAGTTGGTACTTTAGTATTTCCAGTAGATTTTGTTGTTCTGGACATGGAAGAAGATTCTCAAGTTCCTCTCATATTAGGAAGACCATTTTTAAACACGGCTAAAGCAATGATAGACGTGTTTGGTAAGAAACTAACCCTAAGTATAGAGGACGAGAGTGTTACCTTTTCAGTTGATAGAGCAATGCAACAATCGCAATCTGCAGATGATACATGTTATTATATTCAAACTATAGATTCACATGCAGAATTGTTAGAAGAATTTCCAGAATTACAAGGAACATGAGAATGTTCTTTAGGAGAAGGAACTGAACCAATTGATGAAACTGAAATGTTAGCTACACTTATGTCTAATGGATATGAACCAACAACAGAAGAAATTCAAATGCTAAAAGAAGAAGACAGATATCGATATAAAACATCGATAGAAGAACCACCGATATTAGAGTTAAAGCCACTTCCAAACCATTTGGAATACGCTTATTTACATGGTGAATCTGAATTACCTGTAATAATATCGTCTTCTCTTACTGAAAATGAAAAATCTCAACTCATTTCTGTGTTGAAAGCTCATAAACCAGCTATTGCATGGAAGATTCATGATATTAAAGGAATAAGTCCTTCGTATTGCACACATAAAATCCTTATGGAAGAAGGTCATAAAACGTATGTGCAACGTCAAAGAAGACTAAATCCTAATATGCAAGATGTTGTTAAGAAAGAAATTATTAAACTGCTTGATGCAGGTTTAATTTATCCAATCTCTGATAGTGCATGGGTAAGCCCAGTTCAATGCGTACCTAAGAAGGGTGGCATGACTGTCATCACAAATGAGAAAAATGAGCTTATTCCGACTAGGACTGTAACAGGATGACGTGTATGTATTGATTATAGAAAATTAAATGACGCCACCAGAAAAGATCACTTTCCCTTACCTTTCATTGATCAAATGTTGGAAGGATTAGCCGGAAATAGTTACTATTGTTTTCTTGATGGTTTTTCCGGATATTTTCAAATTCCAATAGCACCCGAGGACCAAGAAAAAACCATGTTCACGTGCCCTTATGGTACTTTTGCTTACAAACGCATGCCATTTGGACTTTGCAACGCCCCTGCAACCTTTCAAAGGTGCATGATGGCGATTTTTCATGACATGATAGAAGAATGCATGGATGTTTTCATGGATGACTTTTCAGTCTTCGGTGATACATTTGAATCATGTCTAGTTAATCTGGAACGAATGCTTATTAGATGTGAACAATCAAATCTAGTTCTTAATTGGGAAAAATGCCATTTCATGGTTAAAGAAGGCATCGTTCTTAGACATAAAATTTCAAAGGAAGGAATTGAAGTGGATAGAGCTAAAGTAGATGTAATTGCTAAACTTCCACATCCCACCAATGATAGAGGAGTTAGGAGTTTTCTGGGGCATGCCAGTTTTTACCGACGTTTCATAAAAGATTTTTCTAAAATTGCCACTCCTATGAATAAACTCCTAGAAAAGGATGCTCCATTCATCTTTTCAGATGAATGTATCAAATCTTTTAATATTCTTAAAGAAAAACTCACTAATGCGCCGATTATGATAACTCCAAATTGGAATCTACCATTTGAACTTATGTGCTATGCAAGTGATTTTGCAATGGGAGCCGTTTTAGGACAAAGGATTGAAAAACGATTTCAACCTATATATTATGCTAGTAAGACGTTACAAGGAGCACAAACAAATTACACAACTACTGAAAAAGAAATCCTTGCTATTGTCTTTGCTTTTGACAAATTTCGTTCATATCTCGTTCTAGCTAAAACGGTGGTCTATACCGACCATTCTGCTCTTAGATACCTATTTTTGAAACAAGATGCTAAACCACGATTAATTCGTTGGATCTTACTCTTACAAGAGTTTGATATTGAAATCCGAGATAAAAAGGGAGCAGAAAATCTCGCCGCTGATCATCTTTCTCGTCGTGAAAATCCTGAATTAGAAGTTCTAAATGAATCGGCCATACAAGACAACTTTCCTGATGAATATCTATTGAAGATAGATTATAATGAAATTCCATGGTTTGCAGACTATGCAAACTATTTAGTATGTGGATTCCTTGAAAAAGGATTGTCGTACCAAAAACGAAAGAAATTCTTTAGTGATATAAAACACTATTTCTGGGAAGATCCACATTTGTTTAAAAGTTGTCCAGATGGAATAATACACCGATGTGTATTCGGAGATGAAGCTAGTAAAATCTTAAACCATTATCACACAGGACCAACAGGAGGGCATTATGTGTCAATACCCGTCCTAATCCATCCGGACAACGTCCATATCGATTATAAACGATTCACAACAGTTGATTACATCGCGAGGTACTTGACCTCTATATGATACATTTTACAAATATTGCATTCGTTTTTGAAAAGACAATCTTTCATTACTTCGAAAGTTGACGGCGGGCATACCATTTCATAATATATCTAACTATAATTAACTTAATAATAATCTTGATGAACGCAATGACTCGAATGCAACGTCTTTTAAAATATGTCATGTATGACTCCAAGTAATATCTCTAAGATGAGCAAATGCGCAGCGGAAGATTTCTTTCATACCTGAGAATAAACATGCTTTAAAGTGTCAACCAAAAGGTTGGTGAGTTCATTAGTTTAACATAAATAATCATTTCATAATTTTAATAGACCACAAGATTTTATATATTATAAAATGTGCAGAAGTCCCATTCCAACTGCACAAAAAATATCTTTCATATGAAGAACACCCGGTGAGGATTCAAAATATAATAGTAACCATCTGTGCCGGTCTTTCACCCCACGGCTGAATACATGTGCCTTCAAAATATAGAACCTCTGTGCCGGTCTTTACACCCCACGGCTGAACACATGTTTATAAAATATAGGCCAACCGGTGCCAAAATGTCATAAATAATAAACCATCCACCCGGCTCGGGAGCTCATACGCTCTAACGAAAACCGGGGACTAATGCGTGTCATAATAATCAACCCCAATCCCAGATAATTCTTTCATAGAATACAGTTAAGGTACTTGTGTCTATTGTGTCAAACATTTATAAAAGCGCATGTATTCTCAGTCCCAAAAATGTAAAGAGTAAAAAGGGAATCAAATGAAACTCACCATATTGTATTTTGTAGTAAAAATACATATAATGACATTGAACAACTGATCAATGCAGGGTTGGCCTCGGATTCACGAACCTATACCAATTGTATCTCTATTAACACGTATCATCGTTGTCAAACAGATTTATATTTTATGGTCTTAAGTTATATATCTTATATATATTTAAAATAGTTAATATTCATATAGATTTATATATACATAGACATATGTTTAATTTTATATTAAAAATAAATAATTTGTTATATGTAAATATTTATATAAATATTTCCAATATTTAATATTATAGGAGATATTATGATAGTTGTAATAATTATACTTTTATATAGAAAATATTTATTTGTTATAATAATTTTGTTGTTATGAAGTTAATAATGATAATATTAATAACTAAAAGTTGTTATGCCTTTATAATGATAATACCTACAATTGTAATAACCAAAATAATAACCATAGTAATGCTAATAATAATAATAATAATAATAATATTAATAAGAATAATAATAATACTAATAATAATATTAATAATAAAAATTTGAGAACTACCTTATGAGCTTGTCCTAATAAAAATGCCATGAACCGGGCTCGAACCCAAGACTTCTCGACAACTCGACACACACCTAACTGTTGCTCTGCTGCTTACTATCTGTTTTAAATCCCCACTTAATTTTATATAACTCGCCTGAATCTGTTTAAATTTCTTCTCCTACTAAAAAATAAATTTATTTATGCCACAGCCCAGTTCGAACTCACGACCCCTTCGTTAAACACACATGACCTATACCACTGCTCCACTTATTGTTTTCTGTTTTTAATACTGATTTAAAACAATATAACCCGTAATTGTTTTCTGTTTCCTCTTCTTTTTCATATCAACATCGTGTCATCTTTCTCATCACATAATTATTGTATACAGCAAAAGAGGAACACCATATGGTGACAGCAGGAAATCGAAAATAAAAAAATAAAAAAAATCATTCAGCTAGTCTGATTGAAACTTGAGCCACATAATTCGGATTTCTGGCTTTGGCCCAGATTGTGATATTAGTCCAACAACACAAGTAGGTTTCTTGGCCCAATTTGGTTAAAACAAATAAGAGTAGGTGTGTATGTATCTGTTGGCGGTTCCCACAAAGATTAGTGGCGACAGAAAAGGAGTACGCATGTGTTGATGCTCCATTAGATCATTATCATATATTTCTTTTTATTACTTTAATCAGGTATTAAAGTCTTAAGCATGATATTATTGGCACATCATCCTTTCTTCACAGGGTCTTCATCTATTATCTTCCTTTTCTTATTTCTTCGTCCGAAAACAAATATAGTAATAAGAGGTGTTGTCACAAAGTAGAAAGAAAGAAAAAGAAGAAAAAAAAATAGGTTTTGCAGCGGTTATGGCGAGAGTTTGAAGGTGGGATTCGTAGGGTTGTTAAATAAGGAGGTAACAGTAGCCGTTTAAATAATAACTCGATGATTTGGGTTTTGGGTATGTTCGAACTTGAGTAAACAGAAAAACGTACGTAGCAGCAGTATTCTGTGATTGGTTGTTATGGTTTGTACATGATTGATACAAAGACAAGGTGTTAGATGGTTATTGATAAGGGTTGTGGTGATGGCGTTTTATTAGAACAACACAGGTAGTTTGATCGTGCATTATAAGGGGTGACATGGGATGGTAGCTCATTGATGGTGGAGGTTTATGTTGAAGTTCAGGAGAGAGAGAAGAGAGAGATGGAGGAAGGTGATGATCGAGTGGTATTCTTTGTATCTGATTAATTTAATAAAAGAAACGGGTTTTGCAGTTAATTGTATTTGATATGTGATAGTGATAAATCGTGACATATTATATGTCAATTGGATTGAATCCCTTATAGTACTAGAGGTCGATAGAATATAACCAGGAGGAAGAATACAAAGAAAATAAAATAAAAGCAGAAAAGACCTCAAACTGATTTTGACCCCTTCTGTTATAAAAATCGTGATTGGTACTGAATTTGCTATTGGAATCAAACAAAAGTAGTAAGAAAGATACGCATAACAAATTTTGTAGATAAGAAGTACATATATGTTAAATCAAGGATTTAAATAAATAAATAAATAGATAAAGATTGTCAATGAATCTGTTATGAATCTGTTTCACACTCTTAGTCGTTCATTAAAGGTATAACAATGATAGTGAAGTGTAACAACTAATTTCATTTTTATTTACCTATCTAATTCGTAATTTTTGATAATTAATAATTATATGTATTTTAATATTATTAATAATACAATTAATAATAATAATATTACTAATATTAATTATATTATTGATAAAAATACTAATAATAGAGTAATAATAATAAGTCATAATAATGATAATTTTAGGGAAATTGATAATAATAATATTATTAATGATATTAAAATAATAATAACATAATAACTTATACTTTTTCCATGATAACAATATTCATAATACAATTATTAATATTAACAGTTATATTGAAAATAAGGTAATTAATATAACTTTTTATATTTTAACTTGTAATTAAATTTAATATGTAGAATTTATATTTGATTTAATTGTATTTTATTAATTCAAAATATTATATATAACTTATATATATATATTTATATACTTAATTACACATAATTATTCGTGAATCCTCGGGCATGGTCAAAGGTAATTAATTACATGAATATAGATTTCAAAACATTCGAGACTCAACATTATAGATTTTGCTTATCATGTCGGAAACATATAAAGATTAAAGTTTAAATTTGGTCGGAAATTCTCGGGTCTTCACAGTAACTACCCGTTACAGAAATTTTGTCCCGAAATTTGAGTGAGGTCGTCATGGCTAACAATAAAAATGTTTTCATGACAAATATGAGTTGATGATTCGAGTTTTATCACTATTGAATAATATAGAATAAACGATTTGATTACTCGAAGCGTACGAATGAAGCTATCGCTGAATAATGAAATGAGTAAATGAAGGTTCGACTTAACCGGTGACGTGGTCACGGTTGATTTCCGGAATTTAAAGGATTTTAGAAGAAAATCTTCGAAGTCTAACTAAGATTTGATTTTTTGGTAGTTAAGGAAATTAGATCTTCTTTGGTTAAATGAGATAATCTGTTTTGATTGCTCTGTCAGATATTTCACTATAAATTCACCCCCTTGTTTCGTTACAACTCATACCTTCTATTCTTTCTCCTTAATTTATACTTTAAAACATTCATCAATATGCTCCATCCCATTCTGATCCTTAATATCCTCTTAACTTTCATATCTGTCATTCTTCTTTTTCATCTGCCACCGGAAGAATCTATTTACTTCTACTATACCCTTGAGTTTATAGTGTTTTTAGTTCTCCCGTGTCTTTATGTTGCTATATGCATCGATATACACGGTTTGTAATTTCTGGGTTGTTGGGTTTTATATCTTCCCTTATATTTCGATGTCCCTGTTTCTGTCTTCTATAATCATTGTCATCCACAGTTAATGCTCTCTTCTATTTGCTGCGATTTATACTCCAATTTCTAGTTTTTGAGCTTTGTCCTTTCATTTTCTCTTCTCGTCCGCGAGTCAAGCGAATAATGGTCCAGAATTTGTAGGTATGAAGTTTTGGATGAACATAGTTAATGTTCTGAGAAGAAACTCGTAATGGCACGATCTTGATTTGTCAAATTACCAGAATGTCTGAGAATAGAACTATCAAGAATATATTTTCTTGATATGTTAGGAGGTGAAGTAGAATGAACGAGTCGTGTAACATGGCACATGATGATGGTATGATCTACTGTGAACCATCACCACGTTTCATTAGAAACTCAGCATGACTTACTGTAATATAATCACGTTGATCAAGTGTCATTATATTATATTAACTCATGCTTCAATTCCCAACATTACTTCAATAACATTCATATTTTAAGTTCGAAAGTTTACAGGATATAGAAACTAACATTTTCTATATGATGTAACACTGATAGCACGATGAGATTAATGATTTCAGATAAGAACAGTTATGAAAATATCTTCAGAAATATGGAGAATATTTATAATGAAAGATACGATGATATCTTGGAATTTCTAATATCGAAGGATGGTGAAGAAAATTTATCCGTAAGGGTTTAGATTTGGAAGCAAGGTATTCGCTAAAGATTTCATCAGAAACAGAATCATCAGATTCTTTAAATACAGAGTGTGGTCCTTGTATTTGCCCATGGTCTCTTTCGTGGTTAGCTCAATCCGTTTTCCAGTTCCAATTTTTCTGAGCTTTTCCAACATACTATTCTTTATCATTAAACTTCCGACGATTAAGGTCGTTTACGGTTGTCTACAGTTTCTGCTACTTCATTCAGCTTTTTCAACATTCAGAGTATTGATTTGTAAACTGAGTGCTGTTCATAATTTCAGAATAAAAGACCACAATTCTAAAAGATAAATGTTATTTCTAAAAGATAAATGTTATACATATAACTGTTGATGTAGATATGATGTGCGTTTTCAAGGTACTGATTGCTGACTCCCGATAATTGGTATGGCAGTTCTTGTTACAAGATGCGGATGAGTATATGATAAGGTTTCAATGAATAAATATAATGATTTATCAGAGAGATTTAAATCAAGAAGCAACGAGGTTGCTGGTACGTCTGCTGGTAATAAGGTAGAATATGAAAGGTTCCCCGGTAACAATAAAAGAGTTTGCATATATATCAAAGTTATAATGAAGTTGTTTCGAATGAAAAGTTGAAGTTGTCTTGCTGGAGCTGTGACAAAATTGGCTATTTTGAAAAAGAACTGCAGAGTTATTTTGAGTAATAATAACACCAAAGGAATTGGCACAGCTACGTGTTAAACGTTTACTCAGTTTTCGAAAGTTTTCAGGTGCATAACTAGATGCATCGATCTTTTCTTTTGTAGATAAAGTGTCGTTGGTTCATCCTCTCGATTGAGGTGTTTTCAAGAATCATGGAAGGTTTGAACGCAGAATGTAATCGTGAAGATACAAATGATGTTTAAGATGAAATCAAGTGGAAAACTTGAAGAATTGTTTAGTTTCATATGTTATAGTCAATATTTTAATTCATTTTAATTGTCCAATGTTATTAGTCCACAGTCGATAGTCTACAGTTGACAGTCCAATAATTCATATATAGTTTGATATATAATATTCGAATTAATTAATATGTATCGTGACCCATGTATATGTCTCAGACTCGATCACAACTCAAAGTATATATATTATTATAGAATCAACCTCAACCCTGTATAGAGAACTCGATCATTACTGCATATAGAGTGTCTATGGTTATTCCAAATAATATATATATATGCGTCGATATGATATGTCAAAACCTTGTATACGTGTCCTGATTATTTAAAGTGCGTAAAATAAATACAGAATTTAAATGACGATAAATAAAGTTGCGAGAATGTAAATTGCGATAATTAAATTGCGATAAATAAAATGTAATCAGTTAGCTAGGAACAATTAGCTAGGAACAGTTAGCGTGGATTCTTAACAAAAAAATTTTTATAGTTAATTTGTTTGTTTCTAACAAATTTTATTTTGTCAAATGTTTTCTTCATTATGCCACCTGTTGGATTCTGATAATTCAAAATCCAAATATAAAATTGGATGAATATGATTATTTTGTGGTGAACGGATTTTTATATCGGTGGATGTAAGTAGGATAGTAAATGACTGTTGAATCAGCTTCGAAGAATGTACAGTGTAACTTATTAATGTGAAATCTGAATATTCCTCGGGTATTACCTACCCGTTAAAATATTTTCACCATTAACAGTTTGTACAAAATAATTTTTAATTACAATCTTTATGAAACAATATATATACATATATATTTTCTTCAGACGTAATCATGGATTTAATGAGTCAATGTGATATTAAACTCATTAGATATATGGCTAGAACTAAAGTACATAATCTCTAAAACATTAGAGATTACATAATCGCCATGAAGGATGAAGATAGTTTATGTAGAACGATTCGTAGAATGATGATTATGCTTGAGGTATAGATTGCGAGGTTGAGACGTGTAATGATGTTGTTGTTATTGGTACTGGCTTATGCTGCTGGTGCTGCTGATGGTGGTACTGTTGCTGTTGGTGCTTCAAGTGTTGTTAGTGCTGTGGTTGGTGATAATGTTGGTGTAGTAAGTATAGCTTGTAGATCACGCACCATTCTTGTCAGGGTTTCTATCCTACCCTCTATCATTTCTATCCATCCACTCATCTGATTCGATAGATCTTGATTATCTATTCGAAGTTCCCTAACTTCTTCTAATATTCCTCTTCGATTGGTATTCAGAATTAGACGTTGAATATTTTCTGAGATTGCAGTAATGCGAACTTCGAGGTGGAAAATTTTGGCAAGAAGGGTGAAAACAGTGTTGCGCATAGGTTCATCGGTGAGTACATCATTTTTTCCGATGTTAGGAGGTAAGTTTGGTTCGCAGTAGGGCTCGCCTTCTTCATTTTTCCATCGAGTGAGTAAGTCTCGGACCCACCCCATCTCCTCCAGAAAGAAAAATAACTAAATGATTGAGGCACTTCTGGTTCATTGACTTCGGAGTCTGCTCCAATATACATCTCGAAATCGCTTCCGGAACTAATGGAATCCAAGCTAGGTGTAGGATCCATCTCTCACAATCAGTTAAAGCGTTTTGATATGAAATGATTTTCGAATATCAAATGGTATTCTAATTATATATGGAATATCTCTACATACTTCCAAAGATCCCGTGAATTACGGAGAAAATTAAGAAAACGTGTCAGCTAAAGTCTACAGTGACAGATACGCTAAGATATGGATTAGTAGATATGCTAAGATATGAATTTTGTCTATACACTATTCATGCAATCATTGCAGTAAGATGTGTCTAGACTAAGGATGATAATCAGATGATTTCCGACTAGAAATGATAAGCAAAACTTTTAACATGCAGACACGGTCGAAGTCCAGACTCACTAATGCATCCTAATGACTATCAGTTAGACACACTAATGCAAGACCTAGTTCGCTAAGACCACTGCTCTGATACCAACTTTCAAGACCCGTCCTAATCCATCCGGACAACGCCCATATCGATTATAAACGATTCACAACAGTTGATTACATCGCGAGGTACTTGACCTCTATATGATACATTTTACAAATATTGCATTCGTTTTTGAAAAGACAATCTTTCATTACTTCAAAAGTTGACGGCGGGCATACCATTTCATAATATATCTAACTATAATTAACTTAATAATAATCTTGATGAACCCATTGACTCGAATGCAACGTCTTTTAAAATATGTTATGTATGACTCCAAGTAATATCTCTAAGATGAGCAAATGCGCAGCGGAAGATTTCTTTCATACCTGAGAATAAACATGCTTTAAAGTGTCAACCAAAAGGTTGGTGAGTTCATTAGTTTAACATAAATAATCATTTCATAATTTTAATAGACCACAAGATTTCATATATTATAAAACATGCAGAAGTCCCATTCCAACTGCACAAAAATATCTTTCATATGAAGAACACCCGTTGAGGATTCAAAATATAATAGTAACCATCTGTGCCGGTCTTTCACCCCACGGCTGAATACATGTGCCTTCAAAATATAGAACCTCTGTGCCGGTCTTTACACCCCACGGCTGAATACATGTTTATAAAATATAGGCCAACCGGTGCCAAAATGTCATAAATAATAAACCATCCACCCGGCTCGGGAGCTCATACGCTCTAACGAAAACCGGGGACTAATGCGTGTCATAATAATCAACCCCAATCCCAGATAATTCTTTCATAGAATACAGTTAAGGTACTTGTGTCTATTGCGTCAAACATTTATAAAAGCGCATGTATTCTCAGTCCCAAAAATGTAAAGAGTAAAAAGGGAATCAAATGAAACTCACCATATTGTATTTTGTAGTAAAAATACATATAATGACATTGAACAACTGATCAATGCAGGTTTGGCCTCGGATTCACGAACCTATACCAATTGTATCTCTATTAACACGTATCATCGTTGTCAAACAGATTTATATTTTATGGTCTTAAGTTATATATTATATATATATATATATTTAAAATAGTTAATATTCATATAGATTTATATATACATAGACATATGTTTAATTTTATATTAAAAATAAATAATTTGTTATATGTAAATATTTATATAAATATTTCCAATATTTAATATTATAGGAGATATTATGATAGTTGTAATAATTATACTTTTATATAGAAAATATTTATTTGTTATAATAATTTTGTTGTTATGAAGTTAATAATGATAATATTAATAACTAAAAGTTGTTATGCCTTTATAATGATAATACCTACAATTGTAATAACCAAAATAATAACCATAGTAATGCTAATAATAATAATAATAATAATAATAATAATAATAATAATAATAATAATAATAATAATATTAATAATAATAATAATAATACTAATAATAATATTAATAATAAAAATTTGAGAACTACCTTATGAGCTTGTCCTAATAAAAATGCCATGAACCGGGCTCGAACCCAAGACTTCTCGACAACTCGACACACACCTAACCATTGCTCTGCTGCTTACTATCTGTTTTAAATCCCCACTTAATTTTATATAACTCGCCTGAATCTGTTTAAATTTCTTCTCCTACTACAAAATAAATTTATTTATGCCACAGCCCAGTTCGAACTCACGACCCCTTCGTTAAACACACATGACCTATACCACTGCTCCACTTATTGTTTTCTGTTTTTAATACTGATTTAAAATAATATAACCCGTAATTGTTTTCTGTTTCCTCTTCTTTTTCATATCAACATCGTGTCATCTTTCTCATCACATAATTATTGTATACAGCAAAAGAGGAACACCATATGGTGACAGCAGGAAATCGAAAACAAAAAAAAAATCATTCAGCTAGTCTGATTGAAACTTGGGCCACATAATTCGGATTTCTAGCTTTGGCCCAGATTGTGATATTAGTCCAACAACACAAGTAGGTTTCTTGGCCCAATTTGGTTAAAACAAATAAGAGTAGGTGTATATGTATCTGTTGGCGGTTCCCACAAAGATTAGTGGCGACAGAAAAGGAGTACGCATGTGTTGATGCTCCATTAGATCATTATCATATATTTCTTTTTATTACTTTAATCAGGTATTAAAGTCTTAAGCATGATATTATTGGCACATCATCCTTTCTTCAGAGGGTCTTCATCTATTATCATCCTTTTCTTATTTCTTCGTCCGAAAACAAATATAGTAATAAGAGGTGTTGTCACGAAGTAGAAAGAAAGAAAAAGAAGAAGAAAAAAAGGTTTTGCAGCGGTTATGGCGAGAGTTTGAAGGTGGGATTCGTAGGGTTGTTAAATAAGGAGGTAACAGTAGTCGTTTAAATAATAACTCGATGGTTTGGGTTTTGGGTATGTTCGAACTTGAGTAAACAGAAAAACGTACGTAGCAGCAGTATTCTGTGATTGGTTGTTATGGTTTGTACATGATTGATACAAAGACAAGGTGTTAGATGGTTGTTGATAAGGGTTGTGGTGATGGCATTTTATTAGAACAACACAAGTAGTTTGATCGTGCGTTATAAGGGGTGACATGGGATGGTAGCTCATTGATGGTGGAGGTTTATGTTGAAGTTCAAGAGAGAGAGAAGAGAGAGATGGAGGAAGGTGGTGATCGAGTGGTATTCTTTGTATCTGATTAATTTAATAAAAGAAACGGGTTTTGCAGTTAATTGTATTTGATATGTGATAGTGATAAATCGTGACATATTATATGTCAACTGGATTGAATCCCTTATAGTACTAGAGGTCGATAGAATATAACCAGGAGGAAGAATACAAAGAAAAGAAAATAAAAGCACAAAAGACCTCAAACTGATTTTGACCCCTTCTGTTATAAAAATCGTGATTGGTACTGAATTTGCTATTGGAATCAAACAAAAGTAGTAAGAAAGATACGCATAACAAATTTTGTAGACAAGAAGTACATATATGTTAAATCAAGGATTTAAATAAATAAATAAATAGATAAAGATTGTCAATGAATCTGTTATGAATATGTTTCACACTCTTAGTCATTCATTAAAGGTATAACAATGATAGTGAAGTGTAACAACTAATTTCATTTTTATTTACCTATCTAATTCGTAATTTTTGATAATTAATAATTATATGTATTTTAATATTATTAATAATACAATTAATAATAATAATATTACTAATATTAATTATATTATTGATAAAAATACTAATAAAGAGTAATAATAATATGTCATAATAATGATAATTTTAGGGAAATTGATAATAATAATATTATTAATGATATTAAAATAATAATAACATAATAACTTATACTTTTTCCATGATAACAATATTCATAATACAATTATTAATATTAACAGTTATATTGAAAATAAGGTAATTAATATAACTTTTTATATTTTAACTTGTAATTAAATTTAATATGTAGAATTTATATTTGATTTAATTGTATTTTATTAATTCAAAATATTATATATAACTTATATATATATATATTTATATACTTAATTACACATAATTATTCGTGAATCCTCGGGCATGGTCAAAGGTAATTAATTACATGAATATAGATTTCAAAATATTCGAGACTCAACATTATAGATTTTGCTTATCGTGTCGGAAACATATAAAGATTAAAGTTTAAATTTGGTCGGAAATTCCCGGGTCATCACATTATGGGCCTCAACTAACAGCAAGAAAAGTTTACGATGCTGGATTCTATTGGCCTACAATTTACAAAGACGCACACCTTCTTTGCAGATCCTGTGATGCTTGTCAAAGGGCCGGAAAAATAAGTAAACGTGATGAAATGCCACAAAATGTCATTCAAGTATGTGAAGTATTTGACATTTGGGGTATTGACTTGATGGGTCCATTTCCAAAATCTCATAATAATCTCTATATTCTCGTAGCCATTGATTATGTATCTAAATGGGCGGAAGCACAAGCTCTCCCAACTAACGATGCACGAGTTGTAGTCAACTTTTTAAAACGTCTTTTTGCAAGGTTTGGAACACCGAAAGCTTTAATAAGTGATCGGGGTACTCATTTCTGTAATAATCAACTTGAGAAAGTTCTCAAAAGATATGGAGTAACTCATAAAATCTCCACTGCTTATCATCCACAGACAAGTGGACAAGTTGAAAATACCAACCGAGCTTTAAAACATATTCTAGAGAAAACTGTAGGATCAAATCTGAAGGAATGGTCCATTAAATTGGAGGATGCACTCTGGGCTTTTAGAACAGCCTACAAAACTCCAATTGGAACCACACCTTTTAAACTCGTTTACGGAAAAGCATGTCATCTTCCAGTAGAAATTGAACACAAAACATTTTGGCCTTTGAAGACATGTAATCTTGATTTACATGAAGCTGGACGTCTATGATTAAGTCAACTAAACGAATTAGAAGAATTAAGACAAGAAGCATACGAAAATTCGCTAATCTATAAGGAAAGAACGAAGAAATGGCATGATAAAAGAATCAGAAGTTCAAAAGAATTTAAGGAAGGAGACAAAGTTCTACTTTTCAATTCACGATTCAAGCTATTTCCTGGAAAATTGAAATCAAGATGGTCTGGACCATTCATAGTCAAAAGAGTTTTCCAATACGGAACAGTAGAATTAATAAATTCAAATGGGATTGAATTTAAAGTTAATGGTCACAGAGTTAAACATTACATAGATAGTCCGATGGAAGTTGACAACGAAGTTAATCACAATTTCAACACCACAGCTAACTAAGTGTGGGGAGAATCAAGTCTTTTAAGGATAATATGTATTTCTATTAGAGTTAGATTTTCTGTTTTCGTGTAGTTCTCGAAAATGGAACCCGAATGGTCTTTCCCTAGCAGACCCTAAAGAACTAGTCTTCTCCCCCCATTCTAAATTTTTATTTTTTTTAGGTTTTACGAAATGAAGACTTCCTGTGAATTAAACCATGGTCTAATGCTACACGCTTTGATTACTAAACGTAATAATGACACCCTTCCAAGTGAAATAGTATCATTAATCAGAGGCAAATTGGACGAAGTAAGAAAAGAATCCAGATGCGAAAATAATAAGTTACAATTTGGTAAAGGAAAATCAAAATCCGCAGTGAAAAGAAGAGCACGACACCTTGAAAGATGTCACAAATGCGGAAAATGGTCACACAAAGGTAAATGTTCAAATAATCAAACCTATTCAAACACCGAATTTGTTACTTTATGCAGAGACGGACCGTTCATATGTTTAGAAGAAAAATCGATAAATGCTCGAGGTTACACCTATGTAGCTATGGAAAACCAATTAGTCCGATTATCTTATGAGTGGGCTAGAGCATATCACTAAGAAATCTCTTTCACAGGTAAGTTTGTACGGTTTTCATTTTTATTTTTATTTTTATTTTTAACCTTTTGATAATAAACGCTAAATTGTTCGCTATAAAGTATTAAATTGGTATTAAATAAAATTAGGTTTTGCGACTGAAATTATTGATATCATACAAAAATTTATTACATCACTGCCAAATTTAACGTTTATTCTTAAGGTATAAATATCTTTAATCAATCAACCAAAAATATTTCAAAAATTCGTCATGAGTTAAATTAGGTCATGGAACCGAAATTACTTTACCGAAAAGAGAGGCGCATATTTTTGATAATATTTGATTGATTAAAGTGGGATAAAAGCCAAAAAGATTTTTAATCTTATTTTTACCATGTTTTTAAAATTAATATATAAATATTAAATTAATATTGTGAATTTTTTTTTTAAAATCAATATATTTAAGTTTGTAAATATTTGAAAATTTTAATATTTTTAATATAAGTTTGTATGTATAAAAACAAAAATATAATATAAGTTTGGTGTGAATTTTTAATTATTAATATGAATTTTCAATTTTATGCATTTTAAATTTAAGTTTGGTGTGAATTTAAAAAAAAAATTTACTTTATTTCGCTAAGTTAAAAATATGATTTTTAAAATTCGTCGTGAGTTGAAGACTAGGTCATTGAACCAAAATTGCTTTACCCGAGGGAGGGACGAGAACTTTTATTATCATTATTTTTAACCTTATTGAATTAAAGTATGCCAAAAACAAAACAAAAACCAAAAAATCTTTGCTTTTAAATCAACGCTTTGAAATGACGAAATTTTAAAATTTTGTCGAGGGACGGACTAGGACATCGTTCCGAAACAACCTCATCCTAAATAAAAGTAAAAATAAAATTTTAAATTTAATTTATGTTTTAAATAGTATAAGGTTTTTTTTTATATAAAAAAAACAGCAGACCACCACGACTTGCGGTGATTTAAACGGGCCCACGACCGCACTCGCGGAGGTCACAAAACCCAAATGGGTTATCTGGTCGAACAGACCAGTTCCAAACACACACACACATATTTTCACCCTAAAAACCCACGAAAAATCATCACAAATTCGCCATTTTTCATCATTTTTCATCAAATCTTTCATAAAATCGCAATGAGGAGACTATTATCAAGGAATTACACAAGGAAATCGGTAAATTTCTACACCTAAACGCCATTTAATCCGAATTTTAGTGTTCTTGAACAATTTCATACATAATTCGATTTTGATGCTTTCTAGTGTAATAATGCTTAAATTGTTTGTATATTATGCTTATATAACCTAGATTGATGCTATTTAACATGATTAGAAGCTTTGAACTTCAATTTTTGAGTAATCTAGGGTTTGTGTTCTTGGGCAAAATTAGGGCTTTTTGATATAAACAGGTTATGGCCGAATTTTGTTGTTAGTTTATGCTAAATTGAGTAGTGTAACATGTTTAGGTTGCTAAATGATCAAAACTTTGATCCTAAACATGATTTATGAAGATTAAAGTGGACTTTTTGAACCAAAATTGCATAAACTTGATTTAATTGATATGAATGCCATGAGGAACTTATTTAATTGTTATAATGATTGTTTTTGACATGTTTTAAAAGATAAATGTTAAGGAACTTTGTATACATTTTTGTAAAAGTATATTTGTAAAAGTATAGAATTGTTAATATTTTGAAAATGTGTATAGAGTTTAATATGGATTAAACATGTCATTAAAATTG
Source organism: Rutidosis leptorrhynchoides (assembly GCF_046630445.1). Classification (NCBI taxonomy): domain Eukaryota; kingdom Viridiplantae; phylum Streptophyta; class Magnoliopsida; order Asterales; family Asteraceae; genus Rutidosis; species Rutidosis leptorrhynchoides. The sequence goes on from NC_092333.1 coordinate 258,330,758, forward strand.
TTTAGATTTATGATTTTGCTAAAACTAATGCATATTTGGATGCACAAAAATTGTGTTTGATATATTTTGCAGACTGAAAGGGGTGAATCTTCATCCCAGGCTCGCAATGCTCCTCCGGAAGATGCAAATCAACAGAAAATTAATAACCAATACCGACAAGATATGCCTCACCCAATTGTTTTATATTCAAACATTCATGAGGCAGATTTACATCCGAATTTGAGATTTGATAGATATTAGATAGACTATCCAAAATATCAAAAGAACCTACACAACCTTGTGTCTAATAATGTTGAGGTACCCAGAGTTATAGATTGGGAGCCATTTGAGGTAGTGGAATTGGCCGAGCCAATCAAGGAATTACTTACTCAAAGGTATGGTAATTCTACTTTTAGTGATTGGGTACATTTATTCAACATGCGTAGACCTGTATATAGAGAATGGTGTATAGAGTTATTGTGTACTATTGAAATAAATGATCGGGTAGATACTTTAACCGATCATAGTTTTATTAGATTTTTATTAGGAGGGGGGATGCGCCATATGTCCTTACTAGACATGGCTTGGGCTTTAGGTATATATACGCCCGAGGAGCTAGCATCTTATGATTGTCAGAGGTTAATAGTTTATGGTAGGAGGGTGGATGAGAATTTTGATACGAATGATGTATGGAGTAGGATGAATAGCCATCGCCGATTCCAGGGGGGATTATACTCTTATCTTGATATTGATAGAGCTGAATTAAGAGTAATCCATAGGTTTTTAGCCAATTCGATTACACAACGAGGTAAGAATAAGGAAAAGGTAAATGAACAGGATTTGTTTTACCACATGTATTCGAGACCCACAGAGCGCTGTAAGTATACCTTTTTGTGTGGGTTATTATTTATTGACTATGGTTAGGGGTATGAGGCGTGGTAGCATAATAGGAGGTGGTATATTTATTACTTTAATTGCTGAATATCTCGGTGTGGAGAGAAGTCGGGGGGAATATTAATGGTAGAACCAGAACCCCGCGATAGAATAGATTTGCGTGTTTATCATGGTGCTAAGGTCTTAAAGAAACGAAACAACGCGGGAGCACGTTATGATGGCAGGCATCCACAGGTTGAGAGAGATCAACAGCAAGGTCAACCGGGAGGGGGTAATCCAATGACGGAAACGCAAATTTTTATGGTTCGACACGAGTATGAAATGGCTAGAAAAAAAGCATTTCAAGATTGGCAGTATCATCAAAGCCAAATCATAAGTCATTGTACACACGTAGGTAGAGACTACATTCCTACCGTTATGCCCGAATTTGCTCCTTGGACTTTAGAGAGCCGACCACCATATCCTACATATGACCCGGCCCAAGCATTTTACAGCATCTATGGATACGCTTGGGACCCATATTGGAACCATCCTCCTCATCCGTAATTTTCTATTTTTGTTTATTTTATTGTAATATTACTAATTCTTAATTTTCTTTTTTTTTATTTCTTATTTTATTATTATAATAGCTTTTATAATTTTCTAAATTTATTAGATTTTAATAATTTTTGAATGTGGTGTGAAAACCCAACTTCAAAAATATGTATATATGTGTTTGTATTTTATCTCATGTACAAAACAGGGTAAAACAGCGCATTTTCAAATACTGGCATTAAGTTTAGCAAAAGCTAGTACTTTTGACGAAAAAAAATTGAAAAAAAAATGTGATGTACCAACAGACGGAATGAACAAATGATGTACACCATTTATCATTCAGCAAACAAACGCCAATATGTTTGGAAACTTTGGTAAAATTTAATTATTTTTCTACGCTAATCATGAAATGTCCCGTTCTTATTGATTAAAAACGTTCCATATTAATTGATTTCGTTGCGAGGTTTTGACCTCTATATGAGACGTTTTTCAAAGACTGCATTCATTTTTAAAACAAACCATAACCTTTATTTCATAAATAAAGGTTTAAAAAGCTTTACGTAGATTATCAAATAATGATAATCTAAAATATCCTGTTTACACACGACCATTACATAATGGTTTACAATACAAATATGTTACATCGAAATCAGTTTCTTGAATGCAGTTTTTACACAGTATCATACAAACATGGACTCCAAATCTTGTCCTTATTTTAGTATGCAACAGCGGAAGCTCTTAGTATTCACCTGAGAATAAACATGCTTTAAACATCAACAAAAATGTTGGTGAGTTATAGGTTTAACCTATATATATCAAATTGTAACAATAGACCACAAGATTTCATATTTCAATATACATCCCATACATAGAGATAAAAATCATTCATATGGTGAACACCTGGTAACCGACATTAACAAGATGCATATATAAGAATATCCCCATCATTCCGGGACACCCTTCGGATATGATATAAATTTCGAAGTACTAAAGCATCCGGTACTTTGGATGGGGCTTGTTGGGCCCAATAGATCTATCTTTAGGATTCGCGTCAATTAGGGTGGCTGTTCCCTAATTCTTAGATTACCAGACTTAATAAAAAGGGGCATATTCGATTTCGATAATTCAACCATAGAATGTAGTTTCACGTACTTGTGTCTATTTTGTAAATCATTTATAAAACCTGCATGTATTCTCATCCCAAAAATATTAGATTTAAAAGTGGGACTATAACTCACTCTCACAGATTTTTACTTCGTCGGGAAGTAAGACTTGGCCACTGGTTGATTCACGAACCTATAAAAATATATACATATATATCAAAGTATGTTCAAAATATATTTACAACACTTTTAATATATTTTGATGTTTTAAGTTTATTAAGTCAGCTGTCCTCGTTAGTAACCTACAAACAGTTGTCCACAGTTAGATGTACAGAAATAAATCGATAAATATTATCTTGAATCAATCCACAACCCAGTGTATACGTATCTCAGTATTGATCACAACTCAAACTATATATATTTTGGAATCAACCTCAACCCTGTATAGCTAACTCCAACATTCACATATAGAGTGTCTATAGTTGTTCCGAAATATATATAGATGTGTCGAAATGATAGGTCGAAACATTGTATACGTGTCTATGGTATCTCAAGGTTACATAATATACAATACAAGTTGATTAATTTATGGTTGGAATAGATTTGTTACCAATTTTCACGTAGCTAAAATGAGAAAAATTATCCAATCTTGTTTTACCCATAACTTCTTCATTTTAAATCCGTTTTGAGTGAATCAAATTGCTATGGTTTCATATTGAACTCTATTTTATGAATCTAAACAGAAAAAGTATAGGTTTATAGTCGAAAAAATAAGTTACAAGTCGTTTTTGTAAAGGTAGTCATTTCAGTCGAAAGAACGACGTCTAGATGACCATTTTAGAAAACATACTTCCACTTTGAGTTTAACCATAATTTTTGGATATAGTTTCATGTTCATAATAAAAATCATTTTCTCAGAATAACAACTTTTAAATCAAAGTTTATCATAGTTTTTAATTAACTAACCCAAAACAGCACGCGGTGTTACTACGACGGCGTAAATCCGGTTTTACGGTGTTTTTTCGTGTTTCCAGGTTTTAAATCATTAAGTTAGCATATCATATAGATATAGAACATGTGTTTAGTTGATTTTAAATGTCAAGTTAGAAGGATTAACTTTTGTTTGCGAACAGGTTTAGAATTAACTAAACTATGTTCTAGTGATTATAAGTTTAAACCTTCGAATAAGATAGCTTTATATGTATGAATCGAATGATGTTATGAACATCATTACTACCTTAAGTTCCTTGGATAAACCTACTGAAAAAGAGAAAAATGGATCTAGCTTCAACGGATCCTTGGATGGCTCGAAGTTCTTGAAGCAGAATCATGACACGAAAACAAGTTCAAGTAAGATCATCACTTGAAATAAGATTGTTATAGTTATAGAAATTGAACCAAAGTTTGAATATGATTATTACCTTGTATTAGAATGATAACCTACTGTAAGAAAAAAGATTTCTGAGGTTGGATGATCACCTTACAAGATTGGAAGTGAGCTAGCAAACTTGAAAGTATTCTTGATTTTATGTAACTAGAACTTGTATAATTTATGAAGAACACTTAGAACTTGAAGATAGAACTTGAGAGAGATCAATTAGATGAAGAAAATTGAAGAATGAAAGTGTTTGTAGGTGTTTTTGGTCGTTGGTGTATGGATTAGATATAAAGGATATGTAATTTTGTTTTCATGTAAATAAGTCATGAATGATTACTCATATTTTTGTAATTTTATGAGATATTTCATGCTAGTTGCCAAATGATGGTTCCCACATGTGTTAGGTGACTCACATGGGCTGCTAAAATCTGATCATTGGAGTGTATATACCAATAGTACATACATCTTAAAGCTGTGTATTGTACGAGTACGAATACGGGTGCATACGAGTAGAATTGTTGATGAAACTGAACGAGGATGTAATTGTAAGCATTTTTGTTAAGTAGAAGTATTTTGATAAGTGTATTGAAGTCTTTCAAAAGTGTATAAATACGTATTAAAACACTACATGTATATACATTTTAACTGAGTCGTTAAGTCATCGTTAGTCGTTACATGTAAGTGTTGTTTTGAAACCTTTAGGTTAATGATCTTGTTAAATGTTGTTAACCCAATGTTTATAATATCAAATGAGATTTTAAATTATTATATTATCATGATATTATCATGTATGAATATCTCTTAATATGATATATACATTAAATGTCTTTACAACGATAATCGTTACATATGTGTCTCGTTTAAAAATCATTAAGTTAGTAGTCTTGTTTTTACATATGTAGTTCATTGTTAATATACTTAATGATATGTTTACTTATCATAGTATCATGTTAACTATATATATATATCCATATATATGTCATCATATAGTTTTTACAAGTTTTAACGTTCGTGAATCACCGGTCAACTTGGGTGGTCAATTGTCTATATGAAACATATTTCAATTAATCAAGTCTTAACAAGTTTGATTGCTTAGCATGTTGGAAACATTTAATCATGTAAATATCAATCTCAATTAATATATATAAACATGGAAAAGTTCGGGTCACTACAAATCACCCTCAATAATTTAAATTATTACTGATTTCTTGCAAATGAGGGCATTGCAAGATCTTAAGTATGGGAAGGGGTTAAATTCTTTCGGATTTTTAAAAATTTTAACTTAAACACTTGGTTACCATTAAAAATACTAGTAACGTAGTAGTTGTATTAGAATCTAGTGCTCTCTGATAATAAAAAATAGCCCTAGTCTTATATACTGACTACCCACTTCTAGTAAAATTTTTCAAAATTTTCAATTAAATGAATTCAAAATCATGTTTATACATATTTATGAACGATAAAACTAGGTGTTAACACCGAAATTATTGTTACCTCGGAAAGGACATAAATTGAGAAATAAACCAAAATGTTAGAATTCATTTAAAATGGAATAGAGGACAATTAAAAGGCAAATAAAAGAAAATAAAAGCCAAGTGTGGGTGTAGTGACCCGAACTTTTCCATGTTTATATATATATTTAATGGAATTGTTATTTACATGATTAAGTGTTTCCAACATGTTAAGCAATCAAACTTGTTAAGACTTGATTAATTGAAATAGGTTTCATATAGACAATTGACCACCCAAGTTGACCGGTGATTCACGAACGTTAAAACTTGTAAAAACTATACGATGACATATATATGGTTATATATAGTTAACATGATTTTATTATAAGTATGTATCTCATTAGGTATTTTAACAATGAGTTATATACATAAAAATGAGACTATTAAGTTAAGAAACTCGAAAACGATATATATAACGATTATCGTTATAACAACGTCTTACTAGGTACATATGAATCATATTAAGATATTGATACACTTGGGTAATTATGTTAAATGATAAGTAAATATTTTATTAAGTGTATTAACAATGAAATACATATGTAAAAATAAGACTACTAACTTAATGATTTCGAAACGAGACATATATGTAACGATTATCGTTGTAACTACATTTAACTGTATATATATATCATACTAAGATATATTATATATCAAAATATCATGTTAATATAACAATTTAACATCTCATTTGTTATAATAAACAATGGGTTAACAACATTCAACAAGATCGTTAACCTAAAGGTTTCAAAACAACATTTACATGTAACGACTAACGATGACTTAACGACTCAGTTAAAATGTATATACATGTAGTGTTTTAATATGTATTCATACACTTTTGAAAGACTTCAATACACTTATCAAAATACTTCTACTTAACAAAAATGCTTACAATTACATCCTCGTTAAGTTTCATCAACAATTCTACTCGTATGCACCCGTATTCGTACTCGTACAATACACAGATTTTAGATGTATGTACTATTGGTATATACACTCCAATGATCAGCTCTTAGCAGCCCATGTGAGTCACCTAACACATGTGGGAACCATCATTTGGCAACTAGCATGAAATATCTCATAAAATTACAAAAATATGAGTAATCATTCATGACTTATTTACATGAAAACAAAATTACATATCCTTTATATCTAATCCATACACCAACGACCAAAAACACATACAAACACTTTCATTCTTCAATTTTATTCATCTAATTGATCTCTCTCAAGTTCTATCTTCAAGTTCTAAGTGTTCTTCATAAATTCTAAAAGTTCTAGTTTCATAAAATCAAGAATACTTCCAAGATTGCAAGTTTACTTCCAAGTTTTCTAAATCCATTCCAAGTAATCATCCAAGATCAAGAAACCTTTGTTACTTACAGTAGGTTATCTTTCTAATACAAGGTAATAATCATATTCAAACTTTAATTCAATTTCTATAACTATAACAATCTTATTTCGAGTGGAAATCTTACTTGAAATTGTTTTCGTGTCATGATTCTGCTTCAAGAACTTTCAAGCCATCCAAGGATCCTTTGAAGCTAGATCTATTTTTCATATTTCCAGTAGGTTTATCCAAGGAACTTGAGGTAGTAATGATGTTCATAACATCATTCAATTCATACATATAAAGCTATCTTATTCGAAGGTTTAAACTTGTAATCACTAGAACATAGTTTAGTTAATTCTAAACTTGTTCGCAAATAAAAGTTAATCCTTCTAACTTAACTTTTAAATCAACTAAACACATGTTCTATATCTATATGATATGCTAACTTAATGATTTAAAACCTGGAAACACGAAAAACACCGTAAAACCGGATTTACGCCGTCGTAGTAACACCGCGGGCTGTTTTGGGTTAGTTAATTAAAAACTATGATAAACTTTGATTTAAATGTTGTTATTCTGGGAAAAATGATTTTTATTATGAACATGAAACTATATCCAAAAATTATGGTTAAACTCAAAGTGGAAGTATGTTTTCTAAAATGGTCATCTAGACGTCGTTCTTTCGACTGAAATGACTACCTTTACAAAAACGACTTGTAACTTATTTTTCCATCTATAAACCTATACTTTTTCTGTTTAGATTCATAAAATAGAGTTCAATATGAAACCATAGCAATTTTATTAACTCAAAACGGATTTAAAATGAAGAAGTTATGGGTAAAACAAGATTGGATAATTTTTCTCATTTTAGCTACGTGAAAATTGGTAACAAATCTATTCCAACCATAACTTAATCAACTTGTATTGTATATTATGTAATCTTGAGATACCATAGACACGTATACAATGTTTCGACCTATCATGTCGACACATCTATATATATTTCGGAACAACCATAGACACTCTATATGTGAATGTTGGAGTTAGCTATACAGGGTTGAGGTTGATTCCAAAATATATATAGTTTGAGTTGTGATCAATACTGAGATACGTATACACTGGGTCGTGGATTGATTCAAGATAATATTTATCGATTTATTTCTGTACATCTAACTGTGGACAACTAGTTGTAGGTTACTAACGAGGACAGCTGACTTAATAAACTTAAAACATCAAAATATATTAAAAGTGTTGTAAATATATTTTGAACATACTTTGATATATATGTATATATTTTTATAGGTTCATGAATCAACCAGTGGTCAAGTCTTACTTCCCGACGAAGTAAAAATCTGTGAAAGTGAGTTATAGTCCCACTTTTAAAATCTAATATTTTTGGGATGAGAATACATGCAGGTTTTATAAATGATTTACAAAATAGACACAAGTACGTGAAACTACATTCTATGGTTGAATTATCGAAATCGAATATGCCCCTTTTTATTAAGTCTGGTAATCTAAGAATTAGGGAACAGACACCCTAATTGACGCGAATCCTAAAGATAGATCTATTGGGCCTAACAAACCCCATCCAAAGTACCGGATGATTTAGTACTTCAAAATTTATATCATATCCGAAGGGTGTCCCGAAATGATGGGGATATTCTTATATATGCATCTTGTTAATGTCGGTTACCAGGTGTTCACTATATGAATGATTTTTATCTCTATGTATGGGATGTGTATTGAAATATGAAATCTTGTGGTCTATTGTTACGATTTGATATATATAGGTTAAACCTATAACTCACCAACATTTTTTGTTGACGTTTTAAGCATGTTTATTCTCAGATGATTATTAAGAGCTTCCGCTGTCGCATACTTAAATAAGGACAAGATTTGGAGTCCATGCCTGTATGATATTGTGCAAAAACTGCATTCAAGAAACTTATTTCATTGTAACATATTTGTATTGTAAACCATTATGTAATAGTCGTGTGTAAACAGGATATTTTAGATTATCATTATTTGATAATCTACGTAAAACTTTTTAAACCTTTATTGATGAAATAAAGGTTATGGTTTGTTTTAAAATGAATGCAGTCTTTGAAAAACGTCTCATATAGAGGTCAAAACCTCGCAACGAAATCAATTATTATGGAACGTTTTTAATCAATAAGAACGGGACATTTCAGTTGGTATCAGTGCGTTGGTCTTAGAGAACCAGAAAATTTGCATTAGTGTGTCTTATCGAGTTTATTAGGATGCATTAGTGAGTCTGGACTTCGACCGTGTTTTCTTTAAAAATGATTGCTTAACATTTTTGTTGGAAACTATATATTATTAACATGTATATATTATGTGATATATTAATCTCTTAACACGTTTGATATTGTGTGATAGATGTCTACCTCTAGCACAAATCCCATTGACTCACCTAATAATAACGAAGAGTCGAATATATATTGGACTGATTCACAAGTTCCCGAAGAGGAACCGGAAGAAGAATCAGAACCGGAAGAGGAGGAACCGGAGGAGGAAATAGAACCGGTGGGGGAAATAATAAAATGGTTAAGTAAAAGAAAATCCTCAACCAACCGACCAAGGTTAATTATGGTCAATGGTGTTTCCGCCAAGGAAGCAAAATATTGGGAGGATTACTGATGTAGTAGCGGAGGGGTACGTGATAGTACTATATTTTACTACGAAATACGTTACAAATTACACAAGTTTTAATTATTTATTTACAAAATGGATATACCTAAACCTTGCTACAACACTATAGGCAGTGTACCTAATCGTAGAGTAGTATAGTTTTTAGTAAGTCCGGTTCGTTCCACAGGGAGCGGGCTTATTGCACACTATATTTTTAAACAACTATATTTGTACAAAATATATATAATTATATAAAATAATATATAAAAGGGTGTTTACCGTTTAATGACCGGTTTGTCGATTTATATTTTAAGCGAAGCGTATAGTAAATGATGATATTTAAATAACAATAAAATAAATAACCATAATTAAAATGACAATAAATAAAAGTACGAGGAAATATGAAATAAAATATATTATGCTTATTTAAACTTCCGTAACCATGATGGTTGACGTGTTGATTTTAGTTTTATGCCCATGGGTTAATTGTCCTTTGTCCTGGATTATTTAATATGTCCGTCTGGTTTTCGTCCATAACAGTCCATCAGTCATAAATATAAAGTGCAAGTGTCCTCGTCAAATTATTATTATACCCGAAGTTAAATATTCCAACTAATTGGGGATTCGAATTGTAACAAGGTTTTAATACTTTGTTTAATGAATACACCAGGTTATCGACTGCGTGTAAACCAAGGTTTTACTACTTTGTTAACAATTACACCAATTACCCTTGAATGTAATTTCACCCCTATTTTAATTATTCTAGTAGCTATTAATCCATTCCCGTGTCCGGTTAAAGGAACGATTATTCGTACATATAAATACCCCGCCCATCGTGTCCGATTGAGTGTATATGGTAATTTATAGGGACGCCCAATTGTAGATCTTTATATTAACATTAACAAACTATCATTTAGTTAAACAAATATAAAGCCCATTAATAGCCCATAGTCTAATTTCCACAAGTGTCGTTCTTTTGTCCAAACCCCAATTATGGTACAAAGCCCAATTGCCCAATTTTAGTAATTAGCCCAACATCATGATTACTTCGTTTTAAATAAGCATAATAATAACTTAAGTACGAGACATTAATTTAAAAAGGAGAACATAGCTTACATTGATTATTTATCGCGTAGTGTTACACGGACAGAGCTTCGACTTTAAAAACCCGTAAAAATAACTTTTACATAACCCAAACTAATCTAATATAACACTAATCTATACTATATATACATATATATATTTATTTATATTATACTAGGGAGTATTATTATTATTATTTATTTTTTTTTTTTATTATATATTTTACATGCAGAACTCGAGAGCTTTTATAGCCAGAACTGAAATTCACTGCTCCGCGAGTCGCGGCCATTTTGGCCTTCCAGCTCCGCAAGTCGCGGAGGTTCCAAAACCAGCCCACAAGTTCACGATCCAAGGCTGCCGACGGTTTTTATTTAAATATATATAATATATAAATAATTTTTATAATTATTTATATATTATATTATATTTATATACATAGTAGACTCGTAATTTTTTTTCCGTTGCGTCGAGCGTTGAGAGTTGGTTCATGTACCGGTTCCGGATTTTCGAACGTCCTTGCGTACGCTGAGATATTTTGTACTTTGCGTTTCGTAACTTGTACTCTTGTCATTTTTAGACGTTCCTTATCAATAAATTGAACCTTTTTAATTGTATCTTGTACTTTTGAGCTTTTTGGACCTTTGCGTCTTCAATTCGTTGTTTTCGCCTTTTGTCTTCGCACTTATTTAATATAAATGAATATTACATGAAAATGGAACAATTGCAACTGAAATCTTTACATATCGGAGGGATATTGATACTAAATATATGTTCATTTGGAGCACTATCAATTACCAATTCTCCGATGAATCAGATTCCGACGAGAATTCCGATGATGTTATAGAAATTACCCCAACTGAATTTAAAAAGGCAAAAGAAAATAATAAGGGAAAGGGCATAAAAATAGAGAAATCTAATTCCAACCCCGATGAACTTTATATGTATCGTCAACCCCCGAAGCCCTTAAGTTGTAACAATGACCCGAGAACCTCAAAACCACTAGGTTTTTCTAAACCGTTGTGGAAAATGACAGCTCGTATTAGGGGAACATCATATATCCCTAGAAACTTGGCAAAACGAACCAAAACCAAAGAAGAAGAAACGAGCGAGTCGGAATAAGATAGTTGTATTCGTGTGGTGTAATATATGTAATATAGTGTGCTTATGCTTTATGATATATGTAAAAATTGCTTGTATTAATAAGTATTTTTTTTTTTTATGAATCTAACTCTTGTCTATTTTACAGTATAAAAACACAAAATGGATAGACAACCCAATATTTTAAGAGACCTACCTGGAGACATGATTGATGAAATCTTGTCTAGAGTCGGTCAGAATTCTTCGGCACAACTATTTACGGCGAAATCAGTTTGTAAGACATTCGAAGAACGTTTCAAGAATGTCTTGGTTTATAAGAGACTTTCGTTTGAAAGATGGGGGATATCACATTGGGAAACCCATAAGTTACGATGTGTTTACTTTGACGCATATATTGCGGGGAACCCAAATGCTATTTTACGCAACGGGTTAAGAAATTATTTTGACTCAATGTATCCGAATATAGGACTTCATGATTTAGAAAAAGCGGCTAACATGCAACATAAAGAAGCATGCTATGCTTACGGGTTAGTAATGTTCACTTCTCACCAAAGTGAGAAAAAGAACATCGGGCTACAACTATTAAACAAAACGTTCCCACAAGTGACGGAGTCGGTAATTGGGGTAAGAAATGAGGTTTTTAGGTTATTATGAGACTGTTGGTCATTACATAACCCTCGTCCCTTTGACGACGTTACAACACGCTGTCTTATCAACGGCCATAACGGTTATGTTCCACAAGACCAAGGATGGGAAGTAGTCCTAGTAAAACCAGAATGCATGACTTGTTTCTGGACGTATGAATTACGTGTCTTTATTGCCTTTGCTGAACGACTTGTGTACTAGCTAGAATTATCTTCACAACTATCTTGTATCAAAGTTATTGTGTGCTATATTTCATGCTTTATGTAAAATAAGCGGTATTGTAAGTTTGTAAAATATTGTATAAAAGTTTGAACGCGAAATATTATTATAATCAGTTTTTCATATAGAATTGTAGTAGTTGAATTGTATATTAGCTACTAAGTATGAACTTAACGGGTAGGTACTACCCGAATTTAAACTTATAAAATGCTAATATGAAGAAAAAACTTTTATAAATGAGTTCATATTATGCTACGAAATACTATTAACTACTCTTAATATTCTGTATGATTAACTTGTTCCATTTGACTATTTTGAAGGAAATGGCGCCGACTACTCGACACACCGTGAATATGAATGAAGAGGAATTTCGTACTTTTCTAGCTTCAAACATAGCCGCAGTACAGGCTGCGCTACATACCAACAATAACCTTGGATCTAGCAGTACAGGAAATCGTGTAGGATGCACCTACAAAGAATTCACTGCCTGCAAACCTTTGGAATTTGATGGAACCGAAGGACCGATCGGATTGAAACGGTGGACCGAGAAGGTCGAATCGGTGTTTTCCATAAGCAAGTATACTGAAGAGGACAAAGTGAAGTACGCTACGCATACCTTCACAGGTTCTGCGTTAACATGGTGGAATACCTATCTAGAGCAAGTGGGACAAGATGATGCGTACGCACTACCGTGGTCAGCATTCAAGCACTTGATGAATGAGAAGTACCGTCCCAGAACCGAGGTCAATAAGCTCAAGACCGAACTTAGAGGGTTACGAACCCAAGGATTTGATATTACCACATACGAAAGACGATTCACAGAATTGTGCCTTTGTGTCCGGGAGCGTTCGAAGATGAGGAAGAGAAGATCGACGCATTTTTGAAAGGATTACCGGAAAGAATCCAAGAAGATATAAGTTCACACGAGCCCGCCTCCATACAACAGGCATGTAGAATGGCTCACAAACTAGTGAACCAGATTGAGGAAAGAATTAAAGAACAGACGGCTGAAGAGGCCAATGTGAAGCAAGTCAAAAGAAAGTGGGAGGAAAACGGTGATAAGAATCACCAATACAACAACAACAGCAATTACAATAATAATCGCAACAATTATCCCAACAATCGCAACATCAATCGCAACTACAACAAATGGCCCAACAACAACAACAACAACAATAACAACCGCAACAACAACAACAATCCGAAGCAGCTATGCCAAAGGTGTGAAAAGTATCACTCGGGGTTCTGCACCAAATTTTGCAACAAGTGTAAAAGAAATGGTCATAGCGCGACGAAGAGTGAGGTCTACGGACCAGGGGTTAATAGAACGAAAGGAACAAATGGTGTCGGAACGAGTAATGGCGGAGCAAGTAGTGTCGGAGCAAGTTATGCCAATGTAGTTTGTTATAAATGTGAAAAACCGGGCCACATTATTAGAAATTACCCGAACCAGGAGAACACGAATGGACAAGGCCGCGGAAGAGTTTTCAATATTAATGCGGCAGAGGCACAGGAAGACCCGGAGCTTGTTACGGGTACGTTTCTTATTGGCAATAAATCTGCTTACGTTTTATTTGATTCGGGTGCGGATAGAAGCTATATGAGTAGAGATTTTTGTGCTAAATTAAGTTGTCCATTGACGCCGTTGGATAGTAAATTTTTACTCAAATTAGCAAACGGTAAATTAATTTCAGCAGATAATATATGCCGGAATCGAGAAATTAAATTGGGTAGTGATATATTTAAGATTGATTTGATACCAGTAGAGTTAGGGAGTTTTGATGTAATAGTTGACATAGACTGGCTGAAGAAGGTGAAAGCAGAGATCGTATATTATAAAAATGCAATTCGCATTGTACGAGAAGAAGGAGAACCCTTAATGGTGTACGGAGAAAAGGGCAACATGAAGCTACATCTTATTAGTAATTTGAAGGCACAAAAACTAATAAGAAAAGGTTGCTATGCTGTTCTAGCACACGTCGAGAAAGTACAAACTGAAGAAAAGAGCATCAATGATGTTCCCGTCGCAAAAGAATTTCCCGATGTATTTCCGAAAGAATTACCGGGACTACCTCCACATCGATCTGTTGAATTTCAAATAGATCTTGTACCAGGAGCTTCACGAATAGCTCGTGCTCCTTATAGACTCGCACCCAGCGAGATGAAAGAACTGCAAAGCCAATTGCAAGAACTATTAGAACGTGGTTTCATTCGACCAAGCACATCACCATGGGGAGCTCATGTTTTGTTTGTCAAGAAGAAGGATGGTACATTTAGGTTGTGTATTGACTACAGAGAGTTGAACAAACTTACCATCAAAAACCGTTATCCATTGCCGAGAATTGACGACTTATTTGATCAACTACAAGGCTCGTCGGTTTATTCGAAGATCGATTTATGTTCTGGATATCATCAAATGCGAGTAAAGGAGGATGATATTCCAAAAACTGCTTTTAGGACGCGTTATGGTCATTACGAGTTTATGGTTATGCTGTTTGGATTGACTAACGCACCAGCTGTGTTCATGGACCTTATGAACCGAGTGTGTGGGCCATATCTTGACAAGTTTGTCATTGTTTTCATCGATGACATACTTATTTACTCAAAGAATGATCAAGAGCACGAAGAACATTTGAGAAAAGTGCTAGAAGTATTGAGGAAAGAAAAACTGTACGCTAAGTTTTCAAAGTGTGCATTTTGGTTGGAAGAAGTTCAATTCCTCGGTCACATAGTAAACAAAGAAGGTATCCAGGTGGACCCGGCAAAGATCGAAACCGTTGAAAAGTGGGAAACCCCAAAAACTCTGAAGCATATACGTCAATTTTTAGGATTGGCTGGTTACTACAGAAGATTCATCCAAGATTTCTCCAAAATAGCAAAACCCTTGACTGCATTAACGCATAAAGGGAAGAAATTTGAATGGAAGGATGAACAAGAGAAGGCGTTTCAATTATTGAATAAAAAGCTAACTACGGCACCTATATTGTCATTGCCTGAAGGGAATGATGATTTTGTGATTTATTGTGACGCATCAAAGCAAGGTCTCGATTGTGTATTAATGCAACGGACGAAGGTGATTGCTTATGCGTCTAGACAATTGAAGATTCACGAGCAAAATTATACGACGCATGATTTGGAATTAGGCGCGGTTGTTTTTGCATTAAAGACTTGGAGGCACTACTTATAAGTGGTCAAAAATATTATATATACTGACCACAAAAGTCTTCAACACATATTTAATCAGAAACAACTGAATATGAGGCAGCGTAACTGGATTGAATTGTTGAATGATTACGACTTTGAGATTCGTTACCACCCGGGGAAGGCAAATGTGGTAGCCGACGCCTTGAGCAGAAAGAACAGAGAACCCATTCGAGTAAAATCTATGAATATAATGATTCACACTAACCTTACTACTCAAATAAAGGAGGCGCAACAAGGAGTTTTAAAAGAGGGAAATTTAAAGGATGAAATACCCAAAGGATCGGAGAAGCATCTTAATATTCGGGAAGATGGAACCCGGTATAGGGCTGAAAGAATTTGGCTACCAAAATTTGGAGATATGAGAGAAATGGTACTTAGAGAAGCTCATAAAACCAGATACTCAATACATCCTGGAACGGGGAAGATGTACAAGGATCTTAAGAAACATTTTTGGTGGCCAGGTATGAAAGCCGATATTGCTAAATATGTAGGAGAATGTTTGACGTGTTCTAAGGTCAAAGCTGAACATCAAAAACCATCAGGTCTACTACAACAACCTGAAATCCCGGAATGGAAATGGGAAAACATTACCATGGATTTCATTACTAAATTGCCAAAGACTGCAAGTGGTTATGATACTATTTGGGTAATAGTTGATCGTCTCACCAAGTCAGCACACTTCCTGCCAATAAGAGAAGATGACAAGATGGAGAAGTTAGCACGACTATATTTAAAGGAAGTCGTCTCCAGACATGGAATACCAATCTCTATTATCTCTGATAGGAATGGCAGATTTATTTCAAGATTCTGGCAGACATTACAGCAAGCATTGGGAACTCGTATAGACATGAGTACTGCCTATCATCCACAAACTGATGGGCAGAGCGAAAGGACGATACAAACGCTTGAAGACATGCTACGAGCTTGTGTTATTGATTTCGGAAATAGTTGGGATCGACATCTACTGTTACCAGAATTTCCTACAACAACAGCTACCATTCAAGCATTGAGATGGCGCCGTTTGAAGCACTTTATGGTAGAAAGTGCAGGTCTCTGATTTGTTGGGGTGAAGTGGGGGATAGACAGATTACGAGTCCGGAGATAATACAAGAAATTACCGAGAAAATCATCCAAATTCAACAAAGATTGAAAACCGCCCAGAGTCGACAAAAGAGCTACGCGGACAGTAAAAGAAAAGATATAGAGTTTGAAATTGGAGAAATGGTCATGCTTAAGGTTTCACCTTGGAAAGGCGTTGTTCGATTTGGTAAACGGGGGAAACTAAATCCAAGGTACATTGGACCATTCAAGATTATAGATCGTGTCGGACCAGTAGCTTACCAACTGGAGCTACCTCAACAACTCGCGGCTGTACATAACACTTTCCATGTCTCAAATTTGAAGAAATGTTTTGCTAAAGAAGATCTCACTATTCCGTTGGACAAAATCCAAATCAATGAAAAACTTCAATTCATTGAAGAACCCATCGAAATAATGGATCGTGAGGTTAAGAGACTTAAATAAAACAAGATACCGATTGTTAAGGTTCGATGGAATGCTCGTAGAGGACCCGAGTTCACCTGGGAGCATGAAGATCAGATGAAGAAGAAATACCCGCATTTATTTCCAGAAGATACGTCAACACCTCCAACTGCTTAAAATTTCGGGACGAAATTTATTTAACGGGTAGGTACTGTAGTGACCCGAACTTTTCCATGTTTATATTTTATATATATATTAAATGAAATTTTTATTTACATGATTAAGTGTTTCCAACATGTTAAACAATCAAACTTGTTAAGACTTGATTAATTGAAATAGGTTTCATATAGACAATTGACCACCCAAGTTGACCGGTGATTCACGAACGTTAAAACTTGTAAAAACTATACGATGACATATATATATGGTTATATATAGTTAACATGATTTTATTATAAGTATGTATCTCATTAGGTATTTTAACAATGAGTTATATACATAAAAATGAGACTATTAAGTTAAGAAACTCGAAAACGATATATATAACGATTATCGTTATAACAACGTCTTACTAGGTACATATGAATCATATTAAGATATTGATACACTTGGGTAATTATGTTAAATGATAAGTAAATATTTTATTAAGTGTATTAACAATGAAATACATATGTAAAAATAAGACTACTAACTTAATGATTTCGAAACGAGACATATATGTAACGATTATCGTTGTAACTACATTTAACTGTATATATATCATACTAAGATATATTATATATCAAAATATCATGATAATATAACAATTTAACATCTCATTTGTTATAATAAACAATGGGTTAACAACATTCAACAAGATCGTTAACCTAAAGGTTTCAAAACAACATTTACATGTAACGACTAACGATGACTTAACGACTCAGTTAAAATGTATATACATGTAGTGTTTTAATATGTATTCATACACTTTTGAAAGAATTCAATACACTTATCAAAATACTTCTACTTAACAAAAATTCTTATAATTACATCCTCGTTCAGTTTCATCAACAATTCTACTTGTATGCACCCGTATTCGTACTCGTACAATACACAGCTTTTAGATGTATGTACTATTGGTATATACACTCCAATGATCAGCTCTTAGCAGCCCATGTGAGTCACCTAACACATGTGGGAACCATCATTTGGCAACTAGCATGAAATATCTCATAAAATTACAAAAATATGAGTAATCATTCATGACTTATTTACATGAAAACAAAATTACATATCCTTTATATCTAATCCATACACCAACGACCAAAAACACCTAAAAACACTTTAATTCTTCAATTTTATTCATCTAATTGATCTCTCTCAAGTTCTATCTTCAAGTTCTAAGTGTTCTTCATAAATTCTAAAAGTTCTAGTTTCATAAAATCAAGAATACTTCCAAGATTGCAAGTTTACTTCCAAGTTTTCTAAATCCATTCCAAGTAATCATCCAAGATCAAGAAACCTTTGTTACTTACAGTAGGTTATCTTTCTAATACAAGTTAATAATCATATTCAAACTTTAATTCAATTTCTATAACTATAACCATCTTATTTCGAGTGGAAATCTTACTTGAAATTGTTTTCGTGTCATGATTCTGCTTCAAGAACTTTCAAGCCATCCAAGGATCCTTTGAAGCTAGATCTATTTTTCTCATTTCCAGTAGGTTTATCCAAGGAACTTGAGGTAGTAATGATGTTCATAACATCATTCGATTCATACATATAAATCTATCTTATTTGAAGGTTTAAACTTGTAATCACTAGAACATAGTTTAGTTAATTCTAAACTTGTTCGCAAATAAAAGTTAATCCTTCTAACTTGACTTTTAAAATCAACTAAACACATGTTATATATCTATATTATATGCTAACTTAATGATTTAAAACCTGGAAACACGAAAAACACCGTAAAATCGGATTTACGCCGTCGTAGTAACACCGCGGGCTGTTTTGGGTTAGTTAATTAAAAACTATGATAAACTTTGATTTAAAAGTTTTTATTCTGGGAAAAATGATTTTTATTATGAACATGAAACTATATCCAAAAATTATGGTTAAACTCAAAGTGGAAGTATGTTTTCTAAAATGGTCATCTAGACGTCGTTCTTTCGACTGAAATGACTACATTTATAAAAACAACGTGTAACTTATTTTTCCGACTATAAACCTATACTTTTTATGTTTAGATTCATAAAATAAAGTTCAATATGAAACCATAGCAATTTTATTCACTCAAAACGGATTTAAAATGAAGAAGTTATGGGTAAAACAAGATTGGATAATTTTTCTCATTTTAGCTACGTAAAAATTGGTAACAAATCTATTCCAACCATAACTTAATCAACTTGTATTGTATATTATGTAATCTTGAGATACCATAGACACGTATACAATGTTTCGACCTATCATGTCGACACATCTATATATATTTCGGAACAACCATAGACACTCTATATGTGAATGTTGGAGTTAGCTATACAGGGTTGAGGTTGATTCCAAAATATATATAGTTTGAGTTGTGATCAATACTGAGATACGTATACACTGGGTCGTGGATTGATTCAAGATAATATTTATCGATTTATTTCTGTACATCTAACTGTGGACAACTAGTTGTAGGTTACTAACGAGGACAGCTGACTTAATAAACTTAAAACATCAAAATATATTAAAAGTGTTGTAAATATATTTTGAACATACTTTGATATATATGTATATATTGTTATAGGTTCGTGAATCAACCAGTGGCCAAGTCTTACTTCCCGACGAAGTAAAAATCTGTGAAAGTGAGTTATAGTCCCACTTTTAAAATCTAATATTTTTGGGATGTGAATACATGCAGGTTTTATAAATGATTTACAAAATAGACACAAGTACGTGAAACTACATTCTATGGTTGAATTATCGAAATCGAATATGCCCATTTTTATTAAGTCTGGTAATCTAAGAATTAGGGAACAGACACCCTAATTGACGCGAATCCTAAAGATAGATCTATTGGGCCTAACAAATCCCATCCAAAGTACCGGATGCTTTAGTACTTCAAAATTTATATCATATCCGAAGGGTGTCCCGGAATGATGGGGATATTCTTATATATGCATCTTGTTAATGTCGGTTACCAGGTGTTCACCATATGAATGATTTTTATCTCTATGTATGGGATGTGTATTGAAATATGAAATCTTGTGGTCTATTGTTACGATTTGATATATATAGGTTAAACCTATAACTCACCAACATTTTTTGTTGACGTTTTAAGCGTGTTTATTCTCAGATGATTATTAAGAGCTTCCGCTATCGCATACTTAAATAAGGACAAGATTTGAAGTCCATGCATGTATGATATTGTGTAAAAACTGCATTCAAGAAACTTATTTCATTGTAACATATTTGTATTGTAAACCATTATGTAATAGTCGTGTGTAAACAGGATATTTTAGATTATCATTATTTGATAATCTACGTAAAACTTTTTAAACCTTTATTGATGAAATAAAGGTTATGGTTTGTTTTAAAATGAATGCAGTCTTTGAAAAACGTCTCATATAGAGGTCAAAACCTCGCAACGAAATCAATTATTATGGAACGTTTTTAATCAATAAGAACGGGACATTTCAGTGGGAAAATTTACCAAGTTATTTAAAACATAAGTCACATATTTTTGCAACAAATAATTGAAGATACTTTTGCTTTGGACTAAACTAAACAGTTTTACCCGATTTACTGTAAGAAAGATGGATCTACACGATGAATCAATTCCATCATTAAAAGGAAGTAAAGTCTTCCGAAAAAGAAACGCGCTTCTTGATTTAGGTCATGAAGTTGTCGTCCAGACCAGCTGTAGGTTGATGAAAAATCTAGAAAAGTCATCTCTAAAATCAGCAGGAAATCCACGGACCTCAGCATCAAACAGGGTCGCCAAGTGGTCAGACTTATCCTAACCATGAGAGGATCTGTCTTATAAAATAGGGAGGACGCCGTGCAAATTAGCTTGATAAGACTAATGAATCAGATCCCCAGAAAGAATAATCTCCTTAAAGATCAAAAATCAGCTCTTAAGACTGATATTACTCAATCCTAGATATTGACCTTAAAGATTGAGAATTTAAACTCATGGAATTCAAGGATATCTAAACTCGAGCTGAACGAGAAAATATTTTGATCAAAGTTACAAACCGATTTGTTTTCTGAAAACTCATTTTCAATGCATTCATTACTATTGAACATAAAATCCTGAGAATTCACCTGAAATTCATTAGGTCACCTGAACCAAATCGGGTGTCAACTGTAAGAACGGTGGTTGCATAGCATGGTCAAAGACAGGACCTTGTGCCAGACCGGAAAATTATAAGGGTGAGCTTTACTATTGCTTCTACAAAGGATAGTAATTGCATCCGATACGTTATACACCATAATTAAAAACATGTCAGGGGACATTGCCTTAACAGTTGCTTGTTCAACGCTTTCCTTTACAACCGGACAGTAGTTTATCGAAAGGTAATATACGGAACAAGTATACTGGACGTGTTGCTTTCCCAATACAAGGTTAGCAAGTGGGTGACACAAAACCGCAAGTTTTGAGCTAAAAATTTCAAATATGAAACCCACCAAACCCACAAAAAGAATTTGCAAACACCGGTGAAGGGTTATTCCGGAAAACTTATCTAGGGTAAAAGCTAGATTTAATTTTCAAAAGATCAAATGTTTTTATAAAGATCCAATTTCCTTAATGGATCTAAATTTTTATAGTCATGTGGGACTGTAAACCATAACGTTACTACCATTGTTCATACCGCCGTATAGAAATCACTGATGTACAAAGTGTGAAAAATAAAGAAGTGATTCTAGTATATTTCAAGACTATATTGCTTGAGGACAAGCAACGCTCAAGTGTGGGAATATTTAATAATGCTAAAAACGAACATATATTTCATAGCATTATCCCTCAAGAAAGACAAGATTTTGGTTGCAATTGTTCTATTTACAAGTGATATTCGTTTAAATAATAAAAGGTGAAGACAAAAGATAGATTCGACAATTTGAAGGAACAAACGACCAAAAAGCTCAAAAGTACAAAGTACAATCCAAGAGGTTCAATTTATTGATAAGAAACATCTAAAAATGACAAGAGTACAAGCCGCAAATGGCAAAGTACAAGATATTAAATCATACGAAAGGACGTTCGAAAATCCGGAACCGAGACATGAACCAACTTTCAACGTGCGACGTAACGGATCGGAAATAATAAATTAACTATGTATATAAATATAATATAATATATAATTAATTATATAAATTATATATTTATATTATATTTATAATAAAAACCGTCGGCAACCTTGGATCCTTTGTTTGGTGAGCTGAAATTGAGGGGACCACACTCGCGGAGGTCTGAAGAACAAAAGGGACCGCACTCGCGGAGGTCCCATTTCCTATAAAAAGGGATGCAGTTCAACGATTTTAGAGACGTGTATATATTTATATTTATATTTTCTTTACCCAATTTATGTATCAAGTGTCACTCCAAATCGTAATCACAATTTGTAATTTTAATTTTAAGTTAGTGATAATAATAAGGTTCGATTAGTCGAATGTTTTAAGGTTTTGTAAGTCCAAACTCTGTCCGTGTACCGCTACGCTATTAATACCCACTGTAAGTTTTGTTTATGTTATTTTCATTAATGTCTCGTAGCTAAATTATTATTATGCGTATTTAATACCGAAGTAATCGTGATGTTTGACTAAATATTAAATTTGGATAATTGGGCTTTGTACCATAATTGGGGTTTGGACAAAAGAACGACACTTGTGAAAATTAGACTATGGGCTATTAATGGGCTTTATATTTGTTTAACCAAATGATAGTTTGTTAATTTTAATATAAAGATTTATAATTGGACGTACCTATAAATAACCATATACACTCAATCGAACACGATGGGCGGGATATTTATATGTATGAATAATCGTTCATTTAACCGGACACGAGAATGGATTAATAGTCTATGGAATTATTAAAACAGGGGTGAAATTATGTACAAGGACACTTGGCATAATTGATAACAAAGTATTAAAACCTTGGGTTACACGCAGTTGATATCCTGGTGTAATTATTAAACAAAGTATTAAAACCTTGTTACAGTTTAAGTCCCCAATTAGTTGGAATATTTGACTTCGGATATAAGGATAATTTGACGAGGATACTCGCACTTTATATTTATGACTGGTGGACTGTTATGGACAAAAACCAGGCGGACATATTAAATAATCCAGGATAAAAGACAATTAACCCATGGGCATAAAACTAAAATCAACACGTCAAACATCATGATTACGAAAGTTTAAATAAGCATAATTCCTTTATTTTCATATTTAATTGCACTTTTAATTATCGTACTTTTATTTATTGTCATTGTATTTAATTGCACTTTTAATTATCGTACTCTTTAATTATCGCAAGTTTATATTATCGCACTTTTATTTATTGCAATTTCATTATCATTATTTACTTTACGCTCTAAATTAAGTCTTTTATTTATTTAATATTTTACATTAGGTTTTAACTGCGACTAAAGTTTTAAAAATCGACAAACCGGTCATTAAACGGTAAAAACCCCCTTTTATAATAATAATATTACTTATATATTTGTATTTTTATAAATTAAAACTAATATAGCGTTAAGCTTTGTTTAAAAGATTCCCTGTGGAACGAACCGGACTTACTAAAAACTACACTACTGTACGATTAGGTACACTGCCTATAAGTGTTGTAGCAAGGTTTAGGTATATCCATTCTATAAATAAATAAATATCTTGTGTAAAATTATATCGTATTTAATAGTTTTTCCTAGTAAAATATACACTATTTCATATACGCCTCGCATAACATCAAGTAGGTAAACCTATTGGAATTAACAAGAAATGATCTAGAGCTTCAAAGGATCTTGGATGGCTTGGAAGTTCTTGAAGTAGAATCATGACACAAAAACAAGTTCAAGTAAGATTTTCTACTCGAATTAAGATAGTTATAGTTATAGAAATTGAATCAAAGTTTCACTATTAGTATTTACTTGAATTATAATGATAACCTACTATAACTAACAAAGGTTTCTTAATCTTAGATGATTACTTGGAATGGATTAGAAAGCTTGGAAGTATACTTGCAAACTCGAAAGTATTCTTGATTTTATGAAACTAGAACTTATAGAATTTATGAAGAACACTTAGAACTTGAAGATAGAACTTGAGAGAGATCAATTAGATGAATAAAATTGAAGAATGAAAGTGTTTGTAGGTGTTTTTGGTCGTGGATAATGGATGGGATTTAAAGGAAATTCTAGTTTGTATTTTAGTTTAATAATTCATGATATAAAACATGTAACTTGTTTTCTAGTTAGATATTTGGTATTAGATGACAAAGCTTTAAGTACCACATGTTATTAATCATTTAGGGCTACTAAGGAGCTGATTATTGAGGTGTATATACCAATAGTATATACATCTAGAAGCTGTGTATTGTACGAGTACGAATACGGGTGCATACGAGTAGAATTGTTGATGAAAATGAATGAGAATGTAATTGTAAGCATTTTTGCTAAGTAGAAGTACTTTGATATGTGTCTTTAAGTCTTTAAAAAGTGTACTAATACAACTTAATACACTACATGTATATACATTTTAACTGAGTCGTTAAGTCATCGTTAGTCGTTACATGTAAGTGTTGTTTTGAAACCTTTAAGTTAACGATCTTGTTAAATGTAATTAATTCATTGTTATTATACTTAAATGAGATGTTAAATTGTTATGTTAACATGATAACATGGTGTATGAATATATATTAACATCATATATATGTTAAAATACTATTACAACGATAATCGTTACATATATATATATATTGTTTCGAAATCCTTAAGTTAGTAGTCTCATCTTACTTGTATAGTTCATTATTAATACACTCAATGATATAATTAATTATCATTTTATCATGTTAAATATAGTATATCAATATCTTAATACAATACATATGTATTTAGTAAGACATTGTTATAACGATAATCGTTATGTATATCGTTTCGAGCTTCATAATTCAATAATCTCATTTTCTATGTATATCACACATTGTTAATATACTTAGTGAGATACTTACTTATCATAATCTCATTTCAACCATATATATGTCCATATATATATCATCATGTTGTTTTTACAAGTTTTAACGTTCGTGAATCGACGGTCAACTTGGGTGGTCAATTGTCTACATAAAACTCATTTCAATTAATCATATCTTAATAAGTTTGATTTCTTAACATGTTGGAAACATTTAATCATGCAAATATAGTTTTCATTTAATATATAATCATGGAATAATCATGGAAAAGTTCGGGTCACTACAGGCAGTACTCATGTCTAGGTGAGTTCCCAATGCCTGATGTAACGTCTGCCAGAACCTTGAAACAAATCTGCCATTCCTATCAGAGATAATAGAGATTGGTATTCCATGTCTGGAGATGACTTCCTTTAAGTATAGTCCTGCCAACGTCTCTATTTTATCATCTTCTCTCATTGGTAGAAAGTGTGCTAACTTGGTAAGACGATCGACTATTACACAAATTGTATCATAACCACTTGCAGTCCTTGGAAATTTAGTAATGAAATCCATGGTAATGTTTTCCCATTTCCATTCTGGGATTTCAGGTTGCTGAAGTAGACCTGATGGTTTTTGATATTCAGCTTTGACTTTAGAACAAGTCAAACATTCCCCTACGTATGTGGCAACATCGGCTTTCATACCCGGCCACCAAAAGTGTTTCTTGAGATCTTGGTACATCTTTCCCGCTCTAGGATGTATTGAATATTTGGTTTTATGTGCTTCCTGGAGTAACATTTCTATCGCATCTCCAAACTTTGGTACCCAAATTCTTTCAGCCATATACCGAGTTCCGTCTTCCCGAATATTAAGTTGTTTCTCCGATCCTTTGGGTAATTCATTCTTCAAATTTCCTTCTTTTAAAACCCCCTGTTGTGCCTCTTTTATTCGAGTAGTAAGGTTAGTATGAATAATTATATTCATAGCTTTTACCCGAATAGGTTCCCTGTCCTTTCTACTTAAAGCGTCAGCTACCACATTTGCCATTCCCGGGTGGTAACGAATCTCAAAATTGTAATCATCTAACAGCTCAATCCACCTACGTTGTCTCATGTCTTGTTGTTTTTGATCAAATATGTGTTGGAGACTTTTGTGGTCGGTATATATGGTACATTTGACCCCATATAAGTAATGTCTCCACATCTTTAATACAAAAACAACAGCGCCCAATTCCAAATCATTAGTCGTATAATTCTGCTCGTGAATCTTCAATTGTCTAGACGCATAAGCAATTACCTTCTTTCGTTGCATTAATACACAACAAAGACCTTGTTCGAAGCATCACAATAAATCACAAAATGTTCATTCCCTTCAGGCAATGACAATATAGGTGTTGTAGTTAACTTTTTCTTCAACAATTGAAACACTTTCTCTTGTTCATCCTTCCATTCAAATTTCTTCCCTTTATGCGTTAATGCAGTTAAGGGTTTTGCTATTTTGGAAAAATCTTGGATGAATCTTCTGTAGTAACCAGCCAGTCCTAAAAATTGGCGTATGTGCGTTGGAGTTTTCGGGGTTTCCCACTTTTCAACGGTTTTAATCTTTGACGGATCAACCTGAATACCTTCTTTGTCCACTACGTGACCGATAAATTGAACTTCTTTCAGCCAAAATGCACATTTTGAAAACTTAGCGTACAGTTCTTCCTTCCTCAACAATTCTAGAACCATTTTCAAATGTTCTCCGTGCTCTTGATCATTCTTGGTGTAAATAAGTATGTCGTCGATGAAGACAATGACAAACTTGTCAAGATATGTTCCACACACTCGGTTCATGAGATCCATGAACATGGCTGGTGCGTTAGTCAAACCAAACGGCATAACCATAAACTCATAATGAAAATAACGTGTTCTAAAAGCAGTCTTTGGGATATCATCCTCCCACACCTGCATTTGATGATAATCGGATCGTAAATCAATCTTCGAATAAACAGACGAACCTTGCACTTGATCAAATAAGTCTTCGATTCTTGGTAGTGGATAACGGTTCTTGATGGTAAGTTTGTTCTGATGGAATTTGACAATCCTTTTAAACAACATGTTCAACATATTTACAAGTTCATAAAACCATTTTTATGAAGATTAAAGAAAGCGGAAGCATGAAAAGTTCATGTTTTAAGTTTAACCATTTATGTTAAATTCCATGTTAATATCAAGTCTCGAAAAATATGCTTACAAGTAAAAGTAGAGACAAAAAAATATACCTCCTCAAGTTAATTGAGGGTTGTGATTCTTGGTTAGAAGATGGAGAATAAGTGTGTAAAACCCAAGCTTTTGATGCACCAACACTACCCTTAATGTAGTTAGGCTTTAGAACCTTAATGAGCTAGTAAACCAAGCTTGAAACCCACTTGTTTCTCCTACTAAAAATCCGGACAGCAGCTGCCCAAATGATGATGACGAATGAAGTCTCAAAATGATGAAACCTCAAGGAGAAATACCCCAAACTTATCACCAACACCTTGAAGTTTAGTTAGGATTTTATTACACTATAAAATGAGCTTTCTATTAAACTCAAAACTCCCTCTTGTTCCTCAAAATAGTTCGGCCAGAATACAGCAGGAAAAAAATGAGAGAGTTATTTTTCTATTACTTGATGTGTAAATGCATGTCACATATTCTTATGGTCAAGCATGTAAAGCATAAGGACTTGTGCATTTTAAAAGCCACAAAACAAGCATGGGTTTGACACATTGGTACTCTCAAAAAATGTCCCCATGAGGGAGTTTTAAAAAAGAAATAACTTTCATTTTATATAAAACTAGTTACAAAATAATTCCATGCATTTGTTACTTACATCTTATAAATCCTTTTATAAAATGTATCACAGCATAACTATTTAATCTAATAAATAATTAAGTCCTTATCATATAAATTATCCAAATAATTTATCTCAAGTAATAACACTTTAGAAAACCGATTTTCTAAAGTTCAAGTGTCGCGTATTTATTCAACGACCCAATCGTTAAGATTAAATACTTATAAGGTGTTGGTAAGCTTGTTATTGGGTATGACCAGACTTGGATCATAACATAGTGGCCACATTAATTTAATATGTCTCTCGGGCATACGAAAAACCTTCAATCTCCCACTTGCACGAGAAACATAAGAAATTAATGCAAGTAATGGATTCCACCTAACGACCGTCCATCACCCCCAATATGTTATGACTTTGTGCCATTCAATAACATCATCTTTTTCGAGTTCCCATCTCGAATATGAATATATATAGGTGAATCTTTCATTATATCCTTTCGTCCTAGATGTCATGTTAAATCCAAGAGATACAGAGTGATCACTCTCTTCTAGATTTAACTTTATTAGGCCTTAGACATCTAACTCTCAACGAATAAGAGGGACAAATTCCATCTTGACTACATACGTCCTAAATATACACCTTGCATTATACCTGAGCTCTTCCTTATGAACTACCATATTTCAGAATAGCGAAGGAAAGAATCAAGGCACGATACTTGGTAAATATCCGAACCCAATATGTATCTCAGGTCAGAGGATACAATGATATTCGCCTTTACTCAAGATTACATGTGATCAACCACAAAGGCTCTATACAGTAAATCTTGAGAGCGGGTCTCCCAATATTTGTATCCCACAAATATCTATGAACCTTGGTTGCAACCTTGCCCTACATTCAACCTGAATGTATACCAATCCAAGTTCACAATAGTCTAAACCTCACACCTGTTCCCACAAATGTGATCAACTACGGAATTTAGAATAATTTCTTATTCATGGATAAAATATGCAAAATAGGAACATGACTCAAATAAATTAACACCATAGTTATATTAATGAGTTTGAACCACTTCGTTCCGTTACAATACTTAAAACAGATCATGACCAATCACTAGAATATCGAAGCCCTAATGCACTAACATGCCCTTGATGTTTTGCACCATATAAGAGTTTCGTGAGTGGATCCGCTATATTAAGATCTGTGTGAACTTTACGAATACATATCTTTCCCTTTTCAACTTCATCCCTTATGTAGTTGAATCTCCGCTCAATGTGACGGGTCTTTTGGTGAGCACGAGGTTCCTTGATTTGACCAATCGCTCCCTCGTTGTCACAAAAGATCTCAAGAGGGTCCTGAATGGAAGGGATTACTCCTAAGTCGTCGATGAATTTCTTCATCCATGCAGCTTCCTGTGCTGCCAATGAGGCGGCAATGTACTCCGACTCTATAGTGGATAATGCAACAACATCCTGTTTTGAACTCTTCCAAGAGACCGCACCTCCATTTAACGTAAAGACATAACCGGATTGTGATCGAGAATCATCTCGATCAGTTTGGAAACTCGCATCCACGTAACCTTTTACAGTAAGTTCCTCCTCACCAGACCCGTATATAAGAAACATATCCTTAGTCCTCCTAAGGTATTTCAATATACTTTTAACAGCCACCCAATGACTGTTTCCAGGGTTATTCTGGTATCTACTTGTCAAGCTGAGAGCGCATGACACATCCGGTCTAGTGCATATCATTGCATACATGATTGACCCAATAGCAGATGCGTATGGGACTTTCTTCATTCTCTCTTGTTCATCTTTTGTGGTGGGGCACTGAGATGAACTGAGAAGTGTTCCCTTTTGAATAGGTACCAAACCTTTCTTAGAGTTGTCCATCTTGAACCTTTTCAAGATCTTTTCAATGTATGCACTTTGATTCAAACCTATCAGTTTCTTGGATCTATCCCTTTAGATCCCAATCCCCAAAACGTATTGTGCTTCTCCAAGATTCTTAATGGAGAAGCATTTACTTAACCAAGTTTTAACACCTTGCATTGCCGGAATATCATTCCCAAATAATAATATATCATCCACATATAATACAAGGAACATGATAGTGCTCCCACTAGCTTTCTTATATACACAAGCTTCATCACCATTTTTAATGAAGCCAAATTTCTCGGCTTCCTCATTAAAACGATGATTCCACATTCTAGATGCTTGTTTCAATTCGTAAATTGACTTCTTTAACTTGCATACCTTTTTAGGATATTTCAGATCAACAAAACCTTTAGGCTGAACCATATAGACATCTTCCATAAGATATCCATTTAGGAAAGCGGTCTTGACATCCATTTGCCATATTTCGTAATCATAATGAGCAGCAATGACAAATAATATCCTAATAGACTTTAGCATTGCCACAGGCGAAAAGGTTTCATCATAGTCAACCCCTTGAGTTTGAGTGAAACCTTTTGCTACAAGTATAGCTTTATATGTATCCAAGTTTCCATGTATGTTGGTTTTCATTTTGAAAAGCCATTTACAATCAACCAGCCTTGAGCCAGTAGGTTGTGCAACAAGTTCCCAAACTTGGTTGTCATACATGGATTGCATCTCAGCATTCATGGCTTCCTGCCATTTATCTTTATCAATCCGTGATAAAGCATCTTGGTAGTTGGTTGGTTCATCCAAATCAACCGTATAGCAACCATCTATGAGAAACCCATATCTTTCAGGAGGATTGCTAATCCTACCAGATCTATGAACACTTTGTATACTTTGATCATCCATTTGATCATTCTCAATATTTTTATGATGAGTGCTAGTGTCAACCAATTGTGTATCATCTATTTGATTTTGAACCTCTTCAAGATCTATCTTCCTTTCACTATTTCCTTCCATTAGGAACTTAGTTTCAAGGAATTCAGCCTTCCGAGCAACAAATACATTTTGTTTGGATGGATCATAGAAATAGTATCCCATATCATCCTTGGGATATCCTATTAGATACGTAACGCTTAGGATAAGCTTCACATCCCCATACCTTTAAGTATGATAGAGATGGAGGTTTTCCAAACCACATCTCATGAGGAGTTCATTCCACTTTCTTGGTTGGGGCCATATTTAGAATACGAGCCGCGGAGCATAGACAATAACCCCAAAATGGTAGAGGCAACAAGCTTCTAGCTATCATAGATCGAAACATATCCATTAGGGTTCGATTCCTCCTTTCGGAAACTCCATTAAGTTGGGGTGTTCTAGGAGGAGTGAGTTGCGAGATAATCCCACAACTTTTAAGATGATCTTGGAAGGCATCGCTTAGGTATTCACCTCCTCTATCGGTATGAAGTACATTAATTGTCTTATTGAGTTGATTTTGTACTTCGTTTTGATATTCTTTGAATGCTTCATAAGTTTCGTCCGTGTTTCTTAATAAGTCGACATATCCGAAATGACTAAAGTCATCAATGAAAGTAATGAAGTATCTTTCACCATTCCTAGTCATGGGCTTAAAGGGTCCACATACATCCGAATGTATTAATCCCAATAAGTCCTTAGCCCTATCATAGGTCCCTTTGAAAGGTGCTTTAGTCATTTTGCCTTGTAAACAAGATTCACATACATCAAACGAGTCCAGTTCATTTGATTTCAAAAGGCCATTCCTCTGAAGTGTATGCATTCGATTCTTGTTTATGTGACCAAGGCGACAATGCCATAAGTAGGAATCACTCAAATCCCTTTTGAGTTTCTTGGTGCTAGTATGGTATATTGAGCTACTAGATGATGTGTCATCATGAACCAATTCATAAACTCCATTTGAAGGCGAAGCCTTAAAATAGAATACATTATCTAAATAAACGTGGATATCATCATTAACAAAATTA
Source organism: Rutidosis leptorrhynchoides (assembly GCF_046630445.1). Taxonomy (NCBI): domain Eukaryota; kingdom Viridiplantae; phylum Streptophyta; class Magnoliopsida; order Asterales; family Asteraceae; genus Rutidosis; species Rutidosis leptorrhynchoides. Next base: position 258,362,707 of record NC_092333.1, read on the forward strand.
AGATAAAAACCACATTGTTTTAAACGAGAAACTGAAATAATGTTTCGACATAAATCCAGTGCATACAAAACATTGTTCAAAATAAGTTCCAAACCACTTGGAAGCTTTAATACAAAGTCTCCTTGAGCCTTCACTTGCACTTTGGCTCCATTACCCATAAAGAGACTTGATGTTCCCGTTTGCTTGCTACTTCTTTTGAACCCCTGCAAAGAATTGCAAATGTGAGTTCCACATCCAGTGTCTAATACCCATGTATTAGAAGAAGTAATACTAAGCTCTATATATACCATATAAATATTACCTAAGGTTTGCCCCGCATCCCTCTTTTCCTTCAACTCCTTAAGGTAGACCGGGCAGTTGCGTTTTTAGTGGCCCATTTCACCGCAACCGAAGCACAGGTCTTCCTTGGGGTTTGCTTGTCCGGCAACCTTTTGCTTCTTGTTCTTGTTTTTGGTTGGGGTAACCATCCTCCCCTTTCCCTTGCCTTGATGGGCGGGTCCTTTCCTCTTATCCGCCTTTGACTTAGAGGTGTTGTTACCTTTGGACCCACCATCATTGATCATTAGCACTGGTGAAGCCCTTTTACCCATGCTAGTTTCCGCCGTCCTAAGCATGCCATGAAGTTCGCCAATGGTCTTATCCATCCCATTCATATTGTAATTAATTACAAATTGGTCAAACCTCTTTGACAAGGAGTTTAGGATAAGATCTGTGGCTAGCTCATTAGATATGTTGAGATTAAGACGGTTTGCGCGATCAATGAGGCTTTTCATCTTGAGGACATAAGATGAAACGGATTGGGAGTCGTCCATACGACATGCATGAAGCGCTCGAACAGTGTCGAAGCGCTCGACACGTGCTTGTTGAAGGAACATCTCCTTCAATTGCATGATCATGTCGTATGCAGTATGATGCTCGAAATCCTTTTGGAGTTTGGGTATCATAGTCCCAAGCATTAGGCAAGTGACTTGCACCGAATCGGTGCAATACTTATTCCAATAAGCCATGCCTTCCGTATCATCCTCGTCGGGTTGATCGGGAATGGGGTCTTCCAACACATATGCCTTATCCTCAAGTTTGAGGACAATCCTAAGATTGCGGAACCAATCCATAAAGTTCGTATGGTTGAGTTTGTATTTCTCGAGGAGAGACCTTAACGATAGGTTGTTCAAGTTAATAGGTGCGTTTTGCATGTTGTTGTTATTGGCGGCCATCTACAAAATTTAACAAAGTTCATTTAAGTATTGATTTTATATTTAACAATCAATACCCTTTAAATCCAATTGATATATATTAAATTTTAGAATCCAACGGTAAACCAAATTTCGGTTAGGTGACCTTTATCCTGTCATTTGATTTAGCTAGGTAGTCATTATATGACAATTGCAATCCTTTTGCAACTTCTAAGTTATGGGATCATTCAATCCTTTTGCATGACATATTATCCCATCAACGCCTATTTGTTCGTCATGCTTCGGTGACCCTAAGTTCATGATTTCCAAATCAAGTCGTCCTACTTGTTTAGACATGTAAACTTAACATACAAGTGGTTAGGTGACCTTTATCCCACAAGTGTGCGAAATTTACCTTAATCATATTAGTTTGCTCATAACGGTTAGGTGACCTTTATCCCATTATAAGTTCCTTAATACGTCTAAGTGTCATACAATAGGATGGCGTTTAAACTTGTTAACCTAATGTGTTAAAGGGTTTTAAGTTTTCATTATTTCTAGTTTGTGAAAACTTTTATGCCATACACCAACATGCATTTAGTGTATGGTTCTTATGAAAATCCATTTTCATGTCATGTAACAATGCCAATTTTATTACTTTGATATAAACCATTTTATATGTGCAATCCATTTCTAATTCTTAATAACCATTTATTAACGTCTTTTGCCATTTCAATTTAACCGATTAAATTGTAGTTTGGTAAATTTCATGTTGTTTATAATTTAACCAATTAAATTTTAGTTTTGCTTGTTGTTAACTTGTGTGATAACTTGTTGTAGTAACATACACAATCCACAATCATACAAGAAATAAAACAACCACGTATGCAAAACAAATGTGTTCACAATCAAGCCAATTTGGTAGACATTTGTTTAGCCGAAAACAAATGTCACCGTTTAAGGGTTATAACACTAAGTAGGAGATTTCAAAATCTCCCACTTAATCTTGCATCCAAATGCATCTTCTAAGTCTTCATCTTGTATCTTCATTCTCTTTACAAAATATATCCTAATACATTTTTCTAGAAAATGAAATTACAACCTAATCTATTTTACATACCAAATATAAAATAAATTACAAATGAATAAATATTACAAACCAAATGAATGAATTAATATTACAAACCATAAGAATAAATTAAACAACCAAATCATTCAACCATTCAAACACAAGGTCTAGACTTGATTGTGAACATCAACATACAACAAAAATTGACCAAATTTCAAGTTCCAAACCCATTTGGAACCCTCCTAAATTTGGCCAAACCAAGAACCACCCAAACCCGAACAAATTTTTACATTCTACTTTCATGCATGTTACTAGAATGTAAATATAGTGGGTTTTAAAGTCAAATACAAGAAGCATATTGAAGGTATTTCATATGCCCGAGAGACATATTAAACTAATGTGGCTAACATGTTATGATCCAAGTCGGGTCATACCCAATAACAAGCTTACCGACACCTTATACGTATTTAATTTTAACGATTGGTTCATTAAATAGATACGTGACACTTGAATTTTAGAAAATTGGTTTTCTAAAATACTATCACTAGAGATAAATTATTTGGATAATTTATATGATAAAGGATTTAATTATTTATGGGTTAAATAATTATGTTGAGTTATATTTTATAAAATTGGTTTTATAAAATGCAAGTAACTTTAAATATACATGTTTTATATAACTAGTTTTATATAAAAAATTAATTATTCCCTTTTGAAAGGCCAAGGGTGGCATTTTTTTGGGGAGGGAAAAATGGGGTTTTCCCATGTATATTTATTGGTTGCTTTATTAACACAACACCCTAAGTTGCATGCTTGAATCCTTGAACCAAATACACACTCCACATTCAAATATACTTGAAAAAACTCCTCCCTTTTGTGGTGCTGCTGGACGAACCAAAAAGAGGAAAAGAAGAGGGTGTTTTGCTTGGTAATTTGGTGATTAAAGTGTCTAAAATCCTAACTAAAAAAAGGTGGTGTTGGTGTTAAAAGGCTTGGGGTATTTCTCCTTGAGGTTTCATCCTTTTGAAGCTCCATTCATTCTCATCTTCATCATCTTCATCTTCTTGCTTCAACCTCCTTTTGGAGAAGGTATAAACCCTAACTAGCTTCTATTTACATTTTAGTATATTTACAAGACTAGATCTATGAAATGGAATTCATGTTTAAAAGGTTAAACATATATATAAGTTTTTCTTGCAAATATATGCTTCCGCTTTAAATCTAATAACATGCATGTTTATGAAACTTGTTTATATGTTGAATTCCATCAATGGTATCTAGAGCCAAAGTCTTGTTAATATGCTTCTTGTTTTTGGCTAGTAAACTCATTTATTTTACAATCTACCAACATGCATGAAAGTAGAATGTAAAAATCATGAGTTCTTGGTGGGGTTTCGTTTTGGCCGAATTTTTGGACCCCAAAAATGGGTTTTGGGACTTCAAGTTTGGCCAAGATTTGATGTTATGTTATTGTTCACAATCGAGCCTAGACCGTGTGTTTGTTTGGTTGATTGATTTGGTTATCTTTCATGTTGTAATTTATTCATTTTGGTATGTAATAAGTTGTAATTAATCTTGTAATTTTTTCATGTAATTTATTCTATTTGTTTGTAAAAATAGAATAGGTTGTTATTTCATTTTCTAGAAAAATTGTATTAGGATATAATTTTGTAAAGAGAAAATGAAGATTCAAGATGAAGATTACAAGATGGAGCTTATGAAGTTACAAGATTGAGTGGGAGATTTTGTATAAAATCTCTTATTTTGGTTAACCCTCTTAGGTGACATTTGTTTTTTGGCTAAACAAATGTCCACCATAATGGCTCCCGATTGTGAACATTTTTTGTTATGCATGTTTGTGTATGTTTGTATGTTTGGTTGCTACAAGATTATCACATGTTAACACTTGCATAATACATTATAAATGGTTATAATAAAACATAACAAAAGGCACTAATAATTGGTTATTAGACCTAAATAAAATGGTTTATTTAAAAGGTAACAAATTGGCTTATAACTAGTAATTGGTTTTACTAAAAGGACATGAAAATAGGTTTTCATAATACACTACACACCAAATGCATGTTGGTGTATAGCATTTTGTTTTCTAAAACTAGAATGTAGAAAACATAAAATCCCTTTAACTAAAACAAGGTAAACAAGTTAAACTCCATCCTTTTGTGGAAACACTTAGACATATTAGGAATCTCTTGATGGGATAAAGGTCACCTAACCGTCATGAGTGAACTAATATGAATAAGGTACACTTCGCATACATGTGGGATAAAGGTCACCTAACCACTTGTATGTTAAGTCTACATGTTTACACAAGTAGAACAACTTGATTTGGGAATCATGAACTTAGGGTCACCGAAGCATGAGGAACAAATAGGCGTTGATGGGATTAATATGCCATGCAAAAGGATTGCATGATCCCATAACTAAGAAGTTGCAAAAGGATTGCAATTGTCATTATGACTACCTAGCTAAATCAAATCACGGGATAAAGGTCACCTAACCGAAATTTGATTTACCGTTGGATTCTAATATTTAATAAAACAAATTAAGAGGGTATTGTTTATTAAATCTAAAATCGATACTTAAAATGAACTTTGTTGAATTTTGTAGATGGCCGCTAATAACAACAACAACATGCAAAACACACCACTTAACATGAACAACCTATCGTTACGGTCTCTCCTCGAGAAAGACAAACTCAACCATACCAACTTTATGGATTGGTTCCGCAATCTTCAGATTGTCCTCAAACAAGAGGATAAAGCGTATGTACTTGAGGACCCCATTCCCGATCAACCGGATGAGAATGATGTGGAGGCAATGGCCTCTTACGATAAGTATTGCCACGACTCCCTTCAAGTCTCATGCTTAATGCTTGGGACTATGATACCCGAACTCCAAAAGGATTTCGAGCATCATAGTGCATACGACATGATAACGCAATTGAAGGAGATGTTCCTCCAACAAGCGCGTGTCGAGCGCTTCGAAACGGTTCGGGCGCTACATGCTTGTCGTATGGACGATACCCAATCAGTTTCATCTTATGTACTTAAGTTGAAAAGCCTCATCGATCGTGCTAACCGTCTCAACCTAAACATTTCTAATGAGTTAGCCACCGATCTTATCCTTAACTCCCTATCAAAAAGGTTTGATCAATTTGTAATCAATTACAATATGAATGGGATGGATAAGAGCATAGGTGAGCTTCACGGTATGCTTAGAACGGCGGAAACTAGCATGGGTAAAAGGGCTTTACCCGTGTTAGCAATCGATCAAGGTGGATCCAAAGGTAACACCTCTAAGCCAAAGGTGGCTAAGAGAAAAGGACCCGCCCATCAAGGCAAAGGGAAGGGGAAGATGGTTACCCCAACCATCAACAAGGCTAAGAAGCAAAAGGTAGCCGAGAAGGCAAACCCCAAAGAAGACCCGTGTTTCGGTTGCGGTGAAATGGGTCACTGGAAGCGAAATTGCCCGGTCTATCTTAAGGAGTTGAAGGACAAGAGGGATGCGGGGCAAACCTCAGGTAATATATATATGGTATATATTGAGCTTAATATTACTTCTTCTAATACATGGGTATTAGACACGGGATGTGGAACTCATATTTGCAATTCTTTGCAGGGGTTCAAAAGAAGTGATCATAAGGCGGGAACATCAAGTCTCTATATGGGCAATGGTGCAAAGGTGCATGTTAAAGCTCAAGGAGATTTTGTTTTGAAGCTTCCAAGTGGATTGGAACTTATTTTAGAAAATGTTTTGTATGCACCGGATTTATGTCGAAACATTATTTCTATTTCCCGCTTAAAACAATGTGGTTACGTTGTTAATTTTATTGATGATGATATTCATGTTTCTAAAGATAATGTATTCTATTTCAAGGCTTCGCCTTCAAATGGAATTTATGAATTGGTTCATGATGACGCATCATCGAACTCTATATACCATACTAGCACCAAGAAACTCAAAAGGGATTTGAGTGATTCCTATTTATGGCATTGTCGCCTTGGTCACATAAACAAGAACCGAATGCATACACTTCAAAAGAATGGACTTTTGAAATCAAATGAAATGGATTCGTTTGATGTATGTGAATCTTGTTTACAAGGCAAGATGACTAAAGCACCTTTCAAAGGGACTTATGAAAGGGCTAAAGATTTATTGGGATTAATACATTCGGATGTATGTGGACCCTTTAAACCCATGACTAGGAATGGTGAAAGATACTTTGTTACTTTCATTGATGACTTTAGTCGTTTCGGATATGTCTACTTATTAAGACACAAGGACGAAACGTTCGAAGCATTCAAAGAATATCAAAACGAAGTACAAAATCAACTCAATAAAACAATAAAGGTACTTCGTACCGATAGAGGAGGTGAATACCTAAGCGATGCCTTCCAAGATCATCTTAGGAGTTGTGGGATTATCTCACAACTTACTCCACCCGGAACACCCCAACTTAATGGAGTTTCCGAAAGGAGGAACCGAACCCTAATGGATATGGTTCGATCTATGATGGCAAGAAGCTCGTTACCTCTATCATTTTGGGGTTATTGTCTAAGCTCCACGGCTCGTATTTTAAATTTGGCCCCAACCAAGAAAGTGGAACGAACTCCTCATGAGATGTGGTTTGGAAAACCTCCTTCTCTTTCATACTTGAAAGTATGGGGATGTGAAGCTTATCCTAAGCGTTATATAGCAAATAAGCTACATGCTCGATCCACAAAGTGTATCTTCATAGGATATCCCAAAGATGACATGGGATATTACTTCTATGATCCATCCGAGCAAACGGTATTTGTTGCTCGGAAAGCGGAATTCCTTGAAACCAAGTTCCTTATGAAAGGTGATGGTGAAAGGAAGATAGATCTTGTAGAGGTACAAGATCAAGCCGATGATACACAATTGGTTGGCACTAGTACTCAACATGAGGATGTTGAAAATGATCAAGTGAATGATCAAGGTACACAAGACGTTCGAAGATCTAGTAGGATTAGTAATCCTCCCGAGAGATATGGGTTTCTCGTGGAAGGTTGCTATACGGTTGATTTGGATGAACCGACAAACTACAAAGATGCTTTATCAAGAATTGATAAAGATAAATGGCAGGAAGCCATGAACGCCGAGATGCAATCCATGTATGAAAACCAAGTTTGGGAACTTGTTGTGCAACCTCCTAGCTCCAAGCTAGTTGATTGCAAATGGCTTTTCAAGAAGAAAACCGACATACATGGAAACTTGGAAACATACAAAGCTAGACTTGTAGCAAAAGGTTTCACTCAAACTCAAGGGGTTGATTATGATGAAACTTTCTCGCCTGTGGCAATGCTAAAGTCTATTAGGATATTATTTGCCATTGATGCTCACTATGACTATGAAATATGGCAAATGGATGTCAAAACCGCTTTCCTAAATGGATATCTTGAGGAAGATGTCTATATGGTACAGCCCGAAGGTTTTGTTGATCCGAAAAATCCTAAAAAGGTATGCAAGTTAAAGAAATCAATCTACGGATTGAAACAAGCATCTAGAATGTGGAATCATCGTTTTAATGAAGAGGCAAAGAAATTTGGCTTCATTAAAAATGGTGATGAAGCTTGTGTATACAAGAAGGCTAGTGGGAGCTCTATAATGTTCCTTGTGCTATATGTGGATGACATATTATTGTTTGGGAATGATATCACCACAATGCAAGAAGTCAAAACTTGGCTAAAGAGTTGCTTCTCCATTAAGGATCTTGGAGAAGCACAATACATATTGGGGATTGGGATCTATAGGAATAGATCCAAGAGATTGATAGGTTTAAGTCAAAGTGCATACATTGATAAAATCTTGAAAAGGTTCAAGATGGAAAACTCTAAGAAGGGTTTGGTACCTATTCAAAAGGGAACCGTTCTCAGTTCATCTCAGTGTCCTACCATGAAAGATGAACAAGAGAGAATGAAGAAAGTCCCATACGCATCTGCTATTGGGTCTATCATGTATGCAATGATATGTACTAGACCGGATGTGTCATGCGCTCTAAGCTTGACAAGTAGATACCAGAATAATCCAGGAAATAGTCATTGGACTGCGGTTAAATGTATATTGAAATACCTTAGAAGGACTAAGGATATGTTTCTAATATATGGGTCTGGTGAGGAGGAACTCGCTATAAAAGGTTACGTGGACGCGAGTTTCCAAACTGATCGAGATGACTCTCGATCACAATCCGGTTATGTCTTCATGTTGAATGGTGGTGCGGTCTCTTGGAAGAGCTCAAAACAGGAAGTTGTTGCGTTATCCACTACAGAGTCGGAGTACATTGCCGCCTCATTGGCAGCTCAGGAAGCTGCATGGATGAATAAATTCATCGACGACTTAGGAGTGGTCCCTTCCATTCAGGATCCTCTTGAGATCTTTTGTGACAACGAGGGTGCGATTGCTCAAATCAAGGAACCTCGTGCTCATCAAAAGACTCGTCACATTGAGCGGAGATTCAACTACATCAGGGATGAGGTTGAAAAGGGAAAGATATGTATTCACAAGGTTCACACAGATCAAAATGTTGCGGATCCACTCACGAAGCTTTTACATTGGCCAAAACATGAGGGACATGTTTGTGCATTAGGGCTTCGATATTCTAGTGATTGGAAATGATCTATTTTATGTATTGTAACGGAACGAATTAGTTCAAACTCATCAATATAATTATGGTATTAATTTAATTATGAGTCATGTTCCAATTTTGCATATTTTATCCATGAATAAACTATTATTCTAAATTCTGTAGTTGATCACGTTTGTGGGAACAAATGTGAGGTCTAGACTATTATGAACTTGGATTGGTTAACATTCAAATGGTGAATGTGGGGCAAGGTTGCAACCAAGGTTCATAGATATTTGTGGGACACAAATATTGGAAGACCCGCTCTCAAGATTTACCGTATGGAGCCTTTGTGGTTGATCACATGTAATCTTGAGTAAAGGAGAATATCATTGTATCCTATGACCTGAGATACATATTGGGTTTAGATATTCACTGAATATCGTACCTTGATTCTTTCCTTCGCTATTCTGAGAAGGTAGCTCATAAGGGAGGCTTCAGGTATGGTACAAGGTGTAGTATCTAGGACGTATGTAGCCAAGATGGAATTTGTCCCTCTTATTCGTTGAGAGTCAGATGTCTAAGGCCTGATAAAGTTAAATCTATAAGAGAGTGGTCACTCTGTATCTCTTGGATTTAACATGACATCTAGGACGAAAGGATATATTGAAAGATTCACCTAATCATATTCGAGATGGGAACTCGAAAGGGATGATGTTATTGAATGGCACTAAGTCATAACATATTAGGGGTGATGGACGGTCGTTAGGTGGTATCCATCACTTGCATTAATTTCTTATGTTTCTCGTGCAAGTGGGAGATTGAAGGTATTTCATATGCCCGAGAGACATATTAAACTAATGTGGCTAACATGTTATGATCCAAGTCGGGTCATACCCAATAACAAGCTTACCGACACCTTATACGTATTTAATTTTAACGATTGGTTCATTAAATAGATACGTGACACTTGAATTTTAGAAAATTGGTTTTCTAAAATACTATCACTAGAGATAAATTATTTGGATAATTTATATGATAAAGGATTTAATTATTTATGGGTTAAATAATTATGTTGAGTTATATTTTATAAAATTGGTTTTATAAAATGCAAGTAACTTTAAATATACATGTTTTATATAACTAGTTTTATATAAAAAATTAATTATTCCCTTTTGAAAGGCCAAGGGTGGCGTTTTTTTGGGGAGGGAAAAATGGGGTTTTCCCATGTATATTTATTGGTTGCTTTATTAACACAACACCCTAAGTTGCATGCTTGAATCCTTGAACCAAATACACACTCCACATTCAAATATACTTGAAAAAACTCCTCCCTTTTGTGGTGCTGCTGGCCAAACCAAAAAGAGGAAAAGAAGAGGGTGTTTTGCTTGGTAATTTGGTGATTAAAGTGTCTAAAATCCTAACTAAAAAAAAGGTGGTGTTGGTGTTAAAAGGCTTGGGGTATTTCTCCTTGAGGTTTCATCCTTTTGAAGCTCCATTCATTCTCATCTTCATCATCTTCATCTTCTTGCTTCAACCTCGTTTTGGAGAAGGTATAAACCCTAACTAGCTTCTATTTACATTTTAGTATATTTACAAGACTAGATCTATGAAATGGAATTCATGTTTAAAAGGTTAAACATATATATAATTTTTTCTTGCAAATATATGCTTCCGCTTTAAATCTAATAACATGCATGTTTATGAAACTTGTTTATATGTTGAATTCCATCACATATTTCAAAGACCTTGGCTCTAGATACCATTGATGGAATTTGACAATCCTTTTAAACAACATGTTCAACATATTTACAAGTTCATAAAACCATTTTTATGAAGATTAAAGAAAGCGGAAGCATGAAAAGTTCATGTTTTAAGTTTAACCATTTATGTTAAATTCCATGTTAATATCAAGTCTCGAAAAATATGCTTACAAGTAAAAGTAGAGACAAAAAAATATACCTCCTCAAGTTAATTGAGGGTTGTGATTCTTGGTTAGAAGATGGAGAATAAGTGTGTAAAACCCAAGCTTTTGATGCACCAACACTACCCTTAATGTAGTTAGGCTTTAGAACCTTAATGAGCTAGTAAACCAAGCTTGAAACCCACTTGTTTCTCCTACTAAAAATCCGGACAGCAGCTGCCCAAATGATGATGACGAATGAAGTCTCAAAATGATGAAACCTCAAGGAGAAATACCCCAAACTTATCACCAACACCTTGAAGTTTAGTTAGGATTTTATTACACTATAAAATGAGCTTTCTATTAAACTCAAAACTCCCTCTTGTTCCTCAAAATAGTTCGGCCAGAATACAGCAGGAAAAAAATGAGAGAGTTATTTTTCTATTACTTGATGTGTAAATGCATGTCACATATTCTTATGGTCAAGCATGTAAAGCATAAGGACTTGTGCATTTTAAAAGCCACAAAACAAGCATGGGTTTGACACATTGGTACTCTCAAAAAATGTCCCCATGAGGGAGTTTTAAAAAAGAAATAACTTTCATTTTATATAAAACTAGTTACAAAATAATTCCATGCATTTGTTACTTACATCTTATAAATCCTTTTATAAAATGTATCACAGCATAACTATTTAATCTAATAAATAATTAAGTCCTTATCATATAAATTATCCAAATAATTTATCTCAAGTAATAACACTTTAGAAAACCGATTTTCTAAAGTTCAAGTGTCGCGTATTTATTCAACGACCCAATCGTTAAGATTAAATACTTATAAGGTGTTGGTAAGCTTGTTATTGGGTATGACCCGACTTGGATCATAACATAGTGGCCACGTTAATTTAATATGTCTCTCGGGCATACGAAAAACCTTCATGTTCAACTCTCGGTAGTCGATACACAACTTGAATGTACCATCCTTCTTTTGACAAACAAAACAGGAGCTCCCCACGGTGATGTTCTGGGTCGAATGAAACCACGCTCTAAAAGTTCTTGTAATTGGCTTTGTAATTCCTTCATTTCACTGGGTGCGAGTCTGTAAGGAACACGAGCTATTGGTGCAGCTCCAGGTACAAGATCTATTTGAAATTCAATGAATCGGTGTGGAGGTAGTCCTGGTAATTCTTTCGAAAATACATCGGGAAATTCCTTTGCGACGGGAACATCAATGATGTTCTTTTCTTCGATTTGACTTTCTCGACGTGTGCTAGAACCGCATAACAACCTTTTCTTATTAGCTTTTGCGCCTTCAGGCTACTAATAAGATTTAACTTCGCGTTGCTCTTTTCTCCGTACACCATTAAGGGTTTTCCATTTTCGCGCAGAATGCGAATTGCATTCTTGTAGCAAACGACCTCTGCTCTCTCCTTTTTCAACCAGTCCATGCCAATTATCACATCAAAACTCCCTAACTCTACTGGTATCAAGTTAATCTTAAACGTTTCGTTAACTAGTTTAATTTTTCGATTTCGACATATTTTATCGGCTTTAATTAATTTACCATTTGCTAATTCGAGTAAAAACTTATTATCCAAAGGCGTTAATGGACAACTTAATTTAGCACAAAAATCTCTACTCATATAGCTTCTATCCGGCCCCGAATCAAATAAAACATAAGCAGGTTTATCGTCAATAAGAAACGTACCCGTAACAAGCTCCGGGTCTTCCTGCACTTCAGCCGCGTTAATATTAGAGACTCTTCCACGGCTTTGACCATTATTATTATTCCCCTGGTTTGGACACGTATTTTTGTAATGGCCCTTCTTCCCGCATCCGAAACAAGTAATGTCAGCATTACTTGTTCCGACATTATATGTTCCTTTATTTCTGTTAATCGCTGGTCTGTAGACTTCACACTTTGCAGCACTGTGACCTGTTCTGTTGCATTTGGTGCATAACTCCCTACAAAAGTCATCCGGATGATATGTCTCACACCTTGGGCATTGACTTTTCTGCCTCCTGTTGTTGTTGTTGTTGTTGTTGTTGTTGTTGTTGTTGTTGTTGTTGTTGTTGTTGTTGTTGTTGGGGTTGTTGTTGTGGTTGTAATTGTTTTTGGGACGGTTGTTGTAATTTTTGTTGTTGTTGTTGGGGTTACGATTGTTGGTGCGATTGTTGCTGCGATAAATGGTGCGATTGTAGTTGTGATTATTATTGTCATTATATTGGTGACCCTTGTTACCATTTTCTTCCCACTTCCTCTTAACCTCTTTCATTTTGGTCTCCCCGGCTGCCAACTCTTTAGTTCTTCTCTCAATCTAGCCTATGAGTTTGTGAGCCATTCGACTCGCTTTCTGCATTGAGGTAGGTGCGAATGCACTTACATTTTCCTGAATTCTAATCGGCAGCCCTTTCACAAATGCATCGATCTATTCTTCCTCATCCTCAAACATACCAGGACACATCAGAGACAGTTCTGTGAATCGTTGTTCATATGAGGTAATATCATACCCCTGAGTTTTTAACTCTCTAAGCTCCGCCTTGAGCTTATTGACTTCATTCCTGGGACGGTACTGCTTATTTAACATGTGTTTGAATGTGGACCACAGTAGCGCGTAAGCAGTATCTTGTCCCACCTGCTCCAGATAGGTGTTCCACCAGGTTAACGCAGCACCTGTGAAAGTATGCGTGACGTATTTCACCTTATCTTCTTCAGCACATTTGCTCATAGCAAACACAGATTCGACCTTCTAGGTCCATCATTTCAATCCGACTGGTCCTTCAGTTCCGTCGAATTCCAGAGGTTTACAGGCAATGAATTCCTTGTAGGAGCATCCTACATGATTTCTTGTGGAATTAGCTCCACTGCTAGGTCCAGAGTTATTGTTGTTGTTTTGCATTGCAGCCTCTACTGCGGCTACGTTCGCTGCAAGGAAAACACGGAAATCTTCCTCGCTCATGTTCATGTTGTGTCGAGTAGTCGGTGCCATTTCCTTCAAAGATAGCCAAAAGAGTTAAGTTAATCATATAGAATATTAGGAGTAGACAATAGTATTTCATAGCATAACCGTTAAAGTTCATACTTCATAGCTAATATACAATTCAACTACTACAATTCTATCATGAAAAACTAATTACAATAATGCTTCGTGTTCAAACTTTGATACAATATTTTACAATCATACAACACCGCTATTTTACATACAGCATGAAATATAGCACACGATAACTACAATACAAGGCAGCTGTAAAGACAATTCTAGTTAAACTCAAATTGTTCAGTAAAAGCAGTAAAGACACGTAGTTCATAGGACCAGAAACAAGTCATACATTCGGTTTTCACCAATACTATTTCCCATCCTTGGTCAAGTGGAAAATAACCGTTGTGGCCTTTGGTGAGGCAGCATGTTGTAATGTTGTCAAAAAGACGGGGGTTACGTAACATCCAACAGCGTCGTAACAAGTTAAAAACCTTATCTCTCTCCTCAACTACAAAGTCCGTTACCAGTGGGAATGTTCTATTAAGAAGTTGTAACCCGATGTTCTTTTTCTCAATTTGATGAGAGGCAAACATAACTAACCTGTAAACGTAACATGCTTCCTTAAGTTGCATATTTGAAGCCTTCTCTAATGAACGAAGTCCTATATTGGGATATTCGGAGTCAAAATAGGCCCTCAACCCGTAGTGGAAAATTGCATTAGGGTTTCCAGAACACATAGCCTTAAAGAAAATATGGGCTAACTTAGGGTGTCCCCAGTGTGAGATACCCCACCTAACTAAGAAAAGCCTTCTATAAACCAAGGCATGCTTGGAATGTCTTTTAAATGTTTTACAAACTAATTTCGCCATAAACAATTGAGCCTATGAATCCTGACCGATTCTAGACAAAATTTCATCAAGCATTTCCCGTGGTAGGTCTTCTAAAATATTCGGTCGCCTATTCTTAACGTCCATTTTGTATTTTTTTTTATACTGTAAAAGAGGCGAAAATTAGAAACATAAAAGATGATAGGATAACAAAACATTACAAGCAATTTTTACATATAGCATAAAAGTACAAACACGCTACAATACATATATTACACGGCATGGTAAAAGTAAATGACTACAACTCTTTATTCAGACTTGTTTGCTTCTTCTTCCTCGGACTCGGTTCGTTTTGCTAATTTTCTAGGGATAAATGGACACGTACTAATACGAGCAGTCCTTTTGACAAATGGTCTAGAAAAATCTGGTTTCTTAAATGTTCCCGGACTATAGTTAAAGTTTAAAAAATACGGGTGTTTACGGTATGTTCCATCAGGGTATTTCATCATAACATAGGGTTCATCGGGTTTGGGATCGGGTTTCTCTATTTTGATAGATTTTCCCTTATTGATTTCTTTTTCTTTATTAAATTAGGCCGGAGTAATTTCTATGACTTCATCGGAATTCTCATTGGGATCCGATTCATCAGAAAATTGGTAATCTTTCCAATATTTTTCTTCCTCAGTGGAGACACCATAAACCATTTTTAACTTTGGTCCATTGGTTGAATATTTTTTCTTATTTAACTGTTTTTCTGTGATTTTTAACATTTCCTCCTCCGGATCTTCTTCTTCCGGTTCTTCTTCTTCTTCTTCCGATTCCTCTTCTTCCGGTTCCTCTTCTTTCGGTTCTTCTTCTTCCGGTTCTTCTTCCGAAATTTGTGAATCTTCCCAAAATACATCCGATTCTTCATTGTTATTAGGTGAGTCGATGGGATTGGTACTGGAAGTAGACATCTATCACACATTAACTAACACATTAGTAATATACCACATAATATTTACATGTAAAAATATATAGTTTCCAACAAAAGTGTTAAGCAATCGCTTTTAAAGTAAACATGGTCGAAGTCCAGACTCACTAATGCATCCTAACAAAATCGATAAGACACACTAATGCAAATTTTTGGTTCTCTAAGACCAACGCTCTGATGCCAACTGAAATGCCCCGTTCATATCGATTATAAACGTTTCATATTAATTGGTTTCATTGCGAGGTTTTGACCTCTATATGAGACGTTTTTCAAAGACTGTATTCGATTTTAAAACAAACCATAACCTTTATTTTATCGACAAAGGTTTAAAAGGCATAACGTAGATTATCAAGTAATGATAATCTAAATTATAACGTTTACACACGACCATTACATATGGTTTACAATAATATTATACAACAATTTATTTTCAGAATGCAGTTTTTATACATTATCATACAAGCATACTGACTCCAAATCTTGTCTTTAATTTAGTATGCAACAGCAGAAGCTCTTAATAATCACCTGAGAATAAACATGCTTAAAACGTCAACAAAAATATTGGTGAGTTATAGGTTTAACCTATATATACATCAAATTGTAATAATAGACCACAAGATTTTATTTTTTCATAATAACATACAGGAACACTCATCTGTATAAAAATCATTCATATGATGAACACCTGGTAACCGACATTAACAAAATGCATCTAGAATATCCCCAAACATACAGGAGCACTCATCTGTATATTAATAATCGAAGTACTAAAGCATCCGTAACCCCGGATAGGGTCTGTTAGGCCCAATAGATCTACCTTAAGGATTCGCGTCAATTAGTGGTGTTCACTAATTCTTAGGTTACCAAGCAAAAAGGGGTGATATCCGGTATAATAATTCAATCATAGAATGTAATTTCAAGTACTTGTGTCTATTTTGTAAATCATTTATAAAACTGCATGTATTCTCGTCCCAAAATGATTAGATATTAAAAATGGGACTATAACTCACTTTCAGAGATTTTCAATTCGTCTAAAATCAGACTTGGCCACGGATCGATTCACGAACCTATAACAAATATATAAATATATATCAAGGTATGAAAGAAATATATTCACATCATATTTTTATTTACGTGTTGACGATTTAAGTTGTCAAGTTAGCAGTCCAACGTTAGTAGTCCACAATTAGTAGTCCAATGTTAGTAGTACATATATAATTCAAAATATCACCCTGTAATAATCAAAACATAGTGTACACGTATTGTATAAGACTCAATCATGACCCACGATACCGCTATTGTAGTTACACGTATTGTGTATGTGGGTCTTTCGATATATCCGACGTGTTGTGTAACTAATGTCTTAACTAATCAAGATTACATTATATTGTCTCGTACTTATCCGAGACTATTATATTACATGGAAATACTCATAACATGTTAGAATACATGTATAATACAAGAAAAGTTAGCTAGGATGTGGTTAGTATAGATTTTTGTAAAATCATCACGTAGTTATTTTAGCCATTTTAACCAATATTGTTTTTCTCATAACTTCTTCATTATAAATCCATTTTGAGTGAATCAAATTGCTATGGTTTCGTAACGAACTGACATTTGTAAAACTAAACTAAAAAAGTGGTGGTTTATAGTCGGAGTTACAGGTTACATGCCTATTTTTAAAGAGGTAGTCATTTCTGTCGAAGAACGACATCTTGATGACCATTTTGAAAAACATGCTTCTACTTTGAGTTTAACCATGATTTTTGGTTATAGTTTCATGTTCATATGAAATATCATTTTCCTAGAAAAACAACTTTTAAATCAAAGATTATCATAGTTTTTAATTATCCAACCCAAAACAGTCCCCGGTTTCACTACGACGGCGTATGTCCGGTTTTACGGTGTTCTTCGTGTTTTCAAGTTTTAAATCATTAAGTTAGCATATCATATAGATATAAAATATGTGTTTAGTTGTTTTTAAAATTTAAGTTAGAAGGATTAACTTTGTTTGCGAATAAGTTTAGAATTAACTAAACTATGTTCTAGTGATTGCAATTTATATTCTTCGAATAAGATACTTATATATATATATATATATATATATATATATATATATATATATATATATATATATATATATATATATATATATATATATATATATATATATATATATATATATATATATACATATATATATATATATATATATATATACATATATATATATATATATATATATATATATATATATATATATATATATGAATCGAATGATGTTATGAACATCATCACTACCTCAAGTATAGTAGGTAAACCTACTGGAAATGATGAGAAATAAACTTGAGCTTCAAAGGATCTTTGATGGCTTGGAAGTTCTTGAAGTAGAATCATGACACGAAAACAAGTTCAAGTAAGATTACTACTTGAATTAAGATAGTTATAGTTATAGAAATTGAATCAAAGTTTGAATACGAATATTACCTTGAATTAGAAAGATAACCTACTATAAATAACAAAGGTTTCTTGATCTTAGATGATTTCTTGGAATGGAT
The DNA here is from genome assembly GCF_046630445.1 of Rutidosis leptorrhynchoides. Classification (NCBI taxonomy): domain Eukaryota; kingdom Viridiplantae; phylum Streptophyta; class Magnoliopsida; order Asterales; family Asteraceae; genus Rutidosis; species Rutidosis leptorrhynchoides. The sequence goes on from NC_092333.1 coordinate 258,380,793, forward strand.
TTGAAAGCTTGGAAGTAGTCTTGCAAACTTGATATGATTCTTGAAGTGTTCTTGAAAGATTATTTTGTATGATGATTTATGTTTGGATTTTTGAGCTAGATTGATGTAGATTTTGATGAAGATGATGAAGAATACTTAGAACATAATGAAAAAACAAGAGAGAGATCAATTTGATGCATGGAAATTGAAAATGAAAGTGTGTGCATGAATGAATGAAAAATGTGAATGGTGGTGGTGTTATATGCAAGTTGTAGTTTGATTTTTAGTGTAATAATTCAAGCTAGTTGCCAAATGTTTGGTTCCACATGTCTCTTAATCATTTAGGGCTGCTAAGGAGCAGATTTTTATTGGTATAGATCAATAGTAAATACATCTAGAAGCTGTGTACAATACGAGTACAAATACCGTATGAATATGAGTAGAATTCTTGAGAAAATCGAATGCGAATACGAGTATAGTTATCTTTGTTGAGTATAAGTATTTTGATATCTATATATAAGTCTTTCAAAAGTGTAGTAATACATCTCAATACGATACATATACATACATTTTAATTAAGGAGTTATTTCGTCGTTAATTGTTACATATATATGTCGTTTCGAACCCGTAAGTTAGTAGTCTTGTTTTACATATGTAGTTCATTGTTAATTCACTTAATGATATACTTAATTATCATTTATCATGTAAACATAGTGTATTAATATATCTTAATATGATACATGTGTATTTATTTTAATTAAGACGTTGTTACATCGATAATCGTTATATATATCGTTTCGAATGTCTTAATTTAGTAGTGTCATTTTATGTATATAACTCATTGTTAATATACTTAATGTGATACTATATATATATATATATATATATATATATATATATATATATATATATATATATATATATATATATATATCCATATATATATATCTTCATGTCGTTTATAAGTTTTACCGTTCGTGAATCGTCGGGCAAACTGGGTAGTCAATTGTCTACATGAAACTCGTTTCAATTAAACAAGTCTTAACAAGTTTGATTGTTTAACATGTTGGAAACATTTAATCATGTAAATATTAATCTCATATAATATATAATCATGGAAAAAGTCCGGGTCATGACATCTCTATTCTTTGCTTTTTTTCTTTTCCGTCTGTAAATTTAAAAATAAAAATAAATAACATATAACTTATATTTAATTCATATAAATGTAGTTAGAATAAATTATTATGTACTAATACTCCTTCTACCGATTTTAATTTTCTACTGGCAATTCAATCAACATATCTCGCTCCCTAAACACTAAACCCTAAATCTAAACCTTAAACATACTAAACCCTAAACTCAAAACCCTAAACAATAAAACCTAAAACCAAAACCCTATACCCTAAACCCTAAACCAGAAATTCTAAAATCTAAACCATAAACTCTAATCTATAAACCATAAACCTCAAACACTAAACTCTAAAACCTAAACCATATACCTAAACCCTAAACCCTAACCCAACCTGAAACCCTAAACCACCAACCCTTTACCATACACACTAAACCCTAAACCCTAAACCCTAAACTCTAAACCCTAAACTCTAAACCGTAAACCTTAAATTTAAAATCTAAACTCTAAACCCTAAATCCTAAACCCAAAACCCTAAACCATATACCTTAAACCCTATACACTAAATTACAAACTCTAAACCCTAAATCCTATACACTAAATCCTAAACCCTAAACCCTATATCTATACTCAAAACCATAAATTGTAAAAACTAAACCCTATACCCTAAACCCTAAACCATAAATTCTAAAATCTAAACCTTAAACCTTAGACACTAAACCCTAAACCATATACACTAAACCTTAAACCATATACACTAAACTCTAAACCCTAAACCCTATATCTAAACCCTAAACCCTAAATCAACCCTAAATCCTAAACCACCAACCCTTATGTAACGTCCTCCAGATAGGGTCTGGAAGAAACGTCACTAATATCAAATAAACTAACATATTATAATAAACGAGAACAATACTAAATGATAAAATTATCTTTGTTGAGAGTACGCAGCGAAAAATGAAATGTCATTACAATGATGGAAGTAACAATAATGTAAGTGTTCAAATGCAAAAGTAAATAATACGATATCTCTTGATCCTATATCCAAGTAGCATCACATAAGCAGTAAGAAAGAAAGCTTGAATCAAACAGCACCTGAGACAAAACATGCTAATGTGTCAACCAAAAAGGTTGAGTGAAATCATAGGTTTAACAAATAAGTTTGACCGTTGTTTTAGACCACAAGATTTAGTTTATAAAGTTGATCTCGCAGATCAAAAAGTTATGCCAATGCGTGATATTTAGAATAAACGTTCAAGTTTGCCCCAAAGACAAGTTGTAGTTTATACTTGTCGGTTTAATTTCATTATTAAGTAATACAATGACTTGGTCAAATGTATCAGGAACGTTACTCCCGATAGGCCTACCCCCAATAATTAAGCATGCATTCAATGAACAATTAAAAATATCACTGTAGGGACTTAGTCGGACATAGCCGGGTATAGCATAGTTTTAACAGTTGGCACTTGTGTCTAAATTGTAAATAGTAAAAGTAGCATGTGTCTCACCCCAATAAAAGTAAATAAGTTTGCTAGCAATAAAGAGTGGGGCTATGAATTCACCTTAGTAAGTAGAGAGAGAGAGAGAGAGTTATTCCTTGGAATAGAAAGTTGGATGAGTGAGCAGAAAAGTCAACCTATTGACATTTAAGAGTAGTAAGTGTTTTTGTCCAAGTTTAAGTAGATGTTTAAGTATGATAGTGTTGTAAGTATAGTTCGTTTTACTAAGTTTCCTTTCCTAGTAAGTTTCTATTTTTAGAAAGTTTCCACTTTTAGTAGATTTCTTATCTTAGTAAGTTTCTATAACTAGAAAGTTTCTACTTTAAGAGTGTTTTCCATTTTAGGATACTTGCCGCATTAGATAAGCTTCCAATCACCCATTTCCCTTCGAATGGCCATTTCAGGTCTAGGGGCTTAAGCTATAGGATCCTTTAAATCGGAAATCCAAACCCTTCAGCCTAGAGTTTCATAGAAACCATTCATCAAGAAAGTTCGAAGATCTATACATCTCTAATACATATCACAAAATGTTTTTATGTGTAGTAGGTTATAGGTGTTAGTAATAGTAATAGTGTGTACATGTTAATTAATAGTATAAGTAGTATTAGGGTTTCATTAATTAGGGTTAGTTAATTAAAGTAGTATTTAAATGATTAGGGTTTAGGGTTTTGAGGATCTAAATAATATGAATGTTAAGATCATGCACGAATATGATTATGAATATAAACATGAATTGAAAGAAAGATTTAAAAGTTTTAAGATTTTGGATCACACCTTGTTAATGATGATGAAGATTAACAAGAAACAAGAAGAAAACTTGGTAATGAAGATCAAATAACCCAAATAATAAAGAACACGCTTGAAAATCTTGATGAACACGAAGAACAAGCTTGAAGATCCGAATACCACAAGAGAGGGAGAGGGAGATATTGTTTTTGAGAGAGGATTTTGGTGTGATTTGTGAATGAGAAACTAGGAGTCTAGGGGTGTGTATATAGTGCAAGTATTAGAGTGTTAGTCAACATAAGGATGTTCTAATTAATGATTTTATTTTATTTTATAATTTTTAGTCAACAATAGGTGGTACTAGTTTATATATATATTTTTATTTTATTTTTATTTTATTTTTTAGTCAACATAAGGATGTAATTGTTTAAGATTCTTTAGTCTCATTATTATTATTATTATTATTATTATTATTATTATTATTATTATTATTATTATTATTATTATTATTATTATTATTATTATTATTATTATTATTAATATTATTAATATTATTATTATTATTATTATTATTATTATTATTATTATTATTATTATTATTATTATTATTATTATTATTATTATTATTATTATTATTATTGTTATTTTTACATTTACTACATGATAAGTATTATTTTCTTTTTACTAATTCATGACTTGTATATATATATATTTTTTAATTAGTTCCCAATTGTTTTATTATTTATATAAATGTCACTTTTTATTTATTACTTATAGGTTATTAGTTATAATATTACATAAATGCATAAATTTTAATTAGCAGTGAGTGTCGACTAACAGTTTATTATTTTCATCTTTTATTAACTTGTCAATTATTGCACAAAGTTGATTAATATGTTTTATAACTCTTAACACTTAACAATTATTGATTAAAGTTTAATCATTAAGTTTTAATTATATTGTTTGGGCATTTAATATTGAAAAAATATAGAATGGAAAAATGAGGGTCGTTATACCTTAACCCTACACACTAAACCCTAAACCCTATACCCTAAACCATATACCCTAAACCATAAACCATAAATACTAAAATCCAAACCCTAAAATCTAAACCCTAAACCCTAAACTATAAAACCTAAACCCTATACACTAAACCCTAACCCTATATCTAAACCCTTAACACTAAACCCTAAACCATAAATTCTAAAATCTAAACCTTAAACCTTAAATTTCAAACCATAAACCCTAAACACCAAATATAACAACACACATTTTTCCATTCTGAAATGACTAAAATGACCTTAGGGTTCTGTGTGCTCATAAACTTGCTCTAACAAAACGTTGACCAAATAATAAATTTTTAGTCGACACTTCCTGTTAAGTAAGGTTTATGCAATTATGTTATATTATAAATACTAAAATATAAGTAATAAGTAAAAATGTGTCATTTTTAATAAACTATGTAAAATTAAAGTAACTATATAGTTAATTAATTATAATTAAAGTGTACTTACCTAATAAAAAAATGAAATGATTATATATAAAATTAATGACGAAAAAAAAATATAATGGATATATTAATAAAAAAACGGCTAGCTTTTTTAAAAAAAAAATAGAAAAAAAAACACAAAGTAAATAAGAGATAAGTCTCATTCCCTAATCCTAATCTAATCCCAATATTTAAACTTATACAAATCCTAATCTCATTATGATCCTATCCTAACACAAATTTGTAAACTCTTTTAATCTTTATCCTAAAGAAGTCCTAACCTCACTCGAACTCTAGACTAATACTTATCCTAACTCAACTTCGAATAATTACACTCTTATCTTAATTTTAAAACTACACTGTAAAAAGGGCCTTAAATCCTCACAAATTCTCATTCACAATTTACCACAAAATCTCTCTTGAGCTGGTTGACATTTACCAATCCCTCTCTTTTGCTCCTTATTTTTTTTTCGACCACCAACACAAACCATGGACCATTGCCATCCTTTGTTGCATCTATTTTCTGTTTGATAAAAACAGCTCGTCGAACTTCACTTGAATACACCACCACTTTCGAGTACTTGTTATCACCATCTTCTACCATTCAAACACCACCGCAAGCACCACCATAAGCCATCGTACTCACCACCACTCGCAGCTGTCCAAAGGCTGCCGCTGCTGCTTAATGATCGCTACTTCTTTTCGGCTGTTTCTGTTCGAAAACAGCAGCCCAAAGCCGCAACTTGGCTGCTGTTTTGACGTTGTTTCTAGTCGCCATTGTCCACCATAGCCGACCATCACAAACCAACGTGTTCTGCCGCTGTTTGTCCATTGTTTTTGCTATTCGAATAGCAGCTTCTACTACTGCTGTTTGGGTCGAATTTGACCTCTTGTTGGTCGACTACTTGCTGCTGCAGATTGCCGACTTGCTGCTACTGTCATGTTCCACTTCCAACAACTCTCGATCATCTTTTTCATTGACGGTATAAAATACAACCTAACCATCTTATATTTAATACTAATATATCATGATTGTTATAATATTATGAACATGAATGAAAGCTTTATATAGTATTAATGACTCAAAGTAAACTGTTAATGTTGTTGTAATTTGAACTTATTAACATAAGGTAATAATTTAAACTGATACTAGCTTTATTAACGAATGTAAGTACAAGACTTATACTACTATTGTATCTTTGAAAATAATTGGTTAATACAATTACTCCTAATTAATGACAAATAAAAGCTGAAGTTGTTACAATACAAAAACATGAAAACCATTCAAGAACGATAAGTTACATCGGTAGTTTTAGTACAAATTGGGTACCTTTTTGAACGTAAATCTTAATCAAAATTGAATATTTACCAGCTACTAAGTTTCGTGAGTCATCTGTTGTTTATAACCATGATCGAAAATAATCGAATCCAACCGTTAAACTCATGGTTTCAATAAAGATATTATAGAGTTAACGGTTCTAAAGTACGTCAGTTTTTAGTAATAAAAACTTAATAACATATAATACTAATCCGAATCATAATATCATTTGTTAAGTAACTATATATATTGGAGTATATATAAATGTAATGGAAGTATTAAAAATAAAATTCTTGCTTGTTTTGTTTAGACTTCCTCTGTATACGTCAAATTTAGTTGAAGATGATAATATTAGTTTAATTTACGTCCCTAAACTAAATGCTAGTTTACATAATTTTACGAGTAAACCCGCAACATACACATACGAAAGAGTCAGATGACTTGCAAGTTAGTATTATTATTATTATTTTGAAATTTTCGTTTTTAGTCCTTGAGTTATTATCAAATATTCAAATTAAATATAAAAGATAATGATGACTTGTTTAAGAATAAAAGTATAATGATTAAGATAATTAAGAGCTTAATATGATAAGATGATAATAATAAATTTAAAGCCACATAAGTTAAATTAAATAAGATAAAAGTGGAAGAGTTAAAACTTATCTAAATCACTTAAAATATAATAATATAAGATAATAAATAAAGTGATAAGATTATATAATAATACTATAACATATAAACTTATCTTATATTGTAACATCTTAATTTAACTAAGTTATACTTATCATATAATATTTTACTAATAGTAATATATAATAAACATTTAAGTATAATAATACATATGATATATTATACTAAACGTGTTGTATTCCTATACACACATAACAGGTAGAAACTCTTATTATAAATTGTCACTATTAATATAATCATTATATTAGTAAACATACTCCTTGTCTGTTAGACAAATTTCTGATTTAGTCTATACATCTCTAGGTTGAGGTCTCTGCCATTCATTTCTCGCTTCTACTTTCGATTGTGGATATTCTTCACTGTGCTATTATTAAGGTGAACTTCATAGCCCCACTTTTTAACTTTCTCTATTTACTTATTTTAAATTTTGGGGTGAGACACATGCTTGCTTTCAAACTGTTTTACGCTTAGACACAAGTACCTGAAAACTGTTTTAACTATGCTGACATGCTTTGATTCATGCTAAATCCCTACCATGATATCGTTAATTGATACGTATAAAGGCAAGCTTAGTTATTGTGAATAGCGCTATTGAGAGTGACGTCTCTAACCATTTGACTGTTTGTCTTTGGTTACATAATAATGATTAAACGACACTGACAGTTCAAGGTGTCCTGGGGTAACTTTGTTTACGTCTCGATATCATAATTTCAGCATTTACTTTTGATAACTAAATCTTGTGGTCTAAAACTATATATATTAAACCTATGTTGTTCACTCAACCATTTTGATGGACACTTTAAGCATGTTTTGTCTCAGGTAAAGATTGCTAAAGATTATTTGCTATTTGGACTTTACTGCTTTTGGAGTCTGCATATCATCATTCATATTATTGCATTAGAACATTTTAGATTACATTTAAATTTTAAGGAGTCATTTGTAATGACTTAATACTTTCCGCTGCTTATAATACGTTGGTTTTTAATTAAAATGTCTCATATAGAGTCGTTCTCATTTATACATACTTGTGTTGTGATATTGTGAAGTCATATTTCCTCGGCCCTATTTTGGGGGGTATGACAGATGTGACGACCCGGAGATTTTCAACCAAATTTAAACTTAATCTTTATTTGATTCCGACATGATAAGCAAAGACTGTAATGTTAAGTCTTAAAATTTGTGGAGCTGTTTATATGAATTCATTGTCCTCCGACTATTCCTGACGATTCACGAACAACTGTATTGTAAATAAATATGAATATTGAATTAAAATATTCGAACATGTTACATATTATATAATTAATAATAGGTAATGATAATATAATATATGTAAATATAAGTTTAAATATAATTATAAATATTATTATTATTACTTTCATGAATATTAATATTAATATATGTATTATGATTATTATTAATCCAATATGATAAATAGATATAAAGTTTGATATATTTAAATGGTTATCATTAATACTACTAGCATTATTGTTATCTTTATTAATATCATTGATAAAAATTACTATTAATATTAAAATCAGTATTAGGGGTATTATTTTTTTTGACATATAGATATGAAGTGTGATAAATATAATTTGTTATAGAACTATTATTATTAATATTATTATTATCAACATTATTATTATTAATAATATTAGTAACATTTTAAGTTAATATTATTATTATTATAAATAATAATATTGTGGATGTATTATCAATAACATTATTATTATTAATATATTATAAAGTGTTATTATTATTATTATTTATAACATCAAGAATGTTATTATAAATATATTTACTAATTAATAGGATTAAATATAAAATACAGATAATATAATTACTGATGTATAAAAATAGATTTACCTATACATACATACTGTTATAATTATATAAATATGTATTATGTAATTAGTATTATATTTATATTTATATTTATGTGCAAATATGAATACATATTATATATACAGATACATAAGTAAGAATCAAATTCAGATTTACATCCTTTTCTACACTGTATTTGATTGGTACTTTTGGAATCTGATTGTTGAATTAACCCCCAAATTGGTACGAATATGTTAGATGTTATTATCAACTTTTATTTAATTAATTATATTTCTGTTATATTTTCTTCCCTGCAACTGTGATTGAAACTCAGACACATCAAAACATTTTATATAAATCGAGCAGCTCTGTTGTTAACGAAAATATTAAAGTTTTCCTCTACCTTTATCAATTACCACTATTTTTAAACAGATGCTAATTGAAAATCTAATTATAATTTTTTTTTATCGAACACCTCTGTCCTGGGTGATTTTTTTTTCAAAGCTTAATTTCGTTTTATATTTCAAAATGTATTAAAGCTGTTGTGTTTGTAATCTCGTGTCTAAACTACCTGAAAAGTTTCAAGAATCAATTCGTGATAACGAATTCAAATTTGAGGAGTCAAACTAAATTTCTAAAAGTCAACCGTATTGTTCTTAAGAAAAATTAGAACTCGATTTGATATTTCAAATAAAATTGATGGTTGATAAAGTTTCTAAACTTGATTTAAAATCTTTTTCATGTTATACACTTTGGCTAAAACATCCTTAAATTTTGAAATTGAAATTGGGTTCTTTGCGATATTTAAAAAAAAAAACGAATACAGCTTCTGTGTTTTTCTTCTTTATTTTTTTTTTTCGTGTCAGTTAATTTAAATTACCATTTCCAGTTGATTAGGTTTCGATTTAAATGCTAAATCAATTATAAATTCGAGTTATGGGAACGTCTCTGGTCGACTAGGTTTGATTGAAGAAGAAGATGAAATAATAAATAGGTTAAATATAATTGGATTTCGTATTCTATCAGAAAAACGGGAATGGCAGATTGGTTAAGGAGTCATGTCGGGTTTCGAGAGGTCTCGGGTTCAATTCCAGGCGTAGGAAGTTATTTCTCTAAAACTCTTTTTAAGGTAGTTTATTATTTGTTTTTATTATTATTATTTGTTATTATTATTATTATTATTGTTATTATAATTATTAATGTTATTATTATTATTATTATTATTATTATTATTATTATTATAAATTATAAATATTATTGTTATCATTATTGATTATTGATATTATTATTATTATGCTTATGAATATAATTATAATTAGGATATAGAAAATGATAATAGAAAGATAACAAAATAAGATAACATATAACTATGATTAATATTGTTATTTTGATTATTATCGTTAACTTTAATATTAGTATTATTATCAACATAGTTATTAGTTAAGGTTATATACATATGCAGATTATAAATACAAACATGTTTATAAAGATGATTATACTTGTAATTGAATAATGAGTAAAAATGAAATATTATTATTATTATTATTAATATCATTATATTATTAATCATTATTATTATTAGAGTTATTATTGACATAAGATTATGGATGATATTAGGAACAACGAGTACGATATGTATGCTATAAATAAAGATGAAATCATTAGTAATGATAATAAATAATATTATGAATACGTAAGAAATCTAAATAAATTTATGGATTGTATAAGTATGTATAACACATTTTTTATTATTAAAAAGTTATTATAATTAATACCAAATTTGAGATCTTTATCATTACCATAATTAAACTAATATTATTACTATTAGTAATATTATAATTATTATCATTTTTACCACTATTAATACTATTTCGATATTACTATAACTACTATTATTAATATACAAATTATATATATATATATATATATATATATTAAAAATATATTTAATACATATAACATATAAAAAAATTAATATTTTATATAACAAAATGAATAAATGACATATATATATATATATATATATATATATATATATATATATATATATATATATATATATATATATATATATATATATATATATATATATATATATACATATATATACATTCAATATAAAAACAACACAACTAATAAAGTTATATATATATATATATATATATATATATATATATATATATATATATATATAGATAAATTTGATCAATTACGAATATGTATATTAATAAATATACCAATGATATAGGTTCTTGAATCCGAGGCCAACCCTGCATTGTTCAGTTGTTCAATGTCGTCATATGTATTTTTACTACAAAATACAGTACTGTGAGTTTCATTTGATTCCTTTTACTCTTTACATTTTTGGGACTGAGAATACATGCGCTGTTTTTACAACTGCTTTATTAAATGCTTTTGAAATATATTTTGAACTGCGAATACATGCAAATGCTTTATTAACTGTTTTTACAATATTTATTTGCGTGAGTTTCATTTGCCTTTTTACTCTTTACATTTTTGGGCTGAGAATACATGCAATATTTTATTAACTGTTTTACAATAATTATATGTGTGAGTTTCATTTGCCTTTTTACTCTTTACATTTTTGGGCTGAGAATACATGCAATATATGCGTGAATTTTTTTCTTGTTCATTTAGTTTACTACTTCATTTACTTGCACTTTAATTTTGTGATTATTGGTTGTTGTTGGTCAAGTACTACAAGTTAGTCTTGATCTCATTAATCTTGAACTAAAAGTTAACTTTAAAAGTTCAAGAACATGTAAGTAAACTTTCTATTATTATAACTTGGTACACTTATGTTAGATCTAGACTTTTGAGTCTTGGATCTTCAAGATCAAACTAAGAACTATGTTCTACAACTCAAGATCTTGATTTCATAAGTTTACTTTCAAGTTTGCAACTTATTATTAGTTTTAAAGTTCATGTATGTGTTAGATCTAAGACTTTGATGTAACTTTGGTTCATCAAACTTCATATAACTCTTAAGTGAGTTGTGCTACATGTCTTAGACCTACTCTTGTGTCATAATAGTCAAAACTTGCTTAATATTACTTTATAGTTCATGTATGTGACAAGCCTAAGACATTGATGTAACTTTGGTTCATCAAACTACATACAACTCTTAAGTGAGTTGTGCTTCATGTCTTAGACTTACACAAGAGTTATGATGGTCAAAACTTGGTCAAAATGAGGTAAACACATCAATGAGCTGTACACTTGAAGCTATATGCATCAAGGATGAGGACCATGATGAACATCAAACACCAAGACCACCGGAACCCACAATTTTTCTGTTTTCTGTCTTCTGCCTACTGTTTTCTGGTTTCTGTAACAGACCAGTACACCTGGGCTACTGTAACCTTGATTTTCAGATATATCTTTTCGAGTAGATAACTTTTCATATAGGACTCATCTTAATCCGAGTTACGTTTTAGGATTTATGGCCCTCCGATCGTCACTATGTCCTTTTAACGTTGTGCAGAAATTTCTGACCTACTCGCACTTAGACCGTCGCCACAGTCAAACGAAGACGAGTTTGCTTCTGTAAATTTTAACACACTTAAAGGACTCATATACGGAGCCATGGCCACTGGTCTCACCTTAATTCAGTAAGGGTAGAGGCCGTGGTGACTGATCGAAGTCAGCTTTTGTTTTAAACTACTTTCATAAACGAAACCTACTTTACACCTTTTGTTTGATGATGAATGATGATGACATTTAAGACCTTATTTACATACTTTTAAACCTATTCGGATGATTTACTGACTTAGTACTATTTGACTTAGGTTGAGGACCCGTTTGGACAACCTTCATTACTTGCTTACTTTTCGAGTCATACTTTACCGCTACTTTATCATTGTGAGTTATAGCATTCCCTTTTTACTTTAACTTATTTTGGGAACTGAGAATACATGCGGATTTTATGTTTTACATACTAGGCACGAGTACTTCAACTTATATATGTGTGGGTTATACAACGGCATAAACATTCCCTTTAGCTCGGTAACGTTTAATCATTGGTTTTTGAACCGTGAACGTGAATCTTAGATATGGATCCATAGGGTTTGACATCCCTACTCAGGCTAGTAGCGCTAGCATTTAACGAGTGTTTAATACTTCGTAAACATATGCACTTGACAAGTGTACTTTCAGGGGGTATAAACATTAAGTTAGTTACCAAGTGCCCACGGTTAACATATACTTTATCATACTGTTTTGAAACGCTCTTTGTAGCACTGAAATCTCGTGGCCTACCTTACTTACTGTTATACTTAAACTATAGCTCACCAACCTTTGTGTTGACATTTTTAAGCATGTTTTTCTCAGGTGCTTAAGGTTATTTGCTTCCGCTGTCGTGCTAGTCTTGCCGTAGACACCCGCTGCTCTAGTGTTATCACTGCATGAACTACTTTATCTTGCATTTAAACTTTATTACATTTGAAACTATGTTTTGTAACGACCTAAGGGTCACATACATTTATTCATGCTTGCTATCCATAGAAGCATAATGTTGGTGTAAAACATTTGATGTCGGTTATGACGTCACCTTTTTATCGTGAATGCAACTTCTTTTATTACAGCATATAGTACTTAACCTTGTAATGATCCTGTTGTTGATGATTCGTACACGATGGTTTTGTACGGGGCATCACATTTGGTATCAGAGCATTGGTTGTAGGGAATTAGGTTGCATTAGTGAGTCTAAGACCGACCCGAGTAGGATTCACTAATAGGACTAATCTACAACTTGTTAGTTTACGTGTTTCTGCTGAACTTACTGCATGCTACTGCTTACTTTTACTGCTATATGCCGTATGCTACTACATGATTTCACTACTGTATGATATCACTTACTTTTTATTGCATGCTACTTCTGTACGATTCGTTATTATTGCCATGTTACTTATTGTTATACATGATTTAAACTGTTGGCCTAATACGTGCTTGCTTTATGACTTACTGACATGGAAAATTTATTTTTCCTTGTTCAGATGTCGGATGTTCCACCTACTATCGTTTTGGGCAGTTTAGACTCGACAGCCACCCCACCTGCTGCTGCTGCTGACACACCGATCCCGATACGCACCAGTGACCCCGACGCTTCGTCTTCCGGAGCTAGTAGTAGTGCGCCGGCACCAGTGGCTACTATTGGCGGACACGTGGACCCTACGGAGATTCCAGCTCCATCTGCTCCCCGACCCTCGGAGCCACAGCGCCGCATCGGTGGTGTTGTGATTCCCGCGGAGTTCGGGGAATGGCCATTCCGTAACCTTATGCACATGCCGTGCCGACGCGCTACTAATGGACGTTTAGTGCCGATTCCGCCAGGCAGACACAGAGAGATGTTGGCCACCTTCGGACTGCCAGTTCAGCCACCAGTGCCACCACCACATGATTCGGATGACTCATCATCCGCCGATTCTTCATCAGATGACTCTTCCTCAGACGACTCTAGTGATGATGAGGACCCTGCTGATATACCTATTCAGCCACCCTCCACCCCGCTGAAGAAGCGGTATCGCTTCGACGGTACCATCATTCCGGGGATCAACGGAGGCCATGCTTTCACTGACGCATTTGGTCGACGTCGTAGGGTTACTGCTCATAAGCAGCTTGTGCCATATCCTGCCGACCCACAAGTGCGTAAGACACCCCGTTACGTACTGACTATTGCTGGAGCCGGAACGTCTGCACCCCGTTTCGTGCGGTCTGCACCACCCGCACCACCGGCACCACCCGCACCACCAGCACCACCAGCACCACCATCTCCCACTGTGGAGGAATTGACAAGGGAGGTGGGAATCCTCCGAGCTCGGGTTACTGAGCTCGAGGAGCAGTTGGCTCAGGTTTTGGACATCCTACACCCACCTTCACCGTAGGACCTTTTGTATTAGATTTCATGATGTAATGTAGTTGTAGTTTCATATTTCACTTATGTATTGTACGAATCTATCATGATGTATGAAACTTATTATTAATGAATGGAAACTTTGTGATGTTACTTTTTGTACAAGTGTTCTATTTACATTACTGTATGGTGTTTTGCGGTACTTGTATCAACTTGCGTTACTTAATTAACATGCATTGTACCGTTTACATGTTGGTTGTTATATACTATATTATTATATATTGAATGCTGGATTTTGACTTGAGTCAAAATGTTTGTATAGAACACCATGGCTAACGGTCGATCCACACCTACTACTGCTCAAATTGAAGAGATGATCCAAGAACGTGTAGCCGCAGCCATTGCGGAAATGCAACCCCAAGCTCCACCGCCACTGCCACCACCACCGGTTATTCAACCCGTTCGAAATGGGTGTACTTACAAGGAATTCCAGAGCTGTAAACCACATAACTTCAGCGGCACTGAGGGACCAGTTGGTCTCACCAGATGGTTCGAGAAACTTGAATCAGTATTCCGATTTAGCAACTGTTCGGAGGACAGCAAAACCAAATTTGCTTCTTGCACGCTGTCTGACGGCGCGCTCACGTGGTGGAACACAATGGCACAGGCACAAGGCATTGATGAGGCGTATGCTACGCCATGGAAAGAATTTAAATGTGCCATGATTGAGGAGTATTGTCCGAGAACCGAAATCCAAAAGATGGAAATGGAATTCATGCAGTTAAAGGCCGTTGGGAACGACCTTGATGGTTACAACAGAAGATTCTTGGAACTAGCCCTGATGTGTCCAACAATGGTCACCCCGGAATTCAAGCGAATGGAGAGATACTTCTGGGGACTCCCTAAGAGCATTAAGGGAAACGTCACCTCGTCCAAACCACCAAATGTTCCCGAAGCGATGCGCATGGAGCATACTTTAATGAATCAAATAACCATTGATGAACCGAAGAAAACTAAGACTGAAGCGGGTACTAGTGAGAAGCGCAAATGGGATAACCACAACAACAACAACAGGGGAAGAAACTATGAATAGAACCCGGCGAAACGACATGAGGGTTTCAGAGGAAACAACAACGGTGGAAACCTCAACCCCAACAACAACACCAACTCCAACCCGAACTACAAGGGAACCTTACCACAATGCAAGAGGTGTTACAAACACCACACTGGGTATTGCAATGTTGTCTGCGAGAAGTGCCAACGGTCTGGGCATGTTGGAAAAGACTGCAAGGTCACCACTTTGAATGGGAAGCCGAACACCACAGGGCCAAAGAAGTGTTATGAATGCAGGCAGACGGGCCATTTCAGAAATGCGTGTCCAAATAAGCAAAAAGATGGCAGACCACCCCGCGCTAGAGCTTTCAATGTTAATGCAAGGGATCCACGCTAAAACCCCGACTTGGTGACAGGTATATTCAAAATCAATAATCTTTTAGCTTCTGTCTTATTTGATACTGGTGAGGATAGAAGTTATGTATGTAGACATTTTTGCGATAAGATTAATTGGTCGTTAGTCCCGTTAAAAGAGAGTATGCTTGTCGAGGTCGCCAACGGTAAACTTGAGAAAGTTGACCATATTAGTCCTGGAGCTATTATCAACATAGCTGGTGCAGATTTCGAAATTGATTTGATACCCATCAAATTGGGAAGTTTTGACGTGATAGTCGGTATGGATTGGTTGAGTATGATAAGGGCCGATATTATTTGTGGAGATAAAGCACTTCGTATACCACAAGGAGACAGTGAGCCACTGGTTATCTATGGAGAGAGATGTACCTCGAAGTTGAACCTCATTAGTTGCGTGAAAGCGCAAAAGATTATGAAGAAGGGACATCTTGCTGTCCTAGCGCATGTGAAAACAGTAGAAACTGAGGTGAAGAGCGTGAACGACGTTCGAATTGTGAACGAATTTTTCGATGTTTTCCCTGAGGAATTGCCTGGATTACCGCCGCCGAGAGCAGTAGAGTTTCAAATTGACTTAGTGCCAGGAGCTGCACCTGTAGCTCGCACACCTTATAGGCTCGCACCTTCCGAGATGTAAGAATTACAAAGCCAACTACAAGAACTACTTGATCGAGGATTTATCCAACCAAGTTTCTCGCCTTGGGGCGCACTTGTGTTGTTTGTGAAGAAGAAGGATGGATCCTTCCGTATGTGTATCAACTACCGTGAACTCAACAAATTGACTATCAAGAATCGGTATCCCCTTCCCAGAATTGACGATCTTTTCGATCAACTACAAGGATCGAGTGTCTACTCAAAGATCGATTTGCGATTTGGTTATCACCAGTTGAGGGTGAAGGAAAGTGACGTGATGAAAACTGCATTCAGGACCCGTTATGGTCATTATGAGTTTCTCGTGATGCCATTCGGTTTGACAAATGCACCTGCCGTGTTCATGGACCTCATGAATCATGTCTGCAAGCCGTACTTGGATAAGTTTGTTATCGTCTTCATAGATGATATCCTCATCTACTCTAAGAGAGAAGAAGAGCATGAGCAACACCTCCGATTAGTACTTGAACTCTTGAGATAAGAGCAACTTTATGCCAAATTCTCCAAGTGTGAATTTTGGCTGAAGGAAGTCCAATTTCTGGGTCATGTTGTGAGCAACCAGGGTATTAAAGTTGATCCCGCCAAGATTGAATGTAAGACACCAATATTTATTTTACACAGAGTTTTAAATGATGTACGTATCGTAGGTGAAGAGTGGTATGGAATAGAAGCTCAGAACCTATTCAGAGGGTTGTGCGCCCGCGCACCTTGAGGTGAGCGCGCCGCGCACCTGGTCTGCGACAGAAATCTGACTTTTTCAAATTAGAGTTTAATGAGGGGCTTTTTGGTCTTTTCACTTGAGGCCGGATGTGAGGCCATATCAGCTGGTTGGATTCAGTTTTGGATCATATTTCACATCCACAAACACTCTCAAGTATCTTAGAGAGAGAGGGAGATTTCTAGAGAGAGATTTGGGGTTTTGGAAAAGAAGGAGCTTGAATTGATCAAAGTCTCGGGTTTTAAAGTTGTTCACCTCGTTCCTAGCTACGTTTTGGTGGTTGTGGTAAGTTCTAACTCCGAATTTCATTGTTTGATTTTGATAATCAAGTTAGGTTTTGAACTTAAATTGATGAGAAACCCATTTAAACTCTTGAAATGAGTTTAGTGATGCTAGTAATCGGGTTTATTGCTATTATTGGTGGATTATGGGTTGGTGAACAAATTGACCACGATTAGGACTTGAAATTAGTTTTAATCACTTAAGTTAGTGATTATGGAAGTATTGAAACCCATTTAGGGTTATTTGGTGAGATTTTGACCTTATGGGTCAAAATTAGGGTTTATGGGCAATTTGGAGATTTGTAAGTGTTTAACACTTGTGTTCGGGTTTAATTGGCGTATTAGGACCATTCTCACTTGTGTTAGTGATTATTGGTTAATTTTGGGCGCGGTTTGTACTTGGAAGTACATTTGGGTCGAATTTGTACTAAGTGTCAAATTGGGTTGGTTTGTAAATCCAATCTAAGTGTGTTGTTGAATTTGTGATAATGGAATAGGTACTTTCCATTGGCGAGGTGCGGATTTCTTGGAAGCATTCATCAAGGCAACAAGGTGAGTGTTAATATCCTATGTGCATATGTATGTGTAGGATGGGTGCGGGTCGGGTGAAGTGATTCTCGGCTATAGAGCTCACTTCACATATAGGTGGATTTGATGGACTTGTGTATGTGTCCAATTAGCACGGTTGTGCGTTTGGTTGACCACCTTTGACGAGGTGCACACTTTCTGTGTACGTTATCACATATGCTTGTGATGTGGATTATATAACCCCAATGGCGAAGGGTTGATATTGAGTTGTGTTTGGGAGAAGTGAGTCACGTGTGGATGCGGATTCATGGTGACTCGTGTAGTTCGGTCATCTTATTGAGGTAGTAATCTCGTGTGGTTTCGGATTACTAAGGCTCGTGTAGTTCGGCCAACCTCGATGTTGTGAAGATAGTAATCTCGTGTGGTTTCGGATTACTAAGGCTCGTGTAGTTCTGCCAATCTTCATTGTGGTACTTGGTTCTCGGTATTGGGTTAAGGGGTTAACCTTGTGCGTTATATATATATTGTTATATATTAATGTATTGTTGTAGTGTAGCTAACCCTCCGGGTGTAGCTTCTTGGCGTTGTTCACATCGTCGTTGGTGAACTTATAATTGTTGTTGTATCTTTAGCTCGTTGCTTAGAGATCGTACGGTATGCTTAATGTAGTGCCTTATATATGGATGCTTCGGTATGCGGTATTTGTTATTTCGTGGCGTGTCCATTTTATGCATATATATGTATGTAGTATATTATCATTCACTAAGCATTAGCTTACCCTCTCGTTGTTGACTCTTTTTATAGATTGCATGCGGATGGTGGCTCGGGTAAGCGCGAGGATTAGAGGACTTGCATAGTTGCTTTAGAAGATCTTGCTTTAGGATTGGGTAGCGTATCCCCAATCGCCATGCTCGGTCTTTATTTTGTGTTAAAAATCATGTGCTCGAAACTTGTATTTTGTACGAAAGTCGTAAAACGGCTGATGTGGGCCCGGTCTCGTAAAACTCATTTTATTATTGGAACGTGTTAGTTTTAACTAATATAAATTGTTGTGAAAAGCGTTTGGTCTAAAAGTGTCAGGAAGTCGAAGATCTTTTCGCGAAAAATGGACATTTTGATCAGAACTGTCACAGGCCTTGTGCGTGCCGCGCACAGGCAGTGGTGCGCGCCGCGCACCCTTCTGTCCAGTTTAAAATTTTTTTTTTATTCCGCGTTTTTGGTTGATTAACGGGTTGGGTTGTTAAAAGTGGTATCAGAGCATGGTCTAAGGGATTTAGGTGACTTGAGATAGGTGCCTAGACTTAGACTTTTGCGTGTGCTTAATTTGTTGCTGGACTTGTAGGATTACGGGTCGGAATGAGTTATAGTTAGTGCCTTGATTGTAGGTGGACTAACGTTTATATTAGTAATGCGGATATTATTAATATATTATTTGTGTTGTGGTGTAATTCTCGCGTGTGTTTATATCGCGTAGAATTCTGTTTGTGTTTGTTTATATCATCGAACGAGGCGGTTGTTGTACTAACGAGTTGATGCAGTGTGTGTGCGTAATAAGGACTTGCAAACCTTATTACGGGTGCAGATCGTGTCTAACAAGTGATGTACGACGAGTGTTTAGCAAGATGGGGCAGTGTGGTGCGTATGGTTTTATACGTTCATGGACTAATCGTTTTGCATTCTTTAGAATGGCGACGCGAAACGAGATCGAGACGAATGACGAGGAGTTTAATACTAGAGTTGCGGCCGCCGTTGCAGAGCAAATGGGTGCGTTAGAAGAAAGAATGGATAGGAAGTATTCTGAATTTCGGGGTAGTAGTGAAATGGAGCGTTATCTTAAGAGCTTCATGAGGACTAAACCCCCGATGTATGACGGGAAACCGGATCCTTTGATAAGCACAACTTGGATTTCGGACGTCGAAGGGTGTTTCCGTACTATTGATTGCCCTCCTGAGAGAAAGACGCGACTCGCTACGAGTTTGTTGCGGGGTAGGGCGAGGGATTGGTTGGATGGTAAGATTGATCTTGTCGATGGCGAAACGTTTATGGCCTTATCGTGGGACGAGTTTAAGGTTGAATTCTTCGAGGAGTTCCGTACTTCGGCCGATTTGTGGGAATTGCGTAATGAGTTGCGAAATTTGCGACAAGAATCTATGGATTTGAGTACTCTCAAGATGACCTTTATGGCGAAGGCTCGTTTTTGTCCGGAGTATTTGGGGAATGATCGTTTGTTGATGGGGGATTTCTATCGGACCTTGAATGATGACTTGAAAAGTAAAATTAGTCGGGGTCAAGCGAAATCGTTTTCGGAATTATTCGACTTGGCTAGAGGTTTCGACTCATATTCACGATCGAAAAAGGGTGAACCTTCAAGTGAGTGAAGGGTCGTTTCTTATGGTGCTCCGAGTAAGAGGGCTAAGGGTCCGAGTGTGAGCAAGGGTGGTACGCGAACGGGTATGTCGGATTCTAGTGCGGCTAGATGTTACAATTGTGGCGTGAGGGGTCACAAGTCTTGGGAATGTTCGGTACCAAAGGGTGATGGTATGGTGTGCTTCAATTTCCAAAAAGAAGGACATCGTAATTCGGAATGTCCCAAGTTAGCGGGGACGGGTGCGGCAAGGAGACGTTAAGGTACGTTTCATTTTAATAAATATGTCTTTTGATTATTTATTAAATGCCGTTTGAGTTTGAGTTGTATGCCTTTGTTGTGCATGTTATGCTATGGGTGACGTTCCTAATGGAAGTACCCTATATTGATGTTTGATTGACGGGCGAAGGGCGTAAGACTTGGTGCAACCAAGCATTCCTTAGTATTTGGGAAATGTTTCTACCAAACCATGGAAGTGGGTTTTGGTGTTCGATTGTTAAGCGCGTGTTCGCTTTCGTGTTGAAGTTGATGAACCATGAGGTTCGTTGGGTGGATTGGAACCCGAAGAAGATCGAGTGTTTGATCTCGATGTATGTTGGTAAAGGAGTCTACGTGACGCGACATTAGGTGCCTCTTTTATACCTACTAGCGTGGTGTTCGACTCCGATTGTGTTGCGGTACACTTTTCGTTCAAAGTGTTTAAGGGTTGGTTAAAATCCTTCGTGTGCTCAAGGTTGGAGCAAGATGTGGTAATGGGTCGTGTGAGCCCAATTATTGGTAAAGTCTACCTTTGGTAGCATTGTGCGGTTGTACGAGTTGTGACATTGGAACGTAATTCCAAGTGGGGGAGTTACACTCCCGCACGAGGAGGCTTTGGTGGGAGATTTCGGATGATGTTTTTGGTAGATCCGGAAATTTGGTCGAGACCTAGTTTGGATCGATTTGTAGTAGAGTGCAATTTCGGATAACTTGTACTTATGAAATTGGATTTGTAAATTATCACCGAGGTGGTAAGTTGGTGAATCTCGTTGGGAGATAATGGACGTGTTTGGCGAGCAAGGTGAAATCCTTCGGTTAAGGGAGGTGTGTGTCGGGTTCTCTTTTGGAGAATTATTGTTAGGTACCTATGTTTAGTATAGGTGGTTCTTCCTCGATTATGGATGGTTAGTGGTCCGCTAGGGTTCACTGTAGTGTAGCAGAGCGCGATGTTGCACGACTCGGTGATTGAGGCCGAAAGTGCGTATGTGATAGATGAAGCATGACCTTCTGGGTCACCTGACTTCATCATGGGATTGTGATTAATGAAGCATGACATTCGGGGTCCGCTGACTTCATTATGGTATGGTTGATTGATGAAGCATGATCTTTAGGGTCCGCTGACTTCATCATGGGAGTACGTGATTGGAAGAGCATGACTTCCGGGATCCGCTGACTTCATCATGAGCGTGGTGTTATGTGAAGACCTCGACCTAATCCTCCCGGACGAAGTCTTCAACAGTTGGTCCCATTGCGATGATCGACTTCAAACAATATCCTTAATTTGAGCTAATGCACAGCGGAAGACTTATTTCATACCTGAGAATAACATGCTTTAAAAGGTCAACATAAAGTTGGTGAGATATATAGGTTTGATGCTAACAGTGTTATAACTATGGACCACAAGATTTCATATGTAAACATTTTAATAAAAATATTCTAAGTGGTTGAGCACTTGGTAACCATACTTAACATTTAATCACGTCGCATATTCCCTTTATTATGAAATCTTACTACACCGTACCAAGTGTAGTCACGAAACGAAGTACTGTGCAACCGTTGAATACTGGTCGTCCAGTCCGTTTGGGGTTGTCAGGCCCGATAGATCTATCAACAGGATTCGCGTTTACAATACCGCTGTAAATATTAGTTACCAAGCTACAGGGAAGTATGCCAGTGGTACAACTCAACGTAGAATATATTTTCAGTTACTTGTGTCCATAACGTAAATCATTTATAAAAACAGCGCATGTATTCTCAGCCCAAAAATATTTAGAGTTTAAAAGGGACTATATACTCACCATACTGTATTTTGTAGTAAAAATACATATAACATCATTGAACAAATGTAGGGTTGGCCTCGGATTCACGAACCTATATCATTCGTATATATATATTAACACACATAATTTGCAATCGAATATATATATCTCTAATTGTAATATAATTGTTATATGACTAATCTAGCCAACTCTTTATATATTCCTCTTATATATGAAAGTATTTATATATTTAGAATATGAGCTTTAAATATATTTTATATAATTAATCTTTTATTCACAAAGTTATAATTATAATAGTACCAAAATAAGTATAATGGTAATAAAAATAGTTCTAGTAAAAATAATGATTGTATTAATAGTAGTTTTAACAAAATGATAGATTAAAAGTAATGATACACTTAATAATAGCTATGTTAATTTTTTTTTTTTTTATAATACCGGTTATGAAAATTATATAAATAAATTTCGAATATTAATAATAATTTTAGTAATAATGATAATACTAATAATAATATTAACGGAGATGAAAATAATAATATCTTGTATTATTTTTATAATACTAATAATAATAATCCTAATCCTAATTATAATCATAATAATCTTAAATGATAATCTTTATAGTAATAATAATAATAATAATAATAATTACAATTACAATTATAAAAAATATTAGTAGTAATAATAATAATAATTTTGGAAATGATAAATACCTTCCAAAGCTTATTTAAAAAGAAATGCCCGCGAAGGGACTCGAACCCATGACCTTTCGAATACCGAATTAATCCCCTAGCCAGCAGATCTGTTGTGACATTCGGTTACATCTCCTATCTTAAAGTATATGACCCGTCCATTTTATTTAAAGATTTGACCCAACAACAAAAACACAAGATTAGCTCCGGCCCAAGAGACAAATTAAGCCCAAGATCAATCCATAAATTAATTACCCTTCCATTTATACCCCGTATTTGTTTAGTTGCCGGCTATCAGAAGTAGATCGAGTATAGAACAGGTGAATTGCAGGAGATCGATCTCAAACTAGGTTACTTAAATTTTTCAACAGGAAAAACAAATCAAGTTCAAAAGTGTTTAATAGGTCACCGATTCAATATTATCACCCTTCAAGGTCATCGTCGGTTTTCATCCTATCTACTAATCGTCATCCCTCATCAATCAACTAATCAGTCAATCAATTGATCCAAGTAAGTATTCGATTCAACTAGTATTCTCTTAATTCCTTTAATTTCCCCTAAAACAATATTAATGATTTGTGATGTTCTTGGTGGTTAAAGAATAATAGTTGAATTAAATTTGGTAAAATTATTTTGACAGTAACTGTTTGGCGTATTGTGGTTCTGGAGTTGTAAACAGAAGGAGATAACAGGTGGTGTTTAAGGGTGGTTTATGGTGATCAAATCGATTAACTCAGGCTGTTTTTAGCCGAATAGACATAGCAGTAGCAGCCTTGCTTGAGACGGGTATAAAACAGAAAATCTAAATAGATTAAATGGGATGGTGAAGGTTTGACTAGGTGTGGTTTGACACGAAAATAGTAGCAGGTTCTTTTTGGGTCTCGATGCAACAGGGTTTGGAGGTTATATGTGGTGGAGGTGATTTGAGTGAATTTGTTGTGGTTGGTTAACATTCGGATAACAAGAAACAGAAGATGATAGTCGTAGTTGTAGTTTTGTTGTTATGGTGTTTGGGTGTCGTAAAAGAATAAACAGAAGTAGTTCCCGCTAGTAGTTAGTTGTGATGATTGTAGAGGTTGAAGGTGGTTCTTGGTGACGGGTTATGGTGAAAGAGAGGGTGATCGAGGTGGTGATTTGTTATATGTGTGTGTTCTTTATTTTCAGTTTTTAAATTCTATTTGTAAATGAAGATAACCTCATATATAGTTGGTAATCGAATATTTGCTGTCCACAAAGATGATTTGATAAACTTTGGTTTGTTATGCAACTTGATATGGACTAGTAACAAATGACAAAAATAACTACAGTCCGAATGTTGAAATTAGATCAGAAATTAATTGTACTATCAATTATCAATGGAGTTGATATTGTGAATGATATTTAAAAACAGTGAACCCACTTTCAATTATTAATTTGAACTAGAAACGTGTAGCAATACAAAATCTTCAATTACTAATTAAGCACACTATTATAGTACATTACTTTTAATAATCAAACCCTCAGGAACATAAGTTAATTGCATACAACCAACAGTTGTAAGGGAGTGCTATATCGTCCCGTTGATAAATAGTGGTGGATAAAAGTGTTCATAAAATTCTCAAATTCATAAATTAAGTTCATTTAATTAATCCAGTCACTTACTATTAAAACTTGATCAAAAAGGTTCGTATTATTATTTATTTCAAATTATATATCTATCTATACACACATTTAAATATATATATATATATATATATAAATAGTTATTCGTGAATCGTCAGGCATAGTCAAAAGGGTAACTAGTTTTCCAAATATAGATTTCAAATTCTCTAGACTCAAAATTACAGATTTTGCTTATCGTGTCGGGAACATATAAAGTATAAGGTTTAAATTTGATCGGAAATTTCCGGGTCGTTACAGTACCCACCCGTTAAAGAAATTTCGTCCTCGAAATTTGATAGAGGTCGTCATAGATAACAATAGGAATGTTTTCATGACAATTATGAGGTAAATATGGAGTTTTATCATTATCGAGAGATATAGATTAAACGATTCGATCATGTGAAGTGCACGAGTGGGGCTATCACAACAGAGTGAAATGAGTAAATAAATATATTCGTTTCAACCGATGTCGTGGTTATGATTGATTTCCGGGATTTAAGGGATTTAAGGAAAATCTTATGTAATGAGATTTGGTTTTCGGCGATCAGGATCTTCTTTGATTTAATGTGGCAATCTGTTTCGATTTCTCTGTCGGATACTTCACTATAAATCCACTCCTTCGTTTCCTTATTTTCCACAACTCACATCTTCTATTCTTTCTCCTTAATTCCTTCTTTAGGACATTCGCCAGTATGCTCCATCCCAGTCTAATTCTTGATATACTCTTAATTTTCACATCTATCATTCTCCTCTTTCACCTACCACCGGAGAATTTTATTTACTTCTACTATTATCTTGGGGTGATAGTGTTATTAATCTTCTCGTGCCTTTACGTGGCAATACGTATCAATATGCACGGTTTGTAGTTTCGGGTTTGCTATTGGGTTTTATATTTTCCCTTATATTTCTATGTCCCTACTTCTGTCTTCCATAACCATTGTTATCCACATCCAATACTTTCTTTTATTTGCTGCGATTTATACTCCAATTTCTATTTCGGAGCCTCATTCTTTCGTTTCCTCTTCTTACGATTAAACATCTCTTGTAATGGTCCAGAATTCGTAGGTATGAAATTTAGAATGAGCATATCTAATGCTCTAAGATAGAAATGGTAATGGCACGATTTTGATTTGTCAAATTACCAAAATATCCTGGAAAAGACCGAATCATCAGGAGAATATTTTCTTGATATGTTTAGAGGTTAGATAGAATGTAAGAGCCGTGTAACATGGCATATGATGATGGTACTGTGAATCATCACATTCCATTAGAAACTCAATATGACTTACTATAATATAATGAAGTTGATCAAGTTTCATTATATTATACTAATTCATGTACCAGTTCCCAACACTGCTTCAGAACATTCCTATTTTAAACTCGAAGGTTTTAGAATTTAAAAACTAACACAGTTTCTTTTATGTTGTAACGCAGATGTTACGGAGAGATAAATGATCCCAGATAAGAATAGTTGTGAAAATATCTCCAGAAATATGGAGAATATGTATAACGGAAGATACGAAGATATCTTATAATATCTAAGATAAGATGATTGTGATGAATATCATCTAGAAGGATTTAGAATAAGGAGTAGGGTTCTTACTAATGATTTTAGCAGGCACTGAATCATTTGGATTCTTTGAAAGCAGATTCAGTTCTTGTATTTGTTCTTTGTTTCCTTCACGGTTAGCTCAATCCGTTTTTCATTACCAAATTTGTTATCGAGTGTTTCTAACACTTCCTTCTTTATCATCAACTTTTGACCATTAAGACCATCTACAACATGCTGCTTCGTCAGCATTTTTAAAGTTAACAGATCCGGATCATCGGTTATCAAACCGAGGTGATTTCAGGAGCATTGTGTTTTTAGATGATTATACGCTGATGGTAGTATGGTGGATTATAAAAGGTTCTCTGGTAACAATAAATAAACACGTATATATTCCGAGGTTATAACAAGGTTGTTTTAAACGAAAAAAAATCGAAATCAACTTGCTGGAGCTGTGACAAAATTTGGCTAATTTGGAAAGGAATTGCAAAGTTATTTTGGGTAATAATAATACCAAAGGAATTAACACTGCTACGTGTTAAGCGTTGACTCAGATTCCGAGAGTTTTCAGGTGCATAACTATATGCAAGAATCTTTTCTTCCATAGACGAGGTGCGGTTGGTTCAACTTCCCAATTGAGGTAATTTCAAGAATCATGAAAGGTTTGAACACGGATTATAATTATCGAGGTACAAATGAGGTTTAGGAGGAAATCAAGTGGCAAACTTGAAGAATTGTTTAGTTTCATATGTTATAGTCAATATTTTAATTCATTTTAATTGTCCAAAGTTAGCAGTCCAATTGTCCAATGGTCCAATAAATTCATATATAAATTAGATATATAATATTCGAATTAGTTAATACGTATCATGACCCGTGTACATGTCTCAGACTCGATCACAACTCAAACTATATATATATAGATGGGTCGATATGATATGTCAAAACATTGTATACGTGTCCCGATATTTAGAATGCGTAAATAACAGAATGACGATAAATAAAGTGCGTAAAATAAATAACAGAAATTAAATGACGATAAATAAAATTGCGAGAATGTAAATTGCGAGAATGTAAATTGCGAGAATGTAAATTGCGATAAATTAAATGTTAATCAGTTAGCTGGGAGCAGTTAGCCGGAACAGTTAGCGTGTAATCCTAACCAAATTTCAATTAGTTAATTCGTCTGTTTCTAACACTTTTTATTTTGTCCAATGTTTTCTTCGTTATGCCACTTGTTGGATTCTGATAGGTCAAAATCCAAAAATGAAATTTGAATGAAAATGGTTATTCTGTGGTGAACGGATACGTATATCGATAGTTGTAAGTAGGATAGTAAATGATCGTTGAATCAGATTCGAAGAATGTACAGTGTAACTTATTAATGTGAATTCTAAATATTCCTCGGGTACTACCCACCCGTTAAAATATTTTCATCATTAACAGTTCGTACGAAAGAATTTTTAATTACGATCTTTATGAAAATATACTTGCATATATATTTTCTTCAGATGTAATTATGGATTTAATGAGTCAATAAGATATTAAACTCATTTGATTTATCGTTAATACTGGATTACATGATCTCTAAAACATTAGAGATTTCATAATCACCATGTCGAACGGAGATAAATGAGATTGAACGATACATAAGGCGAAGATAATCGATATAGAACGATATGTAGAACGAAGATCATACTCGAAGTACAGAATGAGATATTGAGGCGTGTGATGTTGATATCCGAGGTGTAGATTGAAATGTTGAGGTTTACGACACGGTTGTGGTTGAGGGTGATAAGGGTACAGTCGGCGTTGATGATGGTGATACGAATTATGCTGCTGGTGTTGCTGCTGGTGTTTGCAACCTTCGCACCATGTTCTCCAAAGCCGTCACACGAGCGCGAAGTTCGTTAACTTTTGCTAGTACATCGGAATGATTGGTGGTTGGAGCGAGCGAATGAAATATGGGATAGTATGTAATCGTGACGAGGTACTCGGAAAAGGGGAGAGAAAATGGTTTCTCGAACTGGTTCGCCGGTAAGCGCTTCAGATTCGCCGCCAAAAGAGCAATTCGGTGGATGAAAAGGATCTTCGTCGTGAAATGATTTTCGAATATAGGATGATATTCTAACTTCATAGAATATCTATGTATATAATACTAAAGATTTTGTAGACTACGGAGGAATATACGGCATATGTCAGGCAAATCTACAGATGCGCTAAGATAGGAATTATCAGATACGCTAAGATATGAATTTTGTCTATGCACTATCGATGCAGTAAATGCAGTATGACGTGTCTAGACTTATGAATGATAAGCAGGCAATTCCCTAAGGATGATAAGTAGATGGTTTCCGACTGGAATGATAAGCAAAACTTTTTGACATGTAGGCACGGTCAAAGTCCAGACTCACTAATGTATCCTAACAACTACTAGCCAGACACACTAATGCAAGGCCTGGTTCGCTAAGACCACCGCTCTGATACCACCTGTGAAGACCTCGACCTAATCCTCCCGGACGAAGTCTTCAACAGTTGGTCCCATTGCGATGATCGACTTCAAACAATATCCTTAATTTGAGCTAATGCACAGCGGAAGACTTATTTCATACCTGAGAATAACATGCTTTAAAAGGTCAACATAAAGTTGGTGAGATATATAGGTTTGATGCTAACAGTGTTATAACTATGGACCACAAGATTTCATATGTAAACATTTTAATAAAAATATTCTAAGTGGTTGAGCACTTGGTAACCATACTTAACATTTAATCACGTCGCATATTCCCTTTATTATGAAATCTTACTACACCGTACCAAGTGTAGTCACGAAACGAAGTACTGTGCAACCGTTGAATACTGGTCGTCCAGTCCGGTTGGGGTTGTCAGGCCCGATAGATCTATCAACAGGATTCGCGTTTACAATACCGCTGTAAATATTAGTTACCAAGCTACAGGGAAGTATGCCAGTGGTACAACTCAACGTAGAATATATTTTCAGTTACTTGTGTCCATAACGTAAATCATTTATAAAAACAGCGCATGTATTCTCAGCCCAAAAATATTTAGAGTTTAAAAGGGACTATATACTCACCATACTGTATTTTGTAGTAAAAATACATATAACATCATTGAACAAATGTAGGGTTGGCCTCGGATTCACGAACCTATATCATTCGTATATATATATTAACACACATAATTTGCAATCGAATATATATATCTCTAATTGTAATATAATTGTTATATGACTAATCTAGCCAACTCTTTATATATTCCTCTTATATATGAAAGTATTTATATATTTAGAATATGAGCTTTAAATATATTTTATATAATTAATCTTTTATTCACAAAGTTATAATTATAATAGTACCAAAATAAGTATAATGGTAATAAAAATAGTTCTAGTAAAAATAATGATTGTATTAATAGTAGTTTTAACAAAATGATAGATTAAAAGTAATGATACACTTAATAATAGCTATGTTAATTTTTTTTTTTTTATAATACCGGTTATGAAAATTATATAAATAAATTTCGAATATTAATAATAATTTTAGTAATAATGATAATACTAATAATAATATTAACGGAGATGAAAATAATAATATCTTGTATTATTTTTATAATACTAATAATAATAATCCTAATCCTAATTATAATCATAATAATCTTAAATGATAATCTTTATAGTAATAATAATAATAATAATAATAATTACAATTACAATTATAAAAAATATTAGTAGTAATAATAATAATAATTTTGGAAATGATAAATACCTTCCAAAGCTTATTTAAAAAGAAATGCCCGCGAAGGGACTCGAACCCATGACCTTTCGAATACCGAATTAATCCCCTAGCCAGCAGATCTGTTGTGACATTCGGTTACATCTCCTATCTTAAAGTATATGACCCGTCCATTTTATTTAAAGATTTGACCCAACAACAAAAACACAAGATTAGCTCCGGCCCAAGAGACAAATTAAGCCCAAGATCAATCCATAAATTAATTACCCTTCCATTTATACCCCGTATTTGTTTAGTTGCCGGCTATCAGAAGTAGATCGAGTATAGAACAGGTGAATTGCAGGAGATCGATCTCAAACTAGGTTACTTAAATTTTTCAACAGGAAAAACAAATCAAGTTCAAAAGTGTTTAATAGGTCACCGATTCAATATTATCACCCTTCAAGGTCATCGTCGGTTTTCATCCTATCTACTAATCGTCATCCCTCATCAATCAACTAATCAGTCAATCAATTGATCCAAGTAAGTATTCGATTCAACTAGTATTCTCTTAATTCCTTTAATTTCCCCTAAAACAATATTAATGATTTGTGATGTTCTTGGTGGTTAAAGAATAATAGTTGAATTAAATTTGGTAAAATTATTTTGACAGTAACTGTTTGGCGTATTGTGGTTCTCGAGTTATAAACAGAAGGAGATAACAGGTGGTGTTTAAGGGTGGTTTATGGTGATCAAATCGATTAACTCGGGCTGTTTTTAGCCGAATAAACATAGCAGTAGCAGCCTTGCTTGAGACGGGTATAAAACAGAAAATCTAAATAGATTAAATGGGATGGTGAAGGTTTGACTAGGTGTGGTTTGACACGAAAATAGTAGCAGGTTCTTTTTGGGTCTCGGTGCAACAGGGTTTGGAGGTTATATGTGGTGGAGGTGATTTGAGTGAATTTGTTGTGGTTGGTTAACATTCGGATAACAAGAAACAGAAGATGATAGTCGTAGTTGTAGTTTTGTTGTTATGGTGTTTGGGTGTCGTAAAAGAATAAACAGAAGTAGTTCCCGCTAGTAGTTAGTTGTGATGATTGTAGAGGTTGAAGGTGGTTCTTGGTGACGGGTTATGGTGAAAGAGAGGGTGATCGAGGTGGTGATTTGTTATATGTGTGTGTTCTTTATTTTCAGTTTTTAAATTCTATTTGTAAATGAAGATAACCTCATATATAGTTGGTAATCGAATATTTGCTGTCCACAAAGATGATTTGATAAACTTTGGTTTGTTATGCAACTTGATATGGACTAGTAACAAATGACAAAAATAACTACAGTCCGAATGTTGAAATTAGATCAGAAATTAATTGTACTATCAATTATCAATGGAGTTGATATTGTGAATGATATTTAAAAACAGTGAACCCACTTTCAATTATTAATTTGAACTAGAAACGTGTAGCAATACAAAATCTTCAATTACTAATTAAGCACACTATTATAGTACATTACTTTTAATAATCAAACCCTCAGGAACATAAGTTAATTGCATACAACCAACAGTTGTAAGGGAGTGCTATATCGTCCCGTTGATAAATAGTGGTGGATAAAAGTGTTCATAAAATTCTCAAATTCATAAATTAAGTTCATTTAATTAATCCAGTCACTTACTATTAAAACTTGATCAAAAAGGTTCGTATTATTATTTATTTCAAATTATATATCTATCTATACACACATTTAAATATATATATATATATATAAATAGTTGTTCGTGAATCGTCAGGCATAGTCAAAAGGGTAACTAGTTTTCCAAATATAGATTTCAAATTCTCTAGACTCAAAATTATAGATTTTGCTTATCGTGTCGGGAACATATAAAGTATAAGGTTTAAATTTGATCGGAAATTTCCTGGTCGTTACATGTTATATCGGTGAAGCATGATCTTCGGGTCCGCTGACTTCATCCGGTGTTGAGATTGGTGAAGCATGATCTTCGGGTCCGCTGACTTCATCATGGTTGTGGATCGCGTGTGTTTTCGGATTCACGATGACGCGTGTAGTTCGGTCATCTTATCGGAATGAATCTCGTATAGTTCGGATTCATGGTGACTCGTGTAGTTTGGTCATCTTATTGACGTAGTAATCTCGTGTGGTTTCGGATTACTAAGGCTCGTGTAGTTCGGCCAACCTCGATGTTGTGGAAGTGAATCTCGTGTAGTTCGGATTCACAAATGACTCGTGTGGTTTCGGTCATTGTATTGAGGAGTGAGTCTCGTGTAGTTCGGATTCAAAAATGACTCGTATAGTTCGGTCATTCCTCTGAGATAGTGACTCTCGTGTAGTTCGGATTCACTAAGGCGCGTGTAGTTCGGCCATTCTCGATTGTTGTTGTAGTGAAGGTAGTGAGTTGCGTGTAGTTCGGATTCACTAAGGCGCGTGTGTTTTCGGCCAGCCTTCGTGTGTTGCGTGATCCGTCGGTTGTTTTATACACCGATGGTGGGGTCGTAAGGACCGGGATGTTTGATCTATTGGTTGTTTTATACACCAATGGTGGGGTCGTAATGACCGTGTTGTTTGATCTATCGGTTGTTTGATACACTAATGGTGGGGTCGTGAGGACCATGTTGTATGTTTAGTGATGCGTTAGCTGTGTTTCGCTCACATGTTTGTTACGGGTGTGACGATGGTTGATTTCGTACACCTTGGGTTTTGCGTTTCCATAGTCGTTTTGGGCGCTATCAGTTCTAGCCGTTGGATTATGATGTTACGGTAGTTGCGTATTGGTCGTATGGCGCACTACAAGGGATGTTTAGTGATTGGTGTAATCCGTAAGGGTTCGTTTGGTTCGGTCTTCATCGTTCGGGTTGTTGACCTTAGGTTGAGACTTGGTTGCTTTTAGTGTTGTACTCGGTAAGGGTACGCTAAGGGATTGATATCTCGATACGAGATTGGTTGATTTTTTCCGATGTTAGGGAATGAGCATGGTTTTAGTGCTCGGATTGGTGGATTTGATAAATCGCGGGTGACGATTTAGTTTTTAAAGGCGATTCATTGGGAAGAATTGCCTAGGAAGGTCGGTTGGGACTTATGTTTGAGGACCGTGGAGTGTGGTCCGTTTGGTTATGTGACAAGGATCATGAGGACGTGATCGATTATAAGTGGGGGTGAGTTGTAAGACCCCAATATTTATTTTACACAGAGTTTTAAATGATGTACGTATCGTAGGTGAAGCGTGGTATGGAATAGAAGCTCAGAACCTGTTCAGAGGGTTGTGCGCCCGCGCACCTTGAGGTGAGCGCGCCCCGCGCACCTGGTCTGCGACAGAAATCTGACTTTTTCAAATTAGAGTTAAATGAGGGGCTTTTTGGTCTTTTCACTTGAGGCCGGATGTGAGGCCATATCAGCTGGTTGGATTCAGTTTTGGATCATATTTCACATCCACAAACACTCTCAAGTATCTTAGAGAGAGAGGGAGATTTCTAGAGAGAGATTTGGGGTTTTGGAGAAGAAGGAGCTTGAATTGATCAAAGTCTCGGGTTTTAAAGTTGTTCACCTCGTTCCTAGCTACGTTTTGGTGGTTGTGGTAAGTTCTAACTCCGAATTTCATTGTTTGATTTTGATAATCAAGTTAGGGTTTGAACTTAAATTGATGAGAAACCCATTTAAACTCTTGAAATGAGTTTAGTGATGCTAGTAACCGGGTTTATTGCTATTGTTGGTGGATTATGGGTTGGTGAACAAATTGACCATGATTAGGACTTAAAATTGGGTTTAATCACTTAAGTTAGTGATTATGGAAGTATTGAAACCCATTTAGGGTTATTTGGTGAGATTTTGACCTTATGGGTCAAAATTAGGGTTTATGGGCAATTTGGAGATTTGTAAGTGTTTAACACTTGTGTTCGATTTTAATTGGCGTGTTAGGACCATTCTCACTTGTGTTAGTGATTATTGGTTAATTTTGGGCGCGGTTTGTACTTGGAAGTGCATTTGGGTCGAATTTGCACTAAGTGTCAAATTGGGTTGGTTTGTAAATCCAATCTAAGTGTGTTGTTGAATTTGTGATAATGGAATAGGTACTTTCCATTGGCGAGGTGCGGATTTCTTGGAAGCATTCATCAAGGCGACAAGGTGAGTGTAATTATCCTATGTGCATATGTATGTGTAGGATGGGTGCGGGTCGGGTGAAGTGATTCTCGGCTATAGAGCTCACTTCACATATAGGTGGATTTGATGGACTTGTGTATGTGTCCAATTAGCACGGTTGTGCGTTTGGTTGACCACCTTTAACGAGGTGCACACTTTGTGTGTACGTTATCACATATGCTTGTGATGTGGAATATATAACCCCAATGGCGAAGGGTTGATATTGAGTTATGTTTGGGAGAAGTGGGTCACGTGTGGATGCGGATTCATGGTGACTCGTGTAGTTCGGTCATCTTATTGAGGTAGTAATCTCATGTGGTTTCGGATTACTAAGGCTCGTGTAGTTCGGCCAACCTTGATGTTGTGAAGATAGTAATCTCGTGTGGTTTCGGATTACTAAGGCTCGTGTAGTTCGACCAATCTTCATTGTGGTACTTGGTTCTCGGTATTGGGTTAAGGGGTTAACCTTGTGCGTTATATATATATTGTTATATATTAATGTATTGTTGCAGTGTAGCTAACCCTCCGGGTGTAGCTTCTTGGCGTTGTTCACATCGTCGTTGGTGAACTTAAAATTGTTGTTGTATCTTTAGCTCGTTGCTTAGAGATCGTACGGTATGCTTAATGTAGTGCCTTATATATGGATGCTTCGGTATGCGGTATTTGTTATTTCGTGGTGTGTCCATTTTATGCATATATATGTATGTAGT